>NC_091820.1:101342500-101967500 GCF_041296235.1 Equus asinus
AGAAAGGAGATAACTGAAGGAGAAGATTCCTTGAGGAAAAGAAAAGGGATGGGATTCAGAGCACAATGGAGATACTGAGTGCCCTTTTGAGGTTTAAGTTCATGAACTTTGAGTGAAACCAATCAGCTTGTTTGTATGATACTCTCCTGTACTATTCAGATGTTTGGATGCAGGTTCCAAGAAGGCAGATGGCAGAGTTCATTCGGGGTTGGAGTTTTGCCAGTAGAGACAACAAGAGGGAGAGATGGCCAAGGGAATTGAATGTATTTGCAAGGATGAAACACGGATTCAGGATTGGTTAAAGAATGAAATGAAGTTAAGAGGGAGGCTGATGGATAGTGAGAAGAGTGAGGGCCAAGGGATTAGAGGTCTTCAAGAGACTCTGTGTGTGTGCGTGTGTGTGTGTGTGTGTGTGTATTGGCAGTGAGGGTGGGTGGCAGAGGAGCGGGATGTTTCAAATAAAATTGGCAGAGGTGATAGAATTTTTGTGATGATAAGGTCAAGGGTGTAAGCATGAGAGTAGTAGGTGGCTGAGTTGGAGTGGAGGAAAAAAATCATGGGAGATGAACAGGTCAAGTACTTGAAAATCCGGGGTCATCCATGTGAATGCTGGAGTACTAACTTTGCGGAGCAGGAGGCCAAGTCATCCACAGAGTGTGAGTCAACCACTGTGTTTGCTCTTTTGCAAAGAAACCAATTTTTGTGTTTGGATTTTAACCCCTCCGAACCTCAGCTGAGCCCTCAACAATACTAGGTAACTCAACATTTCCCTGATTAGCTCCCCTCCCCATTCCTTAGAAAAGCTATTTTGACTATACACTAGTTCCCAAATTAGGTACCTCTCTCCTCGCACTTTGTAGATGACTTCGCCTCCCTCTCACAAGGAAAATAGGCCATCAGGAGGGGAATCTCTCTCCTCAACTCTTTACATACAAACTTACCTATATAGGCACAGTTCCGTGTTTTCTTTCTTCTTAAGGGGGAATCTATCCATTCTCCTAAGGCTAATGCTCCATCAATGGGGAGCTCTGCCAATGTGCCCCATGCCACCAATATCCCCTCTTTCCTATATCTTTGCCCTATCTTTACTCGATGTCTCCCCCGAAGTTATAAACTGCAACAAATCTGTGCCATCTGTACAACAGCAGCAGCTGCAACCACTGCCACCACTGTCCTTCCTCTGGACTTGCCTTCAGAGGCAAACTTGTTGAAAGAAATTGAAAGTAAAGTAAAATTAGTTGAGAAGAAGTTGCTGTCTCCACTTTTTCATCTCAGAATCACTTCTTTTTTACTCTTTTAACTTTTTATTTTGACATAATTTCAGACTTACAGAAAAGTTGCAAAAAGAGTAAGAAATAATCCCATTTTGCCCTTCACCCAGATTCCCCAAATGTTACCATTTTACCACATTTGCTTCCTCCTCTCTTTCTCTCTCTCTTTCTTTCTCTCTCTCTGTCTCTCACACACACCCTCCCACACCCACACCCACACACACCCTCATTTGTTCTGAATGATTTGAGAGCAAATTGCAGACGTGATGCCATTTACCCTTAAATACTTGAGTGTATTTCCTAGTAATAAGGACATTGTCTTACATAACCCAAGCACAATGACCGAAATTAGGAAATTAACACTGATGCAGTATTAACTAATCTACAGACCTAATTCCTAATTCAGATTTCATTGAATGCATTGTCCCAATCATATCCTCTACGTAGCAGAAGACAGTCTCGGTTCATGAGTAGCACTCAGCTTTCGTGTCTCCTTTAATCTGGAACAGTTCTACAGTCCTTGTGTTTCATGACGTTGACAATTTTGAAGAATACAGGCCAGCAATTTTGTAGACTGTTCTTCAGGTTGAGTGTATCTGCGTTTTCCTCATGATTAGGTTCAGATTATGCACTTTCGGAAGGAACATCACAGAAGTACAGGGTCCTCAGTAGGGACGTGATGTTGATTTGTCCCATTACTGGCCATGTTAACTTTGAACATTTGGTTAAAACTGTGTGCTAGGTTTCTCCACTGTCAAGTTACTATTTTTTTCCTCTTGTATTAATAGATATCTAGTAGGGAGACACTTTGAGACCTTAGAAATACATTTTTACTGCTCAAACTTTCATCCACTAGTTTTAGCATCCACTTATGATTCTTACCTCATTCAATTGTTATTATAATGGTGGCCAACTGTTTTTTTCTAATTTCACCAGTTCTCATACATTTATTATTACTATAAAGATAAGCTTTCCTTTCTCTTCCATTTGTTTATTTCTGTCAGTGTGGACTCATAGGTTCCTATATTATTCAAAGGGTTGTCATATTTTATTATGAGACTTTATTTTATTGCTCAAATTTTCCAGATTTGGCCAGTGGAAGTCTTTTCATACTGGCTCTTGTGTCCATTTTACATGCCCTCATCATTCTTTGAGTACTTTGTTACTTTCTTGCACAAATAAGATATTCCAGGCTCATCTTACACTTTCCTTGCCCTAGCCCTGGAATCTGCCATTTCTCCAAGGAGCTCTGTTCCTTTTAGTGGAAAATGTCATTGAGAAACCAAGATCTGGGTGCTTATTGTGCTCATTGCCTGTAGAAGCTCTCAGTGGACAGAGATAAGAAATAGATGTATGTATATACACCTACACATGTATGTATATATGGGTAAATGAACATCTGCATACCTCTATGTCTATTTCTGTATCTGTCTCTCTCTCTATCTATATTAAACACAACAAATTCACACTGATCCTCCATGCCAATTCAATTCCACAGGATTCACTCTGTCCTTCTCCTTTTCCATATTTTAACTCTCTTTGCCATTACCCAGAGTATGTTATATTCACTTCTTAACCTATTATACTCTGACTTTGGTTCTACCAATTCACCAAAATTATTCTTTCCAAAGACACAGTTTTTTGTACTTGCTAAAGCCAAAAGTCACTTTCATCCTGATCTTCCTTGAACTCTCCTCTGTGTATGATTCTATTGCAACTCCTCCTTCTTGAAATTCTCCACTTCCTTAGTGCAATAGGCAGAAAAATGGTCCCCCAAAGTTCTAATTCCTGGAATTTATGAATGTGTTGCCTTATATGGAAAAAGGGACTTTGCAGATGTGATTGAGTTAAGGATCTTGAGATGGGGAGAGTACCCTGAATTATTCAGGTGGACTCAATGTAATCACAAAGGTCTACATAAGAGGGAGGTAGGAGAGCAGTTAGAGAAGGTGATGTGGCAACAGAAGCAGAGACAGTGAAGGAGATGTGACAACACTATAATGCTGGCTTTGAAGATGGAGAAAGGGGCAATGAGCCAAGGAATGAAGATGGTCTCTAAAAGCTGGCAGAGGCAAGCAAATGGATTATTCCCTAGAGCCTCCAGAAAGAACCAGTTCTGTTGACACCTTAACTTTAGCTCAATAAGGCTGATTTTAGATTTCTGACTTCCAGGAGTATAAAATACTAAATGTGTGTTGGATTAAGCCACTAAGTTTGTGGCAATTTAATACAGCAGCAATAAAAACTAATACACTTAGCTCCATGATATTACACTGTTCTGCTTTTCCTACCTCTCTGGCTGCTCTTCTTCCTTCCTTTCAGGATTCCTTTCAGAACTCCTCTTCCTCTGTCACTCTTTAAATGTTGACGTTCCCCAGGGCTCTGTCCTCAGCCCATCTCTTGCCTCGCTCTGCAGTCTCCTCCTAGGTGAACTTACTTGCTCTAATATTTCCAGTGTGCATGCTTATGGTTTCCACACCTCTGTCTTCAGTTTTTATCTCTCTTCTGAGCTCCTCATCCACATATCCATTTAGATAAATGGATTTCATCCATTTATCTCAACAATTCCACCTTGTTATTCCATAGACTCCTTAAACTCAACATGTCCCAGACTGATCTCATTGTTCTTCCCTCACTTTTCCCTACCTCCATTTCTCCATTTCTGCTCCTCCTTCTATATTCCCTACCCCAGAGAGGGACACCTCCATCCCCAAGTACCCAAACAGAAACCTCACTCTTCTCCTTCACTTCTTTGGTCGCAAATTCCTATTCAACATTCTAAATCTCGAATATATGTGCTCTCCTTTTTATCTCTTGCTTAACGTATTGCAATTGTTTCCCAACAGCTCTTCTGCCTCAGTCTCAACCCCTTCAAACCCATCCTTCGCACAGCTACCTACAATACAAATTTCATCATGCCATTCCCCTATTTAAAACCATTCAAAGATTGCTCATCTCATAGCTTCTGGACAATGTCCATACTCCTTGGAAAGTCATATGGAATCCTTTGTGATCTATCCTCGGAATATCTCATCAGCCTCTTCTCTTCATTCTACTCCACAGTTAACCTATGTGCCTACAATATTATCTATTTGCTGAGGTTACCATATTCCCTTTGGCCCCTGTGCTGTTGTACATGCTGTGCCATATCTCTGAAATACCCTTCTTCCCCTGAATAACTTCTACTCTGCTTTTAAGACTCATCTTTTCCTGACTATTCTCCTTCCACTTCCACTGCCTTTTGGCATCCCATTCTATATGCTCTATAGCAGTGTTCATTTATCATATCTCAGTACTTTATCGTAATTATCTATTCACTTGTGTTTCCCCTATGAGACTGTGGACTCCTTGAGGACAGGGACTTAGTATACATTTAAAAAGTAAACTCTAGTATAATGAGTTTGATTTACATAAGACACTAATGAAAACCAATCAAACTGCTTTGTGGTCACAGGATTGTATCTTATTTTATTGTATATGTACACATTGACAATTCCTTGAAATAAAATATGAGAGAGAGATATATAATAATTGTCATGTATTTTGATATATTTGCTAATCTTCTCATTCTGTTCATCTGGACTCCATTTTCACTCCTCAAGGCTTGTATTTCCTTAGAAGAAAACTTAAAGTCCCTTCTAAATGATTATCTTCAGTGAAGGGGTAAATAATATTCCACAGTTGCACATAACCGAGTTCTTCATCCTCTCGTGAAAATTTATCAGGAATTAGAAAAGCTAAGAGTTGAAAAAGATCTTTAAGGTTTCACTTTCCAGTGCTTCTCAACCCTGATAGCTCATCTGAGGGAGCCTGTAAATACACAGATTCTCAGGTCCCGCTCCAGAGGAACCATACAGTATAAACTGAGATCAGTATTTCCAAAGTAGTCCTCACTTAGTTCAGATGAACAACCAGGGTTTAGAACCCTTGATCAGGTTTAATCATCCTGCCAGTACTTAAATACCCTGGATAATGCTATAGCGTATGCAATTCTTCTGAAACTTTAATGTGGAATTTCACTTGGTAGGTCTGGATAGGGAGCCTGAGATTTTGCATTTCTAGGAAACTCTCCTATGGTACAATGCTGCTGATCCCTGGACCACACTTTGAACAGCAAGGGCATTAAAAACACACAACAGTGGAGTCAGAGGAATCTGTGTTCAGATCTTACTTCTCCTATGTGGTAGTTGTGCAACCTTGAGCAATTTACTTCACTTTTCTGCTCCTCAGTTTCCTCAGTTATAAAATTGATATGATAGTGCCCCATGGGCAGCTGTGGAGACTTTTTTAAGTATACAAATTGACACAGATATATTCTTTTGAAAATTCAAGCAATCCAAACAAACTGAACTTTCTTTTCATCTTGATTAGGCAGACTAATTTGAAGAAAACATCTTTACAGTACTGTGTCTTTCTGTACAGGAATATGTCACTCTTTGTCTTTTTTTATGTGCTGTGATTAAATTAAGTGAGATAATGCTTTAAAAGCACTTAGCATGTTTCCTGGACATCATAAGTGCTCAGTACATGGCAGCCAGTAGCTTTTTTTAAAAAAATATTTGGTTATGGAAAATTTTAAACACAAACAAAGTAGAGAGGCTAGTATAAGTGAATCTCTAGGTATCAATCACTCAGTTTCAACAATTATCAACACATGGCCAATCACGTTTCATCTGTATGCCAACTCATCTCTCCTGCCTCTGGATCATTTTAAAGCAAATCCTAGATGTTCATATCATTTCCTCCGTAAACACTTCAATGTGTATCTCTAAAAGATAAGAGCTCTCTCTTTCTCTCTCATTATAATCATTATGCCATTATTTTCACCTAAAAATTTAAAACAAAATTCTTTTTTTTTAAAGATTGGCACCTGAGCTAACTGTGGCCAATCTTTCTTTCTTTCTTTCTTTTTATGCTTTTTCTCCCCAAATCCCCCCTGGTACATAGTTGTATATCTTAGTTGCAGGTCCTTCTAGTTGTGGCATATGGGACGCCGCCTCAACGTGACCTGATGAGCGGTGCCATGTCAGTGCCCAGGATCTGAACCAGCGAAACCCTGGGCCGCTGCAGCGGAGCGTGCAAACTTAACCACTCACCATGGGCCGGCCCCCCAAAATTCTTAATATAATGAAATGTACAATCAACATTCAAATATCTCCAATTGTCTATAAAGATGTTTTGAAGTTGGCTTGTTCAAATCAGGATAAGATGTAAGTTGTATTATTATTATCATCATTATAATTTCTGTCACAAAAATCTCCAGCCTGGACCTCCAATGATGAGGGGCTTGCCAGCTCCCAGGGCAGTTCATTTTATCTTTGAATAGTGTGACTGTGAGGTTTCCATTCAATATAAAGAAACATTTACGTATCTTCTATCCATTGGGTTGTACATGGAACAAATTTGCTCCCTCTGCTCCATGACAGCCTGTTATTAGTTTCCTAAGGTTGCTATACCAAAGTACTACAAACTGGGTAGCTTAAAACAACAGAAATGTATAGTTCTGGAGACTAGAAGTCTGAAATCAAGGTGTTGGTAGGGTCATGTTTCCTTTGAAGGCTCTAGGGGAGAAAACCTTCTTGCCCTTTCCAGCTTCTGGGGGCTCCTGTTCCTTGGCTTGTGGCAACACAATTCAAATTTCTGCCTGTCTTCACATGGCCGTCTTCTCTCTGTGTCTATGACCAAATTTCCCTTTTCTTATAAGGATACTAGTCACATTCAATTAAGGGCCCACCCTATGCCAATATGACATCATCTAAACTATCTGCATCTGCAAAGACTCCATTCAAAAATAAGGTCACATTCTGATGTTCCAAGGGTTAGGACTTCAAGACACCTTTTGGGGGGACACAGTTCAACTCATAACACAGCCCTTCAAATATTTGAAGAAAGCCATCAAATCCGTTATAGTCTTCCCTTATCCTTGTTAAACCTTCCTTGTTCCTTCAACCATTCCTGAGATTTGGCTATATTTTTTCCAAACCACTGGCATTTATTGAATAATCCAACTTAGCTCACTGATTGAAATGTTTTCGGGCATGGTTTGACGATGCAGAATAAACCCAAACTATCTCCTCCTCAGTTCCACTACTCTGTTTTTATCACTGCAGCCTAAGTTTGAACTAGTACCTTTGCTCTATCTTCCCTCATCTCAGTTCCAGTTAGGTGTTCCTCTTCTGTTCTTCTGTTTCACTTCTATCATTGCACTTGCCACACTACCTTACAATTATTTGTGTGAAAAAGAATTAAGGGTGTTATAACTCAACTCAATGAGCCAACAGTGTGTTATGGCCATAAAACAGCTGATTCATCAAACATGATTGAATTCTTACCATGTACCAGGTACTGTACATGGAGTGATGGATATAACTTTGAATAAAGCATATTTCTTGCCCTCAGGAAGCTCATAGTCTAACGAGGGGTACAGGCATGTGAGCAGATAAGAAAAATACAGTGGGACAAATGTTGTATTTTAGAAGAAGTTCAGAATGCTTTGAAAGCACGGAAGAGGGACATCTAACGCAGCCCAGGATGGAGTACATTTAGGGAAGCCTTCCTTGAGAAGATGTTACCTGGTTGAGCCTGAGAGGATGATAAGAAGCTGGCCAGGCAAAGGGGGAGTGAGCAGCAAGGAAGCATGGGCATCAAAGAGAGGCTGCCACATGAGCAAAGGCATAGGAGTGTTTGGATAATTGTAACATTGAAAGCAATTTGGTATCACTGAAACGTTAGCTGCAAGTGAGACAGTAGTGGGAGATGAAGCTGGCAAGTTTGAGGAGATTTGTATGGCCCTGACATAACTTGGACTCCATCTTGTAGGCAATGGGGTGTTATGTGATCACATTTGCACTTTAAAAAGCTAATTCTGGTAGCTGTGTAGAGAGTTGGATAGGGTCAAAACTGGAGGCAAGGAAACCAGCTAAGAGTTGGTTGTAGTTACTAGGTGTGTGATGAGTTGAGAAATATTTCAGAAGTAAAATTATCAAGATGGAGTCAGGGTCTAGCTATGGGGGCAGTGAGAGAGCGTGAGAAGGCAAAAATGACTTTCAGGTTTCTGGTGTGGGGGTGACTGGGTGATGCCATCAGTTGAGACAGGGAATATAAGAAAAGAAATGGGTTTGGAGAGGAGATACTGAGATTGGTTTTGAACATGTTAACCTTGAGGTATCTTGGGATTTTTCAGGCATAGGGTAAAGTTCTGACCTGGAGATGTAGACTTGGGTGTCATCAGAATGAAGGTAAAAACGGAAACAATGAGAATTGATGGGACCATCTGGGAGAATTTGGAAAGTGGGAAGAAGGACCAAGGAGCAAAGATGAAACTCTGTTTACCATCCATATATTGATGGAGGAAGGATCATGTGAAGGGAACTAGGAAACTGTAGTGTCATGGAAACCAAAAAAAGAAAGAAAAGAGCAGCAGTGCTAAATGACACTGAAAAGTCTAGTAAAATAACGGTTCCAGGAAAGACTTTGTTTAATGCTTTGCTAAAATCCAAAGAAAACCAAAATTCTACTCCCATTTCCTTGTTCTCCCTATAGATTAGCCTTATCAAAGAAGGAAATCAGGTTAATCTGCTTTATCCTTAGGGAAAACTATCTCCCTTTAATAATCTGAGTGTCCTAGAATTTTTATTAAATAGACAAATTTTTGTTGAGTACTTACCATATACCATGCATTGTTCTAAGCTCTGTTCTGGGTTCATCATTAACAAACAAGAAAAGATCCCTGCTCTCCTGGAGCTTGCAGTCGAGATGGAGTATAGCTATGATTCTGGCTCCAATTCTGATGTGTGGCGGGGAGTTTTCGCACACCACCAAGAAATTCTCCGACACCAGCTGGATGTCCTACAATTCAACTCTATCCTGAAACTATCTACCTAGACATAGTGTCAGATCCCACAGGTTAAGGGCTTAGTCCTATAAGACTGCCCCCCTACTTCAGAGGCCAATCACAAATCCAGGTTGTCACCTGTGCTTCTGACAGACCAGCTATAGACTGGAGGTTCCGATGACCCCATTCTTAGGTTCAATTAATTTGCTAGTGTGGCTCACAGAACTCAGAGGTAACATTTTGCTTCACTACATTACCAGTTTATTATAAAAGGATATAACTTAGGAACAGCTATATGGAAGAGATGCATAGGGCAAGGTATGTGGGAAGGGGCACAGAGCGTCTATGTCCTCTCCGAGTGCCCAATCTCCTGGCATTAACATGTGTTCACCAATACGAATGCTCTCCAAACTCTGTCCCTTTGGATTTTTGTGGAAGTTTCATTACATAGGCATGATTGATTAAATCATTGCCATTGGGGATTGATTCAACCTCCGGCCTCTCTCCCCTCCCTGGAGGTCAGAGGTGAGGGGAGGGCAGGACTGAAAGTTCCAACCCTCTAATCACATAGTTGATTCTCCTGGCAACCAGGCCCCATCCTTTGGTGGGGTCCACAAGTCACTTCATTAACATAACAAGAGGCACATTTTTCCATTCTTATCACTTAGGAAATCCCAAGGGTTTTAGGAGCTTTGTTCCAGAAATGGAGACAAAGACTAAATATGTATTTCTTACCATAAATCACAATATCACAATAGCATAATGCTTAGGAACCTGGGTCTAAATCCTGGAATTAGCACCTGCTAAACTATGTGACCATGGATAAATTACTTAATCTTGCAGCCTTAGTTTTTCTCATTTATAAAATGGGGAGACCAAGGATTATTCTAGGAGGTTATTATTAAGATGAAAAGAGCTAATACATGTAAAGTGCTTTGAACAGTGTCAACACATAGTAAGAACAAAACAAATGTTAGTTATTATTTTGGTGTGAGGGAGCAAGGACAAGTCAATAAACGAGAAAATATGAGTTAGTGATAGGTGCAATGATGGAAATAATTAAAACTTGGAGATTTGAAAGCATGTAAATTTGTAGTTACTTTAGATTGGATGGTATACTCTGAGACAAGGACGTTTGAGCTGAATTCTGAACAAAAAGAAATTAGCTATGTAACAATCCTGGCAAAGCACACTCTAGGTTGACCAACTATGGCCCTTGAGCCAAATCCAGTGCATGATCTGTTTTTGTAAATAAAGTTTTATTGTTTATGCATTGTCTATGGCTGTTTTTGCACAAAGTTGAGTAGTTGTGACAGGCCATATGGTCCACAAAGCCTAAAATATTTACTGTTTGGCTCCTTACGGAGCCACTTACAAAGTTTGCCCACTTTTGCTCTAGGCAGAGGGAACAGCAAATGCAAAGGCAGGGATGAGCTTGGAGAGTTCAAGGAACAGAAAGAAGTAATAAACTGGGTGGCGGTATGAAATGGGTGAAGACTGGTCTGAATCTTGCCTCAGATCAACATTAAGCCTACTGGTTTGTAGTTTGCAGAATCTTCCTTCTTTCCCTTTTGAAAGCCTTTTATCTCTAGCCTTTGAGGATCTGATACTTGTACTTCTCCCACATGTACGGTTTCCAAAGGATCATTGACATTAGTTTATTGACCTTATTTGTATGTTCTCAGTAATCTAGGGAGTAATTCATTCAGGCCAGAAGATCTGAACTAACTTAGAGCAGCATTCTTAACCCATCAAAGGCCAGTATCCTCCTAACAGGTTGATATTAACAGAAAGCACCATCTCCAATCATTGCTTTATTTTAAATTTGAATTCCACTCAACCTCATTTCACTGATACCTTTGAGTTGGATTTTTTTTTTTTTTTTGGTGTGGAAGATTGGCTCTGAGCTAACATCTGGTGCCAATCTTCCTCTTTTTTTCTTGAGGAAGATTGTCCCTGAGCTAACATCTGTGCCAATCTTCCTCTATTTTTCATGTGGGATACTGTCACAGCATGGGTTGATGAGCAGTGTGGTGCGTCCACTCCCGGGATCTGAACCTGTGAATGCCGGGCTGCCAAAGTGGAGCGCACAAACCCAACCACTATGCTCCTGGTTGGCCCCATCCTTTGAGTGGGAATTTATTGTCATGGATCTTATGTTAACTCTGATTAATATCCATTATATATATCTATAGACACACATATCTATAGATGCACATATCTATTTCTACCGATGATAGTGTTTCCAAAGCTATATTTTGAGAAATGCTAGTGTCCTGTGACATATTAATAAATGAGTAGAACATGAAAGTTCCATAATCAAATATATTTGAGGAATGTTAAACAAAGCTAAAATAGCTTTTATGTCTGGCAGGACTTAGTCTTAATATGCTAATGTGTGTTCAATAAAATTGCAGGTTACAAAATCAATATACAGAAATCTGTTGCATTTCTCCACATTAACACTAAACTACCAGAAAAAGAAATTCAGAAAAAAATCCCACTTACAATTGCATCAAAAAGAATAAAATACACAGGAATAAATTTAACCAAGGCTGTGAAAGAGCTGTACTCTGAAAACTGTAAGAGAATGATGAAAGAAATTGAAGATGACATAAATAAATGGAGCGATATTCCATGCTCATGAACTTGAAGAATTAATATTGCTAAAATGTCCATACTACCCAAAACAACCTACAGACTCAATGCAATCCCTACCAAAACTCCAAGAGCATTTTTCACAGAATTAGAACAAGCAATCTTAAAGTGTGTTAGGACCCACAAAAGACTCAGAATAGCCAAAGCAATCTTGAAAAGGAAGAATAAAGCTGGAGGCATCACGTTCTCTGATTTCAAACTATACTAGAAAGCTGCAGCAATTAAAACAGTATGGTATTGGCATAAAAACAGACACGTAGATCGATGCAACAGAATAGAGAGCCCAGCAATGAACACATGTGTATGTGGTCAGTTGATTTACAACAAAGGAGTCAAGAATATACAAGGACAGTCTCTTCAATAAATGGTGCTGGGCAAACTGGACAGCCACACGCAAAAGAATGAAACCAGACTGCTATCTTAGACCATACACGGAGATTAACTCCTGAAAATTAAAAAAACAAGACCTGAAACTATAAAACTCCTAGAAGAAAACATAGGTGGTAAGCTCCTTGACCTTGGCGTTAGTGATGATTTTTTGGATTTGACACCAAAAGCAAAGGCAACAAAAGCAAAAATAAACAAGTGGGACTACATCAAACTAAAAATCTTCTGCACAGCAAAGGAAGCCATCAACAAAATTAAAAGACAACCTACTGAATGGGAGAAAATATTTGTAAATCATATATATGATAAGGGGTTAATATCCAAAATATGTAAAGAACTCATACAACTCGATAGCAAAAGGCAAATAATCTAATTAAAAAATGAGCAGAGGATCTGAATAGAGACTTTTCCAAAGAAGACATACAGAATGCCCACAGGCACATGAAAAGATGCTTAATGTCACTAATCATCAAGCAAATACAAATCAAAACCATAATGAGATATCACCTCACACCTGTAAGAATGGCTGTTATCAAAAAAACCCCAAGAAATAACAAGTGTTGGCAAGAATATGGAGAAAAGGGAAACCTTGTGCACTGTTGGTGGGAATGTAAATTGGTGCTGCTACTATGGAAAACCATATGGAGGTTCCTCAAAAAATTAAAAATAGAACCCCCACATGATCCAGCAATTCCACTTCTGAGAATTCACCTGAAGAAAATGAAAATGCTAACTTGAAAAGTATATGCACGCCCATGTTCATTGCATTGTTATTTATAATAGCCAAGATATGGAAACAACCTAATGTCCATCGACAGATGAATGTGTAAAGAAAATGTGGTGTGTATATACATATATAATATATTATATATAATGGAATATGTATATAATGAAATATATTATATATATAATGGAATATTATTCAGCCATAAAAAAGAATGAAATCTTGCCATTTATGACAACATGGATACACCTTGAGGGCATTATGCTAAGTGAAATAAGTCAGACAAAAAGACGAGTATGGTATGATCTCACTTATATGTGGAATCTAAAAAAAAAAAACCAAACAAGCTCGTAGATACAGAGAACAGATTAGTGGTTGCCAGAGATTGGGGGTAGGGGATGGGTGAAATGGGTGAAAAAATATGCTAATGTGCGCTGTGAGTCTCTGAGAAGGAGATTCAGTGTGCAGCATTTCCTAAACTTATTTGATCAAATTCTTTTTTTTCAGAACACTAGTGAATACCTTGAGAGACACTAGTGTTTCCTGAGTTAGTTTGAGAATTGCTGGTTTATAGGCAGTTGAGGACCTGCATAATGTGTCTGATTTCCCAACAGGAATCTGCTACAAATGTACGAGTTCTGCCAAAAGGTCTTTTCCACGTGTGATAGCCTCATCGCAGATTGAAGATTGGGATAAATATGTATCAGCATGGTGAAAATCATCTCTGGACCACACTCTTTCCTGTTTATTACCATTCATCCAGCACATATTAGCACCTACTATGAGCCAGGTACTGTTCTAGGTGTTGGAGACACACCAGTGATGGAGACAGACAAGGTTCTTGTTTTCAGGAAATGTATATGCTAGTGTGTGGTGCATGGGGAGGACATATAATAAACACATCTGGTAATTTTAGCTAGTGACAAGTGCCCTGAAGGAGATGAATAGGGTGTTATATTAGAGAATAATGTGAAGGGGTTCCTTTAGCTAGGATAGTTAGGGAAGGCTTCTCCGAGTGATGCATAATCTGAGAGAAGGAACTAGACAGCCATGTGAAGAGTGGAAGGAAGAGCACTCCTGCAGAGGGAAGAGAACATGCAAAGCTTCTGGGGTGGCCAAGAACTTGTAGTTCAGGAGATGTCAGAACGCCCGTGTGTTTGGACTGTCATGAGCAAGGAACAAGTGAGAAAGTGTAGCAAGTGTGGAACAGGATGAGGTTGGAGAGGTAGGCAGGAGCCAGCTAATGCTAAGTCTTACAGAACACGTTAAGTAATTTGAATTTTACTCTCATAGCAGTCAGAGGAGGGAGGAAAATGATCAGATTTCCATTTTGAAAAGATCACTTTGGCTGCAGTACTGATTGCAAGGGGGCAAAAGTGGAAGTGAGGAGACCAAACTAAGACTTGACGGTGAATAGAACGTAGGATGTTGGGGAGAAGGAAGTGTCAAGGATGACATCTCAGTGTCTGGTTTAAGCAGTTTGGGTGGTGCTATTTACTGAGATGGGGAGGCGTAGAAACCAAGAGTTTTCTTTTGGTCACATTATGTTAGCGCTGTCTGGGAGGCAGCCAGGTGGAGATGTGAAATAGGTAGATTCGCAAGTCTGGGCTCAGGAGAGAGGTCTGAGCTGGAGAGATAAAACAGAGGTTGTACTTAAAAGCATGGGATTAGAGGCGGTCACCTAGGGAGTGAGTGTGGATGGAGAAGAAAGCCAAGGACCCAGCCTGGACACTTCTACTTGGGAGGCAGAAGAGCAGGAGGAGCAAACAACAGAGCCTGAGCAGCAGGCAGTGAGATGGGAGAAAACAGGAGGATATGGCATCACGGAAGCCAGACTCTCAGTGACCTAGTGCGCTGGGTAGGAAGACATGGCCAGCAGGAAGATTTAGGATTGGGCCTGAAGATTAATGAAAACTCCAGGAAAATATTTTCCAATGTAATGTAGATATCAAAAATACATGTTTATTGTAACAAAGACAAGTCAAAGAAATTACGAAATTAATACAACAATACCAAAATATAGATCAAAGGAGAACGAAAAGTACCAGGAGCATGCTGTTTCTCCATACTGGGAACATATTTATTTTGAACCACTCTCTTAAGCAGCCGCCATGGCCTGTTCACAACTAGTTTTAGAACAATGTCCTATTGATGAGCCTGTGCCAAAAGGACTTTTCTTCTCGCCATCCTGTTAAGAGCCCCCCTGGTTAGAAAAGTCTTTGGTCAACCTCTGGATTTCAGACAACTAGTTTCTTCTTTTGAGAGCAGTATGAAGGTTTCCTTCTGCAGAAGCAACAATTCTGCACTGCAACAGAATCCCCCTTCTGTGATTTTTTTCTTCTGAAACAGACTGGGCTCTGTGCTTCTCTCTGGGAGCCGTTCCCCCAACTCCCCCCATTCTTAGCTGGGAAAAAGAGCCCATGAGCTGTCCCTTTCATACTCTAGGACTGTGGTGCGGTGAGCCTGCCTCAGACTAATTCAATTAAACACCTCAAGTTGAATCTGTCAAACATCTTTTTTTTTTTCCCATGGGCCTGATTTATTTTAATAGGATCAACACATGTTATATACAAAGGTAACCATTAAATAATTATAAACAAATAATTTCATCACATACTCCCAGCCTATTTTGCATCTCCTGCCAGATATAAAACATTTACAGTGATAATTTGCGTAAAACCACTGAAAGTGGGGATATTTTCAAAGCAGCTGCTTATGTAATGTGATTAGCAAAATCTCCCCACCCCGCCATCCCCACCCACACACACTATTAGTCACTCTTTTGAGTTAATACATTGAAGGCCTCTGTTAAAATTAAAATATTATCTACTAATAGAGAGACAAATGAAGCTATTAACATTTAGCTCAAATTAGCCGATTGAAATCCTTAGTCAGTAAGGTCCTTTGTGAAAAGGACTCAGAAGTGGTTAAGTTCTGAGGAGGGAAAGGAAAGGTCCAGAATGTGGGCTGCTGCCTGGGGAGCAAAGATGGGGTCTTAGTACTTTGTAGAGTGCTCTGGTAAACAGGGACAAGCTTGAAAGCACTGGAAGCTCAGGTGGAGGGGAGACTGCTAAAAAGTGAAGGAAAGGATGGTTTCTAAAGGATGATAAAAGCCACTAACAGCCACTCTCCTCTAAGTGCCAGTTCTGCTAAGAGCTAGCTAGCTTGGTTTAGGTGTGTCCGAGATAAAAGTGGTCACTTCACATTTTAGAAAATTCTCCAGCTCCCTGTGGGGATCATAGCAAGTGAGGTTAAAGAATTCTCATGGATCAACTGACTTCTGACTTGATTCTGGGTTTTTTTTGAGACATACTTAAAAAAATTTTTTTAACTACAGAAGAAATTCTCATTGTAGAATATTCAAACAGTTACAAAATATATAGAATCAAACCTGAAAGATCTCCTCAATACTCACTGAAATTCTAGGCTCACACTATTTACAGTGTGCTCCCAAGTTCTTTTCTACGCATTTCCCGGCATATACATTTATCTGTTTTCTTACACAAATACAATAATCTCTTTCTGTTCTGTACACTTTGTTTTTATTTTAATTTTTTATTGTGGTAAAATATACATAACTAAAATTTACGATTGGAACTATTTTTGAGTGTACAATTCAGTGGCATTCAGTACATTCACAATGCTCTGTAACCCTCACCACTATCTGTTTCCAGAACTTTTCCATCCTTCCAAATAGAAACTTTATAACCATTAAACAATAACTCCCCATTCTCCTCTCACTTCAGTCCATGGTAACCTCTATTCTATTTTCTGTCTCTATGTTCCTCCTTCTTTTAAAGTTGTTTTTGAAAAGGTAATAGAGGGACATTATAAAAAATTCAAACAATACAGAAGGTCATGTACAATGTTGAATACGTCTATGCCTGACCCCCAGGCAACAGTATAATCAGTTTCTCAGGTATCGTTACTCAAGAGTCTATGCATATACGAGCACATGTGGATATATACCCCTCCTCTTTTTTCTACACAAAATAATAGCAAACCATACACAGCTTGCTTTTTTCATTTAACGATATCTGATATACATATATCTCAGATATATATATATATATGTGTGTGTGTGTGTGTCTCTCTGTATAAATTTTATTTATCCACTCCTCTGTTACTCTAGGATCAGTTTACTTCTGACTCATTAACTTTCTAAAAAATTACGTTTTTATTGTGGCAAAAAATACATAACATAAAATTCACCCTCCCAACAATTTCTGAGTGTACAGTACAATATTGTCAACCACATACACATTGTTGTGCAACAGATTCCCCACAACTGCCGCAGCCCAGTCCTGTATGTCTGAAACTCTACACCCACAGAACAACTGCCCCCTCTCCCCTCCCCCAGCCCCTGGCAGACACTATTCTACTTTATGTTTCTATGAGTTTGGCTACTTTAGACACCTCATGTAAGTGGAATCATGCAGTATTTGTCCTTCTGTAACTGGCTTATTTCACTTAGCATATTATCCTCAAGGTTCATCCATGTTGTAGCGTATGGCAGGATTTCCTTCTTTTTTAAGGCTAAATGTATGTACCACATTCTATTGTATGCATACGTCACATTTTCTTTATCCATTCATCCATCGTTTGCCATTTAGGTTGCTTCTACCTTTTGGCTACTGTGAATAATGCTGCAATGAACCTGGGGGTGCGAATAACTCTTTGGGATTCTGCTTTCAATTCTTTTGGATATATTTCTAGAAGTGGGATTGCTGAATCAAATGGTAGTTTTATTTTTAATTTTTTGAGGAACCTCCGTACTGTTTTCCACAGCAGTTGCACCATTTTACATGCCCATCAACAGTGTACAAGGGTTCCAATTTTTCTACATCCTTGCCAACACTTATTAATTTCTGTTTTTTTTTTTAAATAATGGTCATCCTAACGGATGTGAGGAAATATCACATTGTGGTTGTGATTTGTATTTCCCTGATGATTAGTGGTGTTGAGCATCTTTTCATATGCTTATTGGCCATTCGTCTATCTTCTTTAGAAGAAAAGTCTATCCAAGTTCTTTGCCCATTTTTTAACTGGGTTACTGTTTTGTTATTGGGTTGTAAGAGTTTTTTATATATTCTGGATATTAGCTCCTTATCAGATACATGGTTTGCAAATATTTTCTCTCTATTCTTGCCTTTTCACTGTTGACTCTATTGCTGTGCAGAAGGTTTTAGTTTGATGTAGACCCACTTATCTGTTTTTGCTTTCGTAGCCTGTGTTTTCGGTGTGACTCATTAACTTTTACTTCTCTTAGGGCCAGACTTTCATCAGGACAGCCTGGTTGGGATTTTTGCCTTCATTTCCACCTCAGGGCTCTCCAGCACATTGTTTAAAAGGGGTGTTGGCTAATTACTATTGGCTCTCTGATGGGATACACCCAGAGCTACCTTAATTATTCTGGACTCGTTCCCACACACAGTAATGGGAGGCCTATGTGACGAGGGGTGTGTTTCCTCTCATTTTCTCACTTTTTTCCCCTTCAGCTCCCCTTTCACCCCATGGTAGGTACAGAATCTCCTCTGGGGCCTCCTCCTCCTTCCCTTTCGGGTCCCCCATGTGAGTGGGGCAGTGGTCTCTGAGCCAATGACATGTCAGCCACAGGCTGACTCCAGACCAATGAGCAGTTTTCCGTTCCAGATGAACCAATTAGCTTATTAGGGACGTTGAATACCTGGAGAGCTGGCATCTGTCCCATTGTCCTCTTAGTAACCACTCTCTTGTCTTGCCTATCAAGGATTTGAATGTGCACTTTGCATACTCTGTAGAGGTTTTGTTTATTTGTTTTGTTTTTTAAAATTTTGGTGGCTGTAATCCATCCCCACACCTTCTGCACAAGGCCAGTAGAACACAGCCATTCTCCCTTTGTAAAGAGAAAGAGGGGTTGGGTTTCCTTCAATTGTCTGCCCTTTTCTGTCTCCTCCACTATTTTTGTTTTACTCTGTAGTTAACTTTGCATAGAGCAGCTTCATCAGAGGACCTGCGCGGTCGACCGACCTAGGCACTCTCTTCTCACTGCCAGTTGCAAAGGCCTTTTCCTTGTTCTAACTTGGGGGTTTGTGGGACCAGGGAGTTGGCAGGTGGGAGAAGAGTTTGGTCATAGTCTTCTTTCTGCATTTCGCACACAGTCTGCGCGCTCTCTCTCTCTGTCTCTCTCTCACACACACACACACGCCCTCTCGGGCCCCTCTCGGTGTGTCTTCCTTCAAGATGACAGGGCGCTGGAGAAAAGGCTGCTGGAATCAGCTGGTAGGTACAGTAGTAACCCGAACCCCACCCACCCGCTGCCTTTGCTTGCTCAGGTTTCTCCGGTCACTCCTGCCAGGGGAGAAAACATGTAGACGCGCCTCCAAAGGAGGGGCTGGGGGAGCCGGGAGCGGCGGGGGCGGCGGAAGGTGAGCCCGGGAAGGTGGCCGAGCGCCCCTGCTGCCGGGCCCTTCCCGGTGCTCCCTGGGGCGTCAGCCGCAGCCCTGCTTGCCCCCACCCCATTCCACTCCCCTTTTCGTAGAGATTGCCTTTTTTTTTTCCTCTGCGGCGGCGGAAATGACAGTGTGGTGCTGCCGTGGTGTCATGGTGCTGCCCCTGCACTGAGGGGCGAAAACTCTTAAGTTTGGCTGGGAGAGCCAGCCGCGGTGTCGTGGCGGCCGCCGTGCTGTCCCTGGCGGGGCGCGCGGGCGGGCGGATCCCGGTTGCTGCGCGGCGGCGGCGGCGGCGGCGAAGGCGGGCGGCGGCCTAGAGCGGCGGCGGCCAAGGCGGCGGCGGCGGCCCGGGAGCTCGCGCCGGAGCCCAAGCCAGCGAGCGCCGGAGGCAGGCGGGCTCCCGGCGCCCTCGGGCGCACCGAGGAGATGGCTGGCACCCGGGAACACTATGGGTAAAACGCGCCCCCTCGCCGCGGCCCCGGGGGCCGAGCGCCACCGCCCGCGCACGGCTCGGCCCCTGCTCCGGCCGCCTCTCAGGTGCCGCCGGGGCCCGGCGCGGGCCGAGGGCTCCGGGGCTCCGCGGGCAGGGGGACGGGGCCCGCGAGGCTCGAGGTGGCGGCGGCGGCGGCGGCGGCGGCGGGGCTCCGGCCGGGCCCCGGCTCCCGTGGCGCCCTTGGGGCCGGGCTCCCGTCGCTGCCCTCCTGGGACGGAGTTCGCGCTCCGGGGTGCGGGGCGGGGGCGGCCGAGGCCTCCCGCGGAGCCGGCCCGGCGGGCGCGGGCGGTCCCGCGGCTCCCCTGGTGCCGGGGCGCGAGTCTGGGAAAGGACCCCGCCGCCTTCCCACGCTCCCGCGGCCGGGAGCCTCCTTGGCCCGGGCGGCGCCCCTCGGCAGGCCGTCCGCCCGGCGGTGGCGGTGGCGGTGGCTGTGGCAGCAGCCGGAGATGCTGTGGCCACCCTGCCGGCGGGGAGGCCGGGCGAAACTTAATCCCTTTTCTGCCGGGGGAGCGATCCGCGAATCTCCGTCTGGGTGGCTCCTTATTTCTGGCCTAGCTGTGAAACCAGCGCAGTGGGGCAGCGGGAAAACTTACATTTGTCCACAGGACAGACTGCGACCGAGCCGGGGAGAGGTGGGGTTTTTCCATTCCTGGCTCCTAAGAATTAAGTAAACAACGGCAGAGTAGATTTACAGAAACATTTTTGGTGACGATAAGGTTTAGGTTACTTAACACTTCGTGTGCAGCACGTTATTTCTTGGAGGCGCTTTTTAGAGCAGGAAATTGGGATCCTGGGGTCGTTGGGTTCTTCACTTTCTCTCTTCCACACTCCCCTACCCGTCTTCACGCTCACTCCCCTTCTTCCTACATGGTCACACACCTACCTGCCCACCCAGAAGTCCCCCATCTTCCAGACTGCCCCCATCAACCTGTGAACTCCCAGCCACGCAGCCTCTTGCTTCTCATCCAATTTGCCTTTGTGAGGATTTCGGAGTGTGGGGTGGGGGGATAGTGATGGTGTGTGTCTCTGAGGAGGAGCCCTTATAAAGGAATATATTAGAGACTGTGTAAATAGACAAGTACTGTGTGTGGGGTGATTCCTCTCATTCTCAAGCTGGGTCATAAAGGCTGCCTTTAACCCCATTCTGTTCCCTCCCAGTACTCTAATCAGTTCTCGGGCAGTGTTCCAATAGAAGGGGAACACTCAATCAGGAGATTCCCTCCCCTACTTCTTGTTCTGCCCCAGCTGGTTACCCCTAACCCTCACATCCCCCCTTTCATCCCTCTGCACTCATCACTGCCCTGCGGGGAGGGGGCAGTCTTTGCTCTTTTTATATATTTCTGCCCAATCAATTGACTTAATACAGATATATAATGTGAATTAGATTTTTCCTCATTGTTCCTCACAACTTGATTTATGTGATTAAAATACAGGTCTAGGAGCCAAGAAGATCAGAGTTCGTCCCAAATGTGATGTTGCATTGGCTTTATGGCCTTAGGACATTCCTATGACCTTTCTTTCATAGTTGATGTGCTTGAGTAAAAGGCGTAATATTGTGTACTGGCTATTGTGAGTCTTGGCTTGGTCCTTTGAAGATGAAAGGGTACTATAAACCCTCAGCATTATACTTTTGAAAGAAAGTACTTCATTTACCTTTTATTGGGATAATAGATTGAGTGTAAGTAGGAACCCTAGTTTACTGGAAACCCTGACTTGCCATTATTAGCCCTCCTGGGAGCCAAATCTATCATTGTACTTAGGTCCTAAGTCTGTTTTACTTTCCCCTAAAGCATGTAGAACTGAATGAAAACATACATAAAACTAGGCATACAGAATAATGGTGATTATTTTAAGTTGAGGCTTGAATCATATCTAATGTGCTCCAACCTAATAATCTGAGTCAGACTCAT
This sequence comes from Equus asinus, assembly GCF_041296235.1. Classification (NCBI taxonomy): domain Eukaryota; kingdom Metazoa; phylum Chordata; class Mammalia; order Perissodactyla; family Equidae; genus Equus; species Equus asinus. The sequence goes on from NC_091820.1 coordinate 101,364,209, forward strand.
TTGAAAACATAACCTCACCCAATTTTAGCCTATACGGGGGCAGTTCGTTAATTTCTACTGAAAAGTGGCATAAGTAATTTTAGGCATGGCTGTATAAGCATGATTAGCATCTAGCAGCAGTGAGTCAACAATATTTCTTAAGCGCCTACAATGTGCAGAGTCCTCTGCTGACTGGGCTGAGGCCTCAGTTTTGGTCCAGTATTTTGGCCTCCTGATTGTTTGAGGCCTATCTCCTTCCTTGCCGCTCCAGGATTAGAACGGGGAGGGGCTGTGTGGGGCTGGGGTAGAGGCTAGGGACATGAAGGGGCAATTGTTTCCCTCCCTTTCATGACTACTAGACTTCTCATCTAGCATGTTGTACCTTGCAAAGCCACCCCCCGGGAAGTACTGCCGAAAATCAGTGAGTTGGTTGCTTCATGAACATATCATCTGAACAGTGCAAATTGATTTAGATGAAATTGGTTTAGTTAATCCCTCCTCTAAGTGCAGGGCAACTTGCTCCAACTTGCAGCTCCTAGAGCAGTGCCAGTGGAGTCTCATAATTGCATCCAAAAATTGCTCTGGGTAGTGAGCCTGTCCGTTCCCTCATCTCTCCTCCCATAAAATCTGCTGACACCATGACAGTTGAGAAGGAAACTGCAAAAGGACCATGTCTTTACCACTCAGTAAACCTCATTGGCTTGGTGAAGAGGAGAGAATGTCCTCTTTTCACTCTATCCCTTAGCGCTCAGATCCTCTCTTTCCTAAGGGACACAGAGCCCTAAAAGGGAAGTGAAGACAGGGCTGAGGCACAGAATGTGTCTTTAATGGCTCTTCTCGGAGGTACCTGCTTGGCTTTATGTTTGTCTGTCGTTCAGTCCTTATGGATCTTGGTAACTCCCTCGCTGTTAAGCCATGGGATTCAGCTGCTAGTGGAGGCCAGGGGGTGCTCCATTTCCATTTAGCATTAAGCTTTTGTCCTCTCTTCTGTGCAAAAAGGAAAACGAGGTACTGTATTTGCGAAGCACCTCCTTAATTAAGCTGGGTGTCTTGACTTAGAGCATTGCGTCATCAAAATATGAAGTGTAACATGTTGATACTGGATATATGACAGTTCAGGAGAGTTCACAATTGTTCACTTTTTTGACGAATGAAATTTTGGTAGCAAGGTGGTGTTGCACTAATGTCTGTATTTCAGTTCTCTCAAAATCATTGTGTTGGTCACTGAGCACTGTAGAGAAGAGACTAGAAAAGTGTCTCTCAACCAGTGTGTTGGGTGTTAACACTTGAGAAGACCAGTTGAGTGGTGCTGAGACAAGAAATTCCAACTCCACTTATCCCTCTGTGCAGACTGCTAGTCCACTTCTTACTTCCCCTCTCTTCCAAGGATCAGTATATGTTTCTCTCCCCATTTTCATGAACTGAAACTCTGCTAAGAGTCTTCCATGGGTACTGGAGGTCTTCCCATTGTTTCTTTTTTTCCATCTTGCCTGTTTCCATCACCATAGGCAGGCACAATCTTTTCAGTAGTTAATCTCCCAGCTCCTACATTTCCCTTAGAAATCCTATAAGCTGCTAAGACTACTAGATGGCGAAAGTCTGGGTGGTGGAGGGATTTTGAGTAATGTGCCAACATCCCACCACTCCCTTCTCCTTGTGGGGTTCACCTGAATGCACACTAGGGTGTTGGTTCAGCCTAAGTGGGTTAGGAAAGTATCCTTAGTCAGACTTGTCCTACTTGGGTTCTTATCTCCCTGCAGAGCTCTGACTGCCTGACCTTGGCTTTGTCTCAGCCTTTTTCCTGCAGGTCAGACTCCTCTGGTTGATGAACAGTGTCCCCAGTCTCTGAATCTTCCTCTTATAGAGACCAAATGATCCGATAACAAACTCATTATATAATCTAAAAACCTCCTGCAACAGAAAATCCCACTATTTTCAGTTTGCCCAGTTAGGAGCATAATGTATGGGCATGGTAGACAATGCTAATGCGGGACAGTGACGTGTCTGAATGTATAAAGCCCAGAGATAGAAAAATGGTTTATGGTCCAGAATCCTCGACTGCTTTGTCTATAGCCTTTTGTTCAGTGTTGCTAGGATCATTGTGGTTCCCAGGGGAGTAGAAGCTTGATTTCAAATAGGCTTCTGTTCTCTGTCCCTTGTTTCTGACCTGAACTTGGGGTCCTCTCAGCCTGACATTCAACAGCATGCCCTACATACATATATTGCCAATTTTATTCTGTAGAAGTAGAGATGACTGCCCATCCAGGTGTGTCACTGAACATTTAAAAATTTACAAATATTTCATTGGGTAACAGAGGTTGGGAAAAGCAGTCCTAGAATAGATGGAAATCTGTACTGGTATCAGTAGGTAAATGAAGTTTGTTCTCCAGTTGTTGCCCAGCCTTGCAGCTGCCATTGTAATCTGCATTAAGATAAAGGGGTTATGAATTGTAGTTAGGATTACTGTCAGTTATCATGGGTTACCTTGGCAAACCCAGTTCTTGGTTACTTAGATTAATCTTTTGCATTTGTAGCAGCTTTAGGACTTTCAGTTCTGCTATTGTGATATTCTTTTTAATGTTTATAATGACTGTCTTTTATAAAATAGCCAAGGGTTGGATTTAGGAGCTAATTTTTGTACAGAAAATATCATTAAATCCACATAGTATAAAATATTAAGTAGGCTTTAATAACCTATTAGACAGGAACTGACTCTGGCACTCTCTGTCAGTCAGTAATCAACCTCCAGTCCTGAGCTCTCTCTGTGCATGATAAAAGCTTAAGAGAAAAGAAGAGAGACAGTTTTTCCCTTGGGGGAAGTCCAGTCCAACAGAGGAGACATGAGCATAAGAAATACCACAATCAAGGGCCAGCCCTGTGGCCGAGTGGTTAAGTTCGCGCCCTCCACTTTGGCAGCCCAGGGTTTTCCCGGTTCGGATCCTGGGCGTGGACATGGCACCACTTATCAGGCCACGCTGAGGTGGCGTCCCACATGGCACAACTAGAGGCACTCACAACTGAAATATACAATTACGTACTGGGCCTGGGAGGGCTTTGGAGAGAAGAAGAAAAAGAAGAAGAAAAGGAAGATTGGCAACAATTGCTAGCTCAGGTGCCAATCTTTACAAAAAAAAAAAAAGAAAAGAAAGAAATACCACAAGCGGACCCATGGTCCTCCAGAGAACGTGTGAGGGAGTGTGGTTGTCCTGCATTATGTCAACTATGTGTTTGGGATGAATTTCCAAACATTGCAAACATTTCCTTAATAACTTGCTGCGTATCTGTCATCTGTGAATGTATTATGAGACTATCTGTATTCTCATCTATATAAAGCAAGTTAATAACTTTATTTTATCCTTATTTGGTCCTCACAAGAACCTGTGAGATGGGTCGGGCACGTATTTTTCATTCGACAGATGAGAAGGCTGTGGCCCGAGTAGGTTAAATGTCTTACGTAGGATCACTCAGGTAATTCAGTTTGGAAGTAGGACTACAACCAGGCTCTATTATGAGGATCAAATGAGATAATGGCTCTGGAACCATTGGAAAAGTATAAAATGGCACACAAATGTAAGATGACTGTTATTATTAATTATGCTTACTGACCAGCTGGCCTCTTTTTTCTGAGTTTCTGTTTTCAGTCTTTATCCTTTTAGGGTGAAAATCCTGTACATTGGTTGCCTTTTATGTTCCCAAATGATCTTTTTTCAGCTTCAAGGGGGTCCTTTCCTACTAATAGTATTCTAGGATTTGTTGTCTTCCTTTTCAGTTCCAAAAGGTGTTCTCATTATTTATACTCCCATGGGACTCCTGTTCCCTTTAGTTGTCCTCTAGAACACCCATTATATCTTCCTTGAGGTACAACAGGCAAAACCAGCCACTGTCCTTCAGCACCTTAGCTTATCCAAGGGAAAGTAATGCATTTTGTTTATTTCCATTTCCTTTCATGGTGATGCCCATCGCTTGTCAGCCTTTCTAGTCACTCTAATAAATAAGATTTGTGTTTTGAGGAGGTAATTTTCAATAATCCAAGGTGTCTTTCCTATGTGGTAACAGATAGCAAGAGCTCTGTAATAATAGGATGTCAGAGCTGGGAAGCATCTTAAAGAGATCATCTGGTGATTCTAGTTCAACTTGAATGACATTTTACAGTTAAGGACTCATTCTCTCATCTCCCGAGGCAGGGAGATAGTTTCTAGTGTTTTAAGGAAGAGCTCACAGGACATTAATGTTAATATCCTGAAGAATGTTTATTTTATATTAATCTGTTTTTTAAACAAAACCTGCAACTCAGCTCAGTCCTCATTCTACAGCCCAGAGGTCAGGCTTCGTTTCATACTCATGATTTTTCTGTGAAGGAGAGACCGTGGCACCTCAGGAGGTAGTGAGAGCTGAGAACCATGCTCTGCAGACCTGGAAGATGAAAATTAGATGGAATATAAACTGTTGAAATAAGTGGGCATTTAATTATGTTCAAATAACATTAGAAATAATAGAATTCTGCTAAGTGCAGATCACGGCTTCTCTCTCTGATCAGAGTTAACTGAATGCTGGATTTGGAGGGTGATGCTGAGATCAGTCTTTCATTTTGTAAGTGTACAATGTATTATTTTTATCTTAATCACCCGCATTGAAACTCCTCTTTTGTATTTCTACTTACTCACAGAGCCTTATGAGACCTTATAGTTTATTCTCATCGACTTCTTTTCTCAGGCGTCTCAGCCAGAAGCGGGGATGCAGGATGAAGATAAGCTATACAGCAACAGTTTTGTAATAGAGCAAGAGCAAATACATAAGCATACATATTTGACTACATGGTGGTAACTAAATGGAAGGGAGCAAGTCAGTGTATATGGATGTGGGCATTTGTTTCTTAATATGGCCATTGGTCTGTCCTCCCAGACATTTCATCAATGCATTTTTAAGACAAACCATGGTGTTTTCTGGCAAAAGCTTCATGATTACATGTCATTGAGTTGCACTCTATCAGGTTCACATTCTTTCTTTATCCTTAGCACACTCTCTAATTCTGCATAGACTAGTGATTCACAAACTTTCTGAAGTTGCAACACTCTGCCATTCTTGTTTTTCTTTTGTCACACAACTTCCCCCTGTACTTCCTAAACGTATTTTGTGATAGAGGAGTCAAATATTTTTTAAGAGTATTATATTTTTTAAATGAATAAAAATTAGGAGCTGAGAATTTTCTGACACCCATTACTCATTAGAGATCTCCCAGAGTATTGCAAAACCTAGACAGAGAATCACTGACTTAGAAAAACAATTGAAAGGAGTAAGCGATACAATCGAGTTTAGAAATACTCCATAGGTACAGTTGGCAGTATAGTATAGTGATTAACTGTTCACACTTTGGAGTCAGACCTGGGTTTTTTTTTAAATTGAGATATAGTTCACATATCGTAAAATTCACCATTTTAAAGTGTACAATTCAGTGGTTTTTAGTATATTCACAAAGTTGTGCAACCATCGCCACTATCTAATTCCTGAACATTTTCGTCATCCCCAAAAGAAACCCCATTCCCATTAGCAGTCACTCCTCATCCCTCCCTTCCCCCAGCCCTTGGCAGCCACCCGTCTACTTTCTATTCTTATGGATTTCGTATAAAGAGAATCATATAATTTTTAGCGTTTTGTGACTGGCTTCTTTCACTTATAATGTTTTCAGAGCTCATTCATGTTGTAGGATGTATCAGTACTTCATTCCTTTTTCTCAATGAATAACATTCCATTGTATGGATATACCACATTTATTTATCCCTTCATCAGTTGATGGACGTTTGGGTTGTTTCCACCATTTGGCTATTATGAATAATGCTGCTGTGAACATTTGTGAACAAGTTTTTGAGTGAGCACATCTTCAGTTCTTCTTGATCACATGATAACTCTACATTGAACCATTTAAGGAACTGCCAGACTATTTCCTAAAGCAGCTGCATCATTTTACATTCCCACCAGCAAAGTATGAGGGTTCCAATTTCTCCACATCTTGGCTGGAATTTGCTATTTTTTAAAAATTATAGTCATCCTAGTGGATGTGAAGTAGTATTGTAGCCATCCTGGTGAGTATGAAGTCGTATCTCAATGAGGTTTTGATTTGCATTTCCCTAATGGCTAATGATATTAAGTATTATCTTTTTATATGCTTAGTAATCACTTATTTGTATATCTTCTCTGCAGAAATGTCTACTCAAATCTTTTGCCCTTTTATTTTTTGGTAATAAATATTGGCCCTGAGCTAACATCTGTTGCTAGTCTTCCTCTATTTTGTATGTGGGACACTGCCACAGCATTGCTTGATGAGCGGTGCATAGGTCCATGCCTGGGATCCATACCCGTTAACCCCGCCACGCTGCCGAAGCAGAGCATGCGAACCTAACCACTGTGCAACCAGGCCAGCCCCTCCTTTTCCCGCTTTTAATTGTTTTTTTTCTGTCTTTTTATTGTTGAGTTGTAAGAGTTTTGTATATTTCTAGATGCGAGACCCATATCACATAAATGCCTTGCAAATATTTTATTCCATTCTGTGAGCTGTCTTTTCACTTTCTTGATGGTATCATTTGCAGCACAGAAGTTTTAAATATTGATGAAGCCCAATTTATCTATTTATTTGCTTGTGCGTTTGGTGTCATCTAAGAAACCATTGCCTAACCTAAGTTTCCAAACATACACCTGTGTTTCCTTCTAAGACTTTATAGTTTCCACATTTACATTTAGGTTATTGGTCCATTTTGAGTTAATTTTTATATATGGTATGGGGTAGGGCTCTAACTTCATCCTTTTGCATAGGGATATCCAGTTGTCCTAGCACCATTTGTTGAGAAGATTATTCTTTCCACATTGAATGGTCTTGGAATCCTTGCCAAAAGTCAATTAGCCATAAATATATGAGTATATGAGTTTATTTCTGGACTCCTGGTTTTATTCTGGGTTTGAATCTTACCTTTGCTGCTTGCAAACATATGTGACCCTGGACAAGTTACCTTTTATTGGGGGGGGTAATAATGGTACCTACCATTTAGAAGGTTGTTGTGAAAATTAAATGAGACAATGCATGTAAAGGGTATTATTTAGTGCCTGGCATATAGCAAATTCACATTAAAATTTTAAGGAGAAAGGTCCTTAGATAATCAGGGAGGTAGGGCAAATGGGAGATAATTGAAAGGATGCTGAAATATAAGGTGTGATTGGAACAAGGTGGCCTCATAAATGAGACATGAGATGAACAGATGTTTGAAGAAGTTGAAAAAATATTCAGTTTCCTAAAATTGGCTAAAGCAGTTACTACATGATGATAAAATAGAACAGAATAGAAACAGTATAAAAAAGTTACCTACCATAGGGGCTGGCCCCGTGGCCGAGTGGTTGGGTTTGCGCACTCCGCTGCAGGCAGCCCAGTGTTTCATTGGTTCGAATCCTGGGCGCGGACATGGCACTGCTCATCAAACCACGCTGAGGCAGCATCCCACATGCCACAACTAGAAGGACCCACAACGAAGAATATAATACAGCTATGTACCTGGGGGGCTTTGAGGGGAAAAAGGAAAAAAAATAAAATCTTTAAAAAAAAAGTTACCTACCATAAGCAACAGACTGTAGCCATCTTACATTAGCCTTTATAGAGCTGAAATCAGTTAAGATAGGCTATTTTAGAGCATTAGAGTTTGACTTTTTTTCCATCTTGGACTCTTTTGAGAATGTTTTGAAAGCTATGGACAGTCCTCTCTCCATGAAAATGCATATATGACATATACACAACATTCTTGAAACAGTTCAAGGAAGTTCAGAAATTCCTGGTTAAAAGTCCTATTTTGACCCTCTCCAAGGCAACGCTGACCAATAGCATGCTTTCCCAAGTTTAATTTCGTAGTAAGGTTCAAGTGTCACACTTAGTAGGGAACAATTTTTAGCATTCCAGGGAAATTTGGAGAGCTTTTCCTCTGTACAGAAGGGTTTATACGGCACCCTGCTAAGACTTAGAAGGGTTGTGGTACTCTGTTTTTTTAGAGGTTTCAACACATAGACGTCTTTCAGCAATGCTCCTGACCAACTGTCATTTTGGCGGGAGGCCTCACTCTGTTCTCCCAGGTAGCTTCTAACACAGACATTGAGGAATGCAGACATGCATTTCTGGACGAGATAGCAGTAGAAATGCAGTGTGAGGTGGAGATGGGCCTAGAAGAAAAAGATATGATTCTGGAAGGGACTCAGAATGAGAGGCAGATTCAGAGAAAACTCAGGGACACGGAGACCAAAATAGAAGCGGAAACATGCTGTTTAGAAACCCTCTTGTAAATAGTCAAGATAAACTTCAGTGAAGGAGGTGAGATGATTGAAATAAAGGTGTAGGGGAAAGAGCACAGGCATTGGCATTAGACTGACCCAGCGCTCTGGGTGTGTACGTTCCAGGTTGATTTACTTAACAGTGCTGAACCCCAATTTCCTAACTATAATATGGGTATAGTAGTAGTACCTTCCTTATAGGCTTCCTGATAGAATTTAATGAAATAATGTGTGTAAATTGCTTAACATAGTACTCAGAATACAGGAGGTGCTCAGTAAATCCTAGGTCCCTTCTTCTAACTTCTAGTTTAAGGGGTCCTTCATTTAACAGTTAGTGAATACCTAGTATGTGTGAGGCACTGCACTGTGAATAAAAATATGAAATAGCTGATGCCCTTCAAGGAGCAGGGAGAGATAGCTGGAGACACAGATGTGTAAATGAAATAAAACAGAATGTTCTAGAAGCCACGACTGAGGTGATAAACATGTAAATGAAAGAACTCCTAGGTTTCTAGACTTGGATGATGTTATCCACCAGATAGGGAAAATTGGAAGAGGAGCAAATGTTTTGTTTTTTGGGAGGAGGGGAGAATAACAAGTTCATTTATGGACATGTTGAATTTGAGCGTCTGAGGGATAGCAGGTGAAGCTATGAAAGGTAATATTCCTGCCTTGAGTGGAAGTTGGCATCTGTCATCTCGAAAGTCTCTTCCAATTCTAAGATTCTATGATATATGTGCATTTTAATTGTTTCACTTTTTCATCTCTATAGGTGAATGCTGATAGATGTTATAAGCTACAAAATACTAGCCAACAATTTTCAAGCACTTGTAAATTGTAAAATAAGAATACCACAAGTCTCATCTTTAAAAAAGTGGTTATACAAACATCTGAACTTATCAAACGAACCGAGAGTGACTGTTTTACAAAAAGATTTTTCACTTTTACGGCTCAGTTTCCTATAGTTTCCATTAAATAGCTGGTTAGTTCAATGCACTTAAAAGGTTTGATTTAAAAACACCTTTTTGGGATACATCTATTGTACTTATGCACAAGGTATAATTGTACTCAATAGTTAAGTATCCTGTGAGAGGGCTATGCAGATATCACTGATAGATGACAAAATCTGAGCAAATATCAATGGCAGAAGCAAATTTTCAAGCCCTGATGAGGTTCTCCAATGACAGTGAGATGATGAACAAAAGCTACTCAAAAGCAAAAGATGCCTTTCTCTTTCATGTGAATAAGATTAACATTTACAGTTGATAAGATAAATTTTCTATTTTTCCTTAGTTAAGCCTAGCTTAGAATATTTATGGGTGTTGATTTTAATTAATGGAAGACCCATGGCAATAAGTATCTCTATGTTCAGCTCAGAAATGTCTGTGAAAGAAGAGATAGATTGACCAAGAGATTAGTTTCTTATTCATTAGGTGACTTATTTTACTCTGATGCACGTACTAAAATAAAGGTTAACAGGTCTGAAAATTTCTGCCTCCCCACCTTGCTAATTTATACCTAGATCTTGATTTGCATTTTGTTATATTTTAGGAAGTATGAAAAGATGCATGGGGGGGCTGGGCTTCATAGTAGGCTTGTGCTAGCTCAGCGGGTGTTTAATAATAAAATCAAACTGAAGCCACGAGGTAATATGTCTTCATTATTGATCAGCAACTATTTCTGAGAAAGTTGAAATCATTTCTCATTCAGATTGATGAAGAGTTTTCTGAAGGTGAGGGAAGAAAGTGAAAGTGAAAACTATCATCTTTTGTCTGTGGTAACTCAGTTTACTGGAAATGGGATGGAACAGAAATTTCCATGTGTGGTAATGGGAAGTAATTCAAGTTCACATTCTGAAGAACTTATTATCCTGCACCAAGAACTACATTTTTCTAAAGTTCTCTCCTCTTTTTTATGCAGGCTCCAAGAATGGAATCCTTTCAAGAACTAGGGAGTTAGTTTGAAATATGGCCTTGTTTTCCTTCCACTCGATGTGAAATAGGAGCAGCTCTTATATTTTACTTTGAAGTAAAATAGAAAACAATATTGGAGAATGGAGATAGAGAATTTTGCAGGGCCTCAGGTTCATCATAGTCCAGGACAAGAGAGGTCAGTGGAGAATATGCGAGAGAATGATCCATGCCAGTGTCGTGAGCTGGCATAGTAATGTTAATCATAAACCAGGATTCAGATATGGCCACTGGGTTCTATTTATTAGTGCAGGAAAAGAAACTCAGGCATTGGTCAAAAACAAGGTTTGAAGGGGAAGAAAATCTTTCTCATTAATTCCCAAATCACTTTCCTATTGCCCCAGTGTCCCTGGGGAATCCAGCATGGAAAGCCTCCATTGGTTAGTGTACAATTACGCCATATCCACGTTTCCTTTGGAAATGCTTAATGACTCTTGCTTTGTATTCTTTGCAGGTGAAAGCCCAGCCTCTGCGGTTCTTAATGCCTCAGCAGGATTATTTTCACTAAAGATGGAAACACTGGAGTCTGAATTGACCTGTCCAATCTGCCTAGAGTTGTTTGAAGACCCCCTTCTGCTCCCTTGTGCTCATAGCCTCTGCTTCAGCTGTGCCCATCGCATCTTGGTCTCGAACTGCAGCTCTGGTGAATCCATTGAACCCATTACTGCTTTTCAGTGTCCTACGTGTAGGTATGTTATCTCACTGAACCACCGCGGCCTGGATGGCCTCAAGAGGAATGTGACTCTGCAGAACATTATTGACCGCTTCCAGAAGGCTTCAGTCAGTGGGCCCAATTCCCCAAGTGAGAGCCGCCGGGAGAGGACTTACAGGCCCAGCACCGCCATGTCTAGTGAGCGTATTGCTTGCCAATTCTGTGAGCAGGACCCGCCAAGGGATGCAGTGAAAACATGCATCACCTGTGAGGTCTCCTACTGTGACCGTTGCCTGCGGGCCACACACCCCAACAAGAAACCTTTCACCAGCCATCGCCTGGTGGAACCAGTGCCAGACACACATCTTCGAGGGATCACCTGCCTGGACCATGAGAATGAGAAAGTGAACATGTATTGTGTATCTGATGACCAATTGATCTGTGCCTTATGCAAACTGGTGGGGCGTCACCGAGACCATCAGGTCGCATCCCTGAATGATCGATTTGAGAAACTCAAGGTAAGGGATCTGGGAGATATCCCTTACACAACCTTGTCTCTTTATACAGTTATACAGTTAGCGAGTTTTCTGATAAAACAGGCCGCTTTTCCTATCTGAGGAGCAAATTAACTCCAAGTTGTTCTCATAAGGAAGAACCTACTGACCTGCAAGCTCTCACTGGAACCTATTTCATCTGTTGCATAAACCTGCTTGCATTCATTCACCTCTGGCAATTCTGGGGGAGTTAGGCCCTGGCCCGTCACACCAGTAGTCTGTCTAGGGAAACAGCACCCTGTCTCCTCTGTCAGTGACATACTGCACACTACATATCTTTGCCATGATCTTTCCACCTCTTCTTTTAAGTATGTGAGTACCTGTGTAGGTGTACTATCATTAGCATATGTGCTGATTTGCATATGTATGCGTATAGCAATAGGAAGGATAGGTGTGTCTCTGTGTAGGTGTGGGTGGAGGTGTCTGAGTGTGTCTATGTAGGTGAGAGATTTTTTGGGGGGACAGTAGTGTATGTGTTTGCACACTCAGTATGCTAAAGAAACAAAAATTTGGCATTGGCCACTACAAATTGCCATTAAGCTTTTAACACCAGCTAATTCTAAGCCTCCCTTAAAAAACAAGACAAACAAACAGTCAAGAAAAGAACTTAAGTGTGCCACAAAGTCAGGAGGGATCTTCAAATATCTGAACTAAGAATTTAAACTGAAGGCAATGAATATTTAATCCAGTCTCAGATTTTGTGCCAGTGTTCGTTTTTGTGGGTTACAGACTGAAGCACCTGTTTGCGGGCCCTGCTTTGGAAGTTCCTAGTCTTTCATTTGTGTTCAGTGGACGGAGTTTTGCGAAGCTGTTGTGCCATGTAATATTTGTGTGCAAACCTAAGTGCCTGTTTTTTAAAGCCCCACTATCTCACGTTGATGTTAATAAATGTCAGATCCAGTAAATTGTTTTATTCCCATTGCCTGCCTGCTATATGGTTTCACTGCTCTTAAGAAGGGAGCTACTTAACAGAAATTAGAGAAAATAAAATTTTTAAATGAATAATAAGATTACCACCCCAAAATAGGGCCTCGATATACAAGGCAAGCTGGAAAGAAGACCCAGATAGGATGGAAAGAGGGCAAGAAGAGAGCGGAGATTTTCCTCTTGCCATGCTCTGGAAAAGTTGTTGTGACTTACGTAAAAATCATGATGCTGGTGAAGGTAGCAATACTCAGAAAACATTTTCCCTTTTGTCATTTATTGGAAGCAATATTGAGAGTAGTCACACTGACAATTATTTGCCTTTTTTGATTACTTATATCTAATATTTATAAATTTGTAGAAAGTTCAATATTAGTTTCACTAAAGGTGATACTCTCATTCATATCGAGACTGCAGAGAGGAATAATTTCATTGACTTCAATTCTTAGAATCATAAGATGTTAGGCCTTGGACTTCGTCTAGTTGAAGCCCTACACTTTAAAGTGGTATACACTGAGACTTTGGTAGGTTGAGTGATTTGGTCAAAGCCACAGAATTGGAACTGGAACTCAGCTTCTAGATCTTGAGTTAAGTATCCTTTCTACTATATCCTCCTGCCACTTTGTTTTGGTTCTAAGTTTTCCCCATGAAATGTGATTTGAAACTTAACTTTTATGCTCCAGCAACTGCACATTTCATGGGGCACAGATAAACCATTAACAACATCAAGGAAAGGACATATTGTATAAACTTAGAGCTTCATAATGGCAAGAGATGGGGGTGGGGTTGCAGGAAGAGTGGGGGAGATGGAGAGGACAGAACAATCTCTGCCAAATATTTGCAGGTGTTGGAACTATAATAAGGCATTGGCCTTGAGAAATATTCCAAACAGAAAAATCTGTATCCATATGTACTATTGAGATAACAAACGACTGGATAGGATAAGCCTGTATCTACAGAACACCAGCTTTTTGAAAACATCCGAAAACATGAAAACATTGGATGATTGATTAGATATTTGGCATCGCGCAGCTATAGCCCTTGTCTCCAGGGATGGATGGAGCACAAAAGTATTTTACCAAAAAATACTTTAGTCTGTAACTAATCAGTAATTTTTGGAGAAAGAAAGGCCAGAGTTTGAATCGTTCCCCTTTAATTTTTTAGGAACTGTGCAGAAAATTCTGATTATAAATTAAGTGGAAACTGCTTTTGCTCATTTTTGGACGGAGAGTGGAAACGTATGAATCATTCTCAACCATGTGGTTTGTTATGTTGTCTGGAACATCTTGGACTTTCGGGAGGGAGAGGGAGGTGCTGCCTCTGTGTGTGGGGAGGGTTGGGGGGGCCACTTTGGTTTGGTGCCAAGTGTAGAAGGATATTAGTTCTCCACGTTAAGCAGAGAGGAAGTCTGATCTTTAGTGTCACATATACTCACATCTTTGAGTTAATTTTAATTTAGAAAAGCATTTAGGATTATCCCCTTAATCTGCTTGATTATTCCCCAAGGAGAAAGGAGAAAGCCTGCTGTCAGAGCTATGGGGGAGATGGCCTTGAACATACTCCTCTGGCCCTGAGGGGAGGATGGGAGCCCTACAGAAGGGGAAGATGATATATGTATATTATTATGGTTTGACCTTATATCTATCTATCTATCTAGGGGTTTGACCTTCTGGTCAGTAACTCATATGGTGTTTATTTGTACTTTTTGGTTCTGGAGCTTCATTGTTGGCATTTATAACTACCCTTTTTATACTAACCTCCCTGATTTGGATTAGTGGTCTCTAATATTTATTTGTTCAGTAAAGAATAAACAAACCATTATGTTATAGTTGAAAGATCAGAATAACCAGAAGCCAGCCTGTCTTCTTAACATGTACTCAAAATGGATTAGAGGGTTTGGGATACTTAGAACAGTTTATTATCCTTAGTTGGTTGTCCAGTCTACCTACACGTCCTTCAGAAGGCTACTAGTGGCTCAAATAATTCTTCAATTTCAAAGAATAATTATGTTCTTGAGAGTTATTATAGTAGTAAGGCCTATCAGAGTAATTATTTTCTCCATTACCTCTCTTTTCATGTACTAGCCTCAATATATATCTCAGTTCGTGATATGTGCTGCATTTCTATAAAACTGCTTTGTATTTTAGGTTTTTCATTGTCATGTGAGTCTTCCTCCTAGAAAAGATGGATATTATTATATTAATAAATGTTGGTTTTATAAAAAGAGGTCAAATTTCAGTGGTTCTCTATTGGTGACAGATCTCAATGTAATATTCTAAGCCCTGTATAACTTGGTTCCCATGCAGCCCATCTGTCTTTTCCCCTTCCCACTCTCAAACATGCTACCTTCATCTACCCAGGCTAGCCTCCTAGCTGTCTGCTAAACATACCATTCTCATTTCTGACTCTCGGCTTTCACTCGTGATCTTCTGTGGGTCTGCTTAGGAATCCTACCTATTCTTTAGTGCTCAGTTGAAACCCCAAAAGGCCACTCCAACACACCCCAGCTATACCATAAATTCCCCGAGGCCAGGAACTATGTCTTTTATTTCTTCAGTATCCTCCTCAGTGTCTAGCACATATAGTATATGCTCAAGAAATCCAAATGAATTAAATATTTGTAATGGATTTGCAGAAAGTATACCGACATCTATAGCTTGCTTTGGTTCTCATAAGATATAAATCTGTCTTGCCATTGTGAATACTTTAGAACCCTGAAAAAGAAACTCCTGTGAACTACTGATAATGTTAAAAACCAGAGTGTTAGCAAAAGTATGGAATGTCCTTAATTTTAAATGCCTATTCATTTTGATTGCTGGATTTTCCGACTGCCTAACCCTATGGTAACATCTGTATAAATCAAATGTGATTATTGTAATTCTCTTTGAGAGTAATGTCTTCACATTTCCATGCCCACAGCCTGACAAAAATATAGCTGATGAAAACCAGGGGGAATAGAGGAATTTCCTGAAAGGAATAAACAGGCACATTTTCTTTTTCTCATTACATTTCCACAAATTCATTACTACAAATAATTCTTAAAAGCAGTTACATTTACATATCAGAGATCTTGTTATAAAATATTACCTGGTGCTAGAGTAAGCTTTTTGTAATGGTAAAGTGAAATACACACACACATATACACACGCACACACACACACACACACACACACACAGGAAGAGAGACTGAGACAGAGAGAGTGAAAGATTGCCAGACAAAGAAAAGGGAGATATGAGACTTGGAGAATGTTCAAAGAAAAGCCACAACAAGAGTTAAAAGGTTGGAAAATTTGATATTCTAGAATCTTATCATAGTTGATTACTTGTCCTTCTTCCTACTCAGTCACTCTGTCATCCGCCCACCTATTCTCACTCAGCCACCACCTCCTCCTAGTCATTTGTCTGCTCACCCGCTTGACACCCACTTCTGTCTGCCAAGACAGATACCCTCTCAACTTATCTACCAATGGGCATTTGACTGTTTCTGAACCAGTATGAGTATGAATATAAAAGAAACAGAAATATCTTTATGAGAGACTGGGTTGAGAGAGGCTGTATTTGCATACATATGTATGTGTCACTATATATGAGTGTGTGTATTTCTGCATGGATGAGAGGCTGAGACTGACTCTGTGACTGTGTGTCTATGTGTATCTACAAATGCGTATCACTATGTGTGAGGAGGAGAGGGTGTCTGTGTTAATCTCCTGTGGGCGTATCTGTAGATAAGTTGGGTATGAGGGGGCCATGAGTATAACACTTCTCTGTGGTCTCTTAATTGTCCAAGACTTGCTCTTCATTACTTACAATATATATAAATCTGTACGTGTTTTGTGTGTGTATGTGTGTGTGTAAAAAATGCATTTTATTCCATCTCTACTCAAACTGTGTGCTAAAACTCATTAGAACCCCTGTTCTTCTCCCTCCAATAATTATATTGATTCTCTGGCTCTGTTCTCATATAGTATTTTCGGGGCCCTGTGTTGAAAGATATTTTCTATTGTTTCTTAGGTTTAAGAGCAAGTTTAACAAGTGGATACCCCTCTTGTCTGTGTTCTTATCTTTCTGTTTTTCTGTTATTTCTTTTGTTCCAAGTCTTCTTCTCCTCATCAACAATCGTCAGTCTGAGAATACTTTACAAAATGTTAACTCAGAGAGTGTTCTTGGGTGGATGAAAATCTCGTCTGTTATTATTGGGCAAAATAACATATTACAGAAGTATAATATAGGTGAGGAAAGATTAAGGAAACAAGAATTATTGAACCCAAAAAAATGAATTTTAAAGAGGAAAATGTGATAATGACATTCAAGTTTATGAAGGGTTGATATAATGAGGTAATGTCTTGTTCTTTATCTCCCTTGAAGATAGAACAGGCGGTAACTTAAACAGTAGCACCAAGGATTTAGGCCAGGGATTCATTCAGTCATTTAACAATTAATGAACGCTCATTTTGTTTATTGAACATTTTAAATGTTCAAGTCATTGTGGTAGGAGCTGGGGACACAGCAAATAAGGCACAGTCCCTGCCTTGAGAAGCTTTGAGTTTTAGAAAGGGAGATAAGTATATTGAAAATTCCAATTCAGTATGGTAAGTGCCATGACAGAGGTTTGCACAGGATACTCTGAAGCACAATGGAAGAGTCAGGGAAAAGAAGTCGTCGAGCTCCAAAACAGGGAATCATGAATGGATTTGTTGGAGAAGAGGGCAAACTGGAGATAGACTGAAGAAAGAATTGGCAGGACTTGGTGAATGACTGTTGTATAATAGATGATTGAGAGAAAGAATTAAAAAATGATTTTTGAGTAGGAGATGTCTTGAAGAATGATGGTATTGGGGACAGAAATGGGGAAATTAGGAAGGGGCTAGCAGTTTTGGTGGGATGATTAGACTTTAGATTTGAGGTTGTTGTGATGTGGGTCATTCAATATTCACTCATTCATCAAACGCTTACTGTACACCTATAAGATACCAAACACCAGAAGAGGTGTTGGGGTTACACTGATAAAGACGGCACAGTCCCAACTCTGCTGGAGCTCTCAGCTTATTGTGGGGAGACAGACAGTTAAGGACACAGTTCCAAGACAGTGTGGTGAGCGCTATGACAGCGGAAGCACAGGGGCTTGTGAGAGAGCATAGGAGGGACATCAAAAGATATTTTGAGCAGGTTTTTGGATCCCTAGTTGAGGGACAGGGATGGGATGGGGGCAGGGAGTGCTCTAGTCAAGAGAAAATAGTTTGTTCAAATACCTGGAGGAGAAAAAGCATGGGGTACTCTCAGAACTGAAAGGGCAAGTGTCCTAGAAGGAATTGAAATTCAGGCCTTTGCGATGGCTGAAAGATCCGGGCCAGAGACAAAGATTTGAGTGTCTTGAGCGTGGAGGTAGAGCCATGCAGTAGTGAGCTGAATGAGGCCCAGGATTGAGCCTTGTAGCTCACTAGTGGTCTAGAAGGTAGACATAAAGGAAGAGCGAGTGAAGGAGAAAGAGGAGAATGTGTATGAGAGGCAGGAACTAAAGAGGAATAGTGCAAGTGGAATACAGTTACTGAGGCCTCTGGAAAAGTAGAGTTGTCTTTGGCTCACTATTCTGAGTATGTTCAAAATAAACCCTGGATTTAGGTTTTTAGTACGGATTTTCTTTTAAAAGGTCCAAATAATAATTTACACATTTAAGGTAGAGATTTAACCATGCTATGCACCTGAAGAGAGGGGAAAGAAAAGAATGCAGGATGGTTTGTGTAGCATTTCTGATAATCTGACTGAGGGAGTGTGAGTCTTTGCTGGATGATTTTAGAACCTTCTGAAAAGAAGAGGGATGGTAACCTGTTTCACCTGGCTGGAGGACCGGTCTGGTTATTCCCTAACAAACCTCAAGCTGAGTAGACCTTATACATCCAGTCTATCACCCGCATCTCATTCTGATACATAGCCCAAGTCTATGCAACAGCAAATAAATGTTTGGGGAAGGAGTAAACTCTGGCATAAGGGTGTGGGCTTCAGTTTGTGGACCAGATGGTGTGTTCTGCTGTTGAAAGGCCGTATGTAATTGATACATAAAGTGACAGACTGAAGCAAAAGCAAAGTAAGTATTTTAAGACAAGCAGTTAAAAAAAGAAGGCAGAATGCGACCCCAAAAATGTGCTAAGATTTTGGCTCCTGGCTTTTGGAAGAGCTGGAGACATTGGTGAGTAGACAGGATGTCAAAAAAGAGCGTGTCAAAGAATAGTAACGGAGTCATGGGCTCAGATAATTTTTAAAGATGAAATTGCCTTCTGTCAATTGGGATGGCTTGAGTTTCAGATGGGTTGGCCTTTCTTCCCTTTACTTCTCCCCAAACCCCCCAAGGCTCAATTCTCACATCAAAACAGTTGGGATCTTGTCTAGGTTTAGATAATGTTCCCCTTGTACCTTTCAGAAAGCAAGAGAGAATACAGGCATTCAATGGAAATAATAGATGTTTCAATAGAACAAACAGAAAAGCTTCACCCCTTTTTAAGTCAGGTAGGTGTATATAAGTGTGCTCATATACGTGTGAAAACACATGCCTTCACGGAGCATGACAAGTGGAGATCATGGTCAAGTGTGTGCCATAACGGGGATCTCTGGCTGTAATGAAGAGCTGGTGTTTTGACGTATAGATTTCTTGAGGGAGCCAATGAGAAAGTTAGCTGAGATAACCTCTGTCTAGGGAAGTGAAAAAAGAAGCCAGCAATTATTTCAGAGGGTTAGAGAAGCCGTTTCTTTTTATGGGATACTGTCTGGAAGAATAGCCTGTGCCTGGCTTTCTCGGAAATGGCAACACATTTTCCTCTTTGGGAAGGCTGTAACAGAACACAAGGAGGCTGAATCTATATGACACAAATGAAGTGGAACTTGGGTAAAAATGGAATCAGTGTAGACTGCCAATTTAGCTAACTTTGGGCCTTTTAAAATCTCAGTTATGCAAATCAGCCAAATCTTTCCCTCGCTTTGTGCTGTTTAGACACACGTACAGTTTTGTGAGAACTCTAATGATGTAGTCACCTGGAGGTGAAGAGGGTCTCACAGTTTTATAGCTCAAATGGCTTCTCTAACCCTCACACAGGAGAAGCACAGAAGGACCCAGAGGTAACCTCCTGCAGCAGGAAATGGGAGCTTCATCCTGCTCCCACTGCCAACCTCCTGTCCCGGTTTCCTCCCAGCAGATATCTCCATTCCAATCTTCCCTGTCACTTTGGCTCTCTCACTGTCGCCGTTCAACTGTTCTGAGAAAGATGCACTAACTAGGCTTGGACAGCGGGAGCCTGGCCTGGTCATTAACTGGACAGCACAAGAAAAGGGCAAAACAAAACAGTTTTTCAGAACCAAACAACCACAACACAACAACAAAGAGACATGTTTAGTTTTACATAAGGAGATTGTATACACATACAGACACACACACACATGCACACATGCACACGCACACACACACATATATGTATCCGTTTTGTTTCCTCAGTCAGAGTATAGACAAGATAA
Source organism: Equus asinus (assembly GCF_041296235.1). Taxonomy (NCBI): domain Eukaryota; kingdom Metazoa; phylum Chordata; class Mammalia; order Perissodactyla; family Equidae; genus Equus; species Equus asinus. Next base: position 101,384,089 of record NC_091820.1, read on the forward strand.
TTGCTTGGCCACATCAGTGAAATCATTCAAACCTAGAGTGGCCCAGAATTTCTGGTTCTAAATGATTCGTCAGTGCTAGGCATGATAAGGAAGGGTGGGGAAATAGACTGCGTAATTGCTTCAATTCTCCGCTTCCCTTTGCATATGTTCGTTATTGAGAATCAATGCCAGTTTGAGAGGAGGCTTTAATTCCTTGTAAATGAATAGGAAGCGAGTAAGTAAATGTTCAGTGTTTTCCTCAAATTATGTCCCGTAATGTAAGAAAACAGTGGCAAAAAGCCATCAACAGATGGTGTTTTCATTAGCCAAAGATTTATTTTTCAAAGCATTTTCATATTAATGAAGTAAGGTTGAAATTAGAGTCATCTTGTCAGTTCTAGTTCTGTGTTGTTAAAATGTGCTGGCATTCTGCAAATTGCTAGGGGGCCAGAGCAAAATAACCATTTGCCATAATTTTGTGATGGTAACCCAAGGTCCATAGTCTAACCAGACCCCAAATTATGTGTTCAGCCTCAATTTTTGTTTTCAGTGGCTTTACAGAAGCTGTGAGTCTCAGTTGTGGGCCATAAATGAGGAACACACAGCAGGGATCTTAGTCCTGCTCCGCACTATGAATTATTTATAAGATATCAGTTTCATGACAAGTGTTGCAACAGGTTGCATATACTTTGGAAAACATTCTCCCCGTGGAATCCCATGTTTGAATGGAAACACACTACAGTTTGAAACACAGATTTCTAGTATTTTCTTTGAGTTCATCAGTCTACATTATATTTACCTAATATGTCAATATGGTCATTTGTGATCTGTGGGTTTCCATTGATCTAGGAATCTGAACCACTCTGCTAGAGGAAATCACAAACTGATTGGATCCATTAACAATGTCCACTCTCTAACTTAAGCTGGACCCTTTCATCAAACTACAGCTCTATCATAGTCGCCTTATGGCCAAATTTCTGAAGAGGAGTCCAGACTTATAGCCTCCACATTGACTATGCTGACATAAAGGTCACCAGTGACCTCTAATTACCAAATCCAGCTGCCTTTTATCAGTCCTCATGTTTCTTGCATTCTCTGCGTATTTGACAGCGACAAATCCTTTCTTGAAACATGTTTCTCTCAATTATCCTCTTAGCTTGGCCCAGACCTGCATTACCAACTGCCTTGAATATTGCAGCCTCCTCCTAACCAGTGTCCCTGCCCCCAGGCTCTCCTGTTTCAGTTTGCCCCCACATATTGCTGGTAGGTTGATCTCATAAATGCAGCCCCGATTATGTCATTATCTTGCTCAAAAGCCTTTGGTAAGCCCCCACTGCTTAAAAAAAATAGTTACAAACTCCTTACCTAGGCATTCAAGACCTTCATAACAGGGCTTCGATATCCATTTCCAGCCTTGTCCCCCACTACTGTCTTGTACCCTCTGTTTTAGTCAAACTCAATTTATGTTCCCTGAACATGTCCTTTACTTTATACCCTTTTACTTTTGCTTGTGCTATCCTTGTGCCTATAACACACTGCCTGCATCCATCTCTGTCTATTAAAATCCTACTTATCCTTCAACATCCATCTTAATTTCACCTCTTCTTTATCTCTGAAGTCACTGCACCTTGAACAGAGTAGGTGCTCAATACCTTTTGTTGTATTAAATCTCTGAACTGCCATTTCTTTTTTTTCCCCTGACGTCTACCTAGCTTAGAGATCATGTCCAAATCAATGATTGCTACCCTTTTTTTCCTTCGTCCCTCTCTTTGTCCTTGCTAAGGAGAAGGCCACAGATTGAGGTGGTCTTGGAGTTAAAGAAGGCCAGGGGAGACACTGTGCCCAAGCCAAGAAAAATGGAATAAATAGTGAAAAATCACTTTCATGGGAATAAAGCCAAAGAAACTGAGAGAGATCTGGCAAGAAGGGAAGCAAAGATTAACCTGGTTCTCATAATCCAGTTTGAGAACAAGTGAGATCAGACTGTCTGTCCTAGAAATACATATCCATGGGAATACATCCTCCGGGATAGATTTATGGGATAGTGCCAAGGATACTAAGGAGCCACAGCTACTTAGTAGTAGAGAAAGAGGCCAAGTACACGAGTCCTCTCCCCCTTCCCCACTCTTCGATGCCCCCCTCATCCTCCCTACCAAAAACATGAACTTTGAACAACAACAAACCACAGGAACCACGGAGACGGCAATGAAGCAATGAACACGACCAAGGGAAGGAATGCCAGCAGAATAAGGGCCAGGAATTTGGGGTATTACATTTGGAACAGATTTTGTGGGGGTGTTGGGGTGGTGAGTGAGAGAGGAGTGGATATTGGGGCATGTCCTCGAGGAGAAGCAGCCCTCAGGGCTGAAGACTTGGGAATGCGGCGGAATAAAAAAGCCCATTATCAATCTAGAGTGAATAACGTTCTATTTTTTCATATAAGGAATGAGAGAGAGTAGCTTGCTCAACTGAAAATATGCTGAGTTTTGAGTACTGTTAGAACTACGTTATGTTAAACAGACGTGCAAAATGCTTCTAATGTGTACCTAAAAACGTTATGCACCAGTAAGCAATGGTAAGCAATGGATGTCCTATCTTGATACAGCCAGGCTTTGCGTTTTGAAGTCTGGCATCTCCATGGGCTATTCCTTAAGTGCCCAAGAAGGGAAGCTACGATGCTAGATTTTAATGACTCGCGCACTTAAAATATCATCTTTTTTTGTGAAGGAACCTACTGATAAATATCAAAGTTATCAGCAGAAAGACAAAAGAATCATGGAATACTGGGGCAAAGCTGTGAATAAGGGCTAGAGACCTGGGTTCCAGTCCTAGCTTTGCCACATACTAATTATATGACAGTGCAAAAACACTTTACCCCACTCTGAAGCTCAGTTCTCTCATCTGTAAAATGCTGACATCGCCTACTTCATGGGTTGTTATGATTATTAAATGATATATATGAAATTATCTAGCATAATGTCTGGCAATTGCTCAATAAATTATCACTTTCTTAGTCTATTGATCTGTAAAAGAGAGAATAATACCTGTTCTCCCTATGTCACAGGGTTACTATGAAGCCAAAATGACATATTGACTATGAAATACTTTAAAAAGTTAAAAATATTATAGAAAACATAAAGTTGCTTTAATGTCATTAAATTCCTACATCCACAAAGTCATCTTTTCCCCAATAATGACAATGTGGAGCAAATGTACAGCATTATTGATTAGCACCTAGAACAGTTGCTCCATAGCAAGTACCCAATGAATCTTTGAAATATGTGTTGATTGACTGACCTCCACATGATACCGGTTCTCAAGCTCACTGAACATTTGTTCTTTTTTCTCCCCTCTTCCCTGTTTCCTCTCTGCGATGGCAGCAAACTCTGGAGATGAATCTCACCAACCTGGTTAAGCGCAACAGTGAACTAGAAAATCAAATGGCTAAACTAATACAGATCTGCCAGCAGGTTGAGGTACGTGACAGAAACATTTGTGATTCTTTCAGAGGACCTGGATTGGGCAATTCTTTGGGGGCACTTGAGTTTTGTCAGAGTGTAACTCAGCCATTTGGAGTGAAGGATTGAATGGTAGTTCTAGGAAGTCTCATTCCTTTAGGATGCTTGTTCCAAGAAAAGTGGCAGATAGATATTGTTAAGGAAAATAAATAGGTGGTGGTAATGGGTCGGGGAGACAATAGTCCAAGGGCCAATCCCTCCTCCTTTCCATAAAGCAGGCAGTATGAGAATCCGACATGAAATGTATTTCTTCATTCAGCAAACTGAACATCTTAGCTCCTTAAAGAGATTGCTGGACTGTCAGGGAAGTTGGGAATCCTGGGTCCTTGGGGTGGGGTGAGGTTCGTTCAGTGCAATATTGTTTCTGTAACAGTATCATCAGGACTGCTGCTTCTCTTCCTAGCCTCTCCTCCCTTCGTCCCCATGCACCTTACTAGTCTTCACTCATCACCTTTCCACTTATTCTTGTCAGCAACAAATGATGTATATGTTAAAGTTGCTTGTGAATTATAAAGTGTCATACAAGTATAAGGTTTTCCAGATTTTTCACCAACATAGGTTAGATTTAACATAAAATCTCAGAACAGAACTTACAAGAGGAGTCGACTTTTTCATAAGTGGATGTAATAAAAGAAAGTTATTTTTCTCCCTTTCTTGAGAGCATGAAACTTCAGCTGTAGCATTTGGTTTTGTGTTGATTTTGTTGAAGAGGTGATGGTAGGGATTAAAGTGTAGACAGGGTCGGGTAAAATATTATAGGACTCCTCATGGGCAGTAGTTTGATAAAAATGTTTCTAATTCTATTTACAACCTGATAGTCTAGTTCTAATCTTACCTGTATGACAGATAAGTGTAATGGTTCAAGTTTATTTTATTTTAAGCAATAAAATAATTTTATTAAGATCTCATCTTTTAATTTCACCTGGGGTTTCCTCTTTTAAGAGTGTGTGGAGAATCTTCTCATAAGGCAAAGAATTTCTTATGTGAGTAACCAGTCCTGATTGTTTGGATTTCTTAAAGTAGGGTATACTTGTATGATGGGCATACCATAGCAATTTAATCCCTGCTGGGCACTCCATTTGTGGAAGAGAGTGGTACTGTATGTAGGGTACATAGGATACCCATTAAACTCAGGTGTGAGATTGTGGAATGGGGTGGGGAATTTACGAAGAAACATAAGGAATGGAAAGAAAGAACACTGGAGTATAAGTTGGAAAATTGGGTTCTGGACTTGACTGCTTTTAACTGGTAGTATGAACTTGAGTAAGTCATTTAGCCTCTCAGCTTCAGTATCCTTACCTTATAAAATGAGGGGTTTCACTGACTACATAACCTTTGATGTCTCTTCCAGATTTCACAGATCATGATTCTGTGAATGGATACTTTCTTTATTCTCTTCTTTTTCTCTTTGGTCTCATCCTTTCCAAGAGGGAGAAAGAAAACAGAAGGCATTTTACAGTGGTTTTCAGCTAATCAGAGTCCCTCTGTGTTCCACTCTATCAAACCTTCTGATTATGCTGTTAGATTACAGTTTAAGAAACCCACACTGGTGAAAAGACAAGGAAGTATTGTAAGCAGGAGACAAGATAAGGAATCCCTTGGTTTAAAATTTGCATGATTGAGGGTGGGGTAACAGCCAATAGTGAATAAAACGTGGTTAGAAATTATAATCATCATCTTCCTCATTCTCATCAACAAGACTATTAAGTATAGAGCAAGCTGTAGTCAAATTAGCAAAGTAAGCAGTTTATTTTCATGGCTTATTCACTTTAGGACCTCTCTAACATCTTATCGTCCCACCCCTGGGAAGCTTATCGCTCTAGCCAGCCTCACCCAAACATAGCAATCTTCCAACCTTTCCCAGTCCATTGCACCAATCAACGCTTTATAGTCAGGGCCCTGCTCTTTTCAAGTGGCAAGGAGCTAGTCTCATAAAACAATGCATCATTGTGTGGTGTTTTAACAGTGCCTTTCTGAAGTTAGTATTCCTGCTGGAGCCTTCAGGACATGACACTAGTGCTGCCAAATATAAGCAAAGTAGGAGGGAAGAGCAGCCCCACGATGAACCAGCAAAGGAGGTGTTTAAGAGGCTCCCTTAGGGATGCTTGTTAAATCCAGCGTGTAGGCCACTGTCTGCTCTGGCCCGGAAAAGGTCACCTTTTACTAACACTTATTTATGCATGGCATTTTACCAGGTACAAAGAAAATGGCATAGACACAGTATCTACCCTCAGAGGGCTTACACGCTACACAAATCCACCCTGATGTGGATACACATGTGCAGGAAATATAGACAACAGAATAAAAATGAATCATGAGATACTGCATTACATGTCAAGGGTGAGACTGTATTTTGGGAGTAAACTCCACAGTCTATTCAGTTTAGAATTCTATCTTTGACAGCAGCCCTACAGAATGGTTTATGGAAGACCATGGCTGTGCTCTATGATATCATTCCTTCTGAAAGGTTAGGGATGTGCCCTAAACTTCCCCGTAATAATAGGGTGAATCCAGGGTACTTATTATGCTCATTCGGCACAGAGCCTGTGTGTCCAGAAGGCTTCAGGACAAGCCCTGGGATTACACATGCAGTTAAAGAAGGGACTTGAGACTTCATAAATGCTTATAAATACTTGAAAAAATGAAATAAATACTATGATACTGTTTGTCATGAAAGCCAGACACTGAAGGGTGATTTGAATTTTTTTCATTTTATTGCATCCAGGTTTGTCTATAGAGAATGACTATATTCACAGTATAAACCAGGCATTTCACACCGGGCAGGGGTGGAGGATACCAGCTAAGGCACTTCTGAGAAAACTGGAATAGGTTATTTTCCTGCCAAACCTGTTCCCTTTCCTTATTGTCTGCAAATGTTTTTGTCACAGATTGACTTTTCATAAAGGGGCCATAAATACTGCCTCCTTCTTCTGGTTATTTCTCCCTGTTCTCTATTCTCCTCAGAAAGTAAACAAAGCTGCAGTCTTCCTATTATTACAGAAACAAAGATTAGGATCACCACAGAGTTGTTAGCTGAATTCTTTAGTAATACAGCCTGTTATAGGTGCTGCCCAGCCTTCAGAATTCAGAGGGTAGGCAGTTGGGAAATATTTTCTGTTGGGGCTGGAGAGCATGGGAAGGAGGGAGAGGCAGACCCAAGACTCCTTTATTCTGGCTAAGGAAGGGCCTGCTTTGACCTTGCTGCTCTGGCCACTTGATCTCTATATATAGTTCTTTGTCCTGTCTCATCAGGCATCCTTTGTTTACATTTCCAAAGGAAATCTCTGTTTAATGCATAACCAAGGGAAAATGTATACCAACAGATGAATATTTCCTCTTGGCTTCCAAGACTGCACGGTTTTGAGAATAATAAGCATTCCTAAAAATATTGAGGGGAAGAAAAGTAGTTAAATACTTAGTAATCAGTCAGTCAATAACATTTCTTGAGCAAACACTATGTACTCAGTGTGGTGGGCAATTTGCAGGCTACAAAAGAAGCATACGTTGTTGATGGCCTCTAGGAACTTTAGTACAGCTAGGGAAAACACAGTATTGAGTGCGAAAGAGGAGTATTTATAAAGCAGCATGCAGTCCAGGGAGTAGAAATGAATGTAGTGTAGCCCTTCCATTTTTACTTACTTAGTCTTGTTAACTTTTAGGGCACTGAGCATATTAGAGCACTTTCCTGGATATTTGGTGTGCCCCCAGTTTTCCTCTCCTCCAGAACTGCTGCAGTGCAATGGGTTAGTCTACCCCACAAACTCCATGGGCAGATTGATTTCTTCCTGGCTCTTATCAAGCCTTTTAAGGGGCTGGGTGGCTCTGCTCTTTAGTGTTAAGAGAGAGAAGAAAGAAAGGAGATGAGTTGAAAGCGAGGGAGAGACTTCCCTTAGTTTGGGGAATTTCAGCTTTCTGTCTTGCCACCAGGTCATAACTTCAGTAGCTTTCAGAAGTCTTTCTCCCAGAGTTCAAACTGTAGGTGGCTTGCTGTTCTCTCCTTTCTGCTCCTGTTCCTCACTGTGAAAGGCTATTTTATTTGGCAAGGGCAAGAATTGGTGTCTGACTGCTTCTCCAAGCATAAAAATAGGTGTTTTCACAGAAATTAATTTTTAAAAAAGCCACTGCTATGGATGATTCCAGCAGATGATCCTTACCTTTTAGAGTAGTTGAGCTGGAATAAAGAATAGAATCTAAATCATTACGGCACGAATATGTTTGTTGGAAGGGTCTTTTACAAGCACCGAGGGCATGAGAAAATGAAGAAGTGATTAGAGTGAAGTAAGTGTGATCAGGGAAAATTTAATGGAGAAAATGCATTTTAGGCAAATGTTGAAGGAGGAAAAATAAATTACTTCCTCTGTTGAGACAGAGAGCAGAGGTCTTAGTGGAGATGGAAATGAGCAAATTGTTTGGGCAAAATGGTATGCTACGCACTTGGGTATACACTGGGTATATAGAAATAAATAGGAACTGGTCCCTGCCCTCAAGGAGCTTACCCAGACAGGTAAAATGTCAAATATAATGTGAAGTAATAATTACTGTAATGAAGGTAAGTGTAAGATGACAAGCTAGCGTAGAGAAAGAAACACCTAAGTCTGCCTGAGGGACTTAGGACAGACTGTAGAATGGAAATAAAAATCAAGTTATCTTGAAATAAGAGTAGAATTTTGCGAACAAAAATGAGATAAGGGACTGAAGGGGGTCACATGCAAGAACACAAAAGGGTAAGCAGCATAGAGGTGTTCAGGAAACCACCAGAAGTTTGGTTCAGCCAGAATGTGAGATGTGAGAATCGCTGCAAGAAGTGAGTGTGGAGAAGTAGCTAGGGGCTAGATGAGGAAGGGCCTTGTATGCCATGCACAGGGGTTTGGACTTAATCCTGAAGACTTCGGGGAGCCTTGGAAGGATCTAAAGCAGGTGAATAACTGGATCAGATCTGCATTTCAGGATTGCTCTGACTGTAGTATGCAGGATGGGGCAAGGGTCAAGGGTCAAGGGTGAAGGCAAAGAGACCAGTTAGGTGGCTTTTATTGATCCAGAGAGAGACGAAGGCCCAACCTAAGGCAGTGGCAGTAGGGTTAGGGAGGAGGGGATAAATTCAAAACACTTCTAGGAGGTAGAATCAGTATTACTTTGTCATCAATTAGCTGCAGCGCGTGAAGGGGTGAGAGAATAGTAGGATGATCCGCAGGTTTCTGGCTTGAGTGACTGAATGAGTATGTCGCCTTTAACCAGGCTAGGAAGTACAGATGGAGTTCTTTTTAGACATGTGAGGTTTGTTGTGCTGTGGGTCAGAGTCAGGTAGGAGATGCCTAGTAGGCAGCTGGCTGGCTGGATATGGAGGTGAGGAGAGAGGTCTGGGAAAGGGATAAAGACTTGGGAGTCATCAGCATCTAAGAGGCACTTCAAACCATGGAGAATGTGTAGAATGAGAAGGCCCAGGACAGATCAATCCAGTTGTTTGTCACTTGGAATACAACAAACCGACCTTCCAAAAATAGATGGAAAGACTCTGGAGCTTTTCATGAGATTACTGAGGGATGGTGCGCATTTAAACAATTAAATATTAGAAGTAAATTATTCGCTTGTGGAAAGAATCAACATTTTAAATATTACCTTCGTAAAAACTATCGTAATAAGTAACACAATGAAGATTTTCTATGTTCCAGGTAAGCACTTTATATGTGTTAACTCATTTAATCCTCACAACAACTCTGTGAGGTAGACACTGTTATTATTACTGCTTTATAGATAAAGACACTGAGATCCAGAGAGATTGAACTGATTTGCTAAGGTCATGCTGCTAGTAGGTAACAGAGTGGGGATCTGAATCCAAGAACTTTAGCTCCAGAGCCTGTGCCCCTAACCACCCCATTACACTTCCTTTTTCAAGGTCAAGGTACACACCACTTAGATGTTCCTTGTTCATCACCAGTGGTTCCTGACCCATCATGAGGATGACTTGTAGTAAGTAAGGGATATGAGATAGGGATGTGAATTCTGGAGGAGAGCAAAAGAGAAACAGAAAGAACAGAAGGGAGGAGAAAACCAACAAAATGGGGTCAGAATAGCAAAGGAATCGAGGCCTTCAAGATGTGGAAAGTTTGAGATCCATTGGAGCAGCGACATCATACAGGAAAATATCATTGTGACTTTTGAGAGAAGGTTCAGTGGAAAGGTGAGAATGGAAGACAGATTCAGAGAGGTCAAGGAGGAAGTGAGTTGTAAGGAAATGCAGGCTTTGAGAAGTTTGATCATGAAGGTGAAGAGAAAATAGAATGGTAGTTTTCTTTTTGAAGTGCAGGACAATCAGACACAAACATACGCAATACTCTAGTTGTTTATTCTGTTACTGGGTAGCTAACAACAGGAATCTCTGGATCCACTGACTCTGACCACACATGCTTTATTTCTCTTCTTGACTTGGCTTCCAGCAACCTTTCCAACCCAGGGCCTTCTTGCCCAGCTCCAAAGCCTCAGTTTCTACAACTCGCTCCTTCTAGAAATGGTAAGTAGGTTCTGGGACGCAGTGTGCTGTGGTAGCTTTGGAGTTGGGCAGACAGGAGTCCTGCTATCTGGGTAACCTTGAACACATAACTTTCTGAGCCTCAGATAGCCTATAGATAGTTTCATCATCTATAAAACTTGGACTCATCATACCTTGAAGGAAAAGGTAGTATATGTTAAACCACTTGCTACTGTGTCTGGCTGATTGTCAAGGCTCAGGAAATGGTGGTGGTGATAGTAGTAGTAGTAGTAGTGATAGGAGTAGGAGTAATAATAGGAGCAATTGTTACTAGTAGTGATGCTAGTAGTATTTCTGGGTACCACACCTTTGCTAGAGATTCTTAGCCCTGACCTCAGGATTTCTAGAGGTATTTATCATTATTTCTGAGGGTGGGGAGGGATAGTCATTCCCAAATGCTCACAATCAATTTCAAATTTAACAGACATGAACTAGAACTTTCCTTAGGAAGGGGGAGTGGTAATGAAATTGCAGCACTAAAAACGTTGAGAATCTCAGCCGTGTGACCCTATTTAATAACCACTACCAGTAACTCTGCAAAGGTGGTGCACTAAAAAGGGTTATTATGCTTAATAAGCTGCTGGTTTTCACTTACTAATGTAAACAAATTGTATTTAGTGGGGAGAAGTTCACTGCTCTTCTGCAAAAATATCTCAGGCATTCTTTAAGTTGATGCTAAAGTAAACTTGCCTACTGTCCTGCCCCAGTTCTTTTTGATTACTGCTTCTAAGCAAAGGCAAAGAAAAGTTTTAGGGAGGGACACATGTTTTCATCTCTAGTGGTTTTAAAAAGAGAGATTTCTTTGGGATTTTGAAATGTTTATTAGCTGAAATGTTCTGTGGGTATTTTTGTGAGACATGGAAGAGCAAGCGGAGCAGATTTAATAAGTCCTGAGGAGGATTTGGGTTCCCAGTGCCTCGTGAGAATTAAATAGCTATTTTGAAAGCAATGTGGAATTGCATGTGGAAAAAATGGTTTTCATGAAAAACAGAAAATAAGTGCATAGTGACCTAGTCAGTCTATTCATTTATGCTACTGAAATGACTGATTCAGAGTATTGCATTCAATCATGTTAAGTATATGGCAATTGACATTTAAAATAGATGGAAAACCTAAATCAACTGTGCAATCCAAAGTGTGGGCATAGCCTGTTTTTGTTTTTTTTTAAGGAAGATTAGCCCTGAGCTAACATCTGCCACCAATCCTCCTGTCTTTGCTGAGGAAGGTTGGCCCTGAGCTAACATCTGTGCCTTTCTTCCTCTATTTGATATGTGGGACACCTGCCTCAGCATGGCCTGATAAGCGGTGCTTAGGTCGGCACCTGGCATCTGAACCTGCGAATCCCGGGCTGCCGAAGCAGAGCATGCAAACTTAGCCACTAAGCCACCGGGCCAGCCCCTGGGCATAGCCTATGTTTATGCAAGAAAAGAAAACACTTTATAATTTTTTAGACACCTAATGTGTTCAATTCTTTTTCAAAAATACTTGGTGACAATTCTTTATATTACAGGGACATGAAATTTTGGGGGACATTAAATGTTGTATTTGAGACTTTTGGGGGGTATGGACACACGACAGGGTTGTGAGGATAAAATGAGTTAGGATTAATATTGTTTTCCTCCCCTCCTCCCGCACATCTAGAGGGCATATAAACTTTCTGGTGTGGTCATGTTTTCATAGTCAAAACAGTTCATATAGGCATTCACTCTTGTTCTGTTTTTGCACTTTCCTTTGGTGCAATGAAGTTCGTTTTATAGCCCCATTTCCCATATGCTGCCTTCCTCCTCCAGTTCCTGTTTCTCAGTGTTCAAATTCCAGCTTACCCACTAAATGACCAGAACACTTGCCTAATTTTGGACCCTCCTGCTTGCTCCACTCTTGGCACAATCTGCCCAAGTTCCCGTTTCCAGTGTGGTCTTGGAAAGTTGGTGGAATTCTAATAATTCAGGCTAAAGCCCTAGCAAGTTTACTCTGTACCTGTAAATGTTTCCAGTTCCACCCCTACGTTTAGTCTCTCCTGCCACCTCCCAACTGAAAAACAAACGGACAAAACAAAACAAAGACAAAAAACTAAAACTGAAACCACCACCACCATCATGATAACGGACATGCACACAGCCATTAAAATGCCCTTTCTGTCGCTGCCTGTCTAGAGGAGTCCAGCTGTGTGAGATGGTAAGCTGGGGTTTGGAGGGGGAGAGTCACGTTTGAATCATATGTGCTGGGCACTGTGCTAGAGGCATTTTTGTTTCTAATCCCGCTTAGTGTTTATGACAATCCCATAATACCATTGTAGATATTCCTGTCTTACAAATGAGGAACCTGAGGGTGAGAGAAATTAGATGACTTACTCAAGGTCACACATAGAGTAAGCTGGGGTTCAGTCCTGCATCTCTCTGACACCGAAGTGCATGTTCTTTCCGCTGCACTATGCAGCCCGCTGGAGACACTGTTTGTTTACTTGCCACTAATTCTTTTGTGTTCAGATAGAAAGAAGACATCTTAGGATGCTCACTGTCTTTCTCCCTTCATTAAACGGATCTAGAAAAATAGATGCTCTATTTGGGGGCTTGGCATTCCTGACTCCATGGTAAACCTCTTAGGTACCCCTGCCATTTGCCCGTCTCTGGTAGCCCAGAGCAGCTCTCTGTCCTAACAGCCCTTTGTGGGTAGGGAGCAGAGTGGGGACCACTGCTTGAGTTGGCAGAAGGAATCAGCAATCCGTGCTATTAAGGCACTTACTTGCTCAGATTATTTTTGTGCCATGAGACCCAAGTGAGGGGTGAAAATAGAGTGGGCAGCTCCAGAAATCAATACTGATGCCAGGCATGCAGTCAGTTTACTGTGGGACCTGCACTTCCTTCCTGAGACTGCCTTGCTGGGTCCTCCTTCTGGGGCTGTGTGCATTACTGTGTTGCAAGGAAAAGTAGTCTCTGCACAACACAAATTTTCCTGAATGGTTACGAGTTTGCAGTAACGATTTACTCTCAAAAGTGTACTTAATGTCGTCACATTTAAACAGACTGTAACTAATAAATATAATACCAGAAAGACAGCAAATATATAGATTTCCTCAGGAAAAGAGTGGCTGCATTGTTACTATTAATGGTGGACCAATGTCCTTTGATGGAATGATTACTGAGAAGTGCATGTATGCCCTGGGAATCAGCTTTCTACTACCTCAGGACAGAAAGAGAATCCCACACTTCAGCCCATTCCCACTACCTCTCCCCTCACCTAAATCAAATCTTGAATCCAAGTTTACCCCATCTCCGGCACTTCTAGGAGCTCTCATTACTCCTAAGAGCTTTCCATGCATTAGCTCATTTAATTCTCACAACAACCTTATGAGGTAAGTACTGTTATTCTTCTCACTTTACAGTTGGGGAAACTGAGGCACAGAGCAGGTAACTAATTTGTACAAAGTCACACAGGGGGTAAGTGGCAGAGTGAAGGTTTGCATCCAGTTAGACTCTAGAGTCCACGCTCTTAACCACTGTGCTGCATTAAAGCGAAGGACAAAGCCAGCCAGATTCATCAATCAGTGACTCTATGTGCAGTGCTTTGCAGGTTGCTGATTATTGTGCCTATGGTCTGGGTAAGGACAGACATCTGTCTGTATAACCAGTCTGGGTGTGTTACATGAGTGTGTGTTCCCGTGGGAATGGCTCAGTGTGTATCTAGAGCAGGATGCCTTTCTTTGTGGTGATAAGCTTTCTATAGGTCATGCATCTTAATGCCCTTGCACATGCTATGCGGCTGTCTATCTATTTCATAGATGGCTGCCTGGGTGTTCATTTCGTGTGTGTGGGGGCGGTATTGTAATGAGGATATATGTGGAAAGAATAATATATGTCCAGTGAGAGAATTAGTGTTTAAACTGGGTTGTGAGGACTGCTTTGACCTTTGTCTTTTTTCCCCTCTAAGAGTTCTTTTCAAACCCTTGGTATTTTCCCCATATAGAGCGAGAAACTGGGAAACAATCGGAGGAGGTTGCCTTTTGTTTCCTCTGATTGGAAACATTGCCTCTTGTGTTCAGAGAAATTTCCCCCCCTCTTATTCTCCATATCCCAGGCCTGTTCCAGCTTCTCCTTAGTAACATCAAAGGCACAAGAAAATCATTGGCTTTGGAATAATTTCTAAACCAATAAAACTTTAGTTATAAGATTGTATGGTACCAGTGGGAGTCCATGTCACATAGAACCAAATAGGTCCACCTTTAGCTCCTCCATTCCCAATCAACATACAGGTAATTGCGCACTGGCACACAACAGCAGGCTCACGAATGCACAAAGACGTCTTCTTAGAAACATCTCACATGGAGGGGCAAGCACAGGACAGGAGGAGGATTAGGGAAGAGGGTGAGAGGACCAGGCAGGAAAGGACCACAATGGTAGATGGCAAGAAAGTATGTGAAAAGGAAGGGGAAAACAATCACAAGATGCCAGTTTACTATATACTGCACATACAGTGAAATTCCTGCCAAATTGGTGGGGTGTTCTAGCATCTGAAGAGCTCTGAATCTTCTATCCTCTTGGGGCTATTCTGGGATTCTGATTGCCATCAGCTAAGAAATCCAAACCACTTCAGGAGGATTCCATTGGCTTTCGAATGAAGTGGAATTTATATTATATTGGTAGCACAGAGAGAACATTTATATTTTAGAAGTAAAAAATATGATCTCACAGATGAGTAGGCAAATTGCATATTGTCTGCATGCCAGGGAGTAGAATTAAACATCTTCATGCTTTCACACTCCGTTTCTGTCAAAAGCAGGATATTGGCAGCAAACCATCTGAAAAAACCCACTGACCTACAGTGAGTACTGCCGAGCCCCATGCTTAATGCTAACCCGCTTTAAGGCTGCTAACCCAGTGACACATCATTAGCCCAGGAGGTGAAAGCAAATGGTGTTCCCAGGGTTTTGGTGTTTATTATTTATGGTCTTTTAAAAAATAACTACCCTTATAGAGAGTCAGTAAACCCTGTCACTTTTTCCTTTGTGAACCTTTCTCAAAAGGTATTTATTAAAAAAAAAAAAAAGGTATTTATTAAACTCCACTGTGTGCTTAGCATTGTGCTAAGTGCTACGGGGGAATAGAGCAGGTATGTAAATCACTGTCCTTGTCTTCTAGGATATTATAGTGTAGTTGGGGAAGCAGAACTAACAGTATGAAGCCATGGTAAACAATACAAAATAAAATAATTGATTGCTAAATTGTGTGATACCAAGTATGTGGTAGGTGTGCTGTAGGAGTTCAGAAGAGAGGGAGATCAAAGAAGGCTAACATTATCATCAATAGCTAACATTTATTGACACTTAATATGTGCCAGGTATTGTGTTAAGTGCTTTACATGTATTATTTCATTTAATCCTTTCAGCTACCACTGAGAGAGGCACTATTATTATCCTCATTTTTTCAAATGAGGAGACTCAGATAACTAAGTGACTTATCCAAGGGGAGTGATGAGACATGAGACTTAGAGAGGCAGGAGGGGCCTGATCACAAAGGACCTTAAGAACCGTGTTAAGAAGTTTGGAATTCATCCCAAGGTCAGAGGGAAGCCAATTGAAAGTTAATATGAAGCTATTTTAAGCATGGAAGTAGTATGTTTTTAATGAGATTAAACTGCCTGGTTCCTGGATTAAAAACACATCAAGAAGATATAAGACTGGAGACAGAGAGACCAGTTAGGTGACTGTTGTAGCACAGTGCCTGGCAGGTAGTAGGCATTCAATGCATATTTATTGGGTGGATGGATAGATGAATGGATGGATGGATTAATTTAGGGAAAAGATTCTACTGGACAGAACTAGTGAAGTAATAATAAAAGATAGAAGGGAATAGATTTGAATTATATTTAGGAGGTAAAATATATGGGATTTGATGATTAATTGGAGGTGGGAGGATGAGAAAGAGAAGTTGAGAACAATGCCCAGGATTTCTGAGGGGCTGGTGGTGCCGTTCATTCATTTAGGGAGCATTAGAGAAGAATCAGATTTAATGGAAAAGGGTGTGGGAAGGAGACAGATTCAGTTTTGGATACACTGGGTTTGTGGTGCCTGTGGTTATGCGAACAAAAGTGGCCAGTAAGCAGTTTGATATATGGGTCTAACTTTTAGGAAGGGGACAGGATGGAGATAAAGTTAGGCAAATAGGGATCTTTTTGGGGTGGTAGAGTTACTCTAAAATTGGATGGTGGTAATAGTTCCACAATTCTGTAAATTTACCAAAAATCATTGAATTCTCCACTTAAGAGAGATGAATTTCATGGTATGTAAATTATATCTCAAAAGCTCTTAATTTTTTTTTAAAAAGATAAGCAATGCACTGGCATATATGTGGTATTGAGGCCTTAGAAATGGATATCACCTAAGACTGAGTTCATGTGATAGAACTCTTGGAATACTGGCTTTTAAGGTACAGGCAAAGGAGTTGGAGTAACAGAAGGAAAACTAGGAGAATTAGTGTTGAGGAAGGTGAGGGAAGACAGTATTTCCAGAAGAAGTAAATGGATGATTTTTTTTAAAGTGAGACTTAAATATCTTTAGGTGTTAATGAGGAGCCAGTCAACAGGGAGAAGTTGAAGGAGATAGAGGTAAATATTGATGAAGTGAGGACCCTAAGAGGGCAGGAGAGGATGGGATGCAGAGCACAGGTAAAGGGATGAACTTTCTAGAGGAAGAGAGATACCACTTCTTTGTAATGCAAGAGAAAGAGGGAAGGATGGTTGAGGATACAGGTTTCTTTATTGGTTTGTTGTGAAAACTGGAGGGAATTCTCTGGGATGAGTCCTATTTTCTTTGTGAAGAAGGCAGTAAAATCATTTGCAATGAATTTACTGTGAGTGAGATGGGAGGTGGCAGAGTTGGAGCTTTGACGACTGCAGAGATTTGAATTAGCTACTGTGGAGATATGGAGGGAGCTGCTAAGACAAATATAGGATTAATAGGAAATATTGAGAGCCTGCTTGAAGCTGGACACCATGAATTTAAAGGAGAATCAATCTATGCTTGTGTGATCAGCATATAGGTCACACTTAAAACCAAGAGAATGAAAAGGCCCAGGGAGAGGATGTCAGTCAGGTGAAAAGGGGAATGTATCTATATCTATATCGTCAATATTATATTATTATATTAGTGATATTAACCTTTATCTGTCATATGTGGCGATTTTTTCCCAGTTTGTCATTTATGTATATTTTCCTGTATGGCTTTTGGTTTTTCTGGCTTGTGGAGGAAGGTCTTTACTCCTTAAACTTTCTGTTCATAGTTTCAGTGATTTTCGTTTTTTGCATTTTAAGTCTTTAATATAATTGGAATTTATTTTAGGACATGAGGTTTTGAAATTTATTTTAGGATATGTAGTTTTGTTTTCTTCTAGATAAATAGCTATTATGCCAAGACCATTTATTCACACAGCAGTCCTTTTCCCATCAAATGGATATGCCACCTTTGCTGTTTAATGGGTGTCCATATGTACTTACTTGGACCTATTCTAGACTCTACTCTGATCCATTGATTTAATTTTCTATTGTTATGCCAATACCTTACTATTTTGATTAGAGTGGCTTTATGGTAACTTTTAATATTTGGTAATATCTGGTATTTTTTCATCATAATTTCCTTGCTATTCTTGGATATTTTGTTCTTAATATGAACTTTAAAATAATTTTATTCAGTTAAAAAATATACTAAATTTGAATTGTGATCATTGTTGTATTGCAGTTATATATTAATTTTGGGAAGAAATGATGTTAAATCTTCCCAAACAGAATCATGATATATATCTGCATTTTTTCAGGTTATGTTTTTGGAATCTTCTCTTTAATATTTTATTGTTTTCTTCAAATAGGTACAGTACCTTTCTTGTTAAATTGATCCTTAGGTATTTTATAGTCTTGTCCTGGTTGTGAATGGGCTGCATTTCTGTTTCCATTTAAAACAACATATGGAGAAAAGCTCTTGATTTTTTGTATTTTCTTATGTATAATAATCTTACCAAATTAATAATGTTAGATTTTTTTAAATATAAAGTCTCTTAGGTTTATCTGAAGTACTTATATCTCTTCTGTACCAACGTTGATACCAATTATTTGATTTTCTCATTTTCTTTTGCCTCAGCTAAAACATTAAAAACACTGTTGAATAATAGTGGTGATATCAGATACCCTTGCCTTGATGGTGATCTGGGAAGGACCTTCACATTTCATAAAAATATGATGTTTGCTATTTTTTAAAAGCATATTTAAAAGTTGTCTTTTATTTAGAGTTTTTATTTGGGTTGGCTGCTGAATTTTTTAAAAAAACTTTTTAGAATATATTAATATAACCCTAATTTTGATGTATTTTCTAATGTTGAATCATTCTTTTATTTCTGGAATAAACTCTGTATGGTTATAGTATTTTATTGTTTTGTTGCCCTTTTGGATTTTTTCTATTTTATTTCGAATTTTTCAGTATATATTCAGAAGTGAAATCAATCTATAGTGTTATTATTTCTGATATCTTTTTTAGGTTTCTGGTATGGTGGTTATATTAGATTCACTAAATGCATTTGGGATCTTTTCATCTTTCTCTGTGGTCTTCAATAGTTTAAACAGCATGGGGACAATCTGTTCTCTAAGAGTTTATGGAACTCAGTTCTAAAACCATCTGGACCTGGAGTCTTTAAAAAAACTTACACATCTCCAATCACCTTTCCAATATGACCTAAAGTTATCAGTCTCTTGAGGTTTTGTGACTTCTTCTTGGGTAAAATTAGGTAGTATTTAATAGATTTTTCGACTGTGTGGCATAGGTTGCACATAATATTCCCATGTAATTACTTTTATATCTATCCAGTGGTGTGCTGGAGTTGGCTTGCCAATTGTGTGCATTTCTTCCCATCTTTGGCTTTAGTGACTACATTGGCAGCTTAAAGTCCACCATGGTGGGAGTTTTTACATGATGGAAATCAGCAAGCACTACAAATATTGGCTTTTTGGGGGACCCAATTGTTAAGTGTTTACCAGCACACTATTGTTTGTATCTATGAGTGTATCTCCTTTTCCATTGTTAGTATTGTGTTTTTTATTATGTTTTGCTTTCTCTCTTTTTCCTTAATCAGGATTTTCAAAGAACCCACCTTTGATTTTAATTATCCTTTGTATGATAGTTTCATTTTGATTTCATTAATTTTGGCTTTTAAAAAATGAAATCCTTCGCTCTGATTTCTTTTATTTTATTGTCCTTTTCCAATTTCTTAAATTGAAAAAATAATTCATTTATTTTCAATCTTTATACATTTTCTTGAATAGAGTCTTAAGTGTATCCTTTAGATTTTGTTATTAAGTATGGCCTTTTCCTTATTTTCTATACAATCAATAATTTCAGTTTTGATTTCTTCTTTGATGCCAAAATTGTTTAGGAGTGTTTCTTAATTTCCAAGGATTTAGGGGTTCATATTTTTATTTTCTTCTGACTTTTCAGAATTATGATCAGAGAAAGTAGACTATAAAATCTCTACTTCTTTGAATGTATGTGTACTCTGTGTTTCTTTGAGGCTGAGTACATGATCAATTGTCAATCTTCCATGAATAGAAGAAAAGAATGTATATTTTCTATAGGGTACAAAGTTCTGTATGTAACTATTGCATTGTTTTATTGATAGATTTTTTTTCAAATCCTCTATATTCTTGCTTATTTTAGTTGAAACCTACTTACTTCATCTGTAGGTTTCACAGTATAACTATATCCTTTTTTAAAAAGTAATTTCTCCTTCTATTTTTAAGAATATTTGTTTCCTAGAAGCACAACTGACAGTTTAAAGCAAAGGTGCACTTTTAAAGTTATTAATACGTATTGTCAACAATCTCTGTTCACCAAGGCAATTTACAGAATTGTACAAGGGAGCAGATGAGGCTTTCCTATGTTATCCTTTACCATTCTGTTACAGAATGCAACTGAATTCAGTCACCTATGCCTAGCCTTCTTGGTCTTCTAAGAGAAAAATTTTTGGATGCCAGGCAGTAGCTGAGAGCAGGAGCTCCCATTGGATTAGGGTTAGGGTCAACAAAACTGATGGATGATATCATCCAGGAGGCAAATAAGACCCTTGAGTCTTTGGGGCTTGGGTTGCTTCAATACAGAAAGAGGTCAGAGAAATCAGAAGCAATTTTGATTAAGCATTTAAATATCCCCATTTTGGTCCTTAAGAAGTTTCCCCCGCCCTTGCATCCCCTGACTTTCTCACTCTTCTTGTTCTGCCCAGCAATGACTTTTTATTCTCTCCAATATCTCCTTCAAGACTTGCTTTCTGGGACAGTGAAATTCACAATGCCTCACAAGTCAATGGAAACCATTGTACAGAGATCTGCATTTTCATAAAGGACATACATTTCTGAAGGTAGAATTTTAAGGGTCAATAATTAGAGTAGAAGTGTTACATGGTACTGATGGGGTCTTCTATTTTTTTCACTATGAAGCAGCAGTACTTAATTATTCATTAGAAGTATACATGGCCTTTGAAAAATCAGTATTAAAGTCCTTTTCATAAAGTATCTGATTGAAACAAATCAACCCTAAAGGTATATTTTTTATATAATTGGGAAAACTTAAATATGGAACAAGCATTAGATGAATGATATTAAGGAATTATTTTAATCATTGTGATTATGAAATAAAATATCCTTTTATTTTTGAAATGCAAACTGAAGTATTTAGGGGTGAAATAATATAATGTCTTGGATTTCCTTTAAAATTCTCCAACAAAAAAGGGGGAAACGGATTAAACAAGTATAGCAAAATGTTGATGGCTGTTGAAGCTGGAGGGATGAGTACATGAGGTTTCATCATATTCTTTAGTTTTAAATATACTTAGGAAATTTCATAATAAAATGTTTAAAAAGTTGATAGTGACATATGTTCACTGCAACCAGCAAAATAATGCTAAAATATATAGAGAAAAACATTTAAAAGTGTTCCCTACCCTCTTTCCAGTCAAAATCTTCTATGTCCTAGCTTATTTTTTATCTACCAAATCCATTTTTTATCAAAGTCCTATATTCCCACTCTCAGGACTAGCCCAGTTTTCTCCCATGCCCAATTTATCTCCCTTTTTTGTCACAATGTTTGAAGCTCCTCAGTGAGGAGAATATGACAACAGGGAAAGATCCAGGTGCACGAACTAAGGCACATTACTGTCTAAAGACAGCCCACAGGAAACTGGCTGCTAGTAGATGCATCCTTCCTTAGAAAGTACATTTGGAATCTGGAGCTCAAGATGGATGATCTGGACTCTCAGAGATCATGGACCTGAATTCCTACGGTATGTTCAGAACAAAGGAACTAAATAAGTTAGCTCACTATCAAAATAAGGTCAACCCAGCCCTTTAGATTCTACATGAGATTCAAAAGAGTGATTTATCCAGATTAGGGAATGGAAGTAATTTCTGAGTAATAACTTAAGCCTTTAAATGATTTAGAAACACATTCATGGATGCACACATACATATTTCCAAGTTATAAGTTCCAGAACTATCTCAATTCACCAACAAAAGATTATGGAGATAAACTATTGAGAGTTGAAATGTCAGCCATCCTATTTTACAGTAAGATGAGTAAGTATAGATGTAAATCAAAGCCTGAATTTCAGCTTTTTGGGAAAGAAGTACTGCATATTCCCAGACTAGAGTAGCAGGATGGAGTGGGAGCGGAGTAGGGAAGAGAATCGATATTTATTTAACTCTTGCTATATTCCAGGTTCTGTGCTAAGACCCTTATCTCTGTTTTCTCATTTGATTCTCATAATAACCTGTGAAATAGGTAATATTATTTCCATTTTACCTGTCAGAAAGGTGGGCTCAGAGATGTTAAGTAACTTGTCTGATATTACTCAGCTTGTAAGTGTCAAAGCTGAAATTCAGACACAGGCCTGCTTGACTTCAAATCAAGAACTCTTTTTACTCTACTTTGATGCCTCCTGGGAGAAAAAGTGCTGAGAAGAAATGGAAACTTAGCACACGAAAATCCTGAAAAAGGAAAAAAAAAGGGAGGGTATTTTTTTCCTCAACAAAAAAAGTTATAGTTACAAAGAGAGTGATCAAAGGGCAGGATTACTTTGGTGGTTAGAATGGAACATGGGGAATCTGAAGGAGCCCTGGCCTTGGAATTAGAAAGCCTAGTTTGGG
This sequence comes from Equus asinus, assembly GCF_041296235.1. Taxonomy (NCBI): domain Eukaryota; kingdom Metazoa; phylum Chordata; class Mammalia; order Perissodactyla; family Equidae; genus Equus; species Equus asinus. Next base: position 101,406,283 of record NC_091820.1, read on the forward strand.
TTGTAACTCCATCACTTGCTAGCTTATATGACTTTGACAATTCACTGTACCTCTGTGGATCTCAGTTTCCTTATCCACAAAATGTGGACAGTAATTCCTGCCCTATCTAGCTCATGAGGTTGTTGTGAAGCTCAAATATAGAATTCAGATATATCTGAAAGTGCTTCCTAAACTATCACAACTGTACAGTTATCATAACTACACAACTCTAATTAATGGTTTCTTTGATTAACAGTAACAATGTATTAAGGTGATCAGCTCTTTGGAATTTCCCAGCAAGTTGAGATTCCTTCTTCTTTGCTTTATATTTTCTCTAGAAGCTACTGGACTTTCCAAAGTGAGGACCTGGGCCCTGAGCCTCAGGCAGAAAGTAAAGACCCAAAGTAAATCACACTTGGGCCCCCCTCATACCCTCACCATTTATATCTAGGTAAATCAGGTTAAGAGAAATATCAAGGGCAGACCTATAAGGGAAAAGAAGCTCCCAAAAGGCAGCCTTTTGTCTGAGCAAGTATAGGGGTGGGGGACGCAGACCTTCCTGTTTTGCCCTAGTAACGGTGGTGAGACACCATGAATTACAGGCATTATATCCACACAGACACATACACACTCACGGAATACACAGGTGTGAGCCTCAGGGCTTTCCACCATAAGGCAGAACCCATCAGGATAGGCTCTCTGGATGAGCTGGTGTAACCTCAGGCCATCTCTGACTCGAGTAATACTTTCATAATACCCCCCTCTCTGTTTATATTTTTTGTCAAGTGCCTCCCAGTCTTGGTCGTCAATACTGCAGGCAGGCTAACTGGTGGATCCCCTGCTCTGTAGAGCAGGAATTGGTTGTGGGAAGGTACATATTCATCAATGCATTGACAAGTATTTTAATGAGCCTCCACGCTATAGAGCTCTACTATGCTTGGAGCTCAGAGTACAGGACAGATGGGGTCCTCTCCCTCAGGGAGCATCACAGAGGACATGGAAACACATCTATTTCTTCTAATATCTTTTGGGCCCTGAGTCTGGGGGATTGTGTTAATTATGGGGGAGCCCAGAGCAAAAAACAGAGAAGAACAACCTTGGGCCAGCCAAATTCCTTCCCAGCCAAGGATGTGAAATGTAATCGGTGTTTTGTCAGAAATCAGCAGTTGTCCTCCCTCCTGGCATGAGCCTTCTGCTCTGAATGGAGGGAGTAGGTGATGGTCTGGCTCCTGGTAGGAAGAGGGGCCATCTTGCCTTCAGAGGCAAGGCAAACTCTGTCCAGCAGTGTGGAGGTACTGCATTCAGGAATGAGATCTAGGTGCTTAGGTGTGAGAAGAAGAAGAAAAGGAACATGGCAATCTCAGAGAAAAGCAAATTGTGACCCAGTATGTTTCAGAAAGCAAAACAGATGCAGAAACCGAATAAAAATAAATCAGATGATAAAACAGTGCTTGCTTATTTGTTCTGCAAAAATCCCCAGAAGACATAGTGGTTATGGCAGTAGTAGTCACAGTCATTGTCATCGTCACTGTAGTAGTAAAAACAAAACAATTGATTGACTACCTATCATATTCAGCAAATGTACTAGGTGCTTTATTTCTGCTGTTTACTAAACATGTACAAAACTCTATGAGGCTAGATACTAGTATTAGCCTCATTTACAGAAGAGGAAACTTGGGTCACTTGCCCAAGACCAGACAGGTGGTTGGTAAGCAGCAGAACCAGGAGAATAACCTGGGGATGTCTGATTTCTAAGCCCGTTCTTTTAACTATTTCCGGTTTTAATTCTGGTTTTTAGTTCAGTAAAAATAACTTCCACCCCAGGACTCCCAGGGACCCTTCACAGAGTGCCCCTGCTCGCTCGCTCACTCTCCCACCATCCCCACCAAGATAACCTGACCAAGCACTCTCTCCAGGACCCATTTATCCCCACTTGGGCTTTGCCTCGTAGAAATGCCTTAGCTTTAGTCTCTGTCCTGAAGCATGAGGTAGTTGAGACCCCTGGAAGTATGTTCTCAAGACGTCTTTGTTACCTAGTCATAGAGTTGGGTATTGTTGTGAGGCCTCCCTTCCCACTGACCTTCTTTCCTTGTACTTCTCCATCTTCTTTCCCTACCTCCCACTCTTCCACCTCACTCCACCTCCTCAATTTAGGAGCAGTATAGGCTCTTCTTCGGCTGTTTTCACTCTCCCATTTGGGCCCTTGCTTCTTCTAGTGTCCATCTACCTTTAGGGAATGTGGAACCAGGTTTTTTGTTTTTCCTTTTGTTGTCAAAAGTCCCCTGTCTCAGAAAAAAATGACTTCTTACTCAGAATAATGCCCTCCCTAACCTTAGTTGTCAGAGTGTGAATCTCCCTGGTCCTTCAAGTAGAGATTCCTTGCTCTATATGTATACAGAGAGTATCAGGATGCTGAAGTCTTCTCCTAGAAACAAGGGTCTTGGGGAGGGATGCTTATGTCAGAATTAGTACAAAATGGGGCTAAATGCTCCCCACAGTTCAGTCTGAGGCTAAAGAAGACATAATCTTTCAATGGCTCGCCCTGCTCTCCTTCCCTTACATAATTCTGTGGCTGTGAAAGGCAGTGAAAGGAGGGCTCGGGGAAAAGCCCTGGCTCTAGGGATCAGGAAACCTGGATTCTAGTACTGGTTCTGCCACCTACATCTGTTACACTGCCTACTTTGCTGTATTGGAATTACCTGATAGCATTTTGTTCCCTTTGTTGGACTATAAGCTTTTTGAAGGCAGTGACCATGGCCATGCCACATTCATTTCGGAAACCACTGTTCCTAACTGGTCTCTCTGACTCATGCTGTCCTCTCTAATCCATTTTCCACGTTGCTGTGAGAATGAGCTTTCTAAAATGAAAAGCCCATATGTTACTCCCCTACCACAAACCTTTCAGTTGTTCCCCATCACCATTAAGATAACGTTTTTTAAGACCCATCGTGATCTGGACCCTGCCTACCTCTCTAACATGCCCTTTTACCACCTGCACTTTATACTTTGTTCCAATTCATTTCACAAATATTTAAGCATATTTCTGCCTCGTGCCAGGCATTGGAAACACAATGTGAACATGGCACCTGCCCTCACAGAACTTATACTCCTCCTGTTTTCTGCTGGCTGACCACTGCTTGTCCCTGAAGACTTAGCTCAGGCATCGCCTTCTCCAGGAAGCTATCACCCATGCTCTATACCTCTCTCCCCCGTCCTTAATTTGGTTCAGGTGTTCCTCCTCGGTGTCCCTGGAGCACCCTATGCATACTTCCATCATAGCACTTCTGTGTACTGATTTGTCTCCCCATTGGACTGTAAACTTTGAGAGTGGGCACCATGTCCTATCTACTTTTTTATACCCAGCACATGGCTTGGTACACAATAGGTATTGAGAGGATAATTGAGTAAACACTTCCCTCTGGTGGTTAGCTGTTGTAAGTACAATCTTTTATGTATCATAAGGGTGAGTAAAGCACAGCTGATTACCCAGGAAAGGTAAGTTTTTCTTCCCTATAACATTGGGTAAGGAACCGTTTCAGAATATGTGATCTCCTAGGACCTAGGTTGTTATTCCAACATCTTTTAAACTGTTTCGTTATGCAGCAAACAATATGTAAATGACAGAACAAAATTACCATTTTGAGTAATTGTGTAAAAAGAAAATGTAAGGAAAATTTGTCTCATGTAATGAAGAAGTGTAACCTAGTCTACAGTTTTTCACTATGCCTCTATTTCAAGGCCAAAACACTCACATTCATTCATTCATTCACCAACAATTTGTTGGAGTACTTACAGTGTGCCAGGTACTATTCTAGGTGTTGGGGATACAGTAGCAAACAGAATGAAGTCCTTATCCTTAAAAGGCTTACATTATGGCTGAGGGAGACACACAATAAACAGATATGTTTTTTATTATGGGTTATGAGTGCTATGGATAAAAATAAATGAGGGTACAGAGTGGGGTGTGAGGTGAGATGCCATTTGAGCAAAGGCCTGAAGACATATTAACTGTAACTTCAGAAAACTACATAAATGTTCATTCACCAGACCTGCCTACAACATTATGGGACTTCTCGAATTTTCTTTCTTTTTTCTTTTAAATTTTGAAATGAGTTTAATCCCACATAGAAGTTGCTACAATAATATAGAGAATTCTCACATGCCATACACCTCCTCTTCCCCAGTGTTAACATCTGACATAACCACATAACTACTACAACCAGGAAATTGTCGTTGCTACAATATTCTACTAAGCAAACTACAGCCCTCATTTGAATTTCACCCGTTTTTACCTGCACTCAACCTTTTGGGGGGCAGGGGAGGGTGTGCAGTTCCGTGAATTTTATCACATGTATAGGTTCATGTAATCACCACCGTAATTAGAACAGTACAGTTTCATCACCCCCAAAAACTCATTGTACTATCTCTTTATAGTCACATCTGCCCCCCGGCAACCACTGATCTGTTCATCACTATAATTTTGTAATTTCTAGAGTATTATGTAAATGGAATCATACAGTATGTAACATATTGTGATTTGCTTATGTCACTCATCATAATGCCCCTGAGATCCATTCAAGTTGTCATGTGTGTCAATAGTTTCTTAAATTTTTTTTTTTTTTGAGGAGGATTAGCCCTGTGCTAACTGCTGCCAACCCTCCTCTTTTTGCTGAGGAAGACTGGTCCTGAGCTAACATCCATACCCATCTTCCTCCACTTTCCATGTGGGACGCCTACCACAGCATGGCTTGCCAAGCGCTGCCATGTCCGCACCCGAGATCCGAACCCATGAACCCCGGGCCGCCGAAGCAGAACATGAGCACTTAACCACTGTGCCACCGGGCCGGCCCCAGTTTCTTAATTTTTTTATTGCTGATGTTCCACAATTTGTTTATCCCTGCTCCCACTGAAGAGAATTTTGGTTATTTCCAGTTTTTGGCTAGTACAAATAAAGCTGTTATGAACATGCATTTAAGTTTTTTTTCTGTAGACATAGATGTTTATATTTCTAGGGTAAATACACAGGGTGAGATCTAGAGAGTTTTATATCTTTAGAACACTGTATAACCAAGTGCTATGCTTCACAAAACAAACAGTAGAGTGGAAAGAGCACTGGATGGGGAGTCAAAAGATCTGGCTCCGGCCTTGCTCTGTCCTTCTTCAGTAATATGATGTTGGGGAAGCCCTTCTCCTCTCCAGGCCTCATATTTCTGTCTGTAAAGTGAGGGGCTAGGAATGGATGGTTTCTTCAGTCTTTTCAAGATTTAACAATTCTCGTGTTCTGAAGAGATAGAAAGGAGGTTTCTGCCTCATTTTATACAGGATTTATAGCTATATACGTAGAATACCAGGTACAAACCTAGATTATACCTCTCCCACTTTTTCCTTGTATATTCTAAACAGTTACCTTATGTGGAAAGAAAATATGGGGGAGAAAGTAACTAACTGTAAGGCTACAAAGGCTTGAAAGTCTAATCCTTGAGGAGAAAGGACTCTACAACCAACACAGAATTGCCACATGACATTGGGCCATTCCTAAAGCATATATATGGAGCAAACTGTCCTCTCCCTGTGTTGACAATATTTGTATTAATTAGACTAAGGGTAAAATGAACATGGAATATGTGTGTGTGTCCACATACATGTGTGCATTATATATGTTTTCTAGATGTTACATTATATGCATTTTTGTAGTATATATTTTTTCCAAAAGTTAGGGATTACAGAAAATGTTTGCAATAGTTAACTCTACGGAATGTGATTATCTCGAGAGGCAACTCTGAGAGGAAAAGAAGTATGTTTGTGAGTACAGTCTCTCTGTCTCTGTCTCTCTCTCACATACACACACACATTCAATACAGTGGTTAAAATCGTGGACAAGAGCTGGACTGCCTAGGTGTAAATCCTGGCTCTGCCATTTGATAGTTATATGACCTTGGCCAAATTAGATAACCTCTATGTTTCTTAGTTTCTTCTGTAAAATGGCATGTGATAACAATAGTGTCAGCTGCATAGGGGTTGATGGGACAAGTAAATGAGTCACAAGCAACTAGAACAGTGCCTAGTGCATCATAAGCACCCCCAACCTGACAGGAAACATGTCTGTCAGTCGATGTCTTTGTCTGTCAGGAGGCCTCCCACAGCATGGATCCCTGAACCCAATATACTAGGATTCTCACACTTCTAGAGATGGCCTGGCTGCTGCCTCCCATCCATGCTACTTTTCTAACTTCAACACTCCCATCCCCCACCTACCTCTAACCCCCCTAACTCCTCGCTCTCTCTTCTGCCAAAAATATAAACTGAGGCACTGTGGCAGTAGGTTGCTTAACTACGCCTCAGTAACTTTTTTTTGCCTCCTAAGCTGCAGTTTACTCCAGTACCGGGAACTAAAAATCCTATTAATAGTTTTACATATCCCCTAGCCCTTAAGTAACCACGTTCACACCAAATCTAAAGAAACAGGTAAAATCCATTAAAAAAACAGCCTTGCTTAACTTAGGTATTTTTATGTAAAGCTGGCAGGACCATCTTTGAAATGTTGAAGTGTTTTGCTGTAGAAAACAAAAAAGAAGATTGTCTCATCTTCCTCTTCCTTTTAAACATTCGAACCTTCCTGATACAAAGGGCTGCGTTGGTGGTGTTGGTGTTGGTGGTGTATGTGTGTATGTGTCTGTGTGAGATACTGCCCTTTAAAGTGTGACTTGGATTAACACCTTAGCTTAGATGCTGCCACACTAGGTGCTTCATCTGCTTCATAAGCATCGTGTTTTCTTATTTTTTCCAGCTTTATTGAGATGTAACTGACGTATAACTTTGAGGAGATTTAAGGCGTACAGTGTGATGATTTTATACACGTATATATTGTGAAGTGATTACCATGATAAGGTTAGTTAGCACGTACATCACCTCATATAGTTACCTTTTTTTGTGGTGAAAACATTTAAGATCCACTCACGTAGCAACTTTCAAGTATACAGTACAGTGTTGTTAACTGTAATCAAGGAATCTAAAAAAGCTGAACTCATAGAAACAGAGAGAACATTGCATTTTCTTGAATGCATCATTATAAGACAGTAATCAATTCTTTGCAGCTCAGTAAGATGACAAAGCTGTTCATAACAACTCCTTGATAATCCATCAGATGTCTAGTTTACCTCTCTCTTTTCTGTCTCATCTCCTTTGCACAGAAAGTGACTGCTTGTGGAATGAAGCCCACCTCAGCCTCTTTTCTCTGCTGATATGGAGTCTGAGAAGTTGGGGTAGTGGTCATCTGAGTGGTCCTAGGCAATAATGGGAAGTGAGAGGTTTGTTGTGCCCTCTCCCACTGCTTTGAGTACTGTGCCTGCTTTTTCTCTCCACCTTGTTCTCAACTAAGGTGTTAATTATCAATGGTTAAGGTGTTACTATAGTGTTAAGATCTTGACATTTTATCCAGGTACACTCAAAGACTCAATATGACAGCGCAGCTCTCCGTGACATATCTGCAACCTCCGTTTCTAGCCTTATTTCCCTCCCTTGCATCTGTCAGGCCGCTGTGCTTTACTCAAACACATTCTCTACTTTCCTGCCTGTGTTTTTGCTCATGCTGTTTGTATCATTCTCTCTGCCTGAAATTCCCTTCCCTTAAACCTCATTTCTGTGTGTCAAAGTCTTGCTCATCCTTCAAGACCAGCTCAGTTACAGGAAACCTTCCCTAATCCCCTGATTGTCCTTTTCCACAGGGAAAATTAGTTTTCCCTCCTCCATGCTCTCATGGAGTTTTGTTTGTATTCTATTATATTACTTGTTCTGCTACTCCTTAAATTATAATTAGCTGAATTCACACTCATTTTCTCCACTAGACTATAACTGCCTTGAAGGCAAAAGCTGAGTCTTTTTCATAATTCTCTCCCACGTGGGAACCCGCAATAGTGCCTTGTACCTAGGGCAGGTACTCAATAAATGTTTTCTGAAATAAAAACTTCCCCAAGTGATCTTTACGCTGGCATTTCAAAATCTTCTAGGGGAAGATCTGTTTGGACAGATTTCAGGGAATAAACTAGGCAGGCATTGACTATATAGAGTGGAGGACACTGAGATGGAGATGCCAACGTGTTCTATTACCATATAAATGAATTTCACTTGAGTCTGAGTATAGGGCTCATCCACTACTTCATACGTACACATTGTTCTCCTTGAACAGGAAATCGCAGTTCCTTCTGAACTCCTGTGCAGCGCTCTGCTGGACTGAGCTGAGGGGAGGGTCTGAGTGGGGATGTTTCTCATTGGGTGGGTTGGAGGGAAGGCTGATGAACTTTAAACCCAAGAATAAAAGACCTGTAGAATGAGCATGTGGGAGATCTCCCAAGAAACTATCAAATAAGCTCTCTGAAAGAAGCAATGGGTAAAAAGGTCTAGTCCATTTACATTTCAATACAGAATAGAAACAATTACCAAAATAACTTTATGCAGTCTCCTAAACCTTTACAACTTGTGACTTTTGTGAACTCCCACATATTTATTTCCTTGTACCAACAAGCAGTAAAATCCTTCAAACAGGGGATGTGTGTGTTTGTATCAGGGAAGGGCGGGAAATTGGGGAAGACTGGGTCTGACACTGGGTTTAATCTTTGGGTTGGGAGGTAGGAAAGAACTTCAGGAAATAGAGTAGATTGGGAAGTTGGAAAGAAATGTGCAAGTCAAATTTTTGCCGCCTTTGGGAGGAAAGAAAAGAACACAGAGCAGAGAAGAGGGCCCAGAGACTTAACAGGAAGGCCTGTGTTCCCTTGTGCTTAGGCCTTGGACGACTAGTGCTGAGACTCTGTCTTAAACATCAGAAACTGCCCCAAAAGTCTTCTAGGGTGGGCAGGTTTACACAAGAGGTTACCAAGATTAGTATCTAATGGTACTTTCAGAGAGGATAGGCTTTTCCACAGATATAAAGCCACTTAGTTAAACCCACTAACCCAAACCAAAGAGCAAAAGTCAAATAAAGAGCTGGAGTCTTCCACAAACCAACCAACTGACCAACCAACCAACCAACCAAAGAATGCTTATCAAGGTAACCCCAGTTGTTTTCAACTAAGGGTTAATAAGCAAGTGAAATACCTCACTGTATTTTCCAAGAAAACTGTAGACAAGAAAAATACCAGGGCTTTCAAGTGCCTTCCAAGCAATTTGAGATGTTTTATTCACATCATGAAGACAGTTTTTCCCTGGAGTATTTCCTGTTCAGAAAACACGAAAGGACCCTGCTCTTTTGAACTGCTTCTTGACATGGAAAGATTTTAATGTCACTGCTTTACCTTTAGTTTGGGCTTTTGCCTCTTCAGCCAACTTTCTGCTCTACTAGTTGTGCCTGGCTATTTTATCTCACCCAATGCAGCTCTCTAAACCCCACTCTAGCTCCCTTCCTTCAATCTACATTTTCTCTACAAAATGCATTTACTATAGTAATTTTCTAATGTTTATCATTCTTACTTTGATTTTTCACTTTGCTAAATCAATCAGTAAATGTCTCCTAAGTGTTTTTTGTGTGTAAAGCATTCTGCCTGTTACAGTGGGAGAAACAAAGTGGCATAAAACCTTTCCTCAAGGAGCTTGCTGTCTAATTGAATATTTTCAAACGAGAGTACTCTCATATTTGACCTTTCCTTTCTATTCCTGTTACCCTCCTTGGCTAGGGCCTGTTCATATCACAATAGCCTCCTAAATTGTCCCCAAGCTTACTGTTACCCCAAATCAAATCAATCCAGTTCATCTTCTTAAAAAAAATTAACTATGGTCATTCTCCCACCATCTTACCCTCCTTCTCTTCAAAAATGTTTTTCAAAGATACCATATTACCTAAAGAGTAAAGTTCAATCTTGTTAGCTTGGCTCAAAATTTCCCTCCTTATCACCATTAAAATCTAAGTTCTATCCATCTTAAGGCTCAATTCAAGTCCTGCTGCATTCAGGCATCTTTTCTCTGTTTCCCCACTGAAAATGATCTTTCTCTTCAATTTCTGTAGATTATAATCTACATCACTCATTGGCATTTAACTATGCTACCTTGACTTTTTTGTGTTATATGTATGTGGCTTTTCCCCATGCAGATTGCAAATTTATTGAGGGCAGGGCCTGAGCATAATGCACTGCACACACGAGATGCTTAATACATGTTTGATGATGAATTTTCCTGGTTTCAGGATATAGGACAGATTATGAGCGTGGATGACAAAGGCAAGATTCTGAAGGTAAGGGGATGAATTAATGAGGCTTTTACAATAATAGTCCAAAAGGGTGATAAGGGCTTCAACTTATTGGTTCCTTGGCTCAGAGCCTCACTGTTTTACCAGAAGAACTTAAGCGAGATTGGAAAGAAAAGGAGGGCAGGACATTGAGATTGCTGTGAATTGATGTGGAGGATGAGGGAGAAGTAGAAGTCAGAGGTAACTGAACCTGAGTAACTGCAATAACGATAGTCGCATTAACAAAAAAAAGGAAATCAGAGGTAGAATCCAGATTTAGAGGGAAGATGATGAGTTTGTTTTTAGACATACTGAGTTTAGGGTAACTTGAATAACCAAGTGAACATGTCTAGCAAGAGGTGAGATACGCCCCCCTATTCAATTCAGTGCAGCAAATATTCGCTCAACATCTACCATATGCTAGTCACTTATGCTAGAGATATAGCCAAGTAAGATACAACCCCTGGCGTCCAGAACTCATGTTTGAGCAGGGAAGACAGACTAATAAATTTCTATGATATAAGGGAGTAAAATAATATAATTGAATTATATATAAAGTGCTATGGGACTATAAATAGGGCACCAGTTGTGTCCAGGCAGGTGAGAAAAAGTTACAGAAGTGGTGATCTTTGAGCAGGGCCTGGAAAGATAGTAGAAGTTTGTTCAGTAAACGAATAGAGATGCCAAGACTTGGAAACAATCAGAGTACCTGTCAACAGATGAATGGATAAAGAAAATGTAGTATAGATATTCAAGGGAATACTACTCAGTCATAAAAAGATGAAATCTTGCCATTTGTTCATCAACATGGATGAACTTTGCGGGTATTATGCTAAGTGAAATAAGTCAGACGGAGAAAGACAAGTACCATGTGATTTCAATCATATGTGGAAGATAAAACAACAATAACAAACAAACACATAAATACAGAGAACAGATTGATGATTACCAAAGGGAGAGCGGGGAGGGTGAAGGGGGTAAAGGGGGACATGAGTATGGTGATGGATGGAAACTAGATTTTTGGTGGTGAACACGATGTAGTCGATACAGAAAGTGAACTATAATGATGTACACCTGAAATCTACATAATGTTATAAACCAATGTGACCTCAATAAATAAATAAATAAGAAGAAAAAAAAACAAATAGGGAAGTGACTCTCCAAGTGAAAGCAGAGTCTCAAGCAGAGGCATAGGACATGCAGAAGTGCATGGCATTCTAGGGGAACAACAAGTAGTCTGAAATGACTAAAGAGAATAGGATGACAGAATGAAGATGGATGGTGCAAAAGAGGTAATGATTGTCAGAACCTGAAGACAAAGATTTTGTTACACTAGACTGGAGAGGCAATATAGTGTGATGGTTAAAAGTGTGGACTCTAGAGTTGGACTCCCTGGGTCCAAATCCCATCTCTGCCGCTTACTAGGTTTGTGGCCTTGAGCAAGTCACTTAGTGTCTCTGTGCTTAGGTTTCCTCATCTGTAAAATGGGGCTACCAGTATCTCCCTCGTAGGGTTGTTTCAATGACTGAGAGAACTAGTATATGTGAACTGATTAGGGCAGCACTTGGCATATGGTGAGAGTTGTGTAAAGGTTAGTCCAAGGGCTAAATTGCAAGAAATAAGGCACTACACCATTGTACACTACACCAACAGCAGCCTCAAAAAGAAACTATAAGTGGGAAGTATCTAAGTCTCCTGATACTCTGAGCAGGGATCCAGGGAGAACCAGATGGATCACTTATTCTCATATCTCAAGGAAGGTGAAATTATCTGCCTTGGAAAGGTAGATCCAATTAGGGAAAGGGTGAGGAGTCTGAGAAAAAAATTAGAATGGCCAGAGTGGGACTGTTTGTTCAGAATAAATGGAAGCTCTTCTTTTGGTATTCTACTTGGAAAGTGGAAATAATGCAAAATAAGGTTGAAATTCGGCAAGTGTATTTTATTTCAGTTGAGTAAGAAACAGAAAATCGCCAGCAGGGATCTTAGAGGATGAGAGAGGAGGCAGCAGGGTCCAGTGACAGGTATTTTCCTGGGCTTGGAGTATGTAAAGAAACCCTCTGAAGAGGGCTAGCAATTGGAAATGCAGCCTTACCTTGCTAATGAAGCACATCTGGCCCCTCGAGTTTTCATGCTCTCAAGTAACCCATTGTCTGTTCCTCAGCCTTCTAGAGCTCTGCGTGAGTGATCCGTGAATAGACTCTTGGAATGATTGTGCTTCCCCGTGTGACTGCGCTGTGTGCTACTGAAATGGAACTGAGCCTCCTCTGCCCACCCAGCCAGCCCAGGGCTTTCACTTGATAGGACTCGGTTTGAATTCTGGTTTTACCACTTACTAGCTATGTGATCTTGACAAGTCACTACAATTCTCTGAGTCTCAGTTTCCCCATCTGTGAAATGGGAATAAAAATGGCTCCTATATTATAAAGTGGTTATATAATTACATGAAATAATTTATCTATAAAGTACTTGGCACATTAAGTGCTTTCAAGGTGTAAGTTCATTTCCCCTTCCTTTCCCTTTACACTTGGGAAGCCCAAAGATCTCCTGCTCTCATTTTAGCAGGGGGCTTCATACCATCTAATGTCAATAGTAGTAGAGATGGGAAGAAGGAGAAATCGGTACACGGAAAGACAATGAAGAGTGGTGGCTTTTTTTTTTTCAACCCCACCCTGACTTTGCAGTAGAGATATTTTGATATAGCCAGTCTCCCAAAGTAGGAAAGGTGTTCAGATACTTGACAGCCCAAGGTGAGAAATATCTACTAAGACATGATGACAACTATGTGAAAATATGTATACACGTGCATCTATTTAATGTGAACACAGAGCTGCACATTCCTAGTTTTAAAATTAGGCAGGAACAAGGAAAACTGAAAACATTTTTGTTAGGATGGTAGACATATGTTGTTGTGATGTTATCTTAATATTATCATGCCTGTGGAGAGGGATCCTCTTTCCATGACATACTTTTAAATCTCCTTACCCTCTTTCCAAAAGAACAGCAGGACAGGGTGCTGGAGTAACGGGAATTGCACAGTGGGAATAACATGCCCCCATCTCATCTGTCCTTCTGCCCAGCCTTCCATTAACCATCATGATCTACCAGATGCCAGAGAGCTTCCTGTCTGTGGTGCTTCAATGCCCTTGCATCATTAATATCATCATCTCTACCCTTCTTCTAGGAGTGGATCTTATGAGGGAGGTATGGAAGAAGTTGTGCATGCTTAGCTGTCAGTCCGAACCTTTGAGAGCCAGCAGGGGACAAAGGCAGCAATCACTGTGTAATACTCTGGACTTTCTTGGCAGGTGAATACTGCTATGCATGAGGCAAAACTTATGGAAGAATGTGACGAGTTGGTAGAGATCATCCAGCAGAGGAAGCAAATGATTGCTGTCAAAATCAAAGAGACAAAGGTAAAGCACAGCGCTTCAGTGAGGCCAAGGCAGAGTTGACTTTACAAATGTCAAAGTTTCATCCTGATGATTCCAGTTTGAACTTGGATCATGCAAGCAAGAAAAATGAGGTTGTAGGGAGGGAGGCAAAGAAGAAGCAGTGTTTGGCCTAGTGCTATGAATCCAGTAAAAATGATGGCAGTTCTGGGGTATTGGAAACATCCTATATCTTGACCTGGTTGGTGGTTACATGGGTGTGTAAATATGTGCCCAAAATCATTGAGTGGTACATGTCATATTTCGGTGTTTTATTGTATGTATGTTATAAGTCAATACAAAAAGAAAAAAGCAAAACACTCATGGTAGAAATGTGGGTCAGAATTATGGAAGGACCATGGATGCCAGTATAAGGACTTGGGACTTAATCTGAAAGGCATTGGGAAACCATTCTAGTTTCTTAGGAAGGAGAAGACTGATTGATATGGCAGGGGTTTGCAGGGTAGATCAGAATGGAATGATGCTCAAGTCAGGGCTTACAGAATGATTCTTGGTATGAGTTGATGAAAATCTAAACCAGGGAAGTGGCAGCACAAATGGAAGAACATAACAGGCATTGCTAAAAGGAAATGATGGGAATCGTCAACTGATTAGATATAAAAGATGAAGGAGAGAGAGAAGACTTCCAGGCTTTTAACCTGGGAACTGAAGAATTGTGGTCAAGAAGGTCAGGTGTGAGCCTCTGTGCATCTATATGGTTTTAGGCTGGTTGGTCTGCTGGTCAGTCTAGGGATTATATGTTCATGCTGTGTGTACAATGTGAGGTGTTATGAGAGCCTGGAGTGATGACTTTGTGCCATGCTGGGTGGTTCTAGCTAACAGAGGAATTGAAGTTTCTGAGAACGCAGATGGGTGAACACACAGGTATGCATAAAGATACTTAGACAAATATCTACATAGAAATGTAGATACTCATAAAGAAAAAGGAGATACTTTTTATTAAACATGTATGTGAAAATATATTGACAATAAAATGGAAACAATGGTGATCTCTGGGTGGTAGGGTTTCTTTTTATGTTTTATTTTCTAAATTTTTTATAATGAGCACGCATTGCTTGTATAATCAGAAAAATTAATGTTATGAATAAAAAGAGGAGGTAGATGACCTAGAGTATATGACTGAGTGTGTTGCAAGGTAAGTAAGTGGTCCGTAGGTGGGAGGAGGGGTTGGCAAGGCAGACATAGAGGGTAGGGTAAGAAGGTGAGTGGTTCGTACAGAGACCATGGGATATTAATAGGCCTTATTTTTAGAATCACTGCAGCAGATCTCTGTCATGTTGTTTTATCATTTTTAATTAAGCACTCTATGTTTTCTCTTATTTTTCTTTTGCTAATTCCTTTAAGGTTATGAAACTGAGAAAGTTGGCACAGCAGGTTGCTAATTGCCGCCAGTGTCTTGAACGGTCAACAGTCCTCATCAACCAAGCTGAGCATATCCTGAAAGAAAATGACCAGGCACGGTTTCTCCAGTCTGCAAAAAATATTGCTGAGAGGTGAGTTCCTTATATTCTTTTGATGTGCCTGCTGTTATGAAAAGGGGCCAGCTTAAAGTCACTTAATTCTGTTCAGGCATGTATGTAGCAGCTGCCACCTGAAGATTTTTCCAGCTGGATAGTTACTAAACCTCAGTGGCAGATTGCCCTGTGGATTTCTGGCGCCCTTCTGTCCATCTCTGCAGCCTACCAGTTTTTCTAATGCACAGCCAAACATGTGCCCTAGCTATGCCACAGCTCTCCACTGCCCACTCAGGGCTCGAGCTTTCTATATTGGCGTTAGTTTACAGGCAGAGAAACTTTTGGCCACATTGACAGGTGTGTGTCCTTCCTAAGTCTATGTGAAGTTTCTGTGGTTTTCATTTAGTTATTCCTCATGTAAATCCTTTAGAGCAGTAATTCTTAGGCTTTTATTTAGTCAGTCACCCCTTTGAAAATTTGATGAAAGTTATGAGCCCTCTTCCCAAGGGAAAAAATGCATGTAAGATATATACACATAAAATTTTGCATACAATTTCAGAGGACTCATGGATCTTTAGAAGCCCAGCTATGCACCACTTGCGAACAATCTGAGGTATAAAGTGAAACACTGTTCAGTCACCAAGGCTTCAATGGGCTACGGGGGTTCTTTAGGCCAGATTTGGCCTCCTTAGAGCTCCTTTTCATTCATTGAAGATTTTGTCTCCAAATTTACCCGCTTTTTTCTGTTGCTTCTGCCATTGTTCTGGGTGACCTTAGCAGTATCCACATGACTGGCCCATCCTGGCTTCTTGCCATCCCCTCCTCCAGTGACCCTCACCTCTGCTCCACTTCATCCATCCACTTCCAAGGCCCACATGCTGAACTTCTCCACCACTCAGAATTACACTTAAATCATAAATTAAAATATGCCACTTTCTAACCACAAGCTCTGTACTTACAGTTGTCTGTTTTTCTTCCAATATGTCTATTCTTCAACTTCACTGGGACTTCTAACTACTGACTACTACCTACCGGCTACCGACTTTTCACTTCTTCCTTTGGCCTATTTGAGGTCTGTGATTTCTCACTTCAGCTACTCTCTTTTCAATATTCCCAGTTCCCTTGCCCCACTGTCTTTTTATCACACCAACCTGATAAAACCCCAAGCTGAATCAGCCCAGCTATTCCCACCTTTTCCAGACCTATATTTGAGTTGCAGAACCCCACTGGAGAAAATTACACAACCAAAAAAGTTGGTACTATGATACCACAAATTTATGGCTTCTACTCTCACCTGGGCCCTTGGTACTGACCTGAAATCCTTCTGTGTTGCTCTGGTCAGCTTTCTTTTTTCCTTGTCTCTATCATGGCTGTTTCAAATTTTCTGTACTCAACTAAAACTTCTAAACCTGCCACCTTCCTGCTTATGCTCAGCAAATGACTTTACCTCCTATTTTATAGAGAGAGTGGTAGGTATGTAATGATAAATTCCTCAACTTCGTATCTATGTCCTCAGCTCACTGATGCTATGTTTATTTTTTTAAGTCTTTTTTTTCCTGTGGATTTCTTTTTTTTTTTTTTTGAGGAAAATTAGCCCTGAGCTAACATCTGCTGCCAATCCTCCTCTTTTTGCTGAGGAAGACTGAGCCTGAGCTAACATCCGTGCCCATCTTCTTCCACTTTATATGTGGGACACCTGCCACAGCACGGCCTGCCAAATGGTGCCATGTCCACACCCAGGACCCGAACCGGTGAACCCCAAGCTGCTGAAGCAGAACGTGCAAACTTAACCACTGTGCCATGAGGCCGGTCCCTCTCTGTGGATTTCATTTTGATAGTTTCTAATGATAAGTCTTCAATTTGACTAACCTTTTCTTCTATAATGCCTAATCTGCCATTAATTTCTCCAGTATATTTTTCATCTCAGATATTGTAGTTTTCATCTCTAGAAGTTCAACTTGGATCTTTTTATGTCTTCCATATATTTACTTAATGTATTTAGCCTTCTTTCTAGCTTTTTGAACATATGGAATACAGTTATAATAACTGTTTTAAAGTCTAACATCTGTGTCAGTTCTGGGTCAATTTCAATTGGTTGCTTTTTCTCTTCATTATGGGTTGTATTTTCTTGCTTCTTTGCATGTCTAGTAATTTTTCATTGGATGCTGGACATTGTGAATTTTATCTTATTGGCTGCTGTATATTTTTGTATTCCTGTAAGTATTCTTAAGCTTTGTTCTGGGACACAATTAAGTTACTTGAAAATAGTTTGATTCTTTCAGGTCTTGCTTTTAAGAATTGTTAGTTGACATCATAGCAATGTTTAGTCCAGGGGACATTTTTCCTCACTACTGAGGCAAGACCCTTCTGAGTACTCCACTGAGTGCCCCATGAATCATGAGATTTTCTAGTCTGGCCAGTGGGAACAGACACTATTCCTGCCCCTGTGTGAGCACCAGGGATTGTTCCCTCTAATCTTTTTTGGGTGGCTCTTTCCCTAGCATTGGGCAGTTTCCTCACATGCATGTGTTTGATGAGGATTTTGTTGAGTACTAGAAGGGAACCCTCTGAAGCTCTCCAGAATTCTCCCTGTGCAGCTTTCTTCTCTCTGGTACTCTGCCCTGTAAACTCCAGCCAACTTAGTCTCCCTGGACTCTCAGCTTGTGTTCTTAATTAGGGACTCCATCAGGCTCCACCTGATTTCCCCTTCATGTACCATTTTACTCCCTTAATTTTGTTGGAGCAAATTTTCCCATAGCTTCCTAAGAAAGACTAGATAGGAAGCAAATTTTTGAGAACTTGTTGTTTAAAAAAATACTTAAAATTTTCACATTTGATGGGTTGAAATGAATTTGTTATAATCTTGAAAGCATGGATCTATTGTCTCCTAACTTCCAGTGTTGTGTTGAGAGATTCACTGCTATTTGATTCCTGATCTTTTGAATATGACCTATGTTTTAAAATCTGAAGCTTTTAAGGTCTTATCTTTATCTAGTTTTTCTGAAATTTCACCAAGATATGCCTTGCTGTGGGGCTTTTATCATTCATTTTTGTTGGGCACTAAGTGGGTCTTTCCAATCTGAACTCTACTGACTTTTAGTTCTGGGAAAATTTCTTGTATTATTTCCTAATATTTTCCTCTCCTTTATTTTCTCTCTTCTCTCTTTTTGGGACACTGATTAGTCAGATGTTGGACATTCTAGATTTTTCCTCTAATTTTGAAATCTTTTGTTACCCATATTTTCCATGACTTTATCTTCTTGTTCTATAATCTAAAATTTTTCCTTGATTTTTCATCCAATCCTTCTATTACGATTTTAATTTCAGCATTCATATTTTTATTTATAAGAGCTCTTTCTTGATCTTTGTTTCTTTTTTAGCATTCTGTCCTTGCTTTGTGGATATAAGCTATTTGTTTATCTTTCTGAGGCTATTAATGATCATTTAAAAAGTTTTCTTCTAAACTGCATTGTCTTGGTTTCCTCCAAGTTCCTTTTCCTCGTTAGTTTGTTTTAGTTTCTGTGTCTTCCTAAATGTCTGGTAAGCTTTTGGTTGCCTGTTTGAATTTAAGCACTAAAGGGTGACTGGAAGATCTGAGGGAATGGGAATAGTTTGTTGCTTGGTGAACCTTGCTATAGGATTATAAAGTAGAATGCCAGATTTTTATTGAGTAGAACCCAAGTGTCAGTTCTGTAGGTGTTTTCTCTTGGGTCGTTTACCCCTGGATGGAATCCACCAATCTCCTGCTTCTGTGGGGGGATGAAGGGTATAAGCCTGGCTGCCACCATTCTGGGAGCCAAGCAGGAAAAGGGAGTTAAGGGTTTTATGACTGCAGAAAGTAAACCTCATATCTCCCACCAGGATGAGGGAGGGGTAGTCTCTGGTGAGTGGATCTTGGGGTCTAGCTTTTCCTCATGCGAATTTTCAGCTGTCTGTAACACTAAATCAGCTTGATGTTGCTGGCTTCCTGATCCAGCTTTCTCTGGTCTCTTATTGGTTATTGCCCATCTATCCCTTTTTAGCCTCCAAAAATTTTTGACAATCTCTCCCTCACTGGCATCTCTTTTTCCATTCCCTTTGTCTTTGTGGGTTTATGACTTTTTATTCTTTGACTGTGATTTCAGTGGGATTTCATGAGAGCAGAGATAAAATATATATTTAAACCACTGTATTTAATCATCCCCACTCACTCTTCAACTCTCTGAAATGTCTTCTGCCACTACTATACTACTGAAAGTGTTCTTTCCAAGGTCCAAATGAATACCTTGTTGCTAAATATAATAGATATTCCTTTGTTTTATCTTACTGCTTCATCTTACCTGATCTCTCAGTAGGATTTGTCCCTACTGACCATTTTTACTTGAAATTTTTCTACCATTAGCTTCCATGAACACTCCTTGTTTTCTTCCTACCTTTCTGGTTTCTTTTGCCTTTGTGAGCAACTCTTCCTTGACCTATTCCTTTAATGCTATTGTTCTTTGTGATTCTGTCTTAGGTTATTCTCTTCTCTTACTACACAGTTTCCCTGTTGCAAACTTATAGCTCAATTACCACCTAGATGTTGATGATTCCCAACTCTCTATCTAAATCTTCTTTTCATAGGCTCAGGTATAGCCTGTGGGGTAGGTGGAATAGATGGCTATCTATATGGTATGGCTTGAGAATCATCTACCCAACTTAAATGTCTTTCTCACTGGTCTCTCACAGGGTCTAAAATTCTTCCCCACCATTATTTATTGTAGCATATTAGCTGGGAGAGTTATTTCTTCCCCCTTACAAATGACACTTACTATATTGCCCCAATAGAGATCAAAGACTTGAGAGATACCTAATGTTGTGTTTTGCTTAAACATAGCAACACAGACATACAGACACACACTTACATATACCCCATTGTCATTTTTTTTTTAAAGATTTTATTTTATTTTTCCTTTTTCTCCCCAAAGCCCCCCGGTACATAGTTGTGTATTCTTCGTTGTGGGTTCTTCTAGTTGTGGTATGTGGGACGCTGCCTCAGCGTGGTCTGATGAGCAGTGCCATGTCCGCGCCCAGGATTCGAACCAACGAAAACACTGGGCTGCCTGCAGCGGAGCGCGCGAACTTAACCACTCGGCCATGGGGCCAGCCCCTACCCCAATGTCATTTTTAACTCATCCTTAACCTTCCAGCCACTGTTAACATTTAGGAGTATAGTATCCCAATATTTATATATATATGTATATATTTCACAAACATAAGGTCATGCTGTATATCTTATATTTTAACCTGTGTTTGAAATTTAACGATATATCACACACTTTCCTTGTCATTGAATATTATTGTATAACCTAGTTTCCAGTGGCCTCTTAGTATTTTAATCTCTTGACATATAACACATTACTTAGCTCAGTCTCCATTGGTACACAATTAGGTTACATACAGTGTGTTGAGTGCTCTTGTAGTTGTGTCTTTGTATACGTCTTAGTTATTCTCTTAGTAAAAAATTTATGAAGTAGAACTGTAGTGTCAAATAATATTTACATTTTAAACTATTTTGATATTTAATGCTAAATTTGGTCTCCGAAATTTGTGTCAATTTTAGTCCTAATAAAAATACGTAGGCATTATTTAATATAGGCATAAGAAGCTCCTATATTGTCATTATTTATAATCTTAAATGCTGTCTCGTTTTAATTTACATTTCTTTGATTTCTCACATAGTTGAGCTTTTTAATATATTTGTTTGCTTTTTGTTTCCATGTTTTGTGAATTAACTTTCTATTTTGCCTACACTCCTGTCACCACTTTACTTTTTGCTCATTCCTAGACACCTTAAAATCCGATCTGCCTCCAATTTTCACCTCTCTCAGTCCATCCAATGCAGCCAGAGTTCTCTCCTTAAAATATAAATTTGAGCATATCACTCCTCTGCCTAAAATGTTTCAGTGGCTCCCATTGCTCTTAGGATAAAGTGCACAGTTTGTAACATGGCCCACAAGGCCCTGCGTGACTTTGCCTAATTCTTCAGCCTTTAGGTAAGAGAGAACACACACACATCCACAAAGTCTTTGCTTAGCTAACTCGTACTCATCTTGTAGGTCATTGCTTAAAATGAAGTTCCTCTGGGGAGATTTCCCTTAGTACCCAAGTCCCTGCCAGGTGACTCTTGGATATACTGCACTCCCTTTGTAGCAGCACTTCTATTGCCTATTTAATGTTTTTCTCTTCCACGATCTGTGAGCTCTGTGGGGGCAAGGACCACAACTAACTTTCCTGTGTATCTCCAGTGCCTACTACCACAGTGCCTGGTACATTAGTTGTGCTCAGTAAGTATTGGACAGATGGGTGGGTGGGTAGATGGATGGAAGGAAGGAAGGAAGAAGGTTGAGGAGGCCAGGGGAAATTTCATGAGCCAATTTTCTGCCCTACCTCTTGCCCTAAAGAGGTTGTTGTCTTCTCACTCATGAAATTCTGAAAGATTGGCTATTCAGTGTGAGACCTTAAGATTGCACTGAGTTAGTCTTTCATTTGTTTATCCTGGCCTGCAGTTTATTCTTGAAAGATCTCTATTTTCAGAAACAGCCAGGAGCTATTGTTGGTAGATGTGTAGCAGGGACTAGTACTCATCTCCTTACAACTAATTCACCAAAGAAGTTTTCCCTCTGGTCTTCCTACATTCAATGCCTCTTCCCTCCACTCTAACCTGCATATTGTTGCCAAGTTAATGTTTCTTTTTATTCTGTCATTTGCATGCTCAAGGACTTCACAGGCTCTGATTCAGAAGGTTAGGCACAGGGCTTAAATATGTATGCTTTGGTCAAAGCTCCCCAAGATAATTCCAATGTGTAACTATGGTTAAGAATTGCCAAAGTATATTAAAATATACCTTAATATTTTTTAAAAAGGCACTATCTAAATGGTTAAGGGTATAGAGTTTAGAATTCAGTGAACATAGGTTCAGTTATATTTCTTCTGTTTTCTGACCCTTACTAGTTGTGTGACCTTCGGCAAATTGCTTAACCTTTATATGTGTCAACTTTCTTATTTACAAAATAGAAACAACATTTACTACACAGGTTATGGTCAGGAGTAAATTAGATAACGTATATAAAGTGCATGGATGGTGTGTTGTATATACTAAATGCTCAATAAATGTTAGCAGTGTGTTGTTGTAGTTAGTCATTCAGTTATTGATTCAACAGTTATTTATTCATATTCACTATGTGTCCAACACTGTGTTAGCGTCCATGGAAGACATAAGTGGTACAAAATATGAACCCTGCTCTCGAGATCCCTAGAATTAGTTGAGGAGATAAAACTAGCATAGCATTATACAATTAAAGAATAATAAAATTAAATGTAAATATTATAAAAGATCAAATAAAGTGTAACATTTAGGGGAAGGTTTTAACTTAGCCCCAGCATGCTGGCTTGTTGATTAGTATAAAATAGAGGGGGAGGAAAAAATCTCTCAAACTGCTCTTACCAAGCCTTCAAAGGTCTAGTTTTGATGCTGCTGGCCAGATGGAAAATGATGCAGAGGGGAAAAAATCCTGTATTTTCTTCTCAAAATTAAGACAGGATGGGGGAGTGTGTTTGAGGGGTGAACATATGTGAATAAATATGGTATAACACTTAATTGGTTCCTGATGAATAAAATTTAAATGGTTTCCATTGGAAAAGCACAAATATGATATTTTTCACTCAATGAATCAAGCCCTACAACTCATTTATTTTCACCTTGTTAAACCAGAAATCAAACACTGGATAAAGGTTGCAAACTTATTTTGATGTATATTGATGTACTTTTCTCTCTTCCAGGGTCGCTATGGCAACTGCATCTTCTCAAGTTCTGATTCCAGACATCAATTTTAATGATGCCTTTGAAAATTTTGCTTTAGATTTTTCCAGAGAAAAGAAACTGCTCGAGGGGCTAGATTATTTAACAGGTGTGAAAATATTGTGCTTTCCTTACCATTTTAATCCTTTTTTTGGTGTGCTTTTACTTTAAAATAATCTGAAAGGACAATATTTATAACGAAAATGCTTTTATAACCTTTAAAATGATACACATATCTTTTTACATATATTTTAGTTCATGTTTCAAAAGAAAGATTATTTGTCAAATATTTCTGGGGGTAGAATGGGTATACCATCCATACTAAGGTATAAAACAAGAAGTTGCTGATGGATTGCTCCTTACAAGCCTATCAGCAATATATTGTCGCTTGTTATGGTAGTAGAACACAGGTGGCAATTATGGAATATTAGAGAATGTCCCACATGGGTACAGGTATGACTCAAATGGTTTTAGGGAAACTCAGGAATTATCAGATTAGGAAGAAAAATGTCAGAAATATCTGGCTTGCAGACAGTTTTAAAAAATGAGGGATGCAGCCAGCCTGTTAAAAATGCTGGCTACCTTCAGGGTTTTTGAATGATTATTGCATAAGAAAAATATACACACACAATAACTGTTTGTAATTATTCTTAATATATTAAATAGCTGTCATTTATTAAATGCTGTCTACTTTATGCCAGACACTATATACTAATTTTATGTCATGAATCCTCACAACAAATCTATGTGGTAATTATCACCCCCATTTTACTGATGAGGGAACTCATATTAATTTTCACTTGGCTATACTGCCAAAAATATATAATAAAATATTGTGAAGTAAAAAGAAATAGGTTGAAGTTCATGTAATAAGAAAACCATATGACCACTTTGCTGTTGTATCTACATATGTTTGTACTGGTAGAGAAGACAACTGGGCAATTATTTCAATAACTTAGGCTTTTATCTTTGCCTAAAATATCTTTATCATTGAAGCAAAAGTGGTTTGGGGGAGCTTGAGGTCTCAGCACTTGGCTTTAGGTGGTATAGTATATGCAATCTATAGCTTCTTTTATTAAGAAAACCTCCTCTTCATGGGATGTTGGCTTGGGCAACAAGAGTAACAATTGTAAAATTCCAGAACAGAAGGTGTGCTTTCCTTACCTCTTTTCCACCTTTCCTTACAGCCCCAAACCCACCATCTATCCGAGAGGAACTCTGTACTGCCTCCCATGACACCATTACGGTCCACTGGATCTCAGATGATGAGTTCAGCATCAGCTCCTATGAGCTTCAGTACACCATATTCACTGGCCAGGCTAACTTCATCAGTAAGTCATGGTGTAGTTGGGGCCTGTGGCCAGAGATAAGGAAATGTAAGGAAGCAGTAAGCTGCTCAAGATTGGCCGGGGCGCCACGAGGCAAGTGTTTGTAAGACATGTCAGGTTGTTTAGTATAGTGTTTCGTAGACAGTGTAAGCTTTTAGGGCATTGCAAAAACCTTACTGATGGGTCACAAACAAGTTGTGTATTTCTTTGCTGGGCAGTCCCTGGGGATGCTCCCATTTGTTTATGTAATCTTTAGCCTTTCCTCAGTTAATTCATGTCACTCCACTCTCCCAAGTCAGAACACAGCTCAGAAATCATTCCTGGGTAGCTAAGCCACCATCATTGCTGATTCTATGTGTGTGAACATCTCTCTCCTTGACTCTTCTTCCACTTCATTATCATGGTAAAATACACTATGTTCAAAGACTACTACTTCCTTTATTGTACCTATTTGTATCAGTGAATATAGTGACAAGCCTCCTGCCTCTGTCACTCTTCCTTTTACCCATTTTCCCTTTCCTCCAAGACTTACACCGAATATAAAAATATGTGGGTGGGCCATAAAATGAAAGGTATTCCAAAAACAGTCATTTAGCTTACATGTTATGGTTTCACCTTCTGACGAATTGTAGTAAGATAAGGCAGAGTAGGAGCTTAACTAATCAATTGCCAGACAATAGGGGTCGAACTGCAAGTTCCCCTTAATGTGCTGGAGAAAAATGGCAACGAAGGCAGAATGAAAGCTGGATCAAGACTAGAACTGATTCCCACCCTGAGGTTGCATCTGCATAGCTGCAAATTAGTCTTTTCTTTTACCTTTGTGTTTGTGCTTCTGTGTCTGACTTCATAGGCCCACATGAAAGGAGTTTTTCCAATGAAACCCTCCTGATAGGCTTCCTTTCCCTGCTTTGAGATAATCCTGGGCCACATGGTGGGGTGGAGAGGTGAGAGGGCATTTGGGGTCAAACTCTAAAAACACTTGCCTCGTGCAGCTCCCACCTAAGCCACTTGGCCTGGGTAGCTGTGTTCCTGGGTGTTTCTTCAGGTTGTGAAGTCACAAACGTTAAGTCCTCCCCCCACATGACTTGTCTGTACTTGTCTCTCCTGCTCTGGAAAGTCTTAGAGCCAGCAATTGTACTGCTCTTTCCTGATACGGGGAGAGCAGTGGTCTCCTGGGAGTTGAGAATAAGTCCAAGAAGTGACAAAGATCTAAAGGCTGTCACCTCTATTTTCAAGGATATATAGTCCTTTGTAAAGAAAGGCTTAAAGGATAATTCTTAATATCAATAGGAGCATAGCATCTTAGAATTAGAAAAGACCTTAAAAGTCATCCTGTTTAATCTTCTTCTCTTCTACCAGACACTCAGTAGATGATCATCCTGTCTCTGCTTGATTATTTCTAGTGATGAGTAGCTCACTTTTAACAAAACAACCCATTCAATTGTTGTGCAGTTATAAATAATTGTCACTGCTTCCTTATAAAAGGCCTAACTCTTCCTCCTAGTAAATAATAATGACAATAATGATTTACATGTGTATTATGCTTTGCCATTTACAAATGCTCCAGCATGCATTATTTCATTTAGCTCTCGTGAGTCCTTACTTAGCCTTATGAAATAGATAATATTAATTCTATTTTATAGGTTAAGAAACTGAGGCTCAAGTTAAATGAGTTGCCCAAGGTCACAGAGCTACAAACTATTGGAATCAAAATTTGAACCCAAGCATGTCAGACATCAATCTTAATGCTCCGTGAATTAAAGCACAGATACCACAGAATTGAAGTGAACCACAGAGTGCTCCTTGAATTAAAGCACAGTTAGTCCTAGTCCTGTCCTTTTGTGCCTCACTAACAAACCTAATCCATCTTTCACATGTCACTTCTTCATTGTCCCAGTGCAGAAGACAGCTGGGTTATTTCTCTTGTACATTAGCTGGTGCCCCCCTGCCCCATACCTGTTTTCCAGCAGCCACATTGGCTACTGAGTGTTGACTGAGCATACAGTCAGCTGAAATCCCAAGGTATTCTAAATCCTGTTCCTATATATACAATTGAGTGTCTAAACTAAAAACAACACTTTGAATTTGTCCCCATTACATTTTATCTGGTTAGCTTTGATTCCTCAGTCCAGCTGCCAAAATCTTTTTGAATCCAATTTCTGCCTTCCAATGCATTTACTTTCTTCCCAATCTGCTTTTTATGTCTTCCTCCGATCATTGATAGAAAAGTGGAATGGGACAGGGACAAGAGCAGAGCCCTGAAACAAAATTTGGATGATAATGGGCAGATAAGATGAAATGATTTTACTAGGAAAAAATATTTAAATTTTACTAGGAATAAATATTTGCTAGGGATAAACAAATTATTTAGAAATATTAATTAATTAATTAATTAGAGGCCTGCCAATCTGGCCTGCCACTATTGACTGAACCTCGGTTCTGAGAGCTGCTTTCCCTTGAAGTTTTTCCACATTTTCTCTTTTTTTAAACCACTTTATTGAGGTCCAGTTAACATACAAAAAGTCCATCAGCAGATAAATGGGTAAAGAAAATGTGGTATATACATACAATGGAATATCTTTGAGCTTTAAGAAAGAAGAAAATTCTGCTATTTGCAACACCATGGATGAACCTGGAGGGCATTGTGCTAAGTGAGATAAGCCAGACACAGAAGGACAAATACTAAATGATGTCACTTATATGAGGAATCATAAAATAGTCAAACTCCACATTTTCTTTAACCAGAAATTTCTTCCCTGTTGGTTAGAATTTTGTCTGGAGAAGTAGTTCCCCTTATTTTTTTCCAACTGTCTTCCTTCATTTTTAACTTTCTCCCCATCTCATCTATGATTTGAAATGGTCCAAGCCAATAATATTTCAGATGATGCTGTTAGCTGAATGAGAATTTCAACAGATATTTGGATGATTGTCTTCTCCATTACTGTATATCTTACCTCTGTTTCAATTTTGTGTTTTGCATTATGAAAGCACTGGCTATAACCTCTGTCTGGCGGGGCAGTCTGTAACATACTGCCACAAAGATATAACTTCTGCTTCCCCTCCTTTTCATTCTCCTGCAAATGCTCTCTCCACCACACCTTTCCACTCAGGTTCATGGATTTCCATATTGTGGTCTTTCCCTTTTGAACAATATGTACTTCTATTACCATAATTCAGTCATAAATGTCATTTCACCGAGTCTCAATGATACCCAGAGGATCATATGTTTACCTTTTTTAAATTTAGAAATGATTTCAAAATTACAGAAAAGTTTCAAGACTAGCACAAAGAACACCCATATACTTTTTCCCCAGATTCACCTCTTGTTAATATTTTGCCCCATTTCCTGTATCATTTGCTAGCATTCTCCATCTCTATTTTTGGGAACCATTTGAGAGTAAGTTGCATACATCATGGCCTTTCACGCCTAAATTCTTCAGTGTATGTTTCCTAAGAATAAGGAAATTCTCTTACATAACTGCAGTATGGTTATCAGATTCCAGAGATTTAATGTTGATGCAATACTTTTTATCTAATCCACCATTCATATTCCCATCTTCACAGTTGACCTACTAATATCCTTTATAATGTATAAAGGACCCAATATTGTCCTTTACAGACTAAGATCAGGTATTGCATTTGTCATATCTCTGGCCTTCTTTAATCTGGAACATTTCCTCAGCCTTTCTTTGTCTTTGATGACATTCACATTTTTAAAAGTGCCCTTTTATTTCTTTTTCATACTGTGCTTTATTTGGGGTTTGTCTCCTCATGATTATATTCAAATTATGCATTCATGACTGGAATACTACGTAAGAGGTGTTGTGTCCTTAGGACATCACATCTGAAGGTACACATGTCCACTTCCCCTTCATTGATGATGCTAATTTTGATCACCTGGTCAAAGATGTGGCCTGATTTCTCCACTGTGTAGTTACTGTTTTTCCTTTTGCAACTAATAAGCAATCTGTGTGGTGATACTTTAAGACGATGAAAATCTCCTGTTTCCTCACCAAACCCATCCCACCCTCACTCTTGTTTTAGCATCAGTCCATGACTCTTGTCTGATCCAATATTTACTCTAATGATTGCAAAATGATGATTCTTTAATTGTGCCTTCCCTCCCACGTTTACAAGTTGGCACTCGGCATTTTACTGAAAGCAAAAGCCCCACCCTCAAAAAAAACCCACCCTCCATTTGTTTTTTATTTATCTACTTATTATTATGGACCCATGAGTTCTCTTTTTTTCAGTGGTTTATAGTTCTTTACTGCTCTTACTTATTTTGGTGCTTAAATTGCCCAGATTTAGCCAGTGGGAGACTTTTAACCTGACTCCTGAGTCTTTATATTCATTCTCCCATCATTTTCTTGAGCACTTCCTTACTTTCCAGCATAATAAAAGGTTCTAGGCTCATTTTGACCATATCCTGCCCCAGCATTGAAATCAGCCATTTCTCCAAGGAACCTGGTTCCTTTTTGTGGGAGAATGGTATTAGAGACCAAGACCTGCGTACTAGAAATACACACATACACTCACGTATTAACATATGTATGCACATACACATACATGTATATATTTTAGAAATCATGAGTTCATACCAATACCTCCCATTCCAGTCCATCCCCACAGCTTCTTTCCTGCCTTCTCCCATTCCATCTTTGTATGTTCTTACTTCCACAATGAGGACCCTGGCTCCCAACAATATCAACACATGTACTCATTTGCTCAATCCCATAATATATCTAAAGTCGTTTCAGAATGGCTTTGCTCATACCACTACACAAACAAACAATAGTTCAGGATTTGTTTGCAGGTCTCCGCCTGCCTCTGTCCCCTTGGTGATGTTGTTTGTCATTTGCAATGCAGTTGGGTTCATTTGTTTCAGTTTCCCTTCAGTTTTAGTCCCCAGTCTTCCCATTCATATTGATTTCACTTTAATTTTTTGAATTTGTAAAACAACAACATGTTTCCAAGAGGGAGAACTATACAAAAAAACTTATACTCAGAGAAGTGTCCTTCTCTCTCATATTCTTTTAATCCTGTTCCCCCACCCCTATCACTTGTAAGTAGCCAATTTATTATTTTCTGGATTTTTCTTCCTGTTGTCATTGTTTTGTAAATCCAAGAAAATATAGGTATGTTTTCTTATTTGTCTTTTTTGCAAAAAAGGTAGCATACTATATATGCTCTTTCACAATTTTATTTTTTCAGTTAATAATATACCCTGGAAATCCCTCCATATAAGTTCATAGAGATCTTCCTCATTCTTTTTTACAGCTGCAAGGTACTTCGTTGTAAAGTTTGTTGTGTTTTTTGTTTTGTATGGTTGGAAGGATATCTGGAAGATCATATATTTTGTATTTGTATTGAAATTCCATGTACAGTTTATGATTCATACTGTGCATAGGTACATAGACAGCCAAGCACTCAAACATTGTTCCGGGCCCTTAATTCTTCTTGTATTTCCATAGGAATCACTGAGCATCTCCACAAATTATTCGTCTTTCTATAGCAGGTCTATTTGCCCTCCATTATGCTTCTTTTCCTTGTTTTAATTTAGATTTTTTCAACCTCCCCCACCCCCAAATTAATTATAAAACCCTCATGATCAGATCTCTTTCAAAATGCTCATTATTGTTTTCAGTTTTTAACCTCACTAAACCCTTTACTAGAGCTGCATAGAAGTGACTAAATTCACTGCTCATTTTCCTTGCCCTTTCCTTTCCACCCTCTGGTAGAATTGTGGTTAAAAAGCTGTAAACTGACTGAAAAGAAGATAATGGAAGAGACAAGTCTTGATCATTCACAAACCAGAATATCGATCCCTCTTTTACTAAAAGTTAGCCCTATACATGTTTTTAATTATGTACATTTTTCTCTGTTTAAGTCAATGTTTATGGTCTAAAGAGTTTCAAAAGCAGAAACCTAGATCTCTGATCCCTTTCTCTACTTGAGAGGGAAGAAGGTTCCAGACAACAGTGTGTTCCTGGACCACTCAACTTCAAAAGAGTGTTGGAATCAGAACCAGGAAGGGGTAAAAATGGGTAGTGTCAAGTGAGGAGATGATATTTTGCTTTGGTTATCATGTCATCTCCTGGCTTCCTTGTGATACCTTAGAGCCCAGCTGGTTTAGAAGTAAGGGTGAGGATGGGGTGGGAGAGTTGAGTCATAAGCCCTGAGACCTTGCAGAGGCAAAGACACATTGTTGTTCACCCTACGAATTGTGATGTAGTGGAAAGAACACTGGACTAGGCTTAATGAGACCAGGGTTCTACTCTCAGTGCCATCACTAGCTATCTGTGGCCTTGGGCAAGTCACTTTTCTTCTCTCCATCTTAGTTTCCCATTTGTAAAATGAGGGAAATATGGTGTCTAGGTGTCCTTTCGGCTCTGAGATTCCATGTTTCTGTGCTCTGCATAGGACTTCTCCATCCATATGAGGCCAGACTTAGCTCTCAGAAGATTGGACCTTTGGGGTAAAGATCTAGATACTCCATAAAAGAAATGATTCTGTGGTTCTGTATAGTAGCTTTTCCTGTATTATTTGGCAGGAAATTGGAGTAACCTAACTTTCACTAGTGGTTATATTCAGTTACCACAAGTGAGGAGCCTGGCATAAGCCTAGATCCATGGGAGAAAAGAAGTAGAGGAGATTCATCTCACTAAGTCTCAAAAGAAAACAAAATGAAATTCACTTTTGGGGGCGTTTATGATGAATTTTCAGTGTGCTTCTCATCCTATCTCTATTACCTGCTGGTTAACATCCTTGTCTTTCCCCATGTTACAGGCCTGTATAATTCAGTGGATAGCTGGATGATTGTGCCCAACATTAAACAGAACCATTACACAGTGCACGGACTCCAGAGTGGGACACGCTACATCTTCATTGTTAAAGCCATAAACCAAGCAGGCAGCCGGAACAGTGAACCTACCCGACTGAAAACAAATAGTACGTTATGGGGATTCCAAAAGGAGAGGTCACTTTTCCCCTCCATGCTAGGGAGCAGGAACCCACATAAGTGCAAGAGAGCAGAAGCACCGGGTAGAGGGGCTTTGCGCTTTGGGCACAGGGTTTGCTCGTGCCCCTGGGAGGTAATGTGGATACAGAGATATGCATAAAATAGATGGTGCCTTGGGAGGACAGTAGTGAAGAGTTCTCCGCACTCCACCCGACCCCATGCTTGGGGGACAGTTGAGTAAAAGAGTACTATTTGTGATAATCTGGTAAAATCCTATTGCAGAGAAGCCATACCTGTTAGGAATGCTTTTGAATGCAAGTGACAGAAAATTCAGCTAACTTAGCTTAACAAATAGTTAGTAGCTTAAAGTATTTTTTTCTCTCACATAGAAAGACATTTGAAGGTAGGTGGTTCCGGGCTGGTGCAGCAGCTCTGTGATGTCGTAAAAGACCCAGGCTCCCTCTCCCTTTGTGTTTTGGATTATTGCCACATGGTCACAACCTGGCTACTGCAACCTCTAGATGTCATATTTCCTTTCAAGACAGGAAAAAGGGGGAAAGGGTTGGAATACATGATGGCTATCCCTTTTATTGGAAACCAGGCACTTTCCCAGAAGCTTCCCCGACTTTGTCTGACTTCTGCTTCCATCTTCTTCCATCTTATTAGCCACTCCTAGCAGCAAGCGAGGCTAGGGGCTTGAGTATTTAACTTTGCTAGCCTCTGTAGTGAAGGTGGGTTAGAGAGAAAAAGTAGGGCATGGGTGTTGTATTCGCCAATGGTGTCTGCCATAGATGCATTTTGTATAATACAGCTCTTGCCATACCCAGCAATTGGCTCCTAGCAACTGGTTTTGTCATATGACTTTTGTGAATGATCCTACACAACAAATATTTTCTCTGATCATTGATAATGCAATAGTCACTCTAACAAAGTTACCTAATTATACATTATTTACATCCCAATTGTAAGAGGGCAAAAATTTCCTGTTGCTGAGTTATTCTCAGGGTCTTCTTTGTTCTGCCACCAAGCAGCAATTATCTCATCAATTCCCTCACTTTGTCTCACTGCAAACACTGCTTCCCCTAAAATCTGCTCAAATCCCAAACCACCCACTGAAATAAAGCAAAGTGCAAAATATATTTGGGAACATGAGACCCTGAGAGCCCCGTTTTCATTTGATAATATGTGAAAGGGGGACAGCGTTTTCTTATTGTATTGAAAACAGAGGCTTCTGGCCTGTTTTCTTAACATAAGCCAAAGAGCAGCCAACTTGCACTGACCCAAGAATGATCGTCATATGGAGGCTCCTCTGGTAGTGACGGTCCTGGAGGACAAAGATAGAATTCTTAACTACTTCCTCATGCATTTGCTTTTTTCTGCTCTTTTCAGGCCAACCCTTTAAACTGGATCCCAAAATGACTCACAAGAAGTTGAAGATCTCCAATGATGGATTGCAGATGGAGAAGGATGAGAGCTCTCTGAAGAAGAGCCATACCCCAGAGAGGTTTAGTGGCACAGGGTGCTATGGGGCAGCAGGAAATATATTCATTGACAGTGGCTGTCACTACTGGGAGGTAGTCATGGGTTCCTCAACATGGTAAGTGGATCTCACTTTTCTTTTCTCTTCTCTCCCCTGTTGTTAGGTTCCTGGGAGATTCCGTTCCGTAGCATAAACATAATACCAGTAAGTCAAGGTTAAAAGGCATGTGGTGAAAACCACTCCTAGAAAACTTTGCCAGCGTCTTTTAATAAAATCATGGAAAACATACTGAGCTAGGAGTTGGAAACTCCTACATCACTCTAATTGCTAACTTTTCAAAGCTCTAGTGGTGTCAACATTATGGATCTCAATGTAAACTGTTTAAGGAAGAAACATGTATTCTATTTCTTATATATCCTGTATAGTGCCTGGCACAACTCATATCATTAATAAATGTTTATTTCTCTTGCCTTTCCACTGTCTCACAGGTATGCAATTGGCATTGCCTACAAATCAGCTCCCAAGAATGAATGGATTGGCAAGAATGCCTCCTCATGGGTCTTCTCTCGATGCAATAGTAACTTCGTAGTAAGACATAACAACAAGGAAATGCTGGTGGATGTGCCCCCACAGTTGAAGCGTCTGGGTGTCCTTCTGGATTATGACAACAACATGTTGTCTTTCTATGACCCAGCTAACTCTCTCCATCTTCATACTTTTGATGTGACCTTCATTCTTCCAGTTTGTCCAACATTCACAATCTGGAACAAATCCCTAATGATCTTGTCTGGCTTGCCTGCCCCAGATTTTATTGATTACCCTGAGCGGCAGGAATGCAACTGCAGGCCTCAAGAATCCCCTTATGTTTCTGGGATGAAAGCTTGCCATTAAGTTTCAACAGAGCATATAATTCACTGGCTCTCCAGTTCAGCAGTTTTTTCCCTCCTAAACCTCAGTTAGTGTCCAATATCCGAGATACAAAAATAAAGTTCATTTGAAGCATCCAAAATAATTAGATATTATAGATTTAATTTTTTTGCATTAAAACTTGTATTTGAGTTAATGTATTGAGTTTCTCAGAACAAATTATCTGAGTAGTCTGTGTTCAAGCCATTGGAGAAGAAATTTAGAGAATTCCTCTCTTGTCATTGGAGAGTTAGAAATTCCCAGCGATTTAGGAGTATGAATAATATTGGGCGGAATTATGGTAATTCTAGGTACACAATGTAGAAAGCTGCTCTGAGCAAAGGGCTAGCCAGCCAGAAAGGGACGGGTTTCAGCCTTTCCAGTACTGGCCAATTTGGCCAAGTAGAATTTTGAAATGTCAAATGATCACATATTATATGTAGCTTTTGATAAAAACCTAAAATCAAGGATTTATTATAAAGAAAACATGTATGTGTACATATAATATATATAAAATGAATATATAATACAT
This sequence comes from Equus asinus, assembly GCF_041296235.1. NCBI lineage: Eukaryota > Metazoa > Chordata > Mammalia > Perissodactyla > Equidae > Equus > Equus asinus. The sequence goes on from NC_091820.1 coordinate 101,440,404, forward strand.
ATACCTATGTATTATATATTCATTTTATAATTATATATACATAATAAACTTTTTAATTTGCTCATTTGAGCGAGAAATATACTAGAAGGGAAAATAAATTATATCATCCATTTTTGTCTCCTAAAGGGAACATGAAAATCCTGCTACACACACATGTACATGCAATAATGAGACACTTAGTGGGAAGAGCTCTAGGTTGGATTCAGAAAGATTGGGGGACAAGATTGCACAAGAGATGCTATTGCTAAATAGGAAACTGATCCAGGTAGAAGCGTTCTATGTAGCAGTTTCATTGATGCTACCTAATGGAGGAGGTTCGCCTGAATTGTTAAAAATTCCATCAAAGGATATTTCAAGGACATACAGTTTTATTACTCTCAAGTACATACAGTTACTAGAATTAGGCTAAAAAAAGAGTTGCCTAATGGAGGTTCTTTAGGAACCCACTTTATTTACTTAATCAGTAAGAATGGAGAGTTATAGATGCAACAACTGTTTGCATATAAATGTACTTGTATTTTCAGATAAAACACTTCTGAAGTGCTTAAGAATGCCTGAGAACAGTTTGTTTTCTTAAACAGTTAAATAATCATTCCTCTTGTAATCTTGTTTGCACTGTTCATCTGCTCAGCCACCCCTTCATGGCAAATGCAGATGGAAGCTTCATCCCAGTCCTCATCACTGTCAGCGAAGGGACTCAAGCTGTATGGTCTGTTTTTGTCAGTTCCACAGCAGGGAGTGAGGATGTCAGAAACAGAGCTTTCTCCTTTCCAGGAGCTGAGTTTGCTTCAAGGACTCCACTTCTTGGGAGTTGTGAAAATACTATTGTTGTGCAAAGTGGTAGCTGTAACCAGCCCTGACATTGGAGCCTTGAAACAGTGCCCAAACTTCGCCCATCTTCCTTTCCACCACCTTGGTGGATGTTCTTCATTAATTCATTCAACGAACTGCTAGATGCCAGGTACCACACTGCTGCTGACATATTGATAGAACACAGTCCCTGCTGTCACATGGCTTACTATTCTGTAGGAGAGACAAAGTATTTATATAAATCCCCCAAATAACAGTTTTGCATTGTTTGTTTGCCTAACGTGGAAAGCAGGACTGATGCAGATAGAGATGGCAGGCTCAAACTTACATATCTAGTGGCAAAGTCAGCCTTTTGGTTTTAAAAACCATATGTACTTACTGCTAATCATGAAATGAGCAACCTCAGTAAGATTCAGCAGTGCTGGGAAATAGTGGCTGTAATGGAAAGCTCATAGCCTTTGGACTGAAATAATCCTAGTTCCTCTGCCATTTAGTAGCAGTAGGACCTAGGGCAAGTACTTCACTTCTCTGAGCCTGTTTCCTCTTCTGTAAAATAATACCTACCTCATGAGGCTGTTGCAAAGATTTGAAAAGGTAGCACATGTAAACTGCCTAGCACAGCACCTGGCATTTAGTTAAGTGTGCAAGAAATACTCGTCTCCTCCCCCAGCCCTAGCCCCAATACAGTGTAGCGGTGCTTTAAAACGTACGCCTTTCATTTCTGTTACTCTGGTCTTTCCTCTAGAGCCTATCCCCAGATTCTTAAAACAAATGATTTTTCCCCTTCATAAAACCTTTCACTGGCTCCAATAGCATTCAGTAGAATGTCCCAATTGCTTAGGGATTGGCTTTTCAGGTCCCCATTTGCTGTCATAGCCTCATCTTTTGCCACTTTCTCTCACAGTGGTAATTCTAGCCAAGCTTAACTGTTTACACAAGTTGTTCTCTGGGCCTGGAACAGAAACATTATTAGTAATTTTGATGCCCAGAGTAAACAGTAAGAATTACTCTTAAATATGATAGTGTGAAAATGCTCTAAGTGCAGAACACTCCACCCCCGCTCCAATCCAATTCCTTTACCTTGTTTGGATTCCCCATGCCATTCACTCTTTGTGTGCTTTAGATTTTAGTGCTCTGGGACAAAGCAATACCCCCACCCTACTTTTGACTCAAGACTGGACTACCTTTCCCCAGCCCTGCCCCTCTCAACTAGATTAACTCCAGACCCCTAGAGGTCCCAGGGCACCCTGAGCATCCCCACCTCTCAGCAATAATCACACTGTATAGCAGTGTTTTTCAAAGTGTGGTCCTTGGACCACCTGTTAGGCTCACCTTTGGTGTTTGTTAAAACAGTTGATTCCTAGAACCCCCTACCTCTGATCTACTTAATTAGAGTATCTGGGCACACAGGTGGAACTTTACATTTTTAACAAGCTCCCCAGGTAAATCTGATGCACACAAAAGTTTATACTAATCATCTTCCCTACCAGACTCTGAATACCTTGAGGGCAGGGACTGTGTCTTTTGTGTTTGTTGTATTTTTAACACCTGGCATAGTGTGTGGAACAGAGTAGTTGCCTGGCTAATGTTTATTGAATGAATCAATGAATGATTGAATGATCAAAATTTCCCTGTTGTACTCTGATATCCATACTGGTGTTTGTTGTTTCCTGGGCAGAAAAGCTTGGTTACTTCTCCATTTGGGCTGTATTGATATTATTTTGCCACTGTCCCAGGACTCATACATATAAATGAGCATTGTCGTCCTCAAAAGCTCTTTGGAAGTTAACGTGGGGAATTGTCTGGAGCATGTAGCATCATTCTTTTCAATAACTTTTCAATCTTTTTGAACTTCTTTGAAGGTGGGTTTAAGTGTTGATTATAGCCAAAAGCCACTCAGAGCTAAGCCTACTGAATAAAGTAGGAAATTAAACTGTGTTTGGGGTAAGGAATGAAGTTTCTGAGCCAAATAATGAAAAGTGCTTTTCAGGAAACAGTATGGTGGCAAAGTACTCAGTGGGGGTGTGGTGAGTCCCAGATACTTCAGTAAACTTACGACTTTCATAGAATACTGGCAATGCCAGAGACCTTAAGAGAAGTCATTGACTACCTCTAGCTAAACCCAGCTGGACAAAGGGAATAGGCCCTGTATTTCATATCTTCGAGGAAGGTGACTCCATAAATTTTCCTTGTTGTTGCTTTACTCAATCTATTCTCCTACAATTCTTTCTGCTAGCAAATTATTCTTTCTGTCTGAAATTTATGCTCCTTACTACTTTTTATATTGTCTTATTGAAGAAAGCACAAAAATAAGCAAAAATAAAGTAAAACTTGTTTTGAGAATATGAAAGAAATTTTAATGTCACATTGGAGTTCTGGCTACTTGTAAGTAAGAGTAACTGCATCTGTATGTGTTTTTATCATGTAATTCCATTGTGTAACTTTGGATGCAGTGAAATTCAGATTGCAGAAAAATCACTTATATGTTCTTTTCAGCTAAAATACACTAGGTGAATTTTCTAAGCTTCCATGGTTTACATATTTATATATGACTACCTGGATGGAGCAATCCATAGATGGACTTTTTGATAAGCTCAAATATTTGATACCCTATCCTCTACAGAATGGAGAATGTGAGGCTGACAGATAAGAACCACTCTCACACTTACTTCAATTTTTGAAGCCATTTGCAGCCTTGGAAAGCCATTGGGCTGTATTTGGCTATGTATTACAGGTTGGCCAGGTTGACTGTCATCAGGTCAGGTAAAACTGCCTTTTATGGTCTGGTCTGCCAGCTTCAGACATAGGCTGTGTTGTTGTCATTGGCTAGAATATTTATCAGACTGTTGGACTATTTTTTATCAAATATTTTACCCCCAGCTTGTTTGTACTAGGAGCTCTGGACCAATAGTGTCTCTCCTAGTTACAGAAATCTGAGTATCTGTGGATTACACAGCCTCACCCCTCTAAAATATCCCAGCCCATCCAAAATGCTATATTATGAATTAAATAAATATATATGTATTCATGAATTCTTGATTGTCTCTCACTGGAGTTTAAACTGGGTGAAGATTAAAAGGAAGAAGGTCGTCAGTTACTGGAATTGTCGAAATGACTTGGGGGAAATTAATTATCATATAATAGGTAGAGATTTGGGCAGAGAGGATACAGGACATCTAGAAGTCGAGATCCACTCATGAAGACTTTGGTTTCAGGAGCAGAATACAGTCAAGAAGACTAAAGAAATGAAGGTATAAGGCCCAAGGAAACATGGCACATTCAGTTTCAGGGATTGGGGCAGAAGGTGGGAATTAGGGAAGAAAAAAGAAAATCCCAGTGCTGGAACCTATTGGTTAAGCTCAGGACCCGGCCAGAAGTAAGCTGACTTGCTGTTAAACACCTGGATTGTAGGAGGAGCCTGGGAAGGTTAGGAGATCCCTCAGAGCTGGGCTTGGGCCTACTTGAATCAGAGTTGTCGTTGCACCTGGACTAAAGGAGGCATGAAACGTGAAGCAGGCCAGTCAAGGGTGGTGGCTAGAGAAGTGACTTGAAACAGGTTGTCAGACCAAGGCCCTATAGGAACTATAGCCCAAGTCAAGAGGATTAAAATATAAAAGAGAAGAATTTGGACTGTCAGGGGTTAGTGGTCTAATTGGAGATCAGCCTGGGCAAAAGCCACGTATGGGGCCATTACCCCAGCCAAGATTTTATATGCGTTTTTGGAATATGACGTTTGGAAAGGCTTGCTCCATTTAAGTTGCCAGGCTAGAGCAGACCTGGGGTTCCTTATGTTCCCATACCTAGGAATAGGGTTGGTCCTGGAGTCTCAGTGAAGCTGAGCCTGTAGGTGGAGGTGAAGTGGTCTCTTATAAAGGTTAGGAGTAACAGAGGCCAAGTAGATTGCTACATGGATATTGGAAATGTATATAGCATGATAGCTAATGAGAATGACTCTTCTCCACTATGAATTTCCAGGGGTGGAGAATGAAGGTGGTCTTCCTATAACTGTTGGGCACAATATACAAATTATAATTGTGACTGATCTGGCCTGGTCATTCAAGAGGCATTTATGGATTACTCATCATGTTACCAGTATTCCTCTCAGTTCTGTGGGGGCATATTAAGATTATAACACTTATAATCTAGTGGGGTACCCAGTTCAATAATTCTTCCCAAATAGTTTTCAATCTATAAACTCGAGTTACTTGTGGTAGCTGAAAAAGGAAGCCTTTACTGGAGACACAAAGGTGAGAATGGAAGCACTTACCAGACTTGTACATAGGAGATGCTTAGTAAATACTGGTTGAATAGAAATATAACCTGATAAGCAGAATGTCAAGTGGGCCACCTCATACTTTGTGATGTTTATCTTAGGTGAATTCCACACCACCACTCTATAATCACCCTCAGGCACATATCCCTGGTCCAGGTTTCTCATGGCTGCCTCTTGGTAACAGGCTATTGTTCTTTAAGGCAGGTGTCCTTCAAAGGGAACAATTAGATGAATTAATAAATTAGCCATCAATAATGTGCTAAGGGAGAAGTGTGGGTGAAATTCAAATCCCTACCTACTTCTCTACCTCTTCCTTCCTTCTTAGAAAACAAGAAGATGTTAATGAGGACCTTCTAGAGGCAGTGCTTTTGTTGTCTAGCCTGGAGGGTGACAAGGTGGGGAGGGCAAGCTTCAGACTTTCAGGTTTGGAAGGGTCAGCCGGCAATGTGCTGGCAGGCTTGTAGGGGACATATTTTGAGCCAAGAGGAGTCTTTCAAATAACAGAATATAGATGCCAACTCTACTCTCTGTCGGGCTAGCCTTGTCCACAGAATGCAAAGAGGATCTCTTACTCCTCCAGCCAGATTGGAAGTCTCAGAAAATGGAATTCGGGCTGAGTTTCCCTTTGATATACAGTGATGGGAAAAAGCCATTATGGTCTACATAGCCTTTTGTCCACCTCAACTTTCTCAGCAATAAGGGAGGGTGCTGTGATATACCAGAGATGTGACATTCACAGCAAGCAGCTGTCAGGCACACAAGGCATGGCTTAGTCCAAGGCCTGACTGATTCAGCAGGTAAAGATACAACGAATCACTTTTAGATTCAAACAGTTTATTATTTACACAGTGAAAGAAAAAGCAGTAAAAGGTTCCTGCTCCTAGTGGTCCTTTTCCCAAACACCAAAAGCAATGACACTGAAACAAAACAGGCCAGAGGACTGCAATGATAGTTTTGGGATATCCCATTGCTAGGAAGCCAATTCTAGACTGCAGCTAAGTGGCTTTATAGTCTGTAGCTCTATTCTGAGGGGGATGAGTCAGGAAGACTCTTATCTTATCAGATCCCAGCGGTAGGAGGTGATGAAAAACTGTCTCTTGACAGCCTCCCAGGTGAGAGGGGAGAAAAGGAGGCAAGTGGGAGATGGCCTTGGAGCAGCTTCTTGCAGGCTTCCCATCCTCTTGTGTTTTGGGAGGATCACGGGCATTTTGCCAAAACTCAGATTAGCTGGGTTCAAGCCTTTGCCTGCAGGGCTTATGTGGATACTGCAAGGTTGCAGGGTACCATGGTGGAGCTGTTCTACAGCAGCTAGCTGAAGGCCCAGGTACCTTCCCCGGGGCGGGAAGCAAAAGAACGTGAAGTCTGAGTCTGTTGATGAGCTTCCTCTCTCCCTCCCTTCTGCTGACCTTCCATTTATGTCTTTTCATTTTTCTCCATCTTTGGAGTTGGGATGGGACCGGGCAGGTGTTAGAGTAATAATGGGACACGCAACAAATTCAGGCCCTGCAAGATTCAGTACCAAGGCCAGAGAATTCCAAAGCCCAAGTTCTTTGCTATCTCTGGCTCTTAGGTTTTCAACTATGAATTGAAATCTATGAGTAATTTCTAAGACCTCTTCTAGCTCCAACAGTATGAATTTCCATAAATGCAAATTCAGTGAATGTAGTAGTAGGAGCCTAATCTTCACACCTACCCGAAGAATGCTGGGACATCAGGGCAGATCATCAGGAACCCTGTGACTAGAAGAAAGAGATGGATAACATTACTGCTACTTTAGGATCCCTATCAGATTCCCTTTTGGTGTGCCTATACTCCTCCAGACACATTTTGATTCATTTGGAGCTCCCCTGCCAGTCTCCCCCACTTACATTTGCCACCATTACTTTTCAGTTTTCCACTTCAACCCTTTCCCCCTATCCTGCTTTGCTCATTAACTGTACAAGATGCAAATACTGCTCTAGCTAGCCACATCCCACTTTCAAATTTCAGGTCAGCTGTCTGACAGTCTTCCATATGTCCATGTAGGAAAGTGCTGAAGACATTAGGTTTTCGAAGGGCAGAAGAGGTCACTTGATAGAGCAACCAACAAGGGTCCTATGTGCCACCTTTCCCAATCATTGCCTTTCTCCCTCAAATTTCCGCAAATGCATCCTTTACATGGCAGAGGAGAGAGTCTTGGCATAGCCACTAGTCTAAGCTATAATTCAATCACTCATTCATTCATCCAACAAATAATTTATTGATAGCCTCTGTGTCTGGTGGAGTTCAGTGATAACTAAAACACATAGTCTCTGCCTTCATAAGACTTATATGCTAAAAGGGAGACCATCAAGGAATGAATACCTTTGTAATAATACTAGCGATCACTGTTTGATTGCTTAGAGTGTCCCTGACACTATTCTAAGCATTTGAGATGTAGTAACTAATTCAATCGTCCCAGCAACCCAATGAAATGAAGACTATTATTGGCTCCATAGGACATGAAGAGTTAATCCCTGTGCCCTTGCCCAGACCAGCAGATTCCGTGGTAGCTGGTGAGCTGCTAGCAAGGGTCTTAGCCATGACCGCCTTTGGCACAGGCTAAACGACTTTAAGGCCCAGCACCAAGGAAATGACCCAGTCCAGTGGCTGCCGGATTCGAAGTTGACCAGGCAGTATTCCTAGGACTGCACCGGACACTCTCAACCTCCTCGCCCCCTGCCACGGTTTTCCCATCATCTTTTTTCCTCTCCTTTCCCTCCTGCTCCCCAATGGCCCCCTTTCCAGGCCGGCCCCTCCCTCTGAGCCGCCTCCTCTCTGAGTCATTTCCCCTTTCCCGCCCCAGAGACCTTGGCTGTCTCTCCAATCCCTTCCCTCTTGCAGGAAGTACAGGAAGGGCAAACTGGCTTTGGGAACCAGGTGAGCACTTTTCCCAGCGAGGATGAGAAACGTCTCCCCCGCTCCTATTCGGAGGGACAGGAAATCAGGGAGGTCCCTTAGGCTGAGCGGTGCCTTCCCTGTCGTCTGAGTCGTGGCGGCGGAGCGTAGGAGGTGCCACACCCCGCCCGGTGTCTCCTGGGATGTGAGCAGGGAAGTGGCCGCCCACTCAGGCGGCCCGGGCGGGGCGAGCTCCGCGCGCTGGGGAGGGACCTCGCTGCCAGCGAAGCAGGAGGGCGAGGCAGGGCCCTGGGAAGAGGAAAGCGGAGAGGCCCCAAGGATGCGTGTGTGCGGACGGCCGCACAGAGGTGCGTAGGTGGGGAGGCGCGCGTGCGCGTGTGCCGGGCCGGCGGGGCAGACGCGTGCGTGGGGCGATTTCTGAGGGTGTGCGTGGAGGGCTGTCTAGGGAATCGTAGCGTGTGCGTGGGGTGGGTGGGGTGCGTGCATGCGGGGTGCGTGCGTGGGGGGTGCGTGCGTGTAGGCGTGCTTTGGGGGGAGGGGAGGACGGAGAGGAACGCTGACAGAAGCCGGGGGTGGGCCTGTGGCTGCGTGCGTGCGGACTGAGGTAAAGATGTCAGAGACGCTTGGGTGACAGAGCTCAAAGTCAGGATTGTTAACTTTTTTTTGAGGTGTGAGGGGGAGGGTGGACATGATCGCTTTAAAAATCTGAGAAAAACTATTGACCGTCTACTAAAAAGAAAAAAAAACCACGCGGTTTGCGTGTAATCCTAGAGGATTGGTGGCTCCGTAGACCCCAGGTCCTGGTTTGAAGTGGGGAGAAAACCCAGAGAGGTTACTTTGTACTTGCCGTTCTGTCTTTTGATTCTGTGAGTGGAGAAATGGAACAGGTGACCGAGCTGTCGCCTCCTCTTCCCGTGGGCCCGTCCTGGGCTTGGTGTGCCTTCCAGGGGTCTCCTGACCTTCCCGGTAAGGCCGGGGCGCCGTGCGTTGCAGCAAGGCCCCTCCGGCAGCGGCAGCTGAGTCACCAGCCTCAGATGTGCTGGTCAGCGCTTCGCTAAGCTTCCAGCGCGGGCGTTAGTAGCGTGTTCTTGTTCGAGCTGATTCCCGCCCCCCAAGGGTCTCACCAGCCTGTGTGTGGCATGGGGAGTGTGACTCTAAGGTTGGCACTTTGTTGGGTAAGTGACTAGAAGAATACCAGCAGACGTGGGTTCTGATCCCGTCTTTACCGTTAACTGCTTGACCCGAAGCTATTTTCCTGATCTTCCTGTGCCTCACTTTCCCCATTTCTAAAATGGGATGGTAGCTCACAGGTTGTTGGAAGTGTAAATAAGACCATAATAAATTCCCAGCACACTGAAGCATTTGATAAGTGACAGCATACTTAGAAATATATATATTTTTTCAGAGAAGTTAAAGCAAAAATTTCATTCTAAAAGAATGTATTAAACTGCTCATTTCTTTTTGGTCTCATCTAGGCACATCTAGCTGTGCTGTCCTCAGCCAAAGCCCACCAAGTTCATCCTGTAAAGTTACCCCCCTAAAGTAGGTGGGACTTTAGTTTGAGTTTTTTACGAAGTTGAGGTAGCTAATTATTCATCCACCATCACCTCTCACCAGCATTGCTGCCTTGGTCTCCAAGCCTTGCACTTGCCTGCTCCCCTCCCGTTCATTCTCCATGTTGCCGTCGGTTATCTTTTCCTCTGAAGGACAAAATAACCTGGTTTGAAGCACAGGCCTTGGTGTCAGATCCTGGTTCAGATCCCAACTCCACCCTGCTCCACCACTTTCTAGTTGTGTGACCTTGGATGAGTTAACTTGACCTTTTTAAGAATCCTTTTTGCTTGTCTGTAAAAGTGGGTAATGATGGTCTCTACCTCATACAGGTGTAGTGAGAAGTTACAGAAAGAATGCATGTAGAGTGGCCCATAGTAACCGCTCAGTAAATGGTAGATTAAAAATGGTAAGGGCAGTGAGACTGCTAACAAGAGAGTGGCTGAAGTGACGTGTAGACGGGATAGGGAGTAAAGCAATGAGGTGGTAATGAGCTGGAGAATGGAAGAAGTTGAAGGATGGGAGCTCTTGATGAGAATGAGGAGTGGGTGTTCCGAGAAGCAAGAAGTAATAGGGTAGGAGGTTGTAGCCAGGGATTGGGATAGCAAAGTTCAGGAATTCTGAAGGTAAGCAGCTCCATGTTTATCAGGTGGTCCAGAACATGGATGGCTAGAAATGGCATGTGAAGTGGAATGTGCTCAGAGATTGTAGAAGTCCAGGAGGTCAAGGTACAGTGAGGCTAGTGTTGGGTGAGTCATCCATAGTCATTGAGGTTGCTTATATAATGGCAGGGCTTGGCATGAAGAGGAAAATGGAGTTAGTACCAAAGGCAAGGTCCACCCTGGTTAACAGGGAGCAGTCCTTTATTTTGCAGATATTTACTGAGCTCTTACTAGATGTCAGGATAGAACATGACAGACAAGATTCCTTCTCTCATGAAGCTTACAGTCAGTCTGGTAGGAGTGATAACAGGTATGAATAATCCCACCTGTAATTAGAAAACTGCAAACTGTGACGAGAGCTATGAAGGAAAGATAAGGGTTCTATAAGTGCTTGTCACAAGAGGAACTGACCGTATCTGGAATGTCAGGGAAGGCGTCCCTGAAGAAGTGGTGAGAACTGAAGGATTAGCTGGGGTAAATGGAGGTGGATGAGAGGTGGGTTGAAGAAATCTTCCAGGTAGAGGGAATAGCATGTGCGGAGACCTGAAGTTAGAAGATGTATGGGGACTTGAGGAAGTGGAAGGCATCTCCTGCGACTAGAGCATATTGAGCAAAGGGGAGAGTATTGTGAGCTGAGGCTGGATGGCAGGCCCCCTTATTTATTTTGGGCTTTGTCCTAGGAGCAATGGAAATATTCCTATTAAAGAGTTTTGATTAGGTGACTGACATGATCAGATTTCTCTGTATTTGTGTACTTATTTCTTTTTGTCCCAGTTTTATTGAGATGTAACTGGTATATAACATTGTGTAAGTTTAAGATGTACAGCATGATGATTTAATATATGTATATATTGCGAAATGTTTGCCACAGTATTTCTTAAGTAATGCATAACTATATGCTCCTTGTAAAAAAACAACACAGAAGTATATAAATTGTGAAAGTCCAGTTTGTATTTTTGTATGTGTATTAGAATATGTATATCTGTCCACACATATATATAATACAATAGATGCATACATTATTATATATGGATATAATATATTATATATATAATATAGCAACTAGCTTTTTCTACTTAACATTATGTCTTTGACTTTTCCCGTGTCTTCATTTTTTAATTACTCAGTAATATATAAGTATATTTTCATGGTAAAAGATTGAAACAATACAAAGGTATAGAGAGAGTAAATCCTGAAACTGCCTTTCTTGCTCGCTCCTTACTTGCCGTCCCACCAAAAATAGAGAAAAGGCAAAACAATAAAAAAGTAACTGTCAACAGTTTGGTGAGTGTCCTTACAGTCCCTCTTCCGTGCATTTATATGAAAAATAAGTACTTATACACATAGAATTTTTTCCATAACTGGACTCATTGATATTGTGATGCAGCTTTTAAGTTTCTTATTTGTTGACTTAACTACACAAATGACACGTGAATACATTTTTCTTTTGAAGGATTGGAATGTTACAGGGAAGGCTAAAACCTCCTTTGGTCATCATTGATTTCCTCTCTGCCTCTCCCCTTCCCTACTCACTGTTTGACATAACTTCTCCCAGACCTTTTCGTTTGCAAACATTTCTCTCTCTGTCTCTCTCACACACACGCACACGGAGAATATATGGTATTATTTAGTATTATTAAAAAATATAAATTATATCATGCTTATATATGCATTGTTCTGCTGCTTGCTGCTCTTACAACATTATGTCCGAGAACTTTTCATGTTAGTACATTTAAGTCTAACTCGTTCTTTTTCATTGTTGAAGAGTATTATACAGAATAGATAGGCTATAATTTGTGTAGCCATTTCCCCATTGACATAGTTATTTCCAAGTTTATGCTAATATAAAACGTGCTGCACTGTATATCCTTGTACATCCTTCCCTCTTTACTTTCTCTACTGACTTCTAAGTGCTACTTTTAGTCTATACTAGATTCTTATGCATGCTTAGGTTTGTTTCATGATTTTTTATTTGGTTCTACTGAGCCATTTCTTTATATTTGCATTCATACCACACTTTTAATTTCTATAGTTTTGTAATATGTTTGATATCTGTCGTGGAAAGAGTCTTCTTTTTTTCCTGCAATTTTATGTTATTCTTGCATATTTACTTTTTTACACTGATTTTAGAATCAGATTGTCATACCCATATAGAATCTTATTGGCATTTTTGTTGGCATTGCATTGAGTTTACAGATTTAACTGGGGAAAATTGCCATCTTTACATTAATGAGTTGTCTTTTATATGAATAAACGTGGTATGGCTCTCTATTCAAGTTTTTAAGTCCTTTGGTAATGTTTCATAATTTTCACCATAAATGTCTTGAACATATCCTGTTTGGCTTATTTCTAGATACTGTATAGCTTTTGGTGCTACTATTAATAGGATTTTTCTTTCATTTTATAATTATTTTGGATGTATGTGAAAGCTGTTGGTTTTTGTATGGAATTTTTTGTCCAACAACTTTACTGAATTCTTTTCTTTTTAATAGTTTGTTCATTGATTCTATTGGATTTTCTTGGGAGGTAAATAGGTTATGTGCAAATATTGATAGCTTTGTCTCTTTGTCTTCCACCTGTATACCACGTGTGTTTTTCTTGTCTGAATGCATTGGCTAAGATCTCCAGTATAAGATTTAATAGTAGCAATGATATCAGACATTGTTATCTTATCCCTCCCTTTAAGGGGAATTCTTCTAAAATTTTATCAAGTATGATGTTTACTCTGGGTTTCTGCCAGTTGTCCTTTATTAAGTTAAATGTTTTCTTTAATTCCTAGTTTTCTGAGGCTTTTTAAAAGCAAGAGTAGATATGAAATTTTATCAATTGCTTTTTCATCTACAGGTTGGAACATATAGTTTTTTCCCTTTTAAATTGTTAATCCATTGAATTGTGTTGATAGCTTTAAAATTTTTTCTGTTATGAAAATTTCCAAACATAAACGACAGTAGAGAGCGCAATAAACCCTCGTGTACCCATCGCTCCGCTTCAATAGCCATCAACATTTTGCCATACTTGTTTCAGCTATCCCCCTCCCTTCTTTTGTGCTGGGGTATTTTAGGTTGATTGTGAATGTCATATGATTTCACTCCTAAATATTTCAGTATGCATCACAAAAAATTATAGCAAAAAGGACATCTTTTCGTATAATCATAATGCCATTATCACACTAATGCCCAGCGCATATTCAGATTTTTCCAATTGTCTAAAAACTGTTTTTACCATGGGGTTTGTTCCAATCAGGATCCAACCAAAGTCAACTGTTGTATTAGGTTATATCTCTTGAGTTACTTTTAAGTTTTTAAAAAGCTAAAACAGAACATCATCTCCTCCCTTTTGTTTTCATGGCATCGACTTGTTGAAGAAGCTTGGCGTTTGTCCTGTAGACTCTCCCTCGTTCGGGATTTGGCCGATTACTTCCTTGATGTGCTGTTTTACTTATTTCCGTATTGCCTATATTCCCTGTAGACTGGAAGCTAGATCTAAATACTTGATCAGACTCAGGTTCTTTATTATTATTTGGAAAGACTATTTCATGGTTGATACTATGTACTTCCTTTTACATAATGTTTGCTTATCTCACTTTTAGTGATACTAAAAGTGGATTGAACTTGGCATAGTCTAATCCTTTCATTGTAAGGTTCTCCATCATAGTTTCACCTAATGGCCTTACCATCCATTTGACAACGTCTGAATCAATTATTTCCTTAAGGGTTTCAAACTAGTGATTTTCTAATTCTGTCATTCTTTCAGCATTTATTAGCTAGCATACTTCTGTGTGAAGAACTGTCTCTCATCTACTAGGACTATTTGTTAAGCCTAAAATACAGTTCCTATAGGAAAGACAGGATAAATGCTTAACTCTTTCCCTGTAATTGCCAATTTTCCAAGTAAGGGGTTGGTGCCCTGTTCCACACTGACAGATCTGTCAATGTTAAAGGTTCCCTGCATTCCTAGGATTAACCTTTCAGGGCATGATGTATCTTTTTAATGTACTGCAAGATTTGAGGGATTAATGTTTTATTTAGCAGTTTTGTATCTATGTTCATAAGTGAGGCTGCCTGTAGCATTGGTCCTCAGCTTGGAGCTGATCCCCTCCTCTAGGGGGCGTTTGGAAATGTCCGGAGGTGCTTTTGTTTGTCAGTTTATTGAGTGTGTGTGGGGTGAGTCCTACTGGCATTTAGTAGATGGGGATCAGGGATGCTAAGTGAAGAATTGTTCCACGAAAAATCCCCTTAGCACCCCTGTGAAAAATGATGGGCTATAGTTTTCTTGTGCTTGTCCAATTTTGGTATTAAGGTTATGCGTTTTTATATCTAGGTTCATAGGTGAGATGGGTCTATAATTTATTTCTCTTTACTTGTCAGTTTTGGTATCAAGATTATACTAGCCTTATAGCTGTGTGGTGTCATTTCCTTCTTTTGTTTTGTTATGGAAAATTTTATATAAAGTTTGATTAATCTGTTCCTTATACGGTTTGGTCACACTCTGCCACAAAACTTTTTGGGGCTGGAGACTATTGAGGAAGATTATTATCATTTCACATTCTTCTATGATTAACTGCTCTGTTTAAATTTTCCATTTCTTAGGCCAATTTTGGTTATTTTCTTGGAAATTATCCACTTCACCAAGATTTTTGAAATTATTAGTATAAAAGTTATATATAGTACTTTCTGATAATTTTTTAATCTCTTCTGTTTCTGTAGTTTGTTTCCCTTTCATTTTTATGTTAATTTGTGCCTTTATTTTTGAAATCATACTTGCCCAAAATTTGTCCATTTTATTGTTTTTTTCAAAGAACTATCATTTTCTTTTATTGATCTACTCTATTGTTTTATTATTGTTTGCTTTCTATTTCAATAATTATTAATTTTTTATTAAGGCGTAGTTGACATATGACATTGTATTAGTTTCAGGTGTACAACACAATGATTCAATATTTGTACATGTTGCAAAATGATCACTGCAATAAGTCTAGTTAACATCTGTCACCATAAATAATTATAGAGGTTTTTTTTTTATCTTGTGATGAGAACTTTTAAGATCTACTCTCTTAGCAACTTTCAAACATGCAATGCAGTATTGTTAACTATAGTCACCATGCTGTACGTTACATCCCCACGACTTGTTTATTTTATAACTGGAAGTTTGTACCTTTTGACCACCTTCACCCATTTCGCCCACCCTCATCCTGCCCCCCACCCCCACCTCTGGCAACTACTAATCTGTTCTCTGTATCTATGAGCTTCTTTTTTTTTTTTTTGATTCCACATATAAGTGAGATCATGCAGTATTTGTCTTTCAGTCTCTGACTTCTCTCATGATACCTTCAGGGTTCATCCATGTTGTCACAGATGGCAAGATTCCATTCTCTTTTATGGCTAATATTCCATTGTACATATATACCAGAGAGTCCCGCCTTGGCAGTTAATCCCCACCTCTGCTTCCCCACCAGAAGTAGTCACTGTTCTGATTTATTGTCATAGATTGGTTTTGCACATTCTGGAATTTCATTTAAGTGGAATTACACAATATGTACTCTTTTGTGTAAAGCTTCTCTCTGTACATAATGAGTCATCCACATTGTTGCCGTATCAGTACTTCAGTCTTTTTTATTGCTGAGTAACACTCCATTGTATGGATTATATCGCAGTTTGCTTATACGCTCTTGTGTTCATGGATACCTGGGCTGTTTCTAGTTTGGGTTATTGTGAATAAAACTGCTATAGCCATTCTTGTATCATTCTTTTTGTGAACATATATTTTCATTTTTCTTGGGTAAATACCTAGGAATGGAATTGCTGGGTCATAGGATAGGTATATGTTTGTTTTATATAAAACTGCCATATCTTTACCATTTCACTCTCCCACCAACATCCTTACGAACAGTTGGTATTGTCAGTCTTTTGAATATTAACTATTCTGGTGGGTGTGAAGTGATACCTCATTGCAGTTTTTATTTGCATTTCCCTAATGACTAATGATGTTAAGCATCTTTTGATGTGCTATTGGCCATTTGTCTGTCTTCTTTTGTGAAAGGTCTGTTCAAATATTTTGCTCATTTTCTTTTGTTTTTCATTGTGGCAAAATATACATAACATAAAACTTATCACTTTAGTCATTGTTAAGTGTACAGTTCAGTAGCGTTAAGTACATTCACATTGTTATGCAACCATCATCACTATCCGTCTCCAGAACTTTTTCATCTTCCCAAACTGAAACTCTGTACCCATTAAAGAATAACTCCTGATTACCCTCTCCCCTCAGCCGCTGGTAAACACCGTTCTACTTTCTGACTCTCTGAATTTGGCTATTCTAGGTATCTCATGTAAGTGCAATCATATAATATTTGTTCTTTTGTGTCTGGCTTATTTCACTTAATGTACTGTCTCCAAGGCTCATTCATTTGGCATGTTTCAGAATTTTCTTCCTTGTAAAGGCTGAATATTATTCCGCTGTGTGTGTATCCCACATTTTGTTTACCCATTCATCAGTGGACGTTTGGGTTGTTTCCACTTTCCCATTTTCTTTTATAATTGCATTTTTTATTGATTTTTTTCTACTTTTACAATCGATTCTTTCTTTTTGTACTTTTAAAATTGACATACCACATTATATTAGTTTTAGGTGTACAACATATTAACTTGATATATGTATATATTGCAAAATAATTAGCACAATAAGTTTAGTTTATTGATTTTATTTAATATTGATTGATTTTATTCACATACTGTAAAATCCACCCTTTTAACATGTGCAATTTAGTGATTTCTAGTATATTCACAATGCTGTGCAACCGTCACTATCTAATTTCAGAATATTTCCAACACCCCAAACAGAAATCTCGTAACCATTAGCAGTCACTACCGTTCCGCATTTACCCGATCCCTGGGCAACTGCTAATCTACTCTCTGTCTCTGTGGATTTGCCTATTCTGTACATTTCATATAAATGGAATCATGCAATATGTGGCCTTTTGTGTCTGTATTCTTTCACTGGGCATAATATTTTCAAGTTTCACCCATGTTATAGCACATATCAGTGCTTTGTTCCTTATTATGGATGCATAATATTCCATTGTAAGTATATACCACATTTTGTTTATCCGTTGATGGACATTGTGTTTGTTTCCACCTTTCTGCTATTGTGTCTAGTGCTGCTGTGTATATTCTTGTACAAATTTTTGTTTAAATACCTATTTTCAATTCTTTTGGATATATACTTAGGAGTAGAAGTATGGGGTCATATGGTAATTCTGTGTTTAACTTATTGAGGAACTGTCAAACTTTTCCTCAGTGGCTGTGCCATTTTATATTCCCACCAGCAATGTATGAGGGTTCCAGTTATTTCACATTTTTTTCCATTTTCCATTTTTTAAAATTATAACCATCCTAGCGAGTGTGAAGTAGATTATTATTATTCAGTCATAAAAAGGAATGAATTACTGATACATGCTACAACATGAATGAATTTTGAAAATATCATGCTAAATGAAAGAAGCCAAACACAAAAGGCCACATATTGTATAATTGCATTTCTATGAAATGTCTAGGATAGGCAAATCCTTAGAGACAGAAAGTAGAATTGTAGTTTCCAGGGGCTGGGAGAGTGAAGAGTGGGGGGTGTCTGTTTAATGCGTACAGCATTCCTTTTTGGGATGATGAACATGTTCTGGAATTAGATAGTAGGGATGCTTGCAAAACTTTGTGAATATACCACAAAGCATTGAATTGTACGCTTTAAAAGGGTGAATTTTATGATATGTGAATTATATCTCAATAAAAAAAGTACAATATAGATGAGTGGAGGTGAAATTTGATATTTAAATTTGTAACGTTGCTCTCCCTTGTTTTCAGCAGCATGCACACCATGTGGAGTCACCATGAAAAGTTGTGCAGTTTGTTGACTGAAAAGGCACACAGCCAAGGGTGTGAAGGGGACTGAAATTAGCTTATACTCTGCTCTCTAACTTGTGTTCCCTGGCTCGGTGCTGCCCTAGCTGAGAGGAAGAAGCTTCACTTTACCAATTTTAATTCAATTGCCCAGAGGAGACATCCTACTTTGATTTGTTTTCTTGGAGAAGGCACCTTTTAGTACTTTGCAGAAAGATTCCATATGTTCTAGTGGAGATCCTGTTACAATGGATACTACTTTCCCATCCTGGAATTTGGGCCATCTCACAGCCTTTTATTCTAACTTGGTCTAATAATCAGTTATAAAATGCCCTCATAATTCCCCAAAGGTCTGTTGACTCTAACTCACTCTCTGGTGTAATTTCTGTGTCAGAGTTCTTAGTTCAGGCAACAGAAATTGATTCTGCGTAACTTAAGCAAAAATTGGGATTTTTGAAAGGACTACTAGAGTTGCTCAAAACCAAATGGAGTGTTGTATAACAAGACGTCAAGGAGGTCAGGAACTAAGGAAGCTGAAGGCATTTGGGTAGCAGAAGCTCAGTCCCTCGAGTCTCCACTCAGATTTAAAAATTCAGTCACAGAGAATCTGATTATTCCACTAAGAGGGATGAGATCTCTTATCAGAACAAAGATCAGTGAAAGAATGCTGGAGAAACCAAGCAATAGCTACCAAAGGAGGCAAGAAGAAGAGGATGCCAACATCCAAGTGAAGATATTGAGTAAGCCTTTAGAAGATAAATCTGGATCTCAGAGGAGAGGGCTAGACTAGGATAAACAATTAGGAGTTGCAAGGATGACTGAAATAATGCGCATGGCTGAGATTGCCCAGGAAGAGAGTAAGTGGCCGTGCACTCCTCCAGCTTCATTGCCTGAAGGCAGGAGTGCTTACTGGAGTAATTTGTAACTGGAGGATTGTTTCTATTTTTTAGAGGACATGATATTCCTAGTTATTGAGAAAAGAGCCCGGGATGTGGGAATATAATGCTGTGCTGGGAACACTCCATCTCATGACGATGAAATTGTTATGTGGAGATTTTAATGGAATGTAACTACTTTCTGTCAGTTATAATAAATGCCATCTTATTTTTTTCTCTAACATTCATTATTTATATTGCACTTGGTCCTGTGCTAAGTGTTTTATGTATGTCATCTTATTTAATCCTCACAAGAAATTAATGAAGTAGTTATTATTATCACCATATTTTAGAGATGGGTTACTGTAGTCTCAGAGAGTTTGAGTAATCTACTCAAGGTAATATTGCTGCAAAGCAGTGGAAATGGGATTTAAGTAAGGAGTGTCTGAGTTCAAAGACATTTCTACTCCATATGAAATGATACAACAACGCCAACATTAGCTATAGTTTAGGATTTTTGAGCCCTTACTGTGTACCATGTAGTGTACTGAATACTTTATGTGCATTATCTCACTTAATCCTCATAATAACCTTATAAGGAAAGTGCCCTTGCTAACCCTATTTAACAGTTGAGGAATGTGAGGTTCAGAGATATTAACTCCATGCTTGTCACATAGTTAGTAAGTGGTAGAATCCGGGCTTGGAAACATCTGTTTGATTCCAAATCTTGTGTGTTTCACCAATACACTAACCTCTATCAAAAATAACTAAATCTTTGAACTGTGGCTTTCTTCCCTTGCTGTGTATTAGAATCCTCTAAGGAGATTTAAAAAAAAAATCAATGGCAAACCTCGTCATCAAAGATTCTGATTTAATTTATCAGGAATGCAGACTGGGCATTGGAATTTTTTTTTAAAAAAAAGGCTTTTATTCATTCATTCATTCAATAAACATTTTATGAATGTCTTCTCTATGCCAAACACTTTCTGGGCATTTACTTTCTAGCAAGATGTATCAGTTAATTATTGCCACAGTGATATATAACAACCACAAAATCTCGGTGGCATGAGAAATTCAGAATTTATTAAGCACTTATTCTCGCAGATCTGGAGGCCAACTGAGATTCAGCTGATTAGGCAGGGCTCTGTTGGGCAACTCTGACTCAGGCCGGGGTGATTCTACTTTTCTTACTGCAGGACTGTGAGTAAATGAGTAGCTCTGCTTCATGTATTTCTTCATCCTCAGACTAGTGAACTAGCTGAGGCTTGTTTCTCTCATGGTTCATCTCATGTTAGTGGCAGAATCACGAGAGGGGATATGTTCAACTGTGCAAGCATATTTCACGCCCCTGCTTGAGTCACATCTGTGTACACTCCATTAGCCAAAGCAAGTCTCAAGGCTGAGCTCAAAGACAAGAGTTGGGAAAATAAGCTCCACTTCTTTTGTGTGGACCTGCAAAGTTCATGGCCAAGGCCGAGAATAGGGGCCAGTAGTTCACTTTAGGTGGGAAAGACTGAAAACAATAAGCGTAATACAGAAGAAAATTATCGAGTATGTTAGAAAGTGATAAGTAATATTGCAAAAAAAGAAAAAGAAATTTCAGAGGGTGGTGTGAAGGTGATTTTAATGTGCAGCTGGGACTGAGAACCACTGATCTTACAATGTTGAACCTGAAAAGAAACCTGGGCAATGTTAATTCCCTCAGCCATTTTAAAAATAATAAAACAGACCCAGAAAGTAGAAGAATCTTACTCAAGGTCTATAGGTAGATAGTTACAGACATGGAGCTAGGGCCTAGGTCTCCTGACTCTCTAGACTGTTTCTCTTATACTACAGTATTCCAATCTATGGTCTTAGAATTCTCCCTTTACCAATGGCACCAAAAATATGTTGTGGAAGGTCATAGTTATTCTTTCTTATCTTGACCCTAAACATTAGAGGTATACTCCCTAAATCCTATGCTTTCCATTGTAACCCAACTCAGAGCCCAATTTGACATTCCCTGTATGTGTACTTTTCAAAAGTTTACAGACATTCTATCCTCTTTTAGTATTTTTATCTTCAAGTTGAAGACTGTTGGCTTTGGTCTATCTTCGTATGATCCTTCAAGTCCCACCCCAGCTGTCTACTTGCTTATTGGGCCTTCTCTCTTCCTAAGCTCTAAAATGCCTGAAATGGGTAGTCTTTCTTGAGTTACTTTTTTACTCTGGGCTTCCACTGTGCCTTACAGTCATCATCTCTGTTTTGGATTACGGTCTTCTTCATTTGCCAGGATGAACAGTCAAAAGAAAAGAAAAGATATGGAACCTGCTTGTACCTGGAGTTTATTGTCTGAACAGAAAGGTGAGTAACTAAATGTGGGAAGAGAGAGTATAATCTAGGTAATCCTGTTCATTATCTTTCCCCAACTTCTTCTCCTCGTAGATTTTGGGATTCTTGCAAATCGTTAAAATTGTGTTGCATGTGCATAGGAGTGTGTATATTAAGATATTACATGGATACCATATTTGTCCATTAATAATCTCTTGAAACTGCCTCCACAATATTTGTGTTTCCCAAAATGAGGAAAAGGACAGAAAGGAGAAGAGGCAATTGTGGTTTCTACTGTTTTCCATAATTCCAAAAGCATTTATAATCATAAAAGACTCTTAAGTCTCTCCCCCTACTGTAACCACAGATTTCCACAGGAGACAGCACAAAAGAGCAAAGAGTGAAGATTGCTGGAGTCCTTTCCCTGTGACTGATTCCTGAACTCCAAAGGATGTTTAGTTAAGGGGAATAGAAACTTGTTATCTTCAACAAACCACTCACTTGCCTGCCCATTTCTGTGACATTCTAGTATCTGCCTCTCCAGACTCTGCTTCCTCTCATCCACCTAGTCACACCTTCTCCCAACTATAAGTCTCACTCTTGCTTTTGAAAGTGTGCAAGTACTAAAAACCTATAGGAATTTTGAGGAGAGTGTGTGGTGTGTGTGCACGCATGCATGTGTATATTTTTATCTCTATACCTATAGATGTAAGTGTTTGGATTGAGTGTGTGTGTCTATGTATTGAGTGTAAGTTGTTGTATCTATCTGTTGAACTAACATCAGCAATGCCTTATTCCTTCTCATTAACGAGTTAGGCTCAACAGAAGCTGCAGCAGAACCAATAGGCTAATGTTCAGTGGAAAGCAAAATACCAGAAACAGTGTCTTCAAATAATGTATGCCCCTTTAAGTTCATGCCTAAAATTTTCCTTATTGATCATATAAATGTAGGTGTTTACATCCTAAATTATCTATATGGGAAGTTCTTACATTTTACTTTATGTTGAACATTAGCTATAAAATACCATGGTGGGTAAGTTAGAATAGATGTGAGGTAACTTACTTTCTTGGTTGTATTTCTGTTTGTGGAACAGCCTGAATGGCTGTAATTGACTAAATTTCTGTATATTTCATGTTTTGGTATAAAGGTGTCTTTTGTGCTACTCTTAACCTCAACTCTTTTCCTCCCACAGCTGCTTCAGGTTCTCTGGCTTCATATTCATGGAAGGAGCTTATAGGTAGATGTCTTTTCTGTTTTATTCTCTTTTTCTGTTTTGGGAATAATGCCTCTCATGAACCTGGCTGCTCATCCCCATTCCTCTCCCATGTTCATTGGGCAATAGTTATTGATATTTCTGGTAACATCTATGAAGCCTTTAACTATCATAACAAGTAGGACTTTTATATCGTATAGAATAGGTATTCGAATACTGGGAGGACCTCCCATGGCGGTGATCAAGCACCAGATGTACAAAACTTTATGGCTAGAAAAGACCAGTCTGCTTCTGGGATGATCTAGATGGAAGTCAACAAGTTAGAGCCGCTGGGCCAAATCCAGTCAGCTGCCTGATTTTTAAGTAAAAGTTTTACTGGAACCAACCATGCCCATTTATTAACATAAAGTCTATGGCTGCTTTCGGCTAAGATGGCAGAGTTGGGTAATTGCAACAGAGACCCAAAAGCCTAAACTGTTTACAGGATTTTACAGAAAAAGTTTGCCAACACTCATCTAGATCAGCATTCCCTAAACTGAGTTCTACAGAACACTATTCTCCAGGAGTTAATAACTTTGCTTTTAGAGAAGGATTCTATATTCATTTAAGACCAGAAAATGCTGGACTAAACAAAGTTAAACACCCCTTTTTTTTTTTACTGTGGGTCATCTCAGAGCCTTTCATATGCTAATATACATTGAGAAACTCTTAAAGGGGAGAGAGGGTGCATGCCCCTTAACTTATTTGACCGCAGGGCACCTTTTTCACAGCTCTCCTATTAATATCTTGCAAAATAGTGTTCCAAGGAACGCTTTTGTGAGAAATCCTACAAGAAGCTTACACATTCACTTAACAGGATTTGGAACTTGATAACTGACTCTTTGGATTAGTTTTTCTAGTTACAGAAGGTGAAAAGCTATGTAGTATGGTATTTAAGCACATAGATCAGGGCTTCAGACAAACCTGAATCTTAATTAAGTCTCTGCCACTTACTAGCTGTTGAACCTTGGACAAGTTACTAATGCTGTAAGCAGGACTAGCTACATAATTTATGGGGTACAGTGCAAAATGAAAAGGCAGGATCCTTGGTTCAAAAATTATTAAGAGCCAGCCCTGATGGCCTAGTGGTTAAAGTTTGGCACTCACTGCTTTGGTGGCTCAGGTTTGCTTCCCCGTCACAGAATCACACCAGCTGCCATGATGTGATGGTGGCTCACATAGAAGAACTAGAATGACTTACAACTAGGATATACAACCATGCACTGGGGCTTTGGGGAGGAAGAAAATCTAAATTAGAATTAAAATAAGATATTCAGGATAGCAGCAGCAGAGCATTACACCAAGCATGGGTCCTTCTGAGCATGAGACCTGTGCACAGATTGCCTACCCATGAACTTATGACCCTGCTTATGAGTGTCAATTTCCTCAACTGTAAAATGTGGGTAATACCTACTTCATGGGATTAATGTGAGAGTTAAATCAGAAACGTATGCAAGGGGCCTAGCACAGTATCTGGCACAGAATAGGTAATAATAAATGACTTGTTTTTAATTCAAAAGCATTTATAGCCATATTCAATAAATATTTATTGAGTGTCTACTATGTGCCAGGCACCATTTTGGGTACTTAGGGTACTATGGGGAAGAAGATAGACAAGGTCCCTGCCTTCATGTAGATTATTGTTTAATGGGAAAGACAGAAAATGAAAAAATAAACAAGGCAATTATAAACTTTGATAAGTGAAGTGCTATGCAGGGAAAACAGAGTGCTGGGAAAGGGAATAGTAGAGAGGATATGCTTTAAATTGGGTGGTCAGGCAAGTCCTCTTCTAGAAAGTAATTTCTAAGTTGAGATCTGAAGGATGAGAAGGAGCGCTCCATGGGAATAGCAGGAGGAAGAGTGTTCCAGGCAGAGAGAATAGCTAGTGGAAAGGCCTGGAGTGGGAAAGAGCATGGTATTTGTGATAAACTAAAAGTAGGCCATTGTGGCTTTAGTGTAGGGACTGAGAAGGATGGTGATATAAAATGAGGCTGGGAGGGGAGATAGGTAGGGCCCAGATTGTGGCATACTTTGTAGGATAAGGTAAAGATCTGGATTTTATACCAAATGCAATGAAGAGCTCTTGAAAGGTTTTGGGCAGGGCAGTGACATGATGTAGTTGATATTTTTAGATCACATGGGCTGCTGTGTGGAGAGGAGCCATAGATGGGCAAGAGTAGATGAGTAGGAGGTGATTTCAGCAGTCCAGGGAAGAGCTGATAGTGCCTTGTACTTGGGTAGTATTTGAGGACCTAGTGATAAATAAGTGGATTGGAAACTTATTTTGGAGGTTTAAATGTTAGGCCTTGCTAATTGATGGGATGTGAAGGATTCAAGGGAAAAAAGAAATAAAGAATAACTCCTAATATTTTTTTCAGCAACTGGGTGGCACCACTTAACTGAAATGAAATGCTTGGGGAGAGTTTTTTTTGGGGAGGGAGCAGTGGCGTAGAAATCAAGAGCTCAGGTTTAGACCTGTAAGTGAGACATCCAAGTGAAGATGGTAGTATTAGTTATAGTTGTTTGTTGCTTAGGATTCTGTGGTTACTAACTTTTGGTGTCACCTCATTAGATTACCGGGAAGTATTTAGAAAACATCTAAAAGAAAAATACCTAAAAATAGGAGTCGATAAATGTTATCACCATGGCAAGCATATAGAGTCGCGACTGCTTGTTGTAAAAGAGCACTGTATATCAGAAGAGGCATCCTGTGGAATTCCTCAACAAGATAATTTTATTGAGATGGAACATGTCTTTGATCCCGATGAAGAGGGCTCCAGCTCATCCCGAACTGTGGTGCTTCAGGGATGTGCGGGGACTGGGAAAACAGCTGTGGTGCACAAGTTCATGTTTGACTGGGCAGCGGGAACGGTCACTCCAGGCAGGTTTGACTATCTCATTTATGTAAACTGCAGAGAAATAAGCCATATTGCTAACCTTAGTGCTGCTGACCTGATCACTAACACTTTTCAAGATATAAACGGACCCATCCTGGACGTTACTCTTATGTATCCAGAGAAGCTTCTGTTTATTCTTGATGGATTTCCTGAGCTTCAGCACACTGTAGGTGACCAGGAAGAGGATCTTAGTGCTAACCCCCAGGAAAGGAAGCCAGTAGAGACCCTCTTATGTAGTTTTGTGAGGAAAAAGCTGTTCCCCGAATCATCCCTCCTGATAACCGCCCGACCTACGACCATGAAGAAACTCCACTCTCTGTTAAAACAACCTATCCAGGCAGAGATCCTGTGGTTTACAGATGCTGAAAAGAGAGCATATTTCTTGAGTCAGTTTTTGGGTGCTAATACAGCAATGAGAGTCTTTTATGATCTACGAGAAAATGAGGGCCTTGACATTATGTCTTCTCTTCCCATCATCTCCTGGATGATCTGCAGTGTCCTGCAGTCACAGGGAGATGATGACAGGACTCTCATGAGGTCACTTCAGACCATGACTGATGTGTATCTGTTCTACTTTTCCAAGTGCCTCAAAACCCTTACAGGCGTCTCCGTGTGGAAGGGACAAAGTTGCCTGTGGGGCCTTTGCTCTTTGGCTGCAAAGGGACTGCAGAACCAGCAGGTCCTATTTGAAGTCAGCGACCTCAGAAGACATGGGATAGGAGTGTATGATACCAACTGCACTTTTCTCAATCACTTTTTGAAAAAAGCTGAAGGAGGTGTCAATGTCTACACTTTCCTTCACTTCAGTTTCCAAGAGTTCTTGACTGCTGTGTTCTATGCCCTGAAGAATGACAGCAGCTGGATGTTTTTTGATCAAGTGGGGAAAACGTGGCAAGAAATATTCCAACAATATGGAAAAGGGTTTTCGTCATTAACGATACAGTTCTTGTTTGGCCTCTTACATAAAGGAAAGGGGAAGGCTTTGGAAACTACTTTTGGCAGAAAAGTCTCTCCAGGACTTCGAGAGGAGTTATTGAAGTGGACTGAGAAAGAAATAAAGGATAAATCTTCTAGGCTACAGATTGAGCCAATGGACTTGTTTCACTGCTTGTATGAGATTCAGGAAGAAGAATATGCAAAAAGGATAATTGGTGATTTAAATTCAATTATACTGCTTCAACCTACCTATACAAAAATGGACATTCTGGCTATGTCGTTCTGTGTAAAAAGTAGTCACAGTCACCTGTCAGTGACTCTGAAGTGCCAGCATCTACTTGGATTTGAGGAGGAAGAGCGAGCCTCAGCATTCATGCCACCAGCTTTGACACTTAATCAGTAAGTATAGTAATGTCTTTTCTCCTGTGTTTTGGCCTTCAGAAACAATGGACTTTACTGTTTATTTTAAGTATTCAGGCACATGATCATTTCTAGCATTGTCTATAAATAAAAAGGAACATCTCTGTTTTCCGTATTTTATGTCAATCAACACAATAATGATTTATTGAATATCTATCGCATATTGAACACTGTCGTAGGTAGACACTGAGGGAAAGCTAACATTTTGAGCACTTACTATGTGCCAGGCCCTGGGCTAGCCTCTGTAAGTGTGTGTGTATGAGTGTGTGTGTGTGTATCTATTAGTCTTCATTGTCACTCTGTGAATGCGCTTTGTAATTATAAAGTGTTATGAGCACATAAGTCATCAAGATTATCATTGGGGACTTTGCTATTTTGATGTTGATGACTATTCTGGAAAAGCTTGCAAACTTAGCATTGAATTGGTTGTCACTCTCCTCTGCGTATACTTCATCACTGAGGCCTCCAAGAGCTCCAGGTTAGTAAGGGGCAGAGCTGCACTCCTGTATTTATTGCTGTAAAGCCTGGGCTCTTTCCATGAGACTTGCACCTGCACAGAGTGTCCACAGCTGGAGTTCAAAGAGGCTTAGGTAAACCACGTATATAATAATATGGACTCTGTGCACTATAAAATACAGTTCTCCTGACTTACTGACTAAAGCAGCCAAAAAAGCTTATGCCTGTGTTATCTAGAAAATGCCAGTGGTTGTAAGTCTGTTCTCGGTACTCAGTTTAAGATGGACAGTTACCTCTCCTTTAGTTGTAGGGCCAGCTGAGGGGTAGTGGACCTTGAGAAGGAGACAAGAGTGAGCAGAAGCACAAGTGAGCACTACTTGGGGAGTGATTTAACCTGAGTCTTTTATCTGATAGTTGTATTTCCTCAGTGGGCAGTAGCATAGAGGTAGAAATGAGCGTGAGCTATGTGTGTTTGAGGAAAGTGGGGAGAAGAAAGGAGGTACAGCAAGTGTTTGTGTTTGGGACTAGAAGGAAAGGAGTAGGAGAGGTTACATGGACTCAGAATTATGAAGGACCTTGGCTATAGTGCCTTGAGGAATTCATGATACCTTCAGTCCAACTGTATATTATAAAGTTAAATAATGGGCAAATACATTGAGAGATTTTTAAACACTGATGGAAACAAAAAGCGGCTTCTAGTTCATTCTGGATTTCCAGAAAATCAACCTTAGATGGAGTTCATACCCCTAACCGTACTGCCTTTATTGGAGGGCTTAAATTCTCTTCAAAATTTAACCCCAAATACTCCTTTCCTAAGCATGTTGACTAAGTGGGAGTTTACTATTGAACTTTCCTAGTTCTCAGTTACGGTCATTAATTTTTCTATTCGTACTGATGACCAAGAATCAGTTATATTGTAAAGATAGCTCGGGCAAGTCACTTGACCTCTCTGAGCATCTGCAAAATAGTGACTACAATACCTTTCGTTGAATTAAGGACCAGATAAGATAATTTGTGTATTTAAAGTGCTTACCTTGATGCCTGGCACACAGTAACAGTGGCTTTGGCTTTGGAGTCAGATAGACCTGAATACTGACCTCCGTTCTCTTCCTACCTATGTGACCTTGAGCAAATTATTTAATTTGGGGGGAACTTTTATTTCCTTATTTTCAAAATGGAGTAATACCTCCTAAGGTTTTTGGAAGAGGTAGGTTAGTACTAGTATGGTAACAAAAGCCAAAATAAGACTTTGGCTTAAAATTTTGTTTTTAATTATTTTGTTTTAAATTATTTTTGCTTTCTCACCTCTTTTAGGTCCTTCCAGCTGTGCAATTTGCCAGTGTCTCGGCTACACTTGCTCTGCCAAGTACTGCGTAATCCAGATTGTAAAATCAGAGACCTGAAGTAAGTTGAACTTTGCTTTAAACTCTTAGATCTTTGCAGGTAAAGACTGGGTTGCTAGAAATTGTACTCCCAGACGATCGCACCTGAAGAAAAAGTATAACTAGTGCTCTGTTTTCTATAGCGAAAAAGCAAATGAAAAGATGTGCTATGAGCCTAGAAGGGGTAGGGAGTCAGGCACAGATCCCTGCCAGCCCCTCCTGCCTCTTCCCCTTTTGTAGGTGCTGTTTTTGCTGTAGTAAATGGGTGGCAGGCTGTAACACCTAAGAGATTTGTGTCTGGTGTCCCTGCTGGACCTAACCTCCTTCCTTTTCCTTCCAGAATTCCACAGTCCTCCTGGTTGGTTTTCTTTCAGTTGGGTTCTATCCCAGTCCATGCAGCTGGATGATCCTTTTCTCTCCCTCCATTCCCCACCTCCATCTCCCTCAGTTATTCCCCATAGTGCCGTTGCTCAGAAGCCCCCACTCCCACCCTGACCTTCGGTCCTTGCTCACTCTCAGGTGTCTTGTCTGCTTGTCCGTCCACATCACGAACACACAGGCATGAACCCCGTTGGTTTCCCACCCCCTCAACATACAGATCAGTGTCTGTTCTCTTTCCTTCTAGTCCCAGAGGAAGAGGTGGCCTTTCCAAACCCGCCCAACCCAGTAAATTCACTGCCTTTTATTTTTGTATTTTTGTGAGCACTTAATTGTTTCACTTTATGAAGCACAGAAGTATGTAAAGATATAAAAGCCTTCCACCCTACTGCCCTGTACCCCATCCCACCCCATACCTCCACATCGCCAACTCCTATTTCCTATTCTGACTTTGATCCCACCCTCCCTAGGTAATACCTTTTTTGCTGAATATCTTTCCAGACCTTTTTCTATGCTTATTCAAACATAAATCTGTAACGTAAAGCACACATAAATCTATAATATACATAGCATATATATACGCATTTATAGAACTTTTTGGGGTTTTGTTTCACAAAAAAACAAAATTGGCCCTGTCGTGTTTTTTTTTCATTGAACAGTACCATGGACGTGCCTCCAGTACAGTCTGCAGGATCTACCTCATTCTTTTACATATTTCTTGCGTTTTCAAGCTTTCTTCAGCTATCTCCTTCCTCATGGCTCAAGTTTCTCCCATATTCAAAAGAACCCTCTCTCAGCCATGTATCCCACCTCACTCCTTCCCTCCGCAGCCAGAAGTCCTTGAAGGAAAGCCTCCCTCACTGAGTGCACATCCTCAATCCTTGCAGTTTGCCTTCTGCCCCTCCTGTACCCAGACCTGCTCAAAGATCGAAAGTGAACGCCAGACCCAGTGGGCACTTTTCACCTCCTATCTTAGGGGCCCCCCTGCAGCCCCGGGCACTGCTGAGCACACTCCCCTTGCAACTCTCTTCCCTCTGTTCTGACTACCGCTACATGCCTCATTGCCTCCATGGTTCCAAATCAGGGACGATTTTGCTCTCCAGTGGGCATGTGACAATATCTGGAGATAATTTTGGTTGTCACAGTTAGGGGGTGATGTGCTCCTGGCCTCTACTAGAGGCCAGGGTTCTGCTGAACGTCCTACAGTGTACTGGACAGCCCCCTGCAACAATTATCCAACCTCAAGTGTCAAGAGTGCTGGGTTTGGGAAACCTGGCTCTAGAACTGTAGAAATGAGCCCAAGAACACTTCTGACAAGTGCAGGTTAGGGATCTTGCCGGTGTGTCCCTCAGACAAAGCACTGGAGAGTGAATGAGGACAGAAGGTCGGGGTGGGGGTAGGGGCTTTTGGGCAATGGCAACCATCCTGATGTCTGTCCACACCTCCACACCTGCCCCAACAGGAGACAGCCCAAGGTCACATCCAGCCGCTGCAGAGATATCCCAGGGCCATGACAACTTCAGTCCCTAAGTCCACAGTCTCCAGGCGATGTCCAGGGCTCCTCTAGTTATCTCAGTCTGGTCCAGGTGTGAATCCTCACCATCCTGCCACCTGCAGGATAAACCACACATTTAGCCCCTCTCAAGACATCTTATCGTCATCAGAGGGGGAGATGCAGACCATCCTCCCCACTACCCCTTTCCCAGTTTACCCCCTCCCTCTGGAAATTGATATCCCGTTGGGATATGTTCTATTCCACATTTCTGAATCCACTGAGGGCTTTCTAGCCAGACTCCGCTCCTACTATTGTCCTGGTGGTGGGCTGGGGGAGAGAATCCCTCAGGATGGCACCATGCTTTGGTCTGTGGTCTAGCCCAGCCCACCCTTAGGCACCGTCAGTTGCTGACTCACCTCCTTGGCTGTGGCGTGAGTTCCTTGATCAGATCTGACTGTCCCCAGTTCTGATCACTGGGCATTGGGGAGGCTTCTCCTGTCATGGGGCTGAACAGCCATAGCAGTCCTCACCTGCAGCTGGTGCTGGCATCCTCTGTATGCAGCCCTGAGGGATTCCCTTAGAGGTGGCACATCTCTGCTGTGGTGTAAGCCTGGTTTGCCCCAGGCCTGTTTTGATTGTTTCTTGTGATATAACTTGCTGAGAACATGAAAGAGCTTCCTGTCTAGTTCATTCCTGGAGACTCTGGGGATCCAGGAATCCCCACTACCTGGCACTCCCTGAGGACCTCCCCAGCCAGGTCCAACATTTTCTTTGATGGCCTGTGGTTTGCAACTGCTCTTATTGTGTCAGTTTCTGTCTTGGAAATAACCTGGTTGCCCAGAACAGGAACCCGCTCAACTTAGCTTCAAGAAAAGGGGATCTGTGTAAAGTAGCTTTTCACAAAGCACAATTGCAGAAAGTGGAAAAGTGGCCGGGCTGCCACTCTTTCCATCTCTGGGGTCACAGGATCAACTCCTTTCTACTTCTCTGTGCCTGTGTGTTCCCTGGGACCTCATAATGTCATCCTCTAAGAGACACTTGGCCTCTGTAAAGCACCCAGTTCTGCTCCCCCACAGCCAGGGTCAGGCCTTGGCATCCATGGCTCTGACCTTGGCCCCAACTCCAAGTGACCCATTGTTTCATTTCCCAACACCATCCTGACTTTGGCATCTGCCTCTCTGTTCAGATTGTCTAGTGTGAGAATCTGTTTTGCTCAGGATGGGTCAAATGCCCACTCCTGCTCCGATCATCTATAGCCTAGGTTGGGGAGGGAGTGGTTCGTTGTATACATAGTTGCCCAGGTCCACCAGATACCGGGGCTGGGGGAGAGAGACACAAATAGAAGCTGCAGCACTTCTGGGGTGTGGAACGCCAATGCTCTGGAACGCAAAGGGAGTCATCAAACATGTCTCTACATCTCTCTCCTGCCAGCCCCCTAATCTATAACCTCCCCAGTGGCCACCTCACACCCCACCTCCCATCCCACTTCCCACTTCTCTCACAACCCAGTTGCCCCATCCATCCACCCACCCATTCCCCCCAAACCCTCCCCTACCTCTTCCCCTGCCTCTGAAAATTGATTTCCCTTTGGGATATTTTTCTGTTCTGTTTCACATTTTTGAATTCAAGGGTTTTGTAGCTAGATTCCCCTCCCGCAGCGGAAGCAAATCTCCCTCTGTGAAAAATTTACGGCCTTACACCAAGGGCAGTCCCAATCCTCGGGCCTGTGAAATACTGGAGGTCTTCTCTGATGATGGGGATCGAAGTCTCTCCTGTGTCTTTGGGATTGAAGGTCTATACCCTGAGCCCCATTAGACCCTAAGGTAACACTAGGCCCCCAGTGGGGAGCCGTCTGAGATGGAGCCCCTGCTGTGAACATTGCTGCTGGTGGGGATGCTGTGGCTGACTCTGGGAAGGGGAGTAAGGGGCATGAGAAGGGGTATGTGAATGAGGCCGGGAGCTGCACAGGAAGGGGTGCCGGGGAGACTGGACCCGGGCTTCAGGGTCTCAGAGAAATAAAACATGGCTGTTTCCACAGACCTGAGAGCTCCCTCCCTCTGCCTGCCAGAGGGGTAATTATTTCTGCTCCACAGCTCCAAGAACCTGCAGGAGGCCTCCACCCAGCTCCTTTGCGGCCTCTTCCCCCTCCGCATCCTTCTCCTGTCTTCCTCCTCCTCCTGCAACGCCAGCAGCGGTGGCAGTAGAAGCAGCGGCCACCCTCCTCTCCCTTCTCACTTGCTCCTCCTTCTACCTGCTCCCGGGGAGACCCCAGCTCTTGGAGAGAAGTGGACAAGGTTCAGACCTGTTCTGAGGATGGAAAGGGGGGCAGGGGGTGTGGCGGGGAGACAGGGCAGGGAGCAAGTCTGGGGAATCCTAGGGCCTGAAGGAGCTTCCACCTTAGAAGGTCCCGCTCTTTCTGCATCTCTGCCAGGTTGGCGTAAGTCTGCCGCAGCAGCTGGAAGGCTGTCTCCTTGTTCTCCATCTGCTGCACTGTGAGCTTCTTCACATCTGAGGCCAAGGCTTGTGCGTCTGACTTATGTAGTTTGGCGAAGTCCTGCAGCCACTGCACTCTGTGCCCATGAAACCGGCCCTGCCTGCAGGTGAAGTGCAGGCCCAGGGCCAGGCTGCCCCAGGCACAGGCCTCTTTGACCTTGCTGGGCACTGCGCTGTCCTCCAGGATGGCCCTGAGCTTGTCTTCCGTCTCTTCCCAGGACAGGGATATATTCTCAAGGTAGAACTCAGGGCCTTTTGCATGCCTGGCTATCTTCTCATTGATGAAGGCCACCACCTTGCCATGCTGGAACCCACCACCGGGGTCGTCGGGTTTCAAGGCCGTGGCTGCTGAGGGGCTAAGGGGCTTGACTGGCCCTGTGGGGATGTCCCCTCCCTTCCCACTTGATCTCCTCCCTTCCCCTTGCCCTCCCTCACCCAAACCCACGTAAAGACCCCCTAACTGCCTTGCCGCACTATAGGACACCTCCCATCAGGTCTCACCTCTCCAGCTGGGGGCCAGAGGAGGTACAGGCCAAACATGCCTGCCTACTGTGCCCAAAGAGAAAAGAGAGAGGCATCTCTCTTTTCCTCCAAGGGCTCTGAGGAAAGACAATGAGGGGGGATGGGGGGTGCTAGTGCTGGCAGATGCGAAAATAAGATCCCTCCATGGGAAGAAACAGGGGTGGTCAGAAAAGGCTTAGAATCAAGAACATGAAGCACTTGTAATCAAGTACAAAAAGTACCCCCCCATAATGGTTTTCCAAGAGATGGGATATTCTAGAACAGGAAACAGCCCCAAGTCCTCACTGGCCTCAGGTACCCCCTGGAGGAAGAGGGTGGAGCCAGAGAACAGCCTCATTCTCCATTGGCCCAGGACTGAGCACTGTAGTCACCCTAAATGGTCATAAATCCTGGCCATTTCCACTCCTAAAACGTGTCTCTAATCCGTCAACTTACACCCCCTCCCCCACAATGCTAATCCAGCCCCCTCCTCCCCCATTTCTTCCCTGGACCACTGCAACCCTCTGACATCAGATCTGTCTTCTGCCCTACCCTGTCATCAGAGGGATCTGACCATGTCTCTTTAAACCTCCGCTGGCTTTCTGAAGCCTACAGAATAAACCAGACAGACCTTAGGCTGAGCCCTACCCTGCCACTTACTATGTGACCTTGTGCTATAATTGAATCTGTTTCTAACTATGGGCCTGAATGACAAAGTGCATGTAAAGTTGACATAATGTTTTCCATGGTCCCATTTTTGTAAAATGTACAAGCAAATCCTCTGTGTGTGTGTTTGCATGTGTTTCTGTGATCTTGGAGAAAGAAGTGGGAAGATATACACCAGACTCTTAACATTGGTTATGTCTGGGAGGTGGAATTGGAGGGGCGGTTGGGACAAAGTTTTTATCTTTTAAAAATACATCTTTATATGATTTTGTTTGTTACAAAGAACATATAACTCTACACGTATGCATGTATTAAAAATCTGGAAAGTTAAGGGGCCGGCCCCGTGGCCGAGTGGTTAAGTTTACGCGCTCCACTTTGTCCGCCCAAGGTTTCACTGGTTTGGATCCTGGGCGTGGACATGGCATCGCTCATCAGGCCACGTTGAGGCGGCGTCCCACATGCCACAACCAGAGGCACTCACGACTAGAATATACAACTCTGTACTGAGGGGCTTTGGGGGGGAGAAGAGAAAAAAAAGAAAGAACAAATAAAAAGAAGATTGGCAACAGTTGTTACCTCAGGTGCCAATCTTTAAAAAAAAAAATCTGGAAAGTTATATACCAAAATTTTAATAGTGGTTGTCTTTGGATGGTAGGAATACTTAAAAAGAAACTTTATTCTTTATATTTTTCTCTATTGTAAAAATTATTTATAATAAGCATGCTTTATGTTTTTCAAAATTTAAAAAAAAGTATTTTTTTGATAGCTTTTGATTATTGTAAGTAATCTTTTGATACCTAGAAAGTAAACGTCTCCCTATAATCCCACTCTTTCCCCAACCTAGAAGATATCACTGTTACTAGTTTGATATAGAGCCTTCCAGGCTGTTAAAATAGGCCATAGCAGATGATTGGCAGTTTTTCAAACAAAGCATCTTCTCTCTTGCCTCCTGGCCTTTGCACAGGCTGCTCCATGACCAGATTGCCCCTCAGCTCCTCCCGCTCTCCCACTGCCATTCTCCTCATCCACCTAACTCCTGTTCAATTGCAGTTCCCCTTCACAAAAGCACGCAAGCATTTCTTCCTCATAAGTATTTCCTGATCCTCCAAACCTCATCCAAAGCTAGGCTGAATTCTGCCACCTTCTGTGTCCCCAGGATGCCTTGTGCATACCACTTGTGCAGTGCTTTTCACACTGTATCATCACTTATGATTTCCTAACTTTTTCCCCCATTAACTGGGAATTCCTTGAGGGCAGATCTGGGTCTTAATTATTTCTGTGTTTTCAGCATCTCGCACAGTGGGAAGCACCCAACAGATTAACTGTTGAATGAATGGAAAGAATTCATTACATCAGTAAGGTGCAAACAGGTACCTTTAAAGAGTCTTATTTTCTTTCCTCTCTGAAATGACTTTTTCTCCACACAGACTGATTTTCTGCCGCCTCACAGCTTCTTGTGGTAGGGACCTCTCCTTAGTGTTTGAAACCAACCAGTGTCTGACAAATTTGGAGTTTGTAAAAAATACCCTGGAAGATTCAGGAGTGAAGCTTCTGTGTCAAGGATTAAAACACTCAAACTGTATCTTACAGACATTGAGGTAACTGCTAGAAGGAGAATTTGTCTGTGTTCGTATCAGTTTTTGTCAATTGCTGTTTGTGTGGGGGAAGAGCCTGAATAACGTAATGAGGTTATTCTTCTGTTCTCTGAAGGTTGTACCGATGCCTTATCTCTCCCGCTTCTTGTGAGGCGCTAGCAGCTGTTCTCAGCACCAGTCAGTGGCTCA
This sequence comes from Equus asinus, assembly GCF_041296235.1. NCBI lineage: Eukaryota > Metazoa > Chordata > Mammalia > Perissodactyla > Equidae > Equus > Equus asinus. The sequence goes on from NC_091820.1 coordinate 101,476,315, forward strand.
CTGAACTGGAAGTGAGTGAAACCAAACTGGAAACTTCAGCTTTTAAATTTCTCTGTGAAGGCTTGAAAGATCCAAACTGCAAATTACAGAAGCTCAAGTAAGTTGTAACTATTAAAATTGTTCCATACTGTAGGAAAAATTTTAAAAATACGCAACTCAAGATGGATGTTATGTGATCAAAAGATTTCAAGGAGTCAAGGAGAGGATGAATAAAAGTGGCAGTCCCTAAAACTGTTCCTATGTAACAAGTTTAGGGAGAGAATTTTCGTTGTAAGTGGCAATAACATCAATGACAATAATAATAACCCACACTTATTGAGCAATTACTTTGTGCTAAACATTGTGCTGAGTGCTTTGTATACATGATTTCCTTTAATTCACACAACAGTTCTGAGAAGTTCAGATTATTATCCTCATTTTCGCAGATAAGGAAATAGAGATCCAAGGTCATAAGACTAAATAACTTGGCAAAGGCACAATTTGAAAGCCAGATGTGTCTGACTTCAAAGTCCATGGTAATGACTATCATATATGTATTAGTCAGGGTTCTTGAGAGAAACAGAACCAATAAGGTGAGTATGAATATATAGAGAGATTTATTTTAAAGAGTTGACTCACATGGACTATGACAGCTGTCAAGTTCAAAATCTTTAGGGTAGGCTGGCAGGCTGGAGACACAGGAAAGAGCCAATGTTGCAGTTCAAGTCCAAAATGCAGTCTGCCAGCAGAATTCCCTCTTCTTCTGGGGAGGTCAATCTTTTTCTTTTCTTTCTTTTTTTTTTTTTTTAAGATTTTATTTTTCCTTCTTCTCCCAAAGCCCCCCTGTACATAGTTGTGTAGCTTTAGTTGTGGGTCCTTCCATTTGTGGCATGTGGGATGCCGCCTCAGCATGGCCTGTTGAGTGGTGCCATGTTCGCGCCCAGGATTCAAACCAGCGAAACCCTGGTCCGCTGAAGTGGAGTGCGCGAACTTAACCACTTGGCCATGGGGCGGCCCCACATCTTTTTCTATTAAAGCTTTCAACTGATTCAATGAGGCTCACCCACATTATGGAGGGTAATTTACTTTATTCAGTGTCTACTGATTTAAATGTTAATCTCATCGAAAAAGTACCTTCACAGAAACATGTATAATAATGTTTGACCAAATATCTGGATACTATGACCTAACCAGTTTGATACATAAAATTAACCATCACAATATGTATGTGTGATTTTCTGAAGTGAAGCCCCTTTGGCATTAAAACTTTCTAAAATCCACTTTAAAGCTCATTTTTTGGGGAAAATGCCTCTATTTAAAATTTCTAAATTGGGGAGATATAGATACATGTCTTTATGAGCCCTCTTCAAGACTGACTTTAAAGCCTGGTAACACAAGAGAAAATTGAGAACTCAAAGTTTGTAGTATATATCATAGACATTCTTAAAAGTGACGAAAGAAAAAGTTGATGGGAAATTGTTCACGGAATTGGGCTACTTAACATGGAGAAACAAAGACTGAGAAGGCACGAAGGTCAGTAAAAACTACTCTCTTGTGCCAAAGAAGGAATATTATGTGGATGATGGTGATGGGCTGGGTCTCTCTAAGGATGGCAAATTAATGAATCCTGGACTTTCAGATAAGAGGGAAGGAAAGAGCTTTTGACTGTAAAATTTATTAATGATTATTATAGCATTTTCCCCCTGGGATTTGCAAGAAGACATGAGATAGAGTGCTAAATTTATGCAGGGAATTAAAATGAGATTAGGTCATCTTGATATTTCCTCCCAACCCTTTTCTTTTCTTGGGCAGTCACCATTTATTGAGTTCCCACTTGGGGACACAGTGTTGTGGGAGCAATGTACAAGTCCCTTACATGGGAAATGTTGGCTGTGACGTACTCAAGGTTAGGGGTTTTGTATGGATGGGCCTTTATTTTCTCTGCTCATAAAGTATTGCAAGTAGGGGTTGAGTAGGATGATAAAGCAGCCAATTCTATCTCTGTTGGTCTTTCTTTCTCTCCAGGTTGTGTGATAGCATTCTCCCCGAAAGCTCAGAGGCTGTTTGCAAGTATCTTGCCTCTGTTCTTATTTGCAATCCACGCCTTACTGAGTTGGACCTGAGTGAAAATCCCCTGGGGGATACAGGGGTGAAGTATCTTTGTGAGGGTCTCAGACATTCCAACTGTAAAGTGGAGAAACTAGAGTAAGTTTCTTAGAACTATCTGCTATCATCTTATGACTATTAAACTTGTTGAATGCCTACTGTGTGCCAGGATCTATGTTGGTGCTTACCAGAAGTTATTTCACCTAATTTACTCCTTACAATAACCATATAAGGTGGGTTTTCTTATCCCCATTGTACAGATGAGGAAACTGAGGATCAGGGGGATAAGTGACTTGTCCAAGGTCACATTGCTAAAAGGTAGTATAGTCAGGATGTGACTCTCCACATCTCATGCTCTTTCCAGTATACTATGGTCTTGTGTGTTTACAGGAATGACACTAATTACATTTTAACTCTGTAAAGATTACCTACCATGCACTCAACTAGATGTGAGTGGAGTTAGCAGAAGAACTACAAGTGACAAGGCTTTCCTTAAGGACACACAGATGTAAAACAATTGGAAAGCGACACAGTTCAACGTGTAATCAAGTGCCCAACACTGTGGAATCATTTAGAAATGTCAGATGAGCCCTGCGAAAGGGAGGAGGTTGCTGTGGGTTGGAGACCTCAGAAGGAGACTCTGTGAAGGAGGTGGACCAGGAACTGAAATGTGAAGGATGGCTAGGACTTAGCTAAGTGAGGAGGCTGGGAAAACATTCCTAGGAAGCTAAATGCAGCAGTGGCTCATTTTTCTTCTTTTTCTCTGGGTAGCTTGAGCACATGTCACCTCACGGATGCTAGCTGTGTGGAGCTCTCTTCTTTTTTGCAAGTGAGTCAGACTTTAAAAGAGCTGATTGTGTTTGCCAATGCCCTGGGGGACACAGGAGTACAGCATCTCTGTGAAGGTCTGCGGCATACCAAGGGTATAATTGAGAATCTTGTGTAAGTGTCTGCTTGTCTTAGTCCTTCTCATGGGCTTTGGCATTTGAAGTTCAGTGGGACTCCCTGCTTCCGTGGTTAACAGCCACCTTGATGTCCCCATCCCTCCAGGCTGTCCGAATGTTCCCTCTCTGCAGCTTGTTGTGAGTCCCTCGCCCAAGTCCTGCGCTCCACCTGGAGCTTGACAAGGCTGCTTCTAATTAATAACAAAATTGAAGATTTGGGACTGAAATTGCTGTGTGAAGGATTAAAACAGCCTGACTGTCAGTTAAAGGATCTGGCGTAAGTATCATGGACTATAGCCAAAGGCAGAATTTCCTGATGTTTCAGCAACTCCCAAAATTAAATGAGTATTTTTTGGCCTGGTGATTGAATCTCCAGGGAAGCAATAAATGAAGAGCCAAATAATTTAGGGGGAATAAATTTTCCCCTCTCCACAATCTCTGCTTGGCCCTGGTCGAAGGGATTATTTTTTTTTACATGATACTCTGATTTTCTAACGTGTTTTTTTTAGTGGGCAAACACAGTTCTTAAAGTGACCCAGTGCAGATGAAATGATGTCAGCCTTCTCTCCCTTACTTTCTGGCAGATTGTGGACCTGTAACCTGACTGGAGAGTGCTGTCAGGATTTGTGCAATGCACTCTACACTAATGAACAGCTGAGAGTCCTTGACCTTAGTGACAACGCCTTAGGGGACGAGGGCATGCAGGTGCTATGTGAAGGGCTAAAACAGCCCTCCTGCAAACTACAGACCTTGTGGTAAGTGCACAGGGACTCCTTGGCCATTGGACTCTTATTCCAGTCTGTATATGAAATGGAGGGTAATTGTGGAACTTGGGGTAAAACTGATTTATTTCTTGAATCCCCAATCCCCCGTAGGTTAGCACAATGTCATCTCACAGATGCATGCTCTGGAGCCCTCGCATCTGTCCTCAACAGAAATGAGAACCTAACATTGCTAGACTTAAGTGGAAATGACTTCAAGGACTTTGGAGTGCAAATGCTGTGTGACGCACTGATTCATCCAATATGTAAACTTCAGGAGTTCTAGTAAGTTACTGTGGTGGAGGAAGTGAGAGGGAGGGGTCAGGACAGGCATCTTGGGTTTGATCATAGCCCATTGCATTGAGAAAAGAAAAGAAAAGCTGAGGGCAGGTCATGCGTAGGCCAAGTAAGTGAAGTTGCCAGTAGGCCTCCTCCTTGGACACAGGCAGGGAGAGAGGCAGGGAACAGGTGGTGCTGGATCTCCCTGCTAAGTGAAGCAGCTTGGTGCGGGAAAAAGAGTGCCAGAACTAGATTCTGCTACGTCTGCCTTAAACACTAAGTCTAGCATCTACTAGCTACATGACCATGCTTACTTAACCTCCCTGAACTTTAGTATCCTTGTCTGTAAAATGAAGCTAATACCAGTACCTGACTACCTGGTGTTAGCACGGAGGTTAAATGAAGTGAGATGTTAATTACAAATGTACCTAGTACAATTCTTGGCACGTAGGAGGTATTCCATTAATGTTAGACCCTTTCCCTTTTCTCTTCTAATACCTGCTAGAGGGCTTAATGTTTACATTTTGAGAGTCTTCAAGACTCAAGGGGATGAAGCTGTAATGATGCAATTACAGAAAGTGGAGGTCTTGTCCGTTCCTGGTCAATGTCTGTCTACCAGCTCAGCAGGCTGACATGACACACAAAGTAATTCTTGATTAGGATACAACTATGCTTGTTGGCAGCTAACCGGTGGCCAAATGGGCATTCATTTCTGGTGTTCAGAACTGGAACACATGATGGGAAATAAAAGCTGAGTACAAAAATTCCACATTCCAAAGCCAGTTTGATGGACTTAAGCATAAATGAAAACAGCATAAAAGCCTGTTTACAAGTCTTGCTGAAACAGAAGCTGGTTCTCTACTAGCAAAGTGAAGTCTGTTAGTTTCAAAAGCCTGAGAGTGTGTTGATTACTGCCCAGGAAGAGGGAATTATTCACAACATTATAAGCTTCAGGGCTTTAGGGACCTCCATGGTGTCTTTCTCAGAAAGAGGTGCCTGGAGTCTATATTGTCAACAGATTGAAATAAACTCAATGATCAATCCCAATGTTTCTTTAAATGTAGAGTAATTTAATGTGGTAGCACTTTATAGTGTGTATGCTTCAGCAGAGGTCCTAAATGACAGCAAGGAGAAATTATTTTGTTGGTGATGCCATGGGATTATTTGTCTTTTGGGGTTTCTTTGGTAAATTGTTGCACCATTTTCTGTTTCTCTTGCTTTATCTTTTAAACAGTGTGCTTCCATTGTGTTTTCAGGCCAACCTTCAAACCCTTATAACTTGTCAATTGACAGGTTGATAGCAGTGTGCAATAATAGTTCAGAATACAAAATAAAGGACACACACACGCACAGAATAGACACCATTCACTGAGCTCAAATAAATTTTGAATGTTAGAGTGTACATAAGACAAACAACACTGAAATCAAAAGAAATATATACTTACTGAGGTAAGATGAGAGGAAACTATGGATCATTTAAAGTGGTGGTGGGCTAGAGGAGGGTAAATCCAGGAAAGCCTCCTATAAAGGAGGCATCTTCTCTGCAAATTGGAAAGAGGGGAGGAAGAAGGTTATTTTCTAAGAACTGCTTGAGTGTGGAATCTGAATCTTATTCCTCATTGTATTTTTCCTTGTAAACTTCCCAGCTCAGTGCTCTGTATATAGTAAATACATATAGCAGACTAGTTCGTAATTTAGGGCATCTAGGGGCAAGGCAAGGAGACAGTTAATGATATGTTCAATAAAGATTAGGTGTCTAGACATTCAGAAGGCCAAGGGTAAAGAAGAGGTTGTGGCCTCAGAGTGACAAAGCTTACCTTCATTCATTCCACAAGCACTTGCTGAGTATCTGCTATGTGCTAGGCAGATGTACCAGGTGCTAGGAGACAGGAATGAATAAGACACGAGACACGGTCTGTGTTCTTCAGGGCCAGTGGGCCTAGTAGTATAGACAGGCACGTAAACTGATGAATGCAATCAGGTAATCATGGCAGGAGACAACTCGCCCAGCCCAAGAGTGTCAGGGAAAGCTTCTTTGGAGAAAGAGCCACCTGAGTTGAGTCTCAGGACTATAGCCAGGGGAAATGAGGGTAAAGATGAAGAAGGGTAGTCCAGACTCAGGAGACAGCATGAGCAAAGTTAGCCAGACAATAAGCAGCACAGTTTATGGTACTTGATGGGGATAGAGGTGGGCAATCTCCAGGAAGTTTGCTATTGCTGGAGCATAGAGTACAAAGTAGAATGTGTCAAAAAATGAGCCTGAGGGGGTAGGCAAGGCCTTGTATGCCATGTGTGATTACTAAGACCTATTAACAGAATTCTGGGGACAAATTCAGTCATCATTCTCTTTCCCTCACATACTCTAGTAGCAGTGCATTTTGAGGTCTCTCCTTCCCTTTCTAAACTGGTCCCAAAGATGGAGCCAGTTTTGCTTACAAAGCTGGTTGGAGAATCAGTCCGCTGCTGCTGCTGTTTCTCACTGCCACATGGGACCGATCCTGAGAACTGCTCCTGCCCAGTCCCACAGAAGCTTGGTGGCTGGTTGGTGATGCCCTGGCTGGTCTGGATCCCTCCCAGCCCTGCAGTACCATTATGCTTGGGCTCTGAGGCACAGATACCTTGGTCCACAGCCAAGTGTGCAGCCATCGCTTTTTAAAGTACCGTATATATCAGGGTGGTTGGGTCTAGAGGAGCTCCTTGAATCATCCACAGGTATATATGTGTGAAACTCTCCCTTGCCCACAAAGGTGTAAGCCCCTGAGTTGAGTCAGGGGCCCCACTTAAACCTTCTTTCGTCAAGATAATTTTGTTTTAGGGGCCTTGGTGCCTTTCCCAGGCACTGGACCCTGGAGAAAACCTCCTAGCTCACCCTGATACATGTTCCTAATTCTAAATTTGGAAAGATGGGGTTGAGAGTAACCGGTATCTTAGCTCTCAGAAGACCTCTTGGCTTCCTAAGCTGTTGGCCCACTCATTCCTCAGAAGTGACCTCTACATATGAGGAGGTAAGACAGCTTTTGCTAAGTCACTCAGAAAATTCTAAAGGTCTTGTTACCCTTCCATGGCATTAAATGTGTACTTACCCTACAATTGCATAACTAGCAGGGCTACTCATTTCACTTTGCTAGATAAAGATTAGCTTCTATCCATTTAAAACTCAAAACTGTACTTCACTACATACTTGAAAGAGCTGGACCTTCTTTTGTAGTCAGTGGGTTTTAATCGGAGACATGCATGTGGAGTTTGAAGTGCCTGTGGGACACTGTAGGAAGTTTTCTAGTAGGTAGGCAGTTGGATGTAGGAATGTGCCCTGGAGATGATAGCTGAAGCCATGACAATGGATGAGATCTTCTAGGGAGAGTCAGAAGAGAACCTCTGAAGAACATCTCTGGGTAATTGGCCCTGGGCAATACCAATTTTTAAGAGGCAGATATGGAAAGGAAAATCCTTGGAGAAAACCAAGAAAGAAAGATGTCCTGGAAACTATGGGAAAAGTGAGTTTCAAGGAAGGAAGAGTAAGTGCTCAACAGTACCAAGTGTAGCAGTGAGGTCCAAAAGGATGAGTACTGCAAAGTGTCCATGGGATTTTGCAATTAGAAGGCCATAGATGACCTTGTCCAGGGCCATTTTAGTGGTGTGGTGGGGCCGGAAACCAGATTGCAGTGACTTGAAGAGATGGGAGAAAAGGAAGTGGAGAAGGAGTGGAGACTACTTTTTCAAGAAGTTTGTGAAAAGGAGAAGCAATATGGGGTCATAGCTGGGGGGAATTGTGGGACTGCAGGAAGGAGGGAGTTGTTCTTTTTCTTTTTTGCCTTATTTTAGGATAGACACATTTGTAGGCTGAGAGAAAGGAGCCCAGAGAGAGGAGAGGGAGAGGTTATACTTACAGGAGCGGGGACTGAGGGATTACTGGAGCAGGGCCTTAGACAAAGGCAGGGAGGGACAGAAGTGAAAATCCAGGAGGAAGTTAAGTGTTTTCTCTTTTGAGACCCAAGGAAAGGAGCTAAGGCTGAGGAAGGAGATGATAGACAGCCAAGTGGGTGAAGTAAGTGAGTGGTGCCATGGAGCAAGTGTGAATGGGAATCTTTTCCTTGATAATAGGAAAGCTTCTGATGGCGTCTGCTGGCTTAACTTGACACAAGATTCTTTTCATTTTTCATAGCATTGACACGGATCATTTACATGAAGAAACACTCAGAAAGATGGAAGCTTTAAAAATAAGCAAGCCTGGAATCACCTGGTAGTTTCCAAGGAGAGCCCCCGAATCAGCTGCACATAGACCCCCCCCATCTGGCACCATCTTTGATAGTATTCTTGTTCTAAACCTGTTAACCTTTGCTGAGGACACTAGTGTGAAACAAGCAGCAATGATTGCTATTTCTTATATAGATCCATCCACTAAGTAGGATGTAAAAGGCAGAAACACCTTAGTTCAAATGTCTTCAGCAATAATACCTTGCATTCTTATATTGTGTTATAATGTTGACTGTGTCTTCACAAAAACCCTGGAAGATGGGAAGATGAGGCTCAGAGAGGTGGTGACTAGCTCCAGGTCACAAAGCTCATTAGTGGGACAGTTGGGACTGGAATCCAGCCAGGTCTCCCAATACCCAGACCAGGCAGGGAAACAATAGAAAAAGGACATGTGAATGAGTCCACTTAAAGAAACAAGATACTTTAATCCATTTTGAGTATCTTCTTTCTTTAAGTGGACTCAAGACTTGAATGTAAGACCTGAAACCATAAAACTCCTAGAAGAAAATATAGACAGTACACTCTTTGACACTGGTCTTAGCAGCATCTTTTCAAATACCATATCTACTCAGGCAAGGGAAACAAAAGAAAAGGTTAACTAATGGGACTACATCAGATGAAAAAGTTAACTAATTGGACTACATCAGACTAAAAAGTATCTGCAAAGCAAAGGAAACCATGAACAAAACAAAAAGACAACCCACCAACTGGGAGAAAATATTTGCAAATCATTTATCCAACAAGGAGTTAATCTCCAAACTATACAAACAACTCATACAACTCAACAACAAAAAAACAAACAACCCGGTCAAAAATGGGCAGAGGACATGAACAGATATTTTTCCAAAGAAGATACACAGATGGCCGGTAGACACATGAAATGATGTTCAACATCACTAATTATTAGGGAAAAGCATATCAAAACTATGTTGAGATATCACCTTACACCAGTTAGAATGGCTATAATTACCAAGACAAAAACAGCAAATGTTGGAGAAGATGTGGGGAAAAGGGAACCCTCATACACTGCTGGTGGGATTGCAAACTGGTGCAGCCACTATGGAAAACAGTATGGAGATTTCTCAGAAAATTAAAAATAGAAATACTGTGCTATCCAGCTATCCCACTACTGGGTATTTATCCAAAGAACTTGAAATCAATGACCCAAAGAGATTTATGCACTTCTATGTTCATTGCAGCATTATTCACAAAAGCCAAGACATGGAAGCAACCCAAGTGCCCTTCTACCGATGAATGGATAAAGATGATGTCATGTATACACAAACACACACACGCACACACACGCACATACACGCACACACTGGAATACTACTCAGCCATAAAAAAGACATAATTGTTCCATTTGCAACAACATAGATGGACCTTGAGGATATGATGTTAAGCGAAATAAGCCAGACAGAGAAAGAGGAATACTGCATGATTTCACTTGTGTTTGGAAGATAGAAAATACATGGATAAAGAGAACAGATTAGTGGTTATCGGAGGGGAAGGGGGTTGGGGAGTGTGAAAAGGATAAAGAGGCACATATGTATGGTGATGGACAAAAATTAAGACTACTAGTGGTGAGCACAATGAAGTCTATTCAGAAATTCATAAATAATAATCTACACCTGAAATTACACAATGTTATAAACCATTATGATCTCAATAAAATTACTGGGAACAAAAGATACTTGAAGTGATTAAAGGACAAGAGGGTATACAAACACTTGTTATATATCTTATGGTGCTGATTTTAAGTAAAACTGTAATTCACAAAAGAGAGAGGAATGAGCTGGATTAATAGGGAAAGTGAGACTTGAGGTGGGCCTTGAGAATGAGTAGGATTGAAGTAGGGGGAGATATACTGGCCCGTGTCTGTAAGACTGTAAGCCACGGCTGTGTTTGTGAGGAGCTCACCAAAAGCGCCTTGGGAGAGAGAAATGTTTGCATTAGAGTTTCTTAGCTGGGTATCCGTATCCCAGGCTCCTGAGGGTGCTCTCCAGTTCCCAGGCTCAACTCCCTCTCTGAACTTGTAACACCTCCCTCACGTGTGTGTTCTTGTTCACGGGCTCCTCTGACTGACTCACTCCTCATCCCTGACAGCATATAGCAGAGTCTGGCGTGGATCCTGCACGACCCCATGTTTCTGTCTCTGCCTGGCCTCCACAGAACACCAGATGAGACAAGTGGAGAGAGGGAATGCCAGGCAAGGAATATAGCACAAAGTCTGTGAAATAGGAGCGAATGTGGTGTGGGGTCGATAGAAGAGTCGGCTGTCCTGATTAAGGTGTACAGTTGTCTCTGGAAGCTACTTGACTAGCAGTGTGACCCTGAATAAGTCACTTGGTTTCTTGGAGCCTTAATTTTCTCGTCTATAAAATGGACATAAATTGACATTAACCTTTCAGGGCTGTTGTTCACAACATGGTGCCTACCCCACAGTAGGTACCGATTAATGGTAGCTGTTTGTATGAGTGTGGACCTGTAATATCACTCAGCTGTGTAGTCTTGGAGCTCCCAGATTTTCGTGCTGTGTAGTCAGTGTGAACTGTGTGTTTGAACTAAATGAGTGTGCTGAAGGCAGTGAATCTAGTGGGAGAAGAGACACACAGTGGGAAGTTATTGCAAGCGAGAGGACCAGCTGCTCCGTGACCTTATCCATCATCATGTATTGTTCCCCACTGCCCTGGGAGATGGTACTCTCAGTCAGGAGACCAGGTCTGGCCTGAGAAGAATGGTCAAGATCGCAGTTTGTTTCCAGTTTTCTCAAGTTCTTCTTTCCCCTTAGTTATTTAACACTTATTTATTGAGCATTTATTATGTGCCAGTTTTTGTGCTAAGTGTTGGCTTTTGAATATGCCTTTTCCTGTGCACTTCCCCTACCATGTTCTCTGACTGCCCTGGTCTCTCTTTCAGTCTGGTAAACACGTGATAATACTCAGTCACATTAAGAGCTCAAAGATATAATGTTAAATTAAAAATTTCAAAGCTCTGTGTGTGTGTATGTGTGTGTGTGTATCCTATTTGTGTGCAAAAGGCTAAATATGCATGTGTCTGTATGTGTCCAGTATATGTATGGAAGGAAGGATATATACAAGAAATTGCTAACAACAGTTACCTCTGGCAAGTGGAATTTGGCAAGCAGGGGCAGTGGGAGAAGAGGAAAGGAACTTTTCATTTTCATCTATAGCCCTCTGTTCTACTTGATGTTTTTACCATGTGCATGTATTATTTTTGTAATTAATAAACTTGATGCTAAAAATAAAACTCATTTATACTGAGGAGTTATTTCTTTTTCTTTAAAACATGATGATTTAGAAGAAAATATGGGGCAGGCATTTATAAGCATGCATAAAAACCCAAAGGAAAAGAATGAAAGATTTGATAACAACAAAATTACAAACCTCTTTATGAAAAAAATAACCCATAAATTAAAAGGCTGGTGATAAACTGGAAGAATGTATTCAGCACGTGTATAAAGACAAGGCTGATGTCCATAATATAAATAACAAACCAGTATGAAAAACAACATAGAGGACTTCTACTTCTATAATAACAAGTCTCAGCAAAGTTAAAGGATTCGAGTCATGCAAAGTATGTTCTCTGACCACAGTGGAGTTAAGCTAAAAATCAGTAAAAGAAAGATATATGAAAAGATAGATGAAAGATATACCGAAATTAACCCACTTCTAAATACTCCATGGCTCAAGAGTAAGTCTCAAGGGAAATTAGAAAGTATTTTAAACTGAGTGAAAATGAAAACATGAGACATACAGATTTGTGGGATATAGCTAACACAGTACTCAGAAAGAAATTTATAGCACTAAACAGCTACATTAGAAAAGCAAAGTCTTAAATCAATGACCTCAGCTTCCAAAATAAGAAACTACAAAAAGATTAAGTTTAATTCAAAGTAAGCAGAAGAAAGGAAATAATAAAGATAAGAGCAGAGTACCTATATACTGTATGATTCCATTTTTATAAAATTTAGAAAATTAAAAGCATTATATATAGTGACGGTAGATTAGTGGTTACCTAGCAACAGAGTTGGGGACAGGAAGGGATGCATTATAAAAGGGCACAAGAAAATATTTGGGGGTGATTGACATGCTCATTTTCTTGTTTGTGGTGATTTCACTCAAAATTCATCAAATTGTATTCTTTAAATATGTCTAGCTTATTGTATATTAATTATACCTTAATATAGCTATAAACACACACACACTCAAAAACATGTCTTAAAGAGTCATTTAAGGACACCAGGTATCTAACCCTCTATTCTACAGAGAAGGAACCTGGAGTCCAAAGAGGTCAAGGTCATGCAGCCAATCCATGATAAGACTGGGATTAGAATTTAAGTGTCCTTATTCCTGGTCTTGCTCTTATTAGTATATCAAAGGCAGAGCTCAGATCAAAGGAATAGATCAATTGCAACTGGTGGGTTTTCAGTCTTTTGTGGCATACCAATGGGAAAGAGACGTGCACGATGAAAAAGGATGATTTTTCCAGGATTCTTTCAGTGATGTGCTGGAACTGGCTCACACTGACTTGTGACAGTTGATGGTTAAATTTTCAGGAATTTTGTGTCAGCTGCCAAACAAATCCATTATTAAAAATTAAATGATACAAACTTGCCGTTACGTAAACTTTATTAAAATTAAGGTAATAAATACTCTAAACTCATCACTTCCTAATTGTTTTGCTGCATTTTACTGCCATCTGTGCTCTTGAGGTTATTCACATGTATTGTATCTGTGTGGTGGAAATGTTAAATGAGGTTCTACTCTGCATCTCTTCTCTGTTCCACATTCAATGACATCACACTGGTAGCTTGAAATTGGCTGTGGTGGGAGTGTTTACACCATAGAAATCAGCAAATGCTACAAATTAGGGATCTTCCTCCCCTTAACCCCAGAGAGCTGCTTGTTAAACATTTACCAGAACATTTCTGCCTCAAAGCATCACTTGCCGTGGCATTTGTTTAAGGCTAGCCTGGAAGGCAACCCATCAATGCCTAGAGTCATGCTGGGTAATCAGTAGGCAGTCAATAAATGTTTGGGGGTAACCGATTATCCTGGGTTATCCAGGATTTTCTTGATTCCTGAACATCCCAGGAAATTCCTCAGTCCTGGGCCAGCCAGCATAGTTGAGCACTCTAGTGTTTGCACTTTTTTTTTTTTTTTAAAGGAACCAGGTGTGTAAATAAATTGAAAGCTATCTTCTTTCTTGGAAAAATAGCCCAAATATATCTCCTCTGTGAGATAGCTAGTGGCACATTTCTGCATAAAGCCCCACAGTAGTAGCTAAATAGTATCTAGGAGGAAAGACAGGACCTTGCATGTGGTAGGCCCTCAAGAAATGTCCATTGGCAGAATATGACTGGAGAAAGGCAAGTCTGCAATGGGAATGGAGGCCCAAAGATGGTGGAAAACTACAGAGTCTGGTCTACCAGCAGGTGGCAACTGCAGGTGGCCAGAGACTCTGGATCTGAGGCAGGCAGGGGTTGGGGAAGCCTCAAAAGAGAAAGGATCGAAAAATATATTGTCAGTGAGAGCTGACAGTATAGTGAGTGTGAATGCTAAAGAGGGTGGCTGCAACTTAGAGGTGTTATTGTGGTTGTTAGCACTTTGAGGACCTCAGAGGAGTTTACTCTCTGCCTGCCCCTTCCACTTCGTTTCCTTCCTTTCTTTTTTTCTGTTCAAGAGTCACTCCACCAAGGGCTGAGTAGGCAGTTGCATATGCAGCATGGGAAAGTTTTCTCTGCCCAAAGACCTGCCCCCTCCTTCCTCTCCACCACCCAGACCTGCAATTTTCACCACAAGTCAATCTCTGTCCTGAGTTAAGCTGCTCAAAAGCACTGAACAGTAAGGAAACAAAAAGCTATTAGCAGCCTGTTAACATTTGACTTCAGATTAGTAAATTAGTTCCTAATTGGTCCCCAAGAGGCTGGAACATACAGAGCAAGTGAGCTTTGGTGGTGAGAAGAGGAGAGGAGAAGGCTCTGGAACATTGGCCTGGTCTGGGCACATCACTAAGAACCTGAATTGGAGAGAGAGGTAATGACCTAGGCACGGAAGAGAGATACCAGAAGCAAATGTCACCCATTTCCCAGGTTTATTTATGGTTGATTCAGTGTCTCTTGCTCACTTGTCTCTCTCTTGCTTTTCCAACTCCAGGAAATCTTCCTTGAAAAAGTTCCATTCCCTAGTGTGAAAGTATCACACTCCTTCTCACCAAGACACTCCTTAATCCCCATCAGAATGCCGGGGATTGGGAGGGAGCGATGCCTCCTTTCCCGGAAGAAACAGATAGCAATAATAATAACAATAGCAATGATAATAGTAAGAATCATTACTGTTCAAGTACTTAGTTATGACAGGCATTGTGCTTTACTATATTTTTTCACTTAATTCTGTGAAGTAGACATTTATTTTCTTCATGTTATATGTGAGATGCTGAGTTGTCAAGTAATTTGCCAAAAGTCACACAGGTGCTAAGTGGCAGAGCCAGAATGCAAACTTGTCTGATCCCAAAATCTGTGCTCTTAACAACCATAACTCTTCATGTAGACTCCAGCTAGGGTTGGAGGAAGAAGGAGGTAGACGTAAAAGAAGAAGTATTTCATTCAACAAATGTGTATGCACTTCCTACTATGTGCTGGGCCTATGGGGTATAAAAAGATGAATGAGCACAGGCCTTGCCCTTAATGAGAATACAGTTGAACAGAGGGGATATGTCCACTGTTCCAATAGCTCTAATAGAAGACAGACTTGGGTCAGGACCATGACATAATCATGATAAGAGCTACCAGTTATTGAGAGCATACTATGGGTCAGGCACTATGCTAATACATTCTACATATATTTAATGCTCATGACAACTCTGGGACTATTACTGCATTTTACAGATGAGAAAACAAGGCTAACAGAGGCTTCATTAACTTCTGTGCCTCAGAATAGTGTGTTACCGGGCTCTTCAGAGGCAGAAGGAGAGAACTGGACTGACCGTTCACTTATACCTCCTTTTTGAGTGAACTAGAGGTATCTGCACCAAGCGCAGAGCCCACAAACCAGAGCCACCAGCTGTTTCAAGATCATGTGTACCTCTGCCAGCACCTAATCTGCAGCAGCTTGACACTATATTTTCATTGCATTTGAAACTTTGAAAACAGTGAGGGCCACCAGAGTGCCATCATTGGCCACCACCACAAATGCGCCCCACACCACCTTTCTTGGGTTTAAAATCATTTATTAATTATGACTACTAAGTGCCACTGAACTGTACACTTTAAAATGGTTAAAATGGTACATTTTATGCCGTGTATTTTGTCACAATAAAAAACATTTGTTACACAAAATGTTAACTTTTAGACAAAGTTTAATATACATTGCATGGTTACAGAAAGTCACTTTCCTGCAAAAAAGGTTCAAAAGCTAAATACTCTATGATTGAGTTCATAATCAGGGCAACAGAGCCTTTTTCCATGAGATGAACTCTGCCACCACCTCGGCAGTTTTGGGCAGCAACCATGCTGCCGTCATCTCTCACGTTCTCATGCTATTATTTTGTGCCTCTTCTTCCCAGTCCTTTTTCCCATGACTCCCTTCTTGCACAAATATTTCCACTGTGTCCCCAGATCTTTTGTTGTGTGATAAACAAGCTCTCCTACATTCCTCCTTGTCACCAAATGCTACTTGCTCCTCCTTGCCCTAGCTGACTCTGGCACTTTGCCAAGGACAAAGAGACTCGCATCCTCCTGCTTTTCTGAGGTAGCTTTGAGGTCCTTGTTTCTCTGCTGCGCTGGAAAGATGTTAAGGCACATGCCAGCTGAATCAATCACTTGCCACACCTCATCTCTGTCGCCTAGGCACTGGTCATGCCCCCAGAGTAATACAGGCCTTTTAGCCTCTTAACACACAGTCTTCCTTGCCAAAATTCATGTCATTGTCCTGGGGGTTACACTGTTCACCTGGTTTATTCATTTAAAACTTGTGCCTAGCAGTTCTTGACTTCTTAAAACATAATGCCCTTGAACTGCCTCCGTTTTAGTCACCCTCTTTCATGGCTACCCTCTGGACCTTTGCAGCCCAATATAGTAGCCACTAGCCACGGGAGGCTATTCAAATTTAAATTAACTAAAATTAAATAAAAATTTAAAATTAGCTCCTCAGTTGCACCAGTCACATTTCAAGTGCTCAATAGCCACCTGTGGGTAGTGGCTTCCATATTAGATAAAGCAGATAGAGAGAATTTCCATCATTAAAGAAAGTTCTGTTAGATAGCATAGCTCATGACATTGTCCTTACCCAGAACTGTTCTACCTCAACGATATTTAAAAACATGTTGTATATCTATAATTTGCTAGGCATTGGCCAAGGAGCTGAAGATACAATGGTGAACAAAACAGATATCATTTATTAAGGCTTACTACACAGCTATAGTAATCAAGATAGTGCGGCAGTGCAAGAGGGGTAGACACATAGATCATTGAAATAGAATAGAGAACCTAGAAATAGACTCACAAATATGTCTTTTTTTTTTTTAACAAAGCAGTTCAATGGAGGAAGGATAGCCTTTTCAACACATGGTGTTGGAGCAATAGGATGTTTGTAGGCACAAACACACAAAAAAGAAAACATGAACCTCAGCCTAAACCTCACACTTTATACAAAAGTTAAAATGAATTGCAAGCTGAAATGTAAAATGTAAAAGCATAAAACCTTAGAAAAAGCATAGGAGAAAATTTTCGGGATCTAGGGCTAGGCAAAATTAAAACCTTATTTATAGACTTTCACTCTGCAGAAGATTCTGTCAAGAGGATGAAAAGACGAGCTACAAACCAGGAGAAAATGTTTATAAACCATGTATTCAACAAATGATTCATATCTAAAATATATAAAGAACTCTCAAAAATCAGCAGAAAAAACCTAGACAATCCAATTAGAAAACGGGCAAAAGACAGGAATGCACATTTCACTGAAGAGGATATACACATGTCAAATTAGCACATGAGATGATGTTGAACATCATTAGCCATTAGAGAAATGCAAATAGAACCACAATGAAATACCATTGCACACCTATCAGAATGGCAAAAATAAAAAACAGTGGTAACACTTAGTGCTGATAATGACGCAGAGGAACAATCACTCACACATTGCTGGTGGAAATATAAAATGGTAGAGCCACTCTGAGACAGAATTTGGCAGTGAGAAGAATTTGGGAGTGAGAAGGATCTGGGAGAGAAATGGGTTTGGCTATAAAGGGCACCGTGAGAGATCCTTGCAGTGATGGAACTGTTCTTTGTTTTGACTGAATCAATGTCAATATTCTGGTTAGGATATTGCAGTATAGTTTTGCAGGATGTTACTGTGGGGAAAAGCTGGGTGAAGGATACATGAGATCTCTCTGTATTATTTCTTACAACGGCACGTGAATCTACAGTTATCTCGAAACAATGAGTTTAATTTAAAAAAGAAAAAGCCAAGGGAGGCGAACATTTCAAGAAGAAGAAAGTGATTAACTGATCAAATGCTGCCAAGAAATCTAGCAAGATGAGAAATGAAAAATGCCCATTAATTTTGACAATATGGAGGTTACTGTAACCTGGGCAGGAGCTGTTTTGCTGTAGTAAAGGGGCTGGAAACCAGGTGGAAGTGGACTGGGATGAAACAGGAGGCAAGGAAACAATGATAGTAACAAGAGACCACTCTCTCAAAAAGTTTAACTGTGAAGGAGAAGGCGGTAGCTTGAGTGACGTGTGGGGTTAAGCAAGTTTTTTTAAGGGGGGGTGTTTTTTTGTTTTTGTTTTTGTTTTTTTAAAGATTTTTAAAATTTTTTCCTTTTTCTCCCCAAAGCCCCCCAGTACATAGTTGTATATTCTTCATTGTGGGTCCTTCTAGTTGTGGCATGTGGGATACTGCCTCAGCGTGGTTTGATGAGCGGTGCCATGTCCGCGCCCAGGATTCGAACCAACGAAACACTGGGCCGCCTGCAGCGGAGCGCACGAACTTAACCACTGGGCCACGGGGCTAGCCCAGGTGTTTTGTCTTTAATGGAGACGATTCAACCTGTTTAAACCTGTTGGAAAGAATCCAATGGAGATGGAAAAATTGAACAAACAGGAAACATAAGGGATCATCAATAGTGTAAGGCTCCTGAAAGATAGCAGACAATGGGACCAAAAGTATACAGAGAGAGATTGCCACTGGAGAGAAGTAATTAACACCTTTTTCTAATGTAATGGAAGAGAATAAGATGAGGATGGAAGCAGATAATTTTCTCTGTGATGCTGGAAGAACTGCTGAGAGCAGGAGTGGATGTGAGGGGAAGAGGGAGGTATGTGAGGGAGAACTGGGGTTTAAGGAGACAGAGAAGGTTTGAAATATTTGTTCTGGAGAACGAGTTAACCAAAGAGATTTAGTAGGATTGTCTGGCAGTGTTGTGGGCCCCTTTGAGGATTGATGATCTTGAATTTCTTGTAAACCAGTATGCCTTGTTGTGTGAATTTCTCTAGCAGTGCTCAGGTGCAGGTGCAGAAAAAACAGAGTTGGGTTTAGCAGGATAGGGGTTTTAAAAAACAAGTTCAAGGCAAAGGAGCTTAGTACTGGCAATAATGTTACTGAAATGATAACCACAGCGTCTAATCTAAGTAATGAGGGAAATAAAAAAGAAGAGCCCTAATAGATTGAGAGGAAGTAGAGGGATCCACAGACTTCAGGAGCTGAGGAATGATCATGGTTCTAGTTGAAAAACTGGGAATAGAGAGGTTGTGGCTGGAAATTGGGATGCTTGAATTCATGACTTTGGGGATGAAGCACTTTCTGGTAATAACAAGATCTGGAGTGGGGCTATGGGTGTGTGTGACTAAGGTGAAAGAGAAGGTCTTTTGAGATAAGGAGGTCAAGGAACTGAGATGTTGGATGAGTTATCCTTGGGAATTTTGAGATCGCTAGAATAGTGCCAGGGTTTGAGGTGGAAGGAAAATCTGTGGACCACGGGTGAAAGTCATCAGTAAGTAAAGAAGAGAGGCTCAAAGGTAATTTGATGAGTGATGAAGAGAGGAAAAATGCATGTAATTAAATGGCGTCAAAGGATCTAATATGGTTTTTATAGTTTTTGCTTCTGTTTTAGGAGCATAGGGAAGTAATGGTTTAAAAGCAGAAATGTGGAGCAAGCAGGACATCGATCCCACCCTTTACTTTGCTTTGAGGACAGAAAAGATAAACCCTTTTCCACAAGGCTGCAGTGGTGGCCGCCAGGTTTCAATTAAGATCAGGGGATGAAGGGAACTCTGGATGAAGAGTCTGAGGATGTAGGAGGGCTTGCTAAATATGGTGAGGCAGTTCCAGTGGGTACAGAGGAAAATTTCAGGGGGTTAGGGAGGAGTGGAGCACTGGATCTGGGGCCAGGAAGTACATGGCATTATGGGGATGGTGGTGGGACAGATGCCAAGGAGAGAAGGAGTGATGACAAGCAGGGTGAGGGCCTGGTGGATTTAGTCTCAGCAGATCTTGGAGGAGAGAAGAAACTAGGCCTACCATCCAGAATTCCCTCAGCCTCGCATCTATAGTCTCTGCCTGTTTGGACTAATGTGGTGGCAAACCTAGGGGTTATAGTTTCTGCACTGGAAAGGCCTGCAGTGGCATTGGTCTCAGAAGAGGTAGCTTCAGTCTCAATGCTTGTGGCAAGGATTTGTGGCTTCTTTGGTGGCTAGAATTCCACTTCTCTGACCAAAATCTTCTGTCTCTCTAGTCTTTGTCTTTATTGTCACTACAGTTATTTTTCTAACTCATTCAACCCTTTAGTCCTTTGACCTCTCCATTATTTCTCAAGCAACGTATCAACCCTCTCTTCTTCATTTCCGCTCCTGACAACTATCTTATTAATATCTTCAAACTGCCGTGTTGCTGGTCCATCCATTGTACTTGCATAGTACCAGAACCCCAAACCTAGACCAACCCAAAATGTCTACCTCCTATGCATGAGGATTGGCTTCAGTCTCAACTGGGCTTTCCACACTGCCATGGATCCTTTGTATGCCCTTCGACAGCATTCTCTCCCATTCACCCAAGAACCCAGTTCAGCTCTTCACTTGTTTCCCTAAATCCCCTTCCCCCGTCTCTCAGCAGGTAACCTCTCAGCAGATAATCCCACTTTACCATAAATACAGAGGCCAGAAATAACCTTAACTTCCCACCGCCCAACATGATACACCCCTTGTAGACTTACAGGCATTTGTCTAAGGTTAATCATGGTATCTATGCTCTGTGTCCTCCTTCCTTCTTAGGACCTTTGATCCATTGTTTGGAAACTTTCTCTTCCTGCCCCACAGCTATATCTTCACCCTTTCCCTCTCTACTAACTTCTCTTTATCTCTAACACACACACCTGCCACACACATACACTGCTAGGTATAAATATGCTTAAGTATAATTCAACTTAAAAAAACAAATTATCCTTTCAAACAAGTATTTTTATGACACTTTCTTTAAAATTAGGTCTATTTTGACTGAATTCATTACACTTCCATTGCACAGTAGCTTGTTTTGGGGGGTGGGAGGGAAGAGAATGGAAGAGAGTAGAAGAGAAGGGAAGGGGAGGGGAGGGGAGGAGAGTGAAGAGAGGAGAGGAGAGAAGAGAAGGATGCTGACAGTGAGAGAAATGATGTTTCAATATGGCCTGTAGGAATATCAAGCAGCTATTAGAATGATGCTTACACAGCACATTTATTATAATGGCAAAGTGTTTACAATGTATTTTAATTGAAAACAAGTTATAAAACATTATGAAAACATTTTTGTAAAAATGTGTGTGTGTGTAGTTCAATGATGGGCCAGAAAGATAAATGCCAAAATGTTACCCGTGATTATTTCTGGCCTGTGGTATACCTTTGATTTACCAATATCTTCTAAATCTTCTATATTAAACATGTGACTTTTGTAATAGGGAAAAATATCTCCCTAGACACTAGATTGTTCCCTTCCTATAGTGACCCCTTTCTCTCTCTTCTTTCCTTCAAATCTAAACTTTTTGAATAGTCTCCATTCACTGTTTCCAGTTGTTTCCTCCCCAACCTCTCCTCAGTTGTTTGCATTCTGGCCTGAGTTCCCACCATCTAATGAAACCATCCTCACCAAGGTCACCCATGGCATCCTTGTTGCTAATCTCCTGGACATTTTCTGTACTTATCTGAACTGCCCAAGTTGTTGGACTGGATTTGATACTATATTATGGATCGCTCTGTTCTTCCTTATACTCCTTCACCTCTTGGGTCCCAGGACCACATTCTTTCCTAGGTTTGCTGGCAGCAAGGGTGTGAACTGGAAAGGCAGACAAAACTGGGTTTGAATCCTGGCTGTGCCACTGTACTAGCAACATGAACTTGGGCAGGCCACCTTAGTGTCTCTGAGCCTCAGTTTCCTCTCAGGAAAATGGGCATGATAATGTTTACTTCCTAAAGTTTTGTTATGCCTGCTTCCTAAAGTTTTGCTTAGGATTAAATGAGATAATGCTTGTGAAGTACTTAGCACAGTCATTGGCATGTGGCAAGTGGTAGTAAATGACAGTAGCAGCACTAGTAGAATTATTGTTATTCCTACTTTTCTGAATTCTCTTCTCAGGTTCCCCTGTAAATGTCAGTGCTCGCCAGAGTTCTGTCCTGGGTCTCGTTCTCTTCTGATGCTGTACCCTGTCCCTGGGTGATCTCATCCATGCTCATGGCTTCAACTGCCTCGTATGCTGATAAACTGTCAAATCTGCACCCTCATCCAAACCTTTCTCCTGAGTTCCAGATCCCTCTAACCATCTGCCTGAGGTTCACCACTTGGATGTCCCCTACCAGAATTTCAGAGATAGGAGGATTGTGTAGATCAGTGGTTATCAACTGGGGACCATTTTGTCCCCTCAGGGGGCATTTGGCAATGTCTGGAGTCATTTTTAGTTGTTGTGACTGGCAATGGATGGGGGTGTCCTACTGGCTTCTAGTGGGTGGAGGCCAGGGATGCAGCTAAACATCCCACAATGCGCAGGACAGCCCCCCACAACAAAGAATTATCTGACCCCAAATGTCAATAGTGTCAAGGTTGAGATACCCTGGCTTACATAATCTCTAAAGGCCCAGCTCTGACATTCTTGTAGGAGATATTTAAGTGGTGATGAACATGGACCATGAAGTCTCGAGAAGGAGCTGACATGATTAAGATCAGAGGGGTTTCAGCAGCGGAGTAATCGTTGGCCCCATCCTCCTCCCTCCTTGTTTGCCTTCCACCCCTCTTGCTGCTCTCCCTCTGCCTCCTTGGTAAACTCTTCTTCCTGTCTCTTTTCCTTATCTCTGCCCCTCTCAATATCTCTCCCTGAGTGACCTCATCTAGTTCTGTGGCTTCAACTTCAGCCTATACGCTGATGACTTCTGGGTCTACGTTTCCACGTCAGACTTTGATCTCTCCTGCTCCAGACTCACATAGCCACATAGCTATCTACTTACCATTATTCAGAATAACTTGTGAACATAATTTCTATTCTCATATCCAAGGTTTGAGGATTTTGAAGGACTACATACATGCTATGTTCTGCCCTGTGCCCTCTGCTTTATTCACTTAGCTGCCTACTGTCTCACGTTCACTTTTTTCTATCAAAATTTACCTATCAAGCAAATTACTCCCTGGAATTCTAGCAGATGGCAAGTGCTAATCTTATAAAATCATTCATACAAGTATTTGCCAAATGACCTAGTATGTTTGAGACACAGCACTGCCCTTAGGGAATTCAATATAAGGCTTTTGTAGGAGATATAAATGATTAAGCTTTATTCTGATTCTGTCACTAACTGGCTGCATGACTTTGGGTAAGTTAGTTTCATTTTCTTGACCTCAGCTTCCTCATCTGTAAATTAAGAGAGTTAGATGAGAACACTTTCCCTAATGGGTATGATTATAACAATCACCAAAGCTACTTGTGAAAAATAAAAATTTCCAGGCACTTCTCCAGAGGAGGATTCGGTATGGGTTGTATGTCGTGGATTTAACCAGGTAAAATCGCCTGTAGCAACCTTAACTCCAAGAAACAAACTTAAGTGCAGAAATCTCCATCTGCAGAAGTCAGGATTCTCCCTCCAATCCGGCTCTGTCCCATCCCAGAGGACCCAACACTCTTCCGCACGCCCAGCATTAATGCCTCTCCATATCCCTCCACACACTCCATAGCCACAGGAGAGGTCACATCTGTTGGAGTTAAGAGGGGACACAAAATCAAAGAAGACTTCGTGGAGGAGGTTGCATTTGGGCTGGGCCTTGAGGAATGGGACAGGATTTCACCAGAGATAGAGGGAAAGAATCGTTCAGAAAGAGGCTATGATGTGAATTCATTTATTCAGACAATGTTTACTGGTATCTACCATGTGCCAGGCTCTAACAACAAGGTGAAAGAGGGCACAGGCTTTGGAGTCAGAGGGACCTGGGCTCCAAATACCTATTGTACCTTCCTCCATCCCACCCTACTCACTGCTTACGGCAGCCTCCTGTTCTCCTGTCACAGAGGTGGCTCCTACACCCGCTCTCACTGCTGAAAGGCAGTTGTCTAATGGGCAGCCATGTTGCTTCACTTTCCGTCCAATTCCTGCTCCCCAAATATGCTTTCTAGGCAGCTGGAATTCTGTCCTGACACATCAGAGGCCCGTTTTGGTGACTTTGGAATTTGTCCGTAGCAACTTCAACTAAAGTATGCAAACTCAGGTGCAAAACTCCGAGTCCCTCACCCCCAGTGTCTGGTCAGGAAAAGCCCCTCAGAACCTTTTTGCACATGTTGCTGCCCACCCTCCCCAGTCTCTGTGCGCAAGTGCAGTGGTCTTGTAATGACCCTGTTGTCTCCCTTTCCTCATGTGGTGTGCCTGTGGTCACGTGGTTCCCAGGGGCTGCGTAGGCGTGTTTGTGAGGTTTTCTGCTCTAACCCATCGGTATTAGTGTGAGAAGGTTTATAGTTATAGTGACCCTATAGTTCACTGTTGCAAGCTGGGCTGTAAAAGCAACATTACTAATCTTTACACCATGACAAGAATGATCATATATCAAGACCTGCCTCCGGCGGAAGTAAGTCACAGAGCTGCCGGGGCAGGCTGTGATATATGGTCACCTTATTCATACCCTTATAAGAGTCTCAACTCCGAGACACAAAATCAGGAGTAAAAACCTCCACATGCAAGCAGGGCATCTGGCCCAGAAAGGCAGTTTAAACCTCTTGGTGCTAAGTCTGAAAAGATTGCATTAGTATTTTGTAATATTGGGTTGTATCTGCTTGCAACAAAGCGGAGTCTAAAATCAGCATGTAATGCCCAATCTCACTGGTCTGCCTGTGATGCATTCATAAGGTGACAATCCATGTTTACCAGAAGAAAAGGACCCCCCCTTAGGACCAATGAGACCAAGATAGTTGTAAGTATTCAGAAAATTTAGGAATTTTTTTTCGCTTTTTTAAAAATGCTTTTTGGTGAGGAAGATTGGCCCTGAGCTAACATCTGTTGCCAATCTTCCTCTTTTTTTTCCCTCCTCAAATCCCCAGTGGTTAGTCGCATATCCTAGTTGTAAGTCATTCTATTTCTTCAATGTGTGATGCCACCACAGCATGGCTTGATGAGTGGTGTGTAGGCCCGCACCCAGGATCCAAACTGGCGAACACTGGGCTGCCAAAGCAGAGCACGCAAACTTAACCACTTGGCCATGGGGCTGGCCCCAGTTTAGGAATTTTTAAGCTTAAAATCCCATTAGCTGAAGTAGTCAGTTCTAGCAGAAAGCAAAGGGAGACTGGAACTCCAGCCCCAGACACTTTTCAGCCAGGCTGGCTTGTGTATGTACGCATAGGAGGCCCAGGGCTGGCCAGTGGCTTCAGTACTTCAGCGACCCAGACCCCTTGCCACCACAACCAGGTGGGTCCTGGCCCTGAGGCAGTGGCAACCCCACCCACTCCCACTCCCTAGACATGATGGCTGCAGCAGCCTCCCTAGGTCCTGATAGCACCTACAGCTGACCAACTCCTGGCCCACCCTGGCCAGGCAGCTAAGGATGGGGCACCTCTGTGCGGTGGGCTTGGTGGGGCTTGAAGAATGGTGGCAGCCCAGATGCTAGGAAGACCATGAGGAGTCTTGAGGGCCCGAGAAGGCAGGTCAGCATGGACGCCAGCTGGGCCACCTCAACTTCAGACCATGGACCCACACAGTTCTGGGGATGTGGTGTGTCTGATGTTTTCCAGTTGGATGAGATACTACCTGGCCCTGGCAACAATGGACAAAGGCCTTGCTGGACCAGGTGTATGGAATCCTGAAAGAAGAAAAATGGAGGAGTCAGTGGCCAATGGGTAGTCTTCATTCTACCAGATCTTGATAATGGGAGAGAGAAAGGGTAAAATAACATACCACATTTGGTCAATAGGAAGTGTCCAACACACTTTGGGACAGTTTTCTGTCCCTTTTTAGAAGTCCTATATATATAATTGAAAAGGCTACTCTTAACTTTTCCCCAACCTTTTTAAAAAAACCTTGCATTGCTATATTAACATAGGTCTTCTAGATGTAAAGTCTCTTGTAAATGCACCATTTTTTCTCTTTTTAAAAATTAAATTTTTTGAGATAAATCTCACTATTTTAACTATTTTAAAATGTACAACTCAGTGATTTTTAGTGTATTTACAATGTTGTGCAACCATCACCACTATCCAATTCCAGAACATTTTCATTACCCCAAAGATAAGTCTAGTACTCACCAAGCAATTGCTCTCCATTCTCCCCCTGATAATCACTAATATACTTTCTGTCTCTATAGACTTGCCTATTCTGGACATTTTATATAACTGGAATCACACAATATGTAGCCTTTTGTGTCTGGCTTCTTTAACTTAGCCTAATGTTTTCAAGGGTCATCTGTGTATCAACACTTCATTCCTTTTTTATGGCTGGATGTTAATTCCATTGTACAGAAATATCACATTTTGTTTATCCATTCACCAGGTGATGGACAATTACCTTGTATCCACTTTTTGAATAATGACTAATTATTATGAATAATGATGCTATGAACATTTGTGCACAGGTTTTTGTTTGATCATAAGTTTTCAATTCTCATAAGTATATACCTTGGAGTGGAATTGCTGGGTCATACGATAACTCTTTGTTTAATTTCTGAAGAACTGCCAAACTTTTTTCCACAGCGGCTGCATCATTTTACATTCCCAGCAGCAATGTCTGAGGGTTCCAATTCTTCACATTTGCACTGACACATTGTTATTTTCTATTTGTTTAATTATAGCCACCCTAGTGGGTGTATCTCATTGTGGTTTTGATTTTCATTTTCCAAATAACTAATGATCTTTTCATGTGTATATTGGCCATTTGTGTATCTTCTTTGGAGAAATGTCTATTCAAATCCTTTGCCCATATTTAAGTTGGGTTGTTTATCTTTTTACTGTTGAGTTGTAAGAGTTCTAATATATTCTGTATACCAGACCACTATCAGGCCTATGATTTGAAAATATTTTCTGTAATCCCATAGGTTGTCTTTTCACTTTCTTAATAGTGTCCTTTCACATACAAAAGTTTTAATTTTTATGAAATCCAATTTATTTTTTCTTCAATTCCTTGTCCTTTGGGTATCATATTTGAGAAACAACTGCCTAATCCAAAGTATGAAGATTTATTGCCTATGTTTTCTTCTAAGAGTTTTATAGTATTTGTTCTTACATTTAGGCCTTTGGTTCACTCTGAGTTAATTTTTGCATATTGTGTGAGGTAGGGGTCCAAATTATTATTATTATTATTTTTTAATGTGGTATCTTTTTATCCCAGAACCATTTGTTGAAAAAACTATTTTTTCTCCATTGAATGGTCTTGGTACCCTTGTCAGAAATCAGCTGACCATAGATGGTTGGATTTATTTCTGGACTTTCAGTTCTATTCCATTGATCTGTATATCTGTTTATGACACAACCCCACTGTTTTGATTACTCTAGGTTTGCAGTAAGTTTTGAAATTGGGAAGTGTTCGTTCCCCAGCTTTGTTCTTCTTTTTCAAGATTGTTTTTCTTATTCACAGGCCCTTGTATTTCCATAAGAATTTTAGGACTAGCTTGTTAATTTTTCCAAAAACTGCAGTTGGAATTTTGATAAGGATTGCTTTGAGCCTGTAGATTAATTCAGCAAGTATTGCCTTCTGTACAGTTTTAAATCTTCCAATCCATGAACATGGGATGCCTTTCCATTTGCAGTAGTCCCCCCTTATCCATGGCTTCACATTCCATGGTTTCAGTTAACCACAGTCAACTGTAGTCCAAAAATATTAAATGAAAAACTCCAATAAGATATTTTGAGAGAGAGAGAGAGACACCACATTCACGTAATTTCTATTACACTATATTGTTATAATTGTTCTATTTTATTATTAGTTATTGTTAGTCTCTTACTGTGACTAATCTATACATTAAACTTTATCATAGGTATGTACGTATAGGAAAAAACATAGAATATGTAGGGTTCAGTACTATCCAGGGTTTCAGACATTCACTGGGAGTCTTGGAATGCATCCCCCATGGATAAGGGGGAGACTACTGTATTTAGGTCTTCTTTAATTTTTTTCTACAAATTTTGTAGTTTAGAGTGTATAGGTCTTGCACTTCCTTGGTTAAATTTATTCTTAGTCATTTCATTCTTTTTGATGCTATTGTAAATGAAATTGTATACTTAATTTTATTTTTGGATTTTGCATTGTTAGTGTACAGAAATACAACTGATTTTTGTATATTAGTCTTGCATCCTGCAACTTTGCTGAACTCACTTATTAATGACAGTACTTTATTTGTGGATACTTTAGGGTTTTCTACATATAAGACCAAGTCACCTGTGATCAGTGGTGCTTTTAATTCTTTCTTTCCTATATGGATGCCATTTATTTATTTTTCTTGCTTAATTGCCCTGACTAAAACCTCTCATACAATGTTAAATAGAAGTGTCAAGAGCAGACATCCTTCTCCTGTTCCTAATCTTAGGGGAAAATATTCATTTTTTCACCATTAAGTATGATGTTAGCTGTGGGTGTTTCATAGATACCCTTTATCATCTTCAGGAAATTCTCTCCTATTACTAGTATTTTGAGTGTTTTTATCATGAAAGGCTGTTGAATTTTGTCAAATGCTTTTTCTCTGTCTATTGAGATAATCATGTGGGGTTTTTTTTCCTGTTTGGTCTATTAATTACATTAACTGACTTTCATATGTTGAATCAATCTTGCATTCCGGGGAAAAATCCTGCTTAGTCATGTTGTATAATCCTTTAATATGCTGCTGTATTTGATTTTCTAGTATTTCATTGGGGATTTTGTGTCTATATTCATAAGGGATATTGGTCTGTAGTTTTCTTTTCTTGTGATGTTTTAGTCAGGTTTCTGTAATGCTGGCGTCATAGAATGATTTGTGATGTGTTCCCTCCTTTCCTACTTTTTGGAAGAGTTTGAGAAGTATTGGTTTTTATTCTTTAATTGTTTGGTAGAATTCACCAGTGAGACCGTCTGTTCCTGGGCTTTTCTTTGTTGGAAGATTTTTTTGTTTTTATGTTTACTAATGACTGTCTCAATGATTGTACCCATGGTATTTTAATTTGTAGAGGTGACTGAGTGTTGACATGAAGAAGCCAATGGTATTGAGAGAATATTTTTATTACTTACATTTCCCAAGAGCAGTGGTATGACATGCCATGCAGAGCCACATGGGAAAGCACCAGTGTCAGGCAGTGGGCAGAAAGGAGTGAGGGGAAAGCTTAGGTCAGAGCCTTTATTGGGGTTTCCACAGGAAGGGAAAGACAGGGCAAGGTAAGCAGCTTAGGACTGGCTAGTTTGAATAATTCTGATGGGCTTTTGGGCATAGGAGCTGTCCCTGTTTGTCTCATACCTGGCCCTGGGTCGATTTAGGGCAGGGGGAAATGTTGGTTTGGTATGTGACAGTTCGATAAGGAGGTGATTCAAAGTGTGGGGGCTGGATCACAGGGGAGATATAAACAACTTTGGCCATTAGTTTGGCCCTGTAATTAACAGATGCCAAACAGACAAATACAGCATCTAAGAAAACACAGAACACTGACTCAATCTGTTGCCTTGTTATAGGTCAATTCAGATGTTCAATTTCTTCTTCAGTCACTTTTTTTTCCCAAGGAAGATTAGCCCTGATCTAACACCTACCAATCCTCCTCTTTTTTATGAGGAAGACTGGTGCTGAGCTAACATCCGTGCCCATCTTCCTATAATTTATATGTGGGACGTCTACCACAGCATGGCTTGCCACACGGTGCCATGTCCACACCTGGGATCTGAAGCCTCCGAAGCGGAACGCATTTAACCACTGTGCCACTGGGCCGGCCCCTTCTTGAGTCACTTTTGATAGTTGGTGTGTTTCTAAGAATTTGTTTCATCTAGGTTATCCAATTTGTTGGTCTACATTTGTTCATAGTATTCTCTTGTAATCCATTTTTTTATTTCTGTAAGGTCAGTAGTAATGTCCTGAGTTTGATTCCTGATCTTAGTAATTTGACTCTTCTTTTTTTTTTTGGTCAATCTGGATAAAAGTGTGTCAATTATGCTGTTCTTTTCAAAGAATGAACTTTTAGTTTAATGGACTTTCTCTATTATTTTCTGTTCTCTAATTCATTTATTTAAGTCCTAATCTTTATTATTCCTTTTATTCTGCTTGCTTTGGGGTTAGTTTCCTCTTGTCTTTCTAATTTCTTTCTATCTTTTTCTTTCTTATTTTTTGGTGAGGAAGATTGGCCCTCAACTAACATCTGTTGCCAATATTCCTCTTTTTGCTTGAGGCAGGTTACTGCCAAGCCAACCTCTGTGCCAATCTTCCTCTATTTTATGTGTGATGCTGCCACAGCACAGCTTGATGAGTGGTGCTAGGTCCATGCCTGGGATGTGAACCTGCAAACCCCGGGCCACTGAAGTGGAGCATGTGAACTTAACCACTCCACCACCAGGCCAGCCCCTTTTCTAGTTTCTTAAGGTGAAAAATTTGGTTATGGATTTGCGAA
The DNA here is from genome assembly GCF_041296235.1 of Equus asinus. Classification (NCBI taxonomy): domain Eukaryota; kingdom Metazoa; phylum Chordata; class Mammalia; order Perissodactyla; family Equidae; genus Equus; species Equus asinus. The sequence continues at coordinate 101,506,697 of NC_091820.1, forward strand.
CCTTCTTCTTCTCTTTTTTTTATTTGAGGAAGATTAGCCCTGAGCTAACTACTGCCAGTCCTCCTCTTTTTGCTGAGGAAGCCTGGCCCTGAGCTAACATCTGTGCCCATCTTCTTCTACTTTATATGTGGGATGCCTACCACAGCATGGCGTGCCAAGTGGTGCCATGTCCGCACCCGGGATCCGAACTGGCGAACTCTGGGCCGCCGAAGTGGAATGTGAGCACTTAACCGCTGTGCCACTGGGCTGGCCCCCCGTCTTCTTTTTTTAATGTAGGTATTTTACTGATATAAATTTCCCTCTGAATGCTGCTTTTGCTGCATCCCGCATGTATTGATATGTTGTGTTTTCATTTTCATTCATCTCAAAGTATTTTCTATTTGACTTTGTGACTTCTTTGACTCAATGGCTATTTATGAGTGTGTTGTTTAGTTTCCACTTATTTGATTACTAATTTCATTCCACTATGGCAAGAGAACGTACTTTGTATGATTTCAATCTTTGAAAATTTGTTGAAGCACAACTAGAATGACCTGAAACTAGAATATACAACTATGTACTGGGGTGAAGAAGAGAAAAAAGATTGGCAACAGATGTTAGCTCAGGTGACAATCTTAAAAAACATAAATGAACAAATTTTAACAATCTGTTGAAACTTGCTTTGTGGTCTAATATATGGTCTATCCTGGAAAATGTTCCATGTGCATTTGAGAAGAATGTTTATTCTGCTGTTGTTGGGTGGAGTGTTCTCTAGATGTCTGTTAAGTCTAGTGTACCATTTTAATTTCCTACTTATTTCTTTTAATATATATTTTGAGTTATATCTCTTAGTAGTTGCCCTGGGGATCACAATTAACACTCTAAACTCTGACAATGCAGGATCGGGAAAAACTTCTAGCTCTCCAGAGTGAAGGCAGACAATAGTAAGTACATATTCAAATACTTGTGATATAGGGAGTTGTACAAAGTTTATTTGTAAATGTTCAAAGGGTTCCCAAGGCTGGGGTTCTTATCCATGTCTCATCTTCAGAGTTTTTTTCAGGGTTATGGATCTGACAGATAGAACATCCACTGGAGACTTCAGCTACTATCTAATTAAATTTTTCTCAACAATGTTATCCAAGAGTTGTTTTCAAGTTTGTTTACTATGATGGGTCATAGCCTGCAAATTTTCCATCAAGCTTCATTTCAGAGAGACTGGAGATATCAAGGGACAGTCTTGGTGTCTCCATAGCCCATTTGATGGAGAGAACACCCAGATTTCTCTCAGTATCTTTTTTTCAGAGTCTGAGGCTTTACTTGCAGTTTGCTCAAGGTTTCATAGAAGTAATCTGGAGTAACCAGATTGTCTTTAATTTGTCGAACCAATTCAACTTGGGTGAAAGTACCCTGTTTAGCATACTGGTCAGCAAAGTATCGTTTTGCCTCATGGGTTTGTTCCTTAGTATGAGCTTCAACTTTAATTACAGCCACTTCCTTAGAGAGGAGCAAGGCATCTAGCAAAGCTTGAATGTGCTCACACTGCTTATTGGAAGTACCAGCAGTTATTAGGAAATTCTACTGTTTCTATAGCATACCAAAATAATAAACCACACCAAAGGCATATCTGCTTTCTGTTTATGTTAGCCCTTTCATTTCTTGCTAGCTGGTAGGCTTGAGTCAATTCTACAAGTTCGGCTAATTATGCTAACTTGACTTCAGGAAGGGAATTGTATTCAATAAGCTCTTGGGAAGTAGTGACAGCATACCCAACTTGAAAATGTACTTGTTCAGCCTCAAGATATGCCTTGTCTACAAAGAATTCTGTTTGGGTTTATAGAGATGCTTCAAAGAGATAAGAGAGAGACAGGTAAAGTTCTTAGGTTAAAGTGAAACAATCATGAGATTCTCCCTTCTCTGGAAGAGGGAATAAGATAAATGGATTAAAATATGACACCAAGATATACAAATGGCCAATATATGCATGAACAGGCACTCAACAGCATTAATCATTAGGAAAATGTAAATCAAAACCACATTGAGATACTGTTTCATACTCACAAGGACAGCTATAATCAAAAAAGACATGGGCTGGCCTGGTGGCGTACTGGTTAAGTTCATGCACTCCACTTCAGCAGCCTGGGGTTCATGGGTTTGGATCCCAGGCACAGTCCTACACACTGCTCATTAAACCATGCTGTGGTGGTGTCCCACATACAAAATAGAGGAAGATTGGCCCGGATGTTAGTTCAGTGACAATCTTCCTCATGCAAAAAGAGGACAATTGGCAACAGATGTTAGCTCAGGCTAATCTTCCTCACCATAAAAGCAAAAAAAAAAAAATAAAATAAGAAAGACAATGACAATTGTTGTGAGGATGCGGGAGATGGAATCCCCATATATTGATAGTGGGAATGTAAAATGGCACAGTCACTGTGGAACAGTTTGGTAGTTCCTCAAAAGGTTAAACATAGAGTTACCATATGATCCAGCAATTCCACTCCTAGGCATACACCCAGGAGAATTAAAAATATATACCCAGATCAAAACTTGTGCATGAGTGTTCATAGTAACATTATTCATAATAGCCAAAAAGCGTAAACAACCTAAATGTCAATCAACTGATGAATGGATAAACAAAATGTGGTACTTGTGTACAATGGAATATTATTTTGGCAAGAAAAAGTAATGAAGTACTGGTGCATGCTACAGCATGGATGACCCTTAAAACATGCTAAGTGAAAGAAGCCAGACAAAAAGGCCACATATTGTATGATTCTGTTGAACGGTCCAGAATACGCAAATCATAGAGACAGAAGATAGATTACTGGTTGCCCATGGCTGAGGAGAAAAGGGATTATGAAGTGACTGCTAATGGGTGTGGCTTCGCTTTTTTGGGATGATGAAAATCTTTTGGAATTAGTGGTGATGGTTGCATAACTTTGTGAATATACTAAAACCCACTACATTGTGCGATGTAAAAGGATGAATTTTATGATATATGAATTATATCTCAATTTTAAAAAAGATTATGGTTCTTATAGGTGGTAATGTGAGCTGAAGACAAAAGCAGCAGTTCATAGGAGCTGAGTCTGAAAGCAGAGAAATGTTGGGTGCTTTTGGTGAGAAGAGTTTGAACTGCATGAGGTGCCATTAGGTGGAAAAGTGACCTTGAGATTAAATGCAGCTGCAGCTACTGCCCTTAGACAAGAGGAATATGTTTAGCTACTGGGTAGAGAGAAAGATTGTAATACCCAACGAGTCTCTGATTTCCATTATGTTTCTGAGATAAAACATCAAGAACTGTATAAACAGGAAAAAAAAGACAGTATAATTTAAGGATGACCCAGAATGGTAAGGTTGTAGATAGTAGCCTGGAGTTGGTCAAAGACTAACTCTGTAGTGATCTCCGAAGGCAGAGGTTCAGGGATGCCATTTTAGTCATGTCATAGAAGATGGCAGCTAATTTAGAAAAATTGGCACCAGCTGCAATATCCTCTAAATGCTCTAAATCTGCTAAGTTGTCTTTTGGTAATAGGGTGAGGGCAATTTTGAATGGCTATACTTCTATTTGCTCAGAGAGATTTGCCTCCCCATGGTATGTCATAGTTTAGATAGTCAATCTAAGTCTAACAAAACTGTAATTTATCCTTATAGACTGTATGTCCTTTTATAGTCAAGGTTTCCAAGAGATAAAGAGAGCCCTCTTTGGAAGAGGTTAGATCCGGTGAATATAAAAGCAACTCACCTACATATTGGACCAAGGTAGAGGAACAGAGAAATAAGTCTGGGATACTATGATTGAGAACCTGAGATAAGTATGAAGGGGCTTCACTGAGGCCTTGGGGCATTACAGTCCAGATGTATTGTTGTTTCCCCATGTTAAAGTGAAAAGGTACTGGAAATCAGGATACAAGGGAAGAAGAAGGAGGTCGAACAGACATCTACTACTGTGAAGTGTATTGGATTTGGAGGTATAGAAACCAGGGTAGTGTTTGGGTTGGGCACCACAGGGAAATGTGAGCATACTATGTGATATATAGCCCTTATGTCTTATACAAAGTAGTACGTATGTCCATTAGGCTGTTTTTACTGGATGAATAGTAGTGTTGCAAGCACTAATATGAGAAATGATTAAGCTTTTAACTATGAAATCTGCCACAATGGGTCATACTGCCCCTAGTGCTTCGGGTTTTAAGGGATACTGGCCAATTTAGGCAGAGGCATTGTGGGTCAACATTGAGTTGTAAGTGTTCTATGTCCTTTATTTTTCCCATGTCTGTAGATGAGGGGGCCCAGAGAATATTGGGTACTGAAGAAATTAAATCAGAAAACTGAGGTAATTTTAAGGAGAAAGTGAATGGAGGACTCAGGAGTAGTCCTCAGATACTACTCAGGTAGTCAAGGTAAGGCACTATGGCATACTGGGTTATCAGAGTCTCAGAGATCATGAAAAAGTTCTTTGAGTATACACCTAATAGTAGCCCATTGAGCCAAAAGGTCCTGTCTGAATAGGTTAGGGAGGGTGGAAAGACTGAAGAGAAAGGTATGTTGAGAAGTTAAGGCTCCCAAAGAGATAGTCAAAGGGTTAGAATAGAGAAAGAATATGTTCAGTTGGTAAGTCCTATTACTGAGATTTTTTATTATCACAAGAGAAGGTGGTAGGAAATTAGAAGGAATTAATGGTAGAGAGTTTGGCTCCAGTGTCTACTAAAAACAAGATTGAATGACATTTATGAATAAGTAAAATTATTTCTTCTTGCTGATCCTAAGGCAATTGGGGATACTGTAGGATGCCTTCCTTGGAGAAGGGGAATCACTTTGTTTCTGAGGGAGCAACCTGTGTAGGGTTGCCAGATAAAATGCAGGAAGTCTAGTTAAATTTGAATGTCAGATAAGCAATGAATCATTTTTATTTTATTTTATTTTTATTTATTTATTTATTTTTGGATGTACATCCTAACATATTTCGAATTCTGTGTAGATTACATCATGTTCACCACCGGAAAACTAATTATAGTCCATCCCCTCACATCTGAGCCTAATCACTCCTTTTGTCCTCCCACCTCCCTCCTTCCCCTATAGTAACCACCAATCCAATCTCCATTGCTATGTGTTTGTTTGTCATTGTTTTTGTCTTCTACTTATGAGTGAGATCATATGGTATTTGACTTTCTCCCTCTGACTTATTTCACTCACAATAATACCCTCAAGGTCCATCCATGTTGTCACAAATGGCCAGATTTCATCATTTCTTATGGCTGAGTAGTAGTCCATCGTGTATAAATACCACATCTTCTTTATCCATTCGTCCCTTGATGGGCACCTAGGTTGCTTCCAAGTCTTGGCTATTGTGTATAATGCTGCAATGAACACAGGTGTGCAAGCATCTTTATGCCTTTGTGTTTTCAAGTTCTTTGGATAAATACCCAGCGGTGGGATAGATGGATCATATGGTAGGGCTATCCTTAATTTTCTGAGGATACTCCATAGTGGTTGCACCAGTGTGCATTCCCACCAGCAGTGAACAAGGGTTCCCTTCTCTCCACATCCTCTCCAACATTTGTCATTTCCTGTCTTGTTAATTGTAGCCATTCTGACCAGAGTGAAGTGATACCTCATTGTAGTTTTGATTTTCATTTCCCTGATAGCTAACGATGTTGAGCATCTTTTCACATGCCTGTTGGCCATCTGTATATGTTCTTTGGAGAAATCTCTGTTCAGATCTTTTGCCCATTTTCTAATTGGATTGTTGTTTTTTTTTGTTGTTGAGGCAACGAGTCATTTTTTAGTGTCAGTGTCAATAGTGTCAGATACTTCATGAGATGTACTTATGCTAAGATAGTATTCATTTTTTATCTGAAATTCAAAATTTCCTGTATTCTTATTTGCCAAATCTGGCAACCCTAGTTGAGTGTCTTGTTTCCTGACCAAAGAAGGACAATTGCAGGCCCAGTGTAATTTTCTCTGCAATGTCTGCAAGTATCAATGTTGTCTACTGTGTGGAGGGCCTTTGATTTCCCTCAAGCTCTTTAAATTTTAATTCCATAAAACTGTGGTATGTGGTTTTCTCTTTATTTATTATGCTCTCCACAAAATGCTGAATTGAAAAGTGCCGGACTCAAAGTGTTATAATTCATGAATGGGTGTGGTCTGCCAGCCTCTTTTATGCTTCTAAATAGCTTCTGATAGTTCAGACTTAAGGTCATTAGCAAAGAACATGCAGATTGTTCTTGGTATGTTAGCATTAATGCCCAACCCTGGGTATTATTTAAAAGTAGTTTCTAATCAGTCCCTACAATTAGAGACAGATTCATCGTGCCCTTGTTGACAGGTTTGGATTATTCCTTGGTCAATGGAAGAGGGGAAACCTTCAAGGATTGCCTAGAAGAGACTTTCTCCTATCTATGGCTCTTGCATATCTGGAGAGTTGTGAAGGTAGGGACCTAAAGGTGAGAGGGAACTGAGAAAGGGAAAGAGGAGGAGAAAGAGGGCAGAGCAGAGGACGGAGAGCAGGCAAGGAGAAAGGCCAGGAGGGAATCGGGTTATATGGGGTAGACACAGAGTTAGAAAGGAGGAGGTCTTTGGGGAGGGAGAAGGCTGAGGTTGTTTTAAGACAGGACACAGCAGATTAGAATCTTTATGAACTGTATCTGTTCTCAGCTTCTCTTTACCAGTTAAAGAAAGCCATTCATTGTTAGTTAGCCATCTTATTTCCTTTTTGTTCAAACGCATGAGTCTCGATGTGTCCCAAGAGTCCCAAATGGACCACTGCAGTTAAAAATGTCCTCCTCAAAGTCACTCCACCTAGGTGGTAATAAAAGAGATCCAGCATAGAAGAAGAGACAAAGGCCCTGTTCTACCTTAGGATCACCTCATTCTCTGCTTCCAGAGAACCTGAAAGGACAGAGAACCCCAAAGACAAAAAGAAAATAGAGTCACTGACTTCAGTCAGAAAATAGGTTAACTCTTTCAAAGAGTCAAAGCCTGCAACTTGTGTGCTAAAACAAAGAACTGGAGCACATGAGTGGGAACAGGACTTACCATTTCACCCAATAGAGGTCTACAAGAAAGTAGGAAGAGCTTCGTTGGCTTGTTCTGTCCTTATCTGAAATCTCAGTAGGCTCGAGGGCTTATTTGGACCTGGTCCAAGTCATAGCACTAGACTGTCAAAGGCAAAAATAGTTAAAGTGACTCGAATAGAAGATGCAGGGTTTATTCAGTTGATGTGCATCTGGGAGCACCTCAACATCAAGTAACACCCTGAGCTGAAGCAGAATTGGGGTTTTTATGGGACAATAAGAAGAGAGGGGTGTAGGACTGTGGTCTTGTCCCAACTTGCAGTTTTCCTAATCTGTTAGTGCCACTCAACTTGCAGTTGGAATGGTTGGAGATTGTTCTGGTTTATTTATGACTCTCTTGGGATTGTTGGTGCAATCTCGTTTTGGCTGCTTTCAGACCAGTTCTTCTGAAAGCTGTCTTTGTAAGCCTGTGGGTTGTCTGTTAACTGTCTCATGCCTGTTAAGATGCAGGGGACGGAGAGCTAGAAAAGGAAAAAAAGAAAGAAAATAATAAGAAGAAGCAAAAAGAAAGGAAACAACATTTCAAGCAAGGAAAAACTAGAGTTTGTTTTAATTCTTTCACAGTTGTCTTTCAGCTTCCATGATTTATGCACTCTTCACTCAGGTACACAAATTCTCGAGTTCAAATCTTGGATTTTTCCCTCCACTTACAGCCCAGCTCTAGTGCTCTCCCCCAATACTCCTCTGCACCCCAGTCTTGTTGCCTTAATATTCTCTACCCCGTAGTCACAGGAGAGGTCACATCCATTGGGTGGGGAGCATGAAATCAGGGAAGGCTCCATGGAGGAAGCTGTATCTGAGCTGGGCCAAGATCTGCCTGGGCAGAGACAGAGAGCAAGACCTTCCAGTAGGAGACAACGGTATGGATTTCTTTATTCTTCAAATAGAGTATAGAGGGCCTTCTTTGTGCCAGGCATTAATCCTATACTGGGTAAGAGTGTGGGTTTTGAGGACAAAGACTCAAACCCCAAGCCTCGCCAATTCCTGGCCATACTGGGGGTTGGGGATCAGCCATAACATAATCAATGAAGCAGTCTGGGTGGATACTGACAAATTGGAGAGCAAAAGCCCTGTTTAATGGGGACAACTCCTGCTCAGATGCTGGCAGTCATAGTCATGTGGGCTAGTCAGGTGCGATACTCTGATATTTCAAGAAAAGCTAAAATTCTGGATTTTTATGTGAAACATTTTAATTTTTAAAGTACTGAACAGTAAGTTTAAAAGAATAAATTTATAGGTCAAACAATACACTTCTGTAGGCTGGTTCTCTCCGTGTTTAACGAGTTTGTCTCCTCTGATTTAAAGGTCTAAATCTGTACTTAGTGCAGCAGGCAAGGCCCTCCGGCCAGCGCCTCTGCTTCATCTCCAGCCTTGTTTCTCCCCCTATGTCTTCTTCCCTGCCACTCTGTGGCCCAACACGGTAAAGTTGTTGCCCAGATGAGCCTCTATGCTTGTGCATGTGTTGTTGAGGTGCCTTTCTCCATATCCCCACTTCCATTTTCTTCTCCTGACCAACACCTCCTATTCTTCAAGAGCCATCATCTCCTTTGAGAAGCCTTCACCAACTCCTTCCCTGTGCTTCCAAAAAGGCTGGGTAATACTTGCTGCGCTGTACTACCATTCCCTGTCTAATCATCTTTCTTTTCCACTAGTCTGAGTATACTATGCCTGGGACATAAAGACATGCAATAAATATTTGTTTGATAAATGAATAAATGGAATGAATATGTTTACAATGTCACTTGGTATATGTAAACATGTACCAAGAAAAATATAGAAGTCACTTTCTCAATCCACTCATCTATTTACCAAGCAAATATTTATTGAGCACCTATCATGTGCCAGAGAACTGTTCTAGGTGATGGAGATACAGGAATGAACATGCCAGAGAAAGTCCCTGCCTTCACATATCTCATATATTGTGTATATATCATGTATATAATATAATGTAAGATGGTGATAAATGCTATGAGGAGAAAATAAAAGTAGGGTAAGGGCTTAGAGGGTGAGAGGTGCACTTTCAGATAGGGTAATTGGAGAAGGGAATCTCTGGGAAGGTGACATTTGAGCAAGGATTTGTGGGAAGGATGGGAGCAAACCATAGAGATAGATGGAGGAGAATATACCAGGCAGAAGGAACAGCAAGTGCAAAAGCCCTGGGGTGGGAGCATGATTGGCGTGTTTGCAGAATAGCAAGGAGGCCAGAGTGGCTACAGAGGAGTACTCTCACTGCTCTGTAAGAGAGTGGTGCGAGATGAGGTCAGAGAGGCAACAGAGAGCCAGACTATGTTATCATCACCCACCTCAACCACCCGTTGAACCTAAAACCTAGCTGAATAGTGAAATAAGGAATTTCAGCCTTGCTGGGATGTGTGGTGGTAGTGCCAGGGAGATGTGCATAGGTCAAAACAGCTTTCCCCACAGATATGTGCTTCTCTAAGTGCTCTGTCTACCCAGAGTCTTTACCACAAGGCTCCCAGATGCAGGTCCCACCTGAGACCAGGCACTGTTTGCCTTGGGAGGGTCATGAACTGGTGGAGATTGGCCAAAGTTATTTCCTGCTGGTTGGGGCTGGGACCAGGCTGTGCACCTCCGCCCAGTTGGAAAGGGCTCCAGAACTGTTATTCATCAGATACGCTGCTGTTTAGAATAAGTCTCAAGTTTCCCACCTCTGCACCTTTTCCTCTCCCAGGAAGTTATACCAAAAATGTGAGGAGACCTATGTTCTACTCCCTGCTCCACTGCTACAATGAGTCGTGAGACCCAAGGCAAGTTCGGTACTCTGTGAAATGGAGGATGTGGACTCTATGTTCTAGTGGTGTCACGTCACGTCTGTGTTTCGACTTTTCTGTGTGGTGGGCCACCTGATTTCCAACCCTGGAAGTGGGCTTTCTGTGGCCCTCTTCATGTCGCTGCACCCAGCTGTAAGCACAGCTGTGCTGCTTCTTCAAAAGCAGTGGTGGTGGCGGGGTTTGACGGAAGACCCAAGGTCTCTTTTCCCAAATGTCTCCTCCCACAGCTGCTTCTCTCCTGCATGCCCTGACATTCCCGCCATTAATCATTCCTCACAAGCAAAGGTTAGGAGGCCATCTCTAGGGGTGACACCTAGGAGCCAGCGGGCCTGCACACTCACCCTGCCCAAGCAAGACTCAATCATCCTCCTGAAGCGCAGAAAGAAAAGCCATCTTCTCTGAGGGAGAGACACAGGCTCTGAGACTGTCAGAAAACCACCAGGGGAGGCTCGGGTCAGGATCACTACTGAGTGACCCTGAGCAGCCCCAGAGCATGAAGAGCCAGGGACCACTAGGAAGCTCACTGCCTGGGATGGTAGCTCTGAAGAAAAACTTGGTCGACCTTGTAGCTTGGTTTGGGGCTAACTGCTGTGTGAATTCTTCCTTAGCTGTGGAATTTTCAACCTTGATGCACAGTTTAATCCCCTAGAGGAGCATGAGGAGGAGGACACATTTGGTTAAAGCCTAGTAATTCAGGGGACGCCTGTGCACCCCTGCTTTGCTGATCTCAGCTCTGTGCTTCCCCAGAGTTGCTGCTGCAAAGGATTATGGGAACCCTAAGTTCCCCTTCCCATCGGAAGTGCTGAACTGGGCAGGAGGACTTGAAGCAGTGGAGGAGGCCTTGGGTACGGGGGTTCTGGCGCAGCCCAGTGGTCCAACACCTAGGGCCAAGGAGGGACCCCAGCTGGGGGAGGAGGTCACATACTTCCCTTAGATTCTAAGGGTTAGAGCATCCTGTGAGCTCAGCCGGGCCTGGATTCCTGGCCCAAATCTCTTCCTTTACGAGCTCTGTTTGTAAATGTAGGACCGTATTAGGAACCAGGATGTCCCTTTCACTTTAAACCAGGAGTCACAAGAGCACATGAAGTGGGCCAGTTGCAGGCAGCTGGGGGTAGTGGGGGCTGTGAGATCTGGAGGGTACAAGCCCCATCTGAAGGCAGCAGCTGCTCCTCACATCTCCTTGATTGTTGCCATGCTGCAATTTGCCTGGATGGCCCCATCTGCCAGTTGTTTGTAAGAGAAAGATCTTTACACAATGACTTTAGAAATTTCCCACGTTTCAATGTCGATAAGGAGTTACATTTGTACTTATACAACAAGCATGTCTACAGCACTTACTATGTGCAGGCACCTTGCAAATATTAACCTGTATAATTCTTATAACAATAACAATCTCATGAGGTGGGTCTTCTTTGACCCTATTTTATGGATGATTTTAAATGAGGCACAAAGAAATTAAGTAACTTGCCCATGGTACCTCAGCTGGCAAGTGGCAGAGACCGGATTTAAAGCCAAGTTGCCTGACTCTAGAGTCCCTGTTCTTTGTCACTATGCTATGCTGCCTCATTAAAACTAGCAAACGAGCAAACGAAAAAGAGCAAGAAGAAAACACTGTGCAGGACAAAAAGCAAGCAGACAAGCAAACACGAAAACGGGACTTTCATTTGCTTCCTCTGCCTTAAGCAAAATCCCGCAGAATCTGACACCTTTGCCATTTTCTCCTGCTTTTGTTGTCTGTCTTCTTTGTGAGCCCCTTCATGCTGGCCTCCATCTTACAACTTTTTTTCCAATATTCCAAATACTGATTTCTTTCCAGCCCTTCCGTAAAGCAACCTGGCTTCTTTGCTTTGTTGTCATTCTTGCTCTCTGAAATGCTACCTCTCTCTTTTCATCGTTCATTCTATATCTTTACCTTCCAAAAGCATTCTCAAATCCTCCCCAAATCCCTCTCTCCTACCCAGTGGAGACCATGGAACTCATTCTGTAATGAAGACTCGGGGGCTCACAGCCGTCCTTTGCGATGGCCCACATTCCCCTTTCTGTGCTTGTATTTATTTGTTTTCTGTGTTGCATCATGCAGCCTTTCATAATCACATACTTCTTAGTATTAATCCCTGTTTGGGTGTGTTTGTCTTGTCTTTCCAGCAAGAGTTTGCGCCAGGCAAGCAGGGGCTGTGTTGACTGTGTATTCTACTGTCCCTTGTTCGGTGCTGGGAGGTCACATCACATAATCGGCAAGGGCATGGCTTTGGAGCAGTCACACTTGGGCCCAAGCTCTGGCTCTGCCACTTACAAACTCCGTGACCAACGAAAACTCATTTTACCCTTTGAACTTCATTTTCCTCATCTGTGGAATGAGGACTATCTCTAATACATCTTTCATAGGATTATTGTAAGACATAATGCATATAAAATGCTTAACCCAGGGCCAGATTGTCATCTAGTAAGCCTTCAGCATTTGGCAACTCTTATTACTATTGTCAGAGGTACCATTAATCAGCTTGGGCAGCTATGAAAGTTTTCAATCTCTTGGCTCCAAAGGATCTCTGGTTTTTAGGGTTAACTTCACTCAGGTATGGCAGTTTTAGGAAGTATTGAATAGGACTGGCTAAAACAAAAACAGCAACAGGACCCTGCCATTATACAATTAGAATGTGATTTTTCTTTGTTCAAATCAAGCTTGATCTCTCCTGATTGGAAGAATTTGCAGGGTATAGGACCTCCTTGGGTTGAACAGGTGTGTGTGTGTGTGTGTGCGCGCGCACACACGCACATGCTTGTGCCTTCACATACATGTGATTTTTTTCAAAGCAGAGTCTATGACATGTGTTTGTACAGTGCGTCAACACAAATTACCTAGGAGTAGGCTTCCCCAAACACTTTAATGTACACAGCAGGTTGAGTCACACTATCGGTTAACATAGAGTTCCTGGTACTAACCCTTTCCATCCTCCCTACTATCGCTAGGTAAGCAATCCCAGGCTACTCGACAGAAGTTGACTCATACTTATTGTAAAAGCACGACTTGCTGAAAGAGAACTTTCTGCATGATTCTTCCCTTCAGGACAGGAAACAAAGATTTCCCAAATTTAAGATGATAGGAACTTGGCCCTCCCTAAATTTACTCTTGCCTTTGCTGCACAGCCTTACTGAGAGCCACTTCTGGTAGTTCTCTGGAGGACTCCCAGTAAGGAGTACAGAGAGCACATTTAGGGACCCTGTGTTCACACCAGGTTGATAGCTGAGAGAAGTTCCTGTGCTTACACACTGCGACGGGAGGGAGAAGGGGGACCCTTTCACTGCGTAACACCATCACAGAATTGACTTGAGAGTTTCCCTGTCTAGAGTCCCTAGTCTGGGTCTTCCAGCCTCTTAGTTTGGAGAACTGTAGAATTATGCGCTACTTCTTTTTATTGTTTTCAAAGCAACTCAGTGTTAACCTGGAATAAGAAAGTTTGTTGTTGTTGATGATGATAATATTATTCTAGGTTTGTTTTTCAGCAAATATATCAGATCATGCACATCCAAATGAGTTCTACCCTTTCAAATAGTCACTTTGACATACCATGAACTTGAAAAAGTGGATTCACCAAACACTACTAGGCCAGGTCCTTGAAGTCACAGTATACCATAAGTTAAGAGCACATTTCCCAGAGCCAGCTGACTAGGGCTGAGGTCCCGACTGTGGCATTTATGCGATCTTTGGAAAAATTCTGAGTCTCAGTTTTAGCAATAAGGTGGTTAGCAGAGACTGAGGCTTTGACCAACAATGGCCTTACTTGTGAGGAGGATGACTTGTAGCCATTTCACAACAGGGAACTGGTAAGTGAAGATAAAAATGGCTGCTCACTAGATGTGTGCCAGAAAGGACAGGGAAGGGGAGCAGAAGCCAATAGGTACTGCCCACTGAAGAGAAAAGAAAATTACCTAACTGTGTATATGAAGTAGGACGTGGGTTATATAACAGGAATATTTGAGGTCAGTTGAGAACGGTGAGAATGAGTCCTGAGTCTACCTGTTGCTATAAATGAGATTTTTGCAAATTTCTTAATGTCCCTGTGTTTCTGTTCCTTCACCTATAAAATGGAGATAATAATACTACCTAACTCATAAGGCTGTGAAGAGGATTAAGTGAGATAATGCATGTAAAGCGCTTAGCACAATGTCTGGCCCGTAACAAGCTCAGTGTGTGTGTGTGTGTGTGTGTAAAGTCACCTAAACCTGGTCCTTACCCTCCTTAGGAGCTTGCATTCTTAGAGGCATGAAGACGGCTAGTACATAAATAGCTCTGCTATCCTCTAAGTGCCGTGCAAAAGGTATTAACTAATGATGTAAAAGTGAGATCACATCATGTGGGAATCAGGAGACAATCTATTGGGAAGTTAGCATTTGTGATAAGGCTCACAGGTTGAGTAGGTTTTTGACAATTAGATTTGGTGGCATAGGTGATCTAGGAGGAGAAAATAGCCTTGTAAAGGCACAGAGGTGGAAAAGTGAGGCATATGTTCAGGGAACAGAGAGTATTTAGTTTTGTTTGGAGACCACTTGTAAGACTTTGGCCAACTCTGACATTCTTTGGTGTCACAAATGGCAGAAAATAGACAGGAAAGTTAGGTTGGGTACCTATTAAATGCCAGATAAAAACGCTTATGTCTAGGCAAAAAGGTGATGGGGAGTCATGGAAGATTTTTGAGCATGATTAGATTGGACATTAGTTAAACTTATCTAGCAAGATTATAAAGGATGGATTTGAGAGGGAGGAAAATTGGAGGCCAGGAGATGGGCTAGGAAGCTACGGCAACCATCTAAATGAGAGCTAACAGGGACTGAACCAGCATATGGCAGGAGATGTAAAAGAGAAGATGGACTGAAGAGAAGTTCTCAGTACGATTTGGTACTGGTGGAATGGTGGGGTGAACAAAAGTAGGAATTGAGGAATACCCTAATGAAGAGTTACAATAGAGGCACCAGCAATAGTGGCTGGGAAGTGGTTTGGAGAGAGCGGATGACATGCGGAAGGCCATGTTTGAAGCGCCAGTGGGGCATATAAGTGGAAATGCCTGGCAGGCAGTTGGTAAGGGGAATGAAGCTTCGGTGGTGCTGTGATTGCACAAGGAATTTTTGAAACACCTTCTATGGATCCATTTCAACAGGAATGAATTAAAATCTTTAGACTCTAAGCACTGACTAGATTGTACCCTTCTTTATGTATTTCAAAATTTAAAACCGTCATACAAAACCATAAAATATGTATAAGCCCAATAGATTCTGATTTACTCAATAAATTCTGACTACTTCAACAATCAAAAAATATGTATGAGAAGCTTTACTCCCAGGTCTCTCTGTCTCCGTCTGTCTCTCTCATAATGGTGCCATAAAAATGGCCTTGGTCTGTCTTTTGGAAACCCAAGACTGATTTCTGAGCCAGCTCCAAAGCCACACAAAGACAGGCTTATTGCATAGTGATGCCTCATTTCTTGACCAAAAAACAGCATTACTGAACTTGATAGCCTACCTTATTCATTAGAATTAGCTTCGAATGGCCAAGCTTTTTCCAAAGAACAAATTCCCTCAAAGGGTAATGATTTGCTCCTATTTAGGATATTAAGACATTTAAGAAACATCTCACCCTATCTCACACAATACACAAAAATAAATTTCAAATGGATTAAATCCAGATTCAGAAATTCATTCATTTAGCAAATATTTATTGAGTACCTGCTATGTGTAAGGCACTGTTCTAGGTTCCCAGAATAAATAATGAATAAAACAGACAGAAATCCCTGCCCTCTTGAAACTTGCATTCTAACTGGGTGGAAAAGTAAACATAAGTAATCTGTAGAGTATGTTAGAAGGTAATGAGTGTTACAAAAAAGGAGAAGATGGGGGGATTGGGAGGGCTGGAGTAGCGAAAGCTGCAGTTTTAAATCGTGTGAACAAGAGCGGCATTGAAAACCGGCATTTGAGCCAAGACTTGAAGAAGATGAGGGAGTTGGCCCTGCTGAAATCTGGGGTTAAAGTGTCACAGACAGAGGCAACTTCCAGTGCAAATGCCCAGAAAGGAGGAGTGTCCCTGGCTAGTTCAAGGGTCAACAAGAAGAGAGGTGTGGCTGGAGCAGAGTGAGAGGGGGAAGAATGGTAGGAGATGAGGTCAGAGAGGTGCTGGAGTGGGTGAGGCAGGTTTTAGGGTTTTCTAAGCTATTTAAAGACTTTGACTTTTACTCTGAGAGAAATTGGGAACTATTGGAGGATCTTGAGAGAGTGAGACATGATCTGACTACACATAAAAGGACCACTCCAGCTGCTGTGATGAGAATCGACTGTAAGGGGATGTGGGGGAGGTAGGAAGACCAGTTAGGAGGCTATTGCAGTGAGCCAGGCAATTGATGCTGGGGGCTCAAACCAGGGTGGTAGCAGCGAAGGTGGGGAAAGGAGTCAGAGTCTGGGTATATTTTGAACACGGACCCAAAGGAATTTCCTGATGAATTAGATGTAGTAGGAGAGAAGGAGAGCAGTCAAGGAGGACACAAGGGCTTTTGTCCTGAGCGACTGAAAGGACAGAATTGCCATACCTGAAATTTGGGACAAAATCATAGAAGCATTAGAAAAAAACCACAATATTATGTATATTAAGATTATATATTACATGATAATATATAATAATATTTCTATAGTCTTGGATTGGGGAAAGCTTTCTTAAGTAAGACAGGAAACTCAGAAGCTGCAAAGAAAAAAATTGCTAGATTTAACTACAACAAAAAGCAAACTTCTTTAGCATAAAAGAAAATTTTTTTAAAAAGTGATGAACAGGAAGAAAATATTTATAATGTGTATACCAAACTCAGGTTAAGATTCATAAGCTGAAAAGAGTACTTCTACAATATTAAAAGATAACTCAGTAGAAAAACAGTCTAAGGCCGTAAACAGGCGATTCACAGGGAAAGGAACGCCAATTAGGCCAGTAAACCTATGAAAACAGGCTTGACCTCATTAGAGAAATACAAATTAAAACAACAATGCAATACCAGTTTTCACCCATGATACTGGTAAAAATAAAAGACTGATAATTTGCATTGTTGACAAGGCTGCCTGTGGAGAAGCAAGCACTCTCATACACCCTTAAGGGAAGTGGAGATTTGTAAAGAATTTCCGGTGGACAATTTTTCATAATCTCCCAAAACTTAAAATGTTCATACCCTTTGATCCAGCAATTCCATTTCTCGGTACCTAATCTGCAGAAATAATCACATAAGTGGTCAGAGATATAGGCAAAAAGATGTTCATTGCACTATTGTTTATAGTAGGGAAAACCGGAACGACCTAAGAATTCACCAATGGGACAATGGTTAAACAACTTGTACATTCATACTATGAAATACCACGCGGCCTTAAAATGGATAAGGCAAATCTATAGATGTAGTTGTACACGTGGTGACATAAAGAGATAGTAAAAATGCTTTTTCAAGGGGAAAAAAGCGAATTATAGAACAATACGTATGTTATGATTACCTTTATGTCAAAAAGGTAACCTTCTGTGTGTGTATAAATTTATAGAAGGTCTGAGAAAAATGTGAAACTTCTATTGCTTGTGAGCATGGTGTGGGATTAAACGTGGGTGAGAGAATGGAGACTTCTTTTTATTCTCTGTATACTTCTTTGTTCTTTGAAATCCCTTTGCAATCAAAATGTATTACTTTTGTAATTTTTAAGTTAAAAAGTGAGAGCCAAGTCAGATACTGAAGGTTTCTGAAAGTTCCCAAAGAATAATCCCGGAGGTGGTAGTATGTCTGTGATGTTACATTCACACTGTGCCACTGTGTGGTGTGACGGGAGGGACAGCATCTGATGCGCGCTATGTGGCCTTGGGAAAGACACAACGTTTCTGAGCCTCTGTTTTCTCATGTACAGAATGCAGATAATACCTGCCCTATTTATTTTACTGTCAATTGTGAAAACAAAATGGAAGAGTAGTTTAAAATTTATAAAGCCCTGTGAAAATGTGAAAGATATTTAAGAATATTTCTTGTGCCAGTTAATGACCCATTTCTTTTGAGCAATAGTCAATAACATCAGAGCTTAGTCCACAGCAGAGAATTTAGATTAACTCTTAGAGTTTCTTTTTAATAGAATTCTACCTGTCCAAGTTAGGTCCCAAATAGCAGAAGATTTTTTTACTCAATTTTGCTTAACTGTTCTAGAGTACGTTGTGTTTGTACGAGAGATTCTGGTGCCGATGGGTTTTGGCAATAGTCTTAAATCATACCCTCTGCCCCAGCCATCTCAGAGCCAACTAACAGGAACATACTGAATTAATTAGCAAGGTCTTACTTAGCACCTGTTCTGTGCTTAGCACTCCCCTATGGGCAGCTGGCCAGACGTCTAAGTTTGCCTGGGACCCTTATGGTTTACACCATCTGTCCCTTGTAATTGCAATTAGGGCCCTTTCACTCTCAGAAGTGACCTCGTTTTAATGATCAGTTGTATGGTCACTGTACCACGGTCACCTATGGGGCATGGAAGGAAACACAGGAAGCCCCCGGCTTACAAATACCAGACTTAGAAATTTCTTTTCCCATCCCAGCTCCCCACCACTGGAAAAGCCAATATTACTTCTAGGGGGGCCAGTATTAAAGCCTTGGGTCTTTTGGAAACTTGGTAGACAGAGGTAAAGGCAGAACCAAGGCTGAGAAGAGCTGTTGTGGTCCTACAAGTTGTCCTCCTCTGCAAAACCTCCTCCCTCAGACCATTTCTCTCCATTGCATTGCCTAACACTTCTGGCCAGAGATTTATCTGGGGGGAAACAAGCCTTCTATTTTCAATAGTCTAAATAGGTTGGAGAATGTTCATGGCATTGATATTTTTCCCTCCTAACATGGAGCTGATATCTGCTTAATATGGAGGAGGAAGTGTGTTTCCAGGAGGAATAGATTGGAAAGAAAAAAGTAGTTTTGGAGCACAGGATATTCTGGGGAGTAAGACCCTCCCTTAGGGCAACCTGGGTACACAAGGGACCAGTGGGTCATGAGTGAGGGGGCAAAAAGGGAGGTGGGTAACAAAGACATGCAATGGTTATTTGGGGAGAAAATGTTGCCTTGTGCTCAACCCGTGTCTTGGGAAGGGAAAACAATGTCGTTTCTCTGCCACCTGCTGCTCCTTTTTTCCCTCCCCTCCTATATATGCTCAGCACCCAGAATGCAAACCAGTGTTAGACTATGCACTGCATGGGTCTGGGAATGAGACCTCTGTTTATAGCAGTGTTTTGGCAGGAATGTGTATTCTTGGGTCCAATTAATGGGCTTACCAATGCATTTTGGGACACATCCTTTCTTAAGTTGGGAACTGCCTGTAGAAGACCTGTTCCCTGCCCTGGTGAGGCTCACAGTCACTGAATTTAGTGGAGACCCAGTTAATAAATAGGAAACTACTGGAGAGCGATCAAGCACCAACTGTGGGGTATTGGCTCTGAGTACAATGGGAATTTATCCAAAGGGGAGCCCAGAGAGAGGTGATGTATAGCTTTGTTGAAATTTTCACATAGGACAGCATGACCAATTTGTGCTAAGAATATACTTAGATAACAAGAGGAGGGAGGAGAAATTTTTAAATAGTGATGAAAGTTGCCTGGAGCCAAGGTTTAGCATCGGACATGAGCATGGACAGGGAAGGCTGTGAGAAGGAATCAGGCCTGATGGAGGCAAAATGGCTTTCTGGGAAGCAGTGGGAAATTGACTTGGCTAAGGTGAAATGGGGTCAAATATTTCCTGTAAATTAAAGTTCACGAAATGTATCACTGAAACTTGCACATATTTCATGTGACTGAACACTTTGAGGCAATAAATCTTGACAGCACTTTTCAAGCGGATGATTTAACATGATGGAGTTCAGATGAGGTGAGGACCAGATCTTGGAAGGCTGGGAATCCAGATTAAGGACTTTGGACTGGATGAAAGAGTCCATAATAGTGATAGTGAAAATGCTTAATCGGGTTTGGAACATTGGCGTGTGGCTGGTACAAAGGATGAAGGAGGAAGAAGTCAGGGAGAACATTTAGGAAGCTGCTACAGTAGGCCAAGAGTGAGGAGCTGAGTACTTGGACATGGGAAGAACCAGAGGAGGCCCTTATGTATCGCAGGGTAACTTGAGCATGAGAGGAACTCTGTTCAAAGTTCCTGTTCACGTAAAGGCTTCTTACCCGTGCAGCCTGCCCTACCCTCCTAGTGAACCCCCTTTCCCAGGAAACCCTATACCACCTATTCAGTAACCTAATTCTGCAAAAATTCAGACATCCATTGGAAGTCTTAAAGCATTTATTCGCTCACTTGATTTTGCAAAATTAGATTAGTGAAAAAATGCTATGGAGTTTCTAAGCTGGAAGACATAAGCACGCAATTCATTCTACCGCCAGGTAGTGAGAACTGCCGGGGCTTCAAAAGAGGGAGAGATGCCCAGAGTTTGTTCACATAGAAATCAGTGCTTTTTCACTTCATAAGCCCTGTGTCCTTCCTGTGAACCCTGTCTCCTGAGAAAATCTTACCAATTTATTAACCTAATTTGTAAAATGAGGTTAGTGAATCAAGGCTGTAAGACTTGTATGGAAATATTTAAAATTAATTAGCTTTGTCAGCTTTTATTTGCATAGGCTTTCTTCCAACTACATCTTTTTCTTCTCAAGTATAACTTTTTAATAAGATTGGTTTTTAAACAATAAATCTCAGAGAATCTGTGTACAAAGAGCTTGAAGAATTTAAATATGTGGGTTTATTATTAACACAGTAGCAAATATATCAAGGAAACACGCCCCATAAAAAGTGTTTCAAAGAAACACAAATCTGCTCTGAGAAAGGTCTGTACCCAATAAGTAAGCCCAAAGAGGCTTGTTTGCTTGGTGATGCCGGCAGATAAGCCTGGCAAACCTCGGTGTGATTGAAGAAGCCAGTTTGAGACTCAGCCGAGCCCAAGCAAGCCACTGGCCCTTGGCTGCGCTCAAGGAACCTCGACACAATGGTGTTCGCGTTTTGGAAGGTCTTTCTGATCCTAAACTGCCTTGCAGGTAAGGAAAGGATCTCCAAACCATCAAAGATAATTGGGAATGGAGTTTCCTCTTAAACTGAAATCGCAAATTTTTATATAGAATGTTCCCCTCCTGTACTTCAAAGGAATTGTGATTAGTATGCTGAGTAAAATAATTTTCAGAACTCTTGCTTGGCAAATGCGTGCCATGCTGTAAATATAATTGTTTTGTGTAGCTTCTCAATCAAGCTTTTTTCAGAAAAAAATCACATTATCTTTCTTTTTTTTAGTTTGGAAGGTGAACAGATGAATTCACTCAGAAGCTGAAGTTTGTGCTAAGACTACTTTTTTCTTTGTTTTACTTGAGTGTTTCCTTTAAGCCCGCTGTGACCGGCTCGTTTGGCTACAGCAGGCAGAGCCTGGCTTAGAGGGCCTGCCATGCTTTACTCTCTTGCAATGCTTGAGGGGGTGCAGTTTTCCAAGCCTAAGACTGTATTTAGTTTGGGAATTACGTGAGTGATTTATTGTTGTGCACAAGACGGTTGTTTTTAGGGATTTGAGCGGAACAAAATCATTTCTAGAGGCAAAATCCTGATGTTGGTTAGACCCAGGAGAGGTCATTAATTCAGAAAACACCTTGGCTAGTTTTTTCAAATACCAGGTAAGTTTTGAATCTGTTCTTATGGTAAGTTAAGTCCATGGTAGATGCAATAATATTGTTTACAATAATGCTGATGTTTTCAAGCCATTAGTAATATTAGGCAGTCTTTAGAATGAGATTTACTAAGCATATTTAATGACGTCAGAAAATGCTCAGGCTAAAACATTAAGTGAAAAAGCAGGATACATACATACGCCTAGAATAAATTGCTAAAAAGTTGTGTTCCAAGGTGCTCATGGTGATTACTTCTGGGTGATAGGATTATAGATGATTTTTATTTTATTCTTTTGCCTTTTCAAATTTTCCAGAGTTTCTACAAAGACTATTGTACTACTTTTATATTGAAAAAGCGTTACTTTTCAAACCATATGGTATTTAGTAATAGCTCTCTAAATGTTCATTACTAAATGTTTAAACATACGTGTTCTATGGAGTCGCTAAAAGGCAATACTGCATTTATCCAGTCATCGGGTCTTAGAGCTGGAAAAAGCCGCCTTTCTCAGTTTCCATCCTGGTGGGAACACGTGTTACTATTTTCCCTTTCCCCCAGGAATGTTCATTTTAAAGCTTAACTTTAGACAGTGGAAGTCTTTGTCCCTTCTTAAAGAGCTTCCAGTCATTAGTTAATTGGGTTGCCCCTGGGCCTTCTGCACCAGCCCCCTAAAATCACACCTGTAGTCAACACTTACTCCCCTACGTGAGGCCTTACTCTGGCCTATACTAGACACCAGTTTGGGAACAGTTGAAAGAGTAGTTTTTATTGTAACTAACATGTATATAATTTTTACTGATTATAAATTTAATGAGTTATTTTAGAAATGTTGGAAAATGTGGAAACATATAAATAAGAAAATAAAAACCACCAACAATCTTACTAGAGACTTGGGTGAATTCCTTATTTTCTTTCCTTTGCAAGTGGATATATTATATTAAAAAATTGGGTTTATACCTTGTATACAATTTTTTTTTATTGTTTGAAAAATTGGGGCCAGCCCTGTGGCACAGCAGTTAAGTTCGCACACTCCACTTTGGCAGCCCAGGGTTTACTGGTTCGGATCCTGGGTGCGGACCTATGGACTGCTTATCAAGCCATGCTGTGGCAAGTGTCCCACATATAAAGTAGAAGAAGATGGGCATGAATGCTATCTCAGGGCCAATCTTCCTCAGCAAAAAAAAAAAAGAAAAAGAAAAAGAGGAGAATTGGTGCTGGATCTTAGCTGAGGGCTAATCTTCCTAAAAAAAAATTACTTAGATGATATCACAATCTTACTTGATTGTGACTTTTAGAACAAGGCCCAATCAGAGTGACCAATAAATACTTCAGAGCCTTTGTTCTTCATTTACTGTATAACTGGTTTCGTTGGTGTATAGTGTGTTCTGTGTATCTATACATATACAATCTAGCTGGTCCAAAGCAAAACATGGTGTGGCAGTCTGGCAGATTGAATGAAAATATGGTATGGTATATTGTTTGCTGTGCTTACATATGTATGGAAGTCAGAGAAAGAAAGATTTCAGTAATCTATAACTAACATTAATAGTACCCATCAGTTGATCCAGATACAGCTGTGAAGCAACTGGTAATGTTTCCATCAGTGTGCAATTTGATGTGCCACTTGGACTTGTTTCATGGTCAGGAAGAATGTCACATTTTTGGTGTCAAGCATGGTGCCTGCCATAGTGGGCCCATAGGAGATGTTTATTGAAAGAATGAGTTACCTTCTGAAATCCTGCCATTTGCAACATGGATGGACCTTGAAGGCATTACGCTAAGTGAAATAAGTCAGACAGAGAAAGACAAATACTGTATTATTTCACTTATATGTGGAATCTAAAAAACCTGAATTCATAGAAACGGAGAGTAGAGTGGTGGTTACTGACGGGTGAGGAAAATAGAGAGATGTAAGTCAAAGTTCTGGGGATCTAATGTATAGCATGGTGACTATAGTTAATACTGTGTTATATACTTAAAAGTCGTTAACAGAGTAGATCTTAAATGTTCTCTCCACAAAAAAGAAATGGTAATTATGTGATGTGATGGAAGTGTTAGTTAACGCTATGGTGGTAATCATGCATCAAATCGACACTTTGTACACCTTAAATTTGCACAATGTTATGTGTCAATCATATCTCAATACCTGGAACAATAAAAGAATGAATTACTTTCCCAGCCCCAAACATCCAGAAATGATTTTCACATACATGTTTAAAATCAATTTTTCGTACAACTAAGCAAGACTAATTTTATTTTAACCAAAATATTCCTGATGGCTTCTTAGGAAG
This sequence comes from Equus asinus, assembly GCF_041296235.1. Lineage (NCBI taxonomy): Eukaryota > Metazoa > Chordata > Mammalia > Perissodactyla > Equidae > Equus > Equus asinus. Next base: position 101,530,504 of record NC_091820.1, read on the forward strand.
TCTTAGGTTAAATTCCATTTGAGGGAAATAAATTTAATCAAAAATGCCTTCTGCAAAAAGTTCATGCACATCATTTTAGGTGCTTGTAATATATATTAGTCAGTCGTTGGAAAGATATGTTAATATTTTCATTTTCTGGAGGTATTTGCTATGCATTTTAAAGCAATAATATATTTGAACTTTGGTTTTGCAGTCAAATCCAAAAAGTGAGTGATCATTTGGTTGTATTATTTCCTAACTCAAAAATGGAGTAATTATACATGAAGTTGCTGGAAATTAAGTTACTTCAAATGCGCCAGGTTAAATATGACTATCTGGGGGATATTTTTGCTGTGGTATGTTAGGAGAATAATAATCCCCCTATAAGCAAAGTGCCTGCCACATTGGAGCGTCAAATAAATGAGGGAACAATCATTACCAAAACACGAGGCATTTAAAATCTTTTTAGAGTGTTGATTAATTTAAGTGTATACACTGGATTATTTCCTTTAATAATATGCACTGATTTTTAAAAGCAGTCACACATATTTCAATCACATATGCGTTTCTTGTTTGCTTGTTTGTTTTTTAATTCAGCCAGGTCAGTGAGTGAAATTGCAATCCTGAGTTTTGTTTAAATGAGATACTAGTCTTTATTTTGCTATTCATTCACAGTCTTGTTAAGGTAGAGATTTTTCTGACTTTTCCAATTTTTAAATAATTTCTCAATTTGGAGTAAATTAATCCAAAGGAAGAGAAGTTTTTTCTGCTGTCACAGAATCACCTTTAGTTTAAGACTAAATTTGCACTGTTCACTATCCACATGTGGCTATAAATTTAAATTCATTAAAATTAAATAAAATTAGAAATTCATTTCCTCAGTCATACTAGACACATTTCAGGTGCTCCTTAATTGCGTGTGGGTAATGGCTACTTAATTGGACATTGCAGAGATAGAACATTTCCATCATCACAGAAAGTTCTATCGGACAGTGCTGGGCTACAGCATGATCTCAGAGGTCTAAGTAATGTGCACTAATTGAGTGATGCGACGTATTTAAAAAGCTCATATGGAAATATATAGCTGTTAGTTCTGAAGTGTATTGTCACTATATTAGGGATGGACAATTTCAGAAAACCATCTTTTCTTCATAATTTAAGGATTGATTATGGTGCTGAGTATTGGGAATCCGGGCAATAAAATGACCTGGAGATATTTCCTTGGCAGTTGTTACCTAGTTACAGGACAATGAGTAGTATTCATAAAAATAAATTGTCTCACCCACAACTAAAATATACAACTATGTACTTGGGGGATTTGGGGAGAAAAAGCAGAGGAAAAAAAAGAAGATTGGCAACAGTTGTTAGCTCAGGCGCCAATCTTAAAAAAACAAAAAATAAAAAATAAATTGTCTCACAGTAGATTTGGAGCTTACTATCCTTATTCTAAGGTAAAATTGTTGAGCTTTTACAGACCTCAAATTATTTACATATTTATATGTCTTCTATTTTAAAAAATGTTGAAAATGTTTAAATCGGATTTATAGTTCCCAAATCTTTGATTTTCATTTGCCTTCATTCTAGTCTGTGCTATGAATGGCTTCCTGCCGCATTGACGTGGCAGGCAGAGATTGTGTCTGTCTTGTTCATTATTGTTTCCCTAGTGTTTGGCACTGTCTGTGGCACAAAATAGGTGTTCAAGAGATATTTGTTGATAGGCACCACGGCCTCTTGCATATTTTGTCTTGTGTGAGAAATGTCCTTACCCTGCCTTTAAGTACTTTTGCCAAGAACAGCCTTTAAAGGGTTTTGTTTATTTTAATTTTTTGGCCTTATCTGGTCAGAAGCTCCCATCATTAGCCAATCCCACAACAGATATTGGGACCCAAAATAGAGGACAAAAATAATAGCCAAATAATATCTTAAAAATCTCTGTTTTTAGGGGAAAGTTTCTGGGAACTTTAGTGGCCAAAACAATCCCCGTTCTATCCCTTTGATTTTGGACACTTTAAAGACATTTGGAAGTCATCATTTAGGCATAGCCGGAGGTGTGGCTCACTTCCAGGAGCAATAAGATGGACTCTTTGAGGGCAGGAGAGAGTCACTTAGCTTTCTCCAGTGCAGTGTCCATTGGAAAGAGTAGCTACTGTTCGCAGGCCAATTTTGTTTTTTTGGGAGGCATTATGGGAACCAGGAAAACATGGAGGGGAGAGCATTGGGAAGAGGAAGACTGCATGGAGTTAGAAGATGCTGCATTGCTGTCTACCCTAAAACACATCTCTCAATTCATCAAGACATAGGTTGCCATGTAAACAGCCAACTTCTGGCTGAGAAGCAGCTGGACTAGGTGGCCTGGCTGTGACAGAGAACAAGGCCTTTGAATCCAGGAAACCAGGGGTAATCAGTACAATGATTTTCTTTTTCTTTTAATTCTTCAAAATGTTTGTCAATTTCCTGAGTTCCTTTTGCCTGACTGCTGCCATTTAGTAAGAAAAATAAAATTAAAGAAGGCTTTTGGTATGCAGAATTGGGACGAGGGCCAGGAATTTGTGTTTCTGTACTATTTCCTCTGATCTTTCCAGGATCTCTGTATCCTCATCCCACCCCTATCCCTTGTCTGTAACCCTGCAGGCAGCTGGAGCTCTCACTCCAACGCCTCTGCAGCATAGAGAGTGTCTCTTAATATTGATCTTTTCTTCTAATACCTACCTGACAGTCTTAAATTCCTTGCTGTAGAACTCTAGACTCTCTGACTCTGCAATGGATAATAACCAGTTAATGAGATGAGCCAACGCCTCTGTAGTGTTACCCAAAGTATTGTCCCCTATCACAGCTCTTTGGAAAATGCTTGTATAGTACTGAGAATTTCAAGCGCAGTGGTGGGCTGGATTTTTGGGTAGGGGGCTCTTTGATGTTCCTCCAATTATATGGGCAGCTCATCCTTTTGTAAGGCCAACAGTTCTCAAACTTTGTAAGCTCAGGGCCCTTTTATACTCTTAAAACTTTAGGGAGATTTATGGTCTGGATAAAATGGCGTAGAATTGTTTCTCCTTGCTTCTCTCTGGTAAGCACAAGTATAAACCATCCCTGGAAATAATGCAAGAGATAACCAAGGGAGAACTCTGAAAGATGGTAAGAAAAAAGCAGATTGGTTTGGAACCTTGGGAACAACACAGAGGCAAGGTGTCTTATGTCTCTCCACCCAACAGAAGATGAGTATCCAGCTCTGGCATTTCCCGATGCCAACCTACCAACACAGGCTGGCCCAGAGAGGCTCATTCTTCCCCCAGATCGAATGGGAGTCCTTCTGACGTAAGGTGAGCCCAACGTCACTGGCAAGGGAGTACTAGAGGAAAAACATCAAAATAAACCGAAAGCAAGCAGAAGGAAGGAAATAATAAAGAGCTGGAACCAACAGAATTTAAATAGGAAAATTATAGAGAAAATTCAGTGAAATAAAAATTTGATTCTTTGAAAAAATGAATAAATAATATTGACAAACGTCTAGCCAGACTGGTAAACCTAAAAAGAGAGAAGACACAAATCACCAATATCAGAAATGAAACATGTGATATCACTACAGATTCTGCAGTCATTAAAAATATAATAAGGGAATAAAAAAGACTTTACATTCATATATTTGACAGCTTAGAAGAAATGGACCAATTACTCAAAAACAACAAACTACTGAAATGTGCCTAATATATAAAATAATCTCAATATCTCCATAATCATTAAAGAAATTGCATTCATAGTTTTAAAAGCTCCTGAAAAAAATCTCCAGGCCTAGATACTTTCACTGGATAATTCTACCAAACATTTAAAAAATAATTAACACCAATTTTACACAATCTCTTCCACAAAATATAAGAGGAGGGAACACTTCCAACCCATTTTATGAGGCTAGTATTATCCTGATACCCAAACCAAAGACAGTACAAAAATATAAAACTACAGATCAATAGCTCTCACGAACTTAGACTCCAAAACTTTCAACAAAACACAAGCACAGTGAATCCTGCAATGTTTGAAAAGAATTCTACACCATGACCAAGTGGGATTTATTTCATGCATGCAAGCCTGGATCAACATTCAAAAATAATTTAGTGTAATCTATCATATCAACAAGCTAAAGAAAATAAACACAAATGATCATATCAATTGTTACAGAAAAAACATTTGAAAAAATCCAATACCTATTCATGATAAAAACTCTCAGCAATTTATCAATAGAAGATGTGATACTTTCCAAGAGCTGCTGTAACAAATTGCCAGAAACTAAGTGGCTTAAACAAGAGAAATTTATTCTCTCATAGTTCTGGAGGCCAAACGTTGAAAGTCAAACCAGTGGCAAAGCTTCTTTGGAAACTCCGAAGGAAAATCTCCTAGCTGACTGCTAGCAATTCTTGGCGTTCCTCGGCTTGTATATGCATCACTCCAATTTCTGATCCTGTCTTCACATGGCCTTTCCCTCTGTAAATCTCTGTGTCAAACCTCCCTCTCCTTTTTCTTATAAGGACAGCAGTCAGTAGATTGAGGGCCCACCCTAAATCCAGGATGATCTCATCTCAAGATCCTTAGCTTAATTACATTGCAAAGACTATTTCCAAATAAGATCACATTCACAGGCACAGGAATTAGAACTTGTACATATCTTTTTGGGAGACACAGTTCAACTCATGGTTGAGAATTACATCTCAATCATGAGATGTGCATCTACAAATGACTCACAGTTAACATTGTATTTAATGGTGACATACTGAATGCTTTTTCCGTAAGATTGGGAACAAGGCAAGGATGTCCACTCGCAACTCTCTTATTCAATAAGGTACTCCAAGTTATAGCTACTGCAATAAGGCAATAAAAAGAAATAAAAGGCATACAATTGGAAAGGAAGAAATAAAACTGTCTCTACTCAACAAAAGACTGGCATCTAGATTATATAGAGAACTCTCAAAATTCAACAGTAAAAAACTGAACACTGCAATCAGAAAATGGGCAAAAGATATGAGCAGCCATTTTGCTGAGAAAGATATACAAATGGCAAATAATCACATGAAGAGTTGTTTAGCATTATTAATTTGCATTAGGGAAATGCTAATTAAGACAACAATAATATATTACTACACAGAAAATAGTGGCAACACCAAATGCTGACAAGGATGTGGAGAGGCTGGACCACTCATACATTATTGGTGGGAATCTATATTGGTACAGCCACTCTGGAAAACCGTGTGTCTGTCTTTGTTTTTCTTGTTTTTGTTTTTAATAAAATGAAACATGTAACTACCATTTGACCCAGGAACTGCACTCTTAAGCATTTATCCCAGTGAAATGGAAATTTGTGTTCACACAAAAATCTGTACATGAATGTTCATTAGAGTTTTATTCAATATCAAAACCTGGAAAGAACTCGGATGTCTCTAAATAGGTGAATGGCTAAACAAATTTTGGTGCATACATACCATTGAATGCTCCTAAGTGATAAAAGGTGGTGAACTACTGATACACAGAATAACTTGGGTGAATTTCTAGGTAATTATGCTGAGTAAAAAAAGCCAATCCCAAAAGGTTACCATGCTTCCACTTATATAATATTTATTAAATGACAAAATTTTAGAAGTAGAAGACAGATTAGTAGTTGCAATGCTTAGGATCAGAGATAGGGTTCAGGAGGGACGTGGGTATGATTATAAAAGGGCAACATAAGGGATCTTTGTGGTGATGGAACTGTTCAGTATCTTGACTGTTATGATGGATACACAAACCTACACATGTGATAAAATTGTATAGAACTAAATGCATACACACACGAGTACAAGTAAAACTGGACAAATATCAATAATATCAGTGGAGTGTATCAATGTCGGTATCCTGGTTGTGATATTTTACTATAGTTTACAAAACGTTACTGTAGGGGCAGGAGCTGGGTAAAGTGTACATGGGATCTCTGTCTTATTTTTAGAACTATGTGTAAATCTACTATTATCTCAAAATTTTCAGTTAAAGATTATTGAGGACCCCAAAGAGTTTTTACTATGTGGGTTATTTCTATCTATATTTACTGTATTAGAAAGTAAAACTAAAAAAACAACTTTAAACGCAAAAATACACAAGCACACACTCCGTTAGCTACCAGAGCAATAACATTGTTAGCGGTTATGTAGCTTCTGGAACATTCCATTGTACACTCATGACAGGATGAGAGTGAAAAAGGAAAATAACATCTTGGTATTATTATGAACATGATTTTGATCTTGTAGCCCCCAAAATGGCCTTAGGGATAGGGTGACCAACTTATCATGGTTTTCCCGGGACGTTCCTGGTTTAAGTACCAAAAGTCCTAGCAAAACCAGTGAGGTTTGCCTGAGACTAACTGGTTTGAAAACTGCAAGTCTCACATCCAAGAAACCCCCTCGGTCCTGGGCAAACTGGATTGGTTGTTTTCTATACTCATGGACCTTTTGGAGCCCTGGACAACGCTTTAAGAACCTCTGTGTAAGGCCATCCTTACACAGAAGAAATTCGCAGGTTAAGTGTTATTACCTCACTATCATGGGATTTGAGTATCTTCACATCGTAATTTGTTAGAAACTCTCCTATCCCCATGCCAATTGTTTGCTCAGTTTTCCAGGTTCATTCTATTTTCTCCTCCTCACCTTGGATTCCTCAAATAAGATATTGAATGTGCTTTGTAATGAAAAAGTGTCATCATAATGTGAGTGTGTACCATTGTCTTTTTGATGATTTTCTTTTCAGGTCAAGTTACTGCTGTGCAAGTGACCATCCCAGACAGTTTCGTGAACGTGACTGTTGGATCTGATGTCACTCTCATCTGCACCTATACCACCACTGTGGCCTCTCGGGACAAGCTTTCCATCCAGTGGTCATTCTTCCACAAGAAGGAGTTACAGCCAGTTTCCGTAAGGACTCTTTTCCTAACCTATTCCCCTTTGGTAGTTCTGACATGAACTGTGGGTGTTAGTGTGTGAAGGAATGGTAAGCCAATTACAACAGTGGTAGAACCTCAGATACAAAGATTTTCAAGAAAGCTGTTTAAAGAAGTGACTCAACCTTTGTACTCACTTCATATTCAGTTATGGCCTTTTGTCTCAATTCTGTGTAGGTCAACATCAATTATATCATATAGTCTAGAATAGAGAGGAAAGGTCCTTTTCATAGGTGAATTGAGCAGTAGTTCTGAAAGGGCTTCCCCTCCTAAAAAAATATCTCCCTGACTATTATTTCCAGAAGACCTCAGTTCAAATGCATGTCCTAATTGATCTGCAGATCTTTGTCAAACTTTATATCTGAGATCTGCCTGTCAAGTGAGGTAGCTTTTTGTGCCACACTGATTTCCGATGGAATGAGCCTCCCCAAATGCGTGGAGAAGGGCTAAGGTAGTGATGAACTCTGGGTAATCAAAGGCAGCAAGAGGCTATAGGATAGGGAAATAGGAAGAGTAGGCTAGGATCTGGGAGATGTGGTTGCCACAGGAGGTTGGGTGAAATTCAAAGGAGAAGAATGATTCTATAGCAAGCTGCCTATTCCCAGGTTTTCTTCAACTGCCGTTTAGGGTACTTCCTTCTTTAAATTAGCTCAAGGACTAAAATTGTATACTGAAAAGTATGTGTGTGTGCATGAGTGTGCATGCACATTTGCCAACATATACCGCTTGAGGGAAAAGGTCTATAGTTTTCATCAGATTTTTGAAGGGATGTATGATCCAAAACAAAGAGTTCAGAGAAGAGCCAAATCAGTGTGGTTTGGAATAGTCGGATGTAGTTGAGTTGGGTCTTGAAGGAAAGGAAGGGTTTTGACTGGTAAAAAGATAGAAAGAAATTGAGTGGGATGGAGGAGGCCCAAAGGCAGAGATGGAGAAGAAGGAGAGCATTAGCTTGGAGGAGCCACGCCTTGGCCAGTGTCACTTCAGCTATCATTGGTCTTTTGGAGGTTCTGAGTCCTCTCTTTACCAGAGATCCTGAACACTTGTTTAACAGGGAACACTGCTCAAGAGGAGATTCTGTCAATGCCACCCTCTAGTCAAAGTTCAACAATTTAGCCCAGTACTAGTTACCTTAGACGAGTATCTGAATCATTCTGTGCCTATCTTCAAAATATAGTAGAATAGTAATACTCTTCTACATATCTCATGGGGAATCAACTGACATAGTGCATGTGAAAAGACTTGGAAAAAATATAAAGTTCTGTAAGTTTTCTCCCGCACAAAAATCATCATCATTGGCAGCAACAAAAGTAATTCTACCAGTTTCCGTCCATCACCCAAAATGTCCTTACCCAAGACCTCACGTGGTGCAGTCAACTAAGAAATCATCCCTTTCCTTTGCAGGCTGTGCACGCAATAATTAGATTATGGATGGCAATAATCACAAGATCTTTTTTTCCTTTTTAAAATTTAGTTTCCTAACTAGTCTTTTCAATACATTCTTTATCTGTAGGCTTGAAGTCCTTCTACTTTTGCCAGTAGGGGCTGAATTTAGGGAGGCCTTGCCAACATATTTCGAAATTTTTTTATGCTTGGTATTCAAATCAAGATGTCCTCAACTGCCTGGAGGCCAGGCCAGACCAGTCTAAATTAAGAAACAAATTCTTCTTTATGCCTCCTCTGACGCTGGAAGTTACAAGGCCACCTCTTGGTTGAACTGTATGACTAGTAAGGAGCTGGGAGATGCAGGGCTGGAGGATCTTGTGACTAACGGTGAGTTTTTTTCTAGGCCTGGACATGCAGAGGAAGAAAATGTAGGTGATTGAACTGAGTGTTTCTTGAGCTCAGGACATTTCTTAGAGGCACTTTAGGAAGAAAATCTATTACAAATAAGTATTTATCAAGTAGCTTATTTACTTGCTGTTTGCCTCATTCTTCAAAATGTCAAGTGCAGGCAGGGCAAGTAATTTAAGGGATCTACTCTTTTGGGGTGTCCAAATCAAAGGAGGTCCTCTGCACTGAGCCACTGGATCAGTGAAAATATGCTCCTTGATCTTAAAACATTCTAGATGCTTCTCCAAGTGCATGAGACCTGTGCTATGCCTATGCCTTAAGCGCATGGAAGACAGGGAGGAGTAGGGCCAGCTCTTGGCTTGGAGACAGTGAAAACCACCTCCCCAAAGGCAGGCTTTCTCTTCCTCCTCTTCTATCTTGTTTCAGCTTGCCCCAGCAAGATGCCCATTATAACCATCCTTAGGTCTCTACTTCTAGAGAACTGGAGTCCCTCCCCCTTTCCCTCATACCCTGTAGCCGTGTGCTTCTCTCTGCTATTCCAGATGAGTAGTTTTGGAGCCCCAGTGGAAACTTCCTGATGGATGTCCATTCTACTCCTTGCTCTGCCACTTACTTGCTGGCTAGATGACCTTAGACAAGTCACTTGAACTTTCAGAGCTTCAGCTTTCCTATCTGTAAAATGGGGCTACCTACCTACCTTATAGGTTTCCTGTGAACATTAAATGAGATGATGCTTGTGAAGCACCAGGAAGCCTTCCACATGGTAACCATTCAATGAACGTGAATTATTATTATTAGCATCACTACTCATAAAATGGTGATTTTACAAAATCCCTATCCCATCCATACCCCTGGGTCATGGGCACTAGGGAACCCAGTCTAACAAGATGCACTTAGTACAGCTGAATAGCTGGGACAGAGCTCTTTGGGGAAGCCTGGCCCAGGATTGGATTCCAGTTCCACTGTCTATCAGGTCCCTGTGGCTAAAGGGCAGGGTTAGGCCCCTTATCTGCCTGCTCATTATCCCTCCACAGAAAGCCTGCTCAACAAAGAGGTTGCAGACATCCTCAGTTGAGATGGTATTTTTCAAAATGGGATTTTGCCTCTATTTCAAATTCATTTCTTCTTTGAGCACTTCCATGCATTCAGAATTCTGCAGAGTGTGCTGTACGTTAATCTAGGCATGACTGGTGGGACATTTGGGGGACGATAAAAAGATACTACTGTGCTATTAGACAATTCTATGATTTACGGGCGCAAGATGTTGCCAGACTGACCACTGAGTGATTCAATTCAACTCCTGGGTTGATGTGGCAGTATACCATGTAGCATTCAGCTCTCAGATCCACCCATTTCTGCTCAAACACAGCACAGCCCGTGCCTCAGTACTGAGGGTATGGAGGAAAAGGCAGTCAGTCAGTGTCTAAAAATGGCGCATGCAAGAGACGCTCGGGGAAGATGTAGCTGGACCTCTCAGGTAAGAACACCTATTGGTGTACTGCTGGCCCTCTTCATTGTTTGGAGTCTCTAGGGAAGTGGCATCAGCTTTTAGGAGTGAGAGGGGAGGGTCTGAGTTTGTAACAATCCAGGTCAGCACAAACTTCTGGCAAAACTGGGACAATCTTGAGTTTCCCTTCTCATGCCCATGTCTGGAATTCCTTTCAGCCTCCTCCAAAGGGCTCAGGACCCTATTGCTGCCTTAAGCAGGGCAGTGGCCAACTCTTGTCATAGGCTCATCTTCTCCTCCCTCAAATTCATTGTGTTAAAGGAATAGTTGGTTCCAAGGCTTAATGTTTCTTAGTAGCTAGAGGAGGATGTTATCTCTTACTGACTATCCTCTCCAAGAAGTTCCTTTGATGAATGGGGACTGCAGAAGTATCCCACAAGTCTTCCCACCAGGACAGCCAGGATATTCATTACCGTGGTCCTCATCTTAGAGAAGCCCTCCTCTCAGAAGACAGGGACAGCTTCAGATGGTCAGTCTCTCAGCTGGAACTCTCAGCTGAAGACTCTAAGCCCTGGGACAGGAAGGCTATCATAGAAGTTTTGGGTGGTCTGGTGCCCTCTGATCACACCAGTGGCCTCCTCTTCCACCCAGCCAGTCACTGGTAAACCTACAGAGACCTCACCTCTCCGTGAACAGAGGCATTGACCCTACTTAGCGTCGGTCTCTCAAACAATACTTACTCTTCTAGAGTATCCATAGTGGAAGAAACCCTTTGCCATCCTCATCTCCCCAGCACACATATAATGTGGACAACTTCTTTTCAGAACCTGTATCTTCATATACTCTGGCTGTTCAGATTCTCCCAACGTGGCCTTTCCTCTGCAGGTGGCATTACATCAAACGCTTTTCAAATGTTGGTGGGGTGGGGTCCTTTTACCTCCTCAGGGGCATTTGAAAATGAGGGGGTTGTTGGTCTAATTCTTATAAAGTGAAGCCACTACTGGCTTTTAGTGGGTGGTGGCTAGAGATGCTAAATGTCTTGCAATACATAAGACAGACACACACAAGAAAGAATTGCCTGCTCAAAATGCCAGTGTTATCCCCATTGAGAAAAATTCCAAGTTTTTCCCTTCCCACCACTCCCCGCCATCAAAGTTTATCTATTCTGTGTCCCATTTCCTCAGATGTCTATTCTTGCTAAATTTGATAAATTAATCTAATGCTAAGGAGTTAGGGACTGGTGATAGTTTATTTTGTTCTCTTCCAAAGAAAATCATTTAAGCCCAGACCTTCCATGCCTTCACCCAAAAAAAGAAATTCAAATGGTGGGTAGCTCAGGCAAATGATAGGCGGGGAAGGGAGTGGCTGGGGGCAGGAAATTCTTCCTTTTGGTGTTATATTCCTTCCACATGCAATCCCAGCCCCCCTAAATACAGTCCAGAGAAAATTCTGGGCTTGAGATCACTGCCACCCTACACTCCTCCCCTCCCATGGCTAGCTCCTTTATGAGCATTGAAGGAAAGCAAGAGGCTGGAAGAGAAAGAATGGGTGGTTTGCTGTGGGCTTCCATACCATCCACGTTTCTGAAAGAAACCAACAAAAGCAGCTCTGGAGGCTAAAGGTATTAACTCCAACTTGGACTCAAACAGAAAGCAGACTGAATTCTCTCAACTCTTGTTTATACTCCAGCCTCTAGTTAGAGAGTAGTGTCACAAAGTTGAGGGGAAAAAGTCTTTTTGGACAAATCTGGCTCCCAGCTGCACAGCCTCATGTGAATAGGAACTTGGCACAGTAGGAGGGGGAAAGGTCATTATTGCAGCTGGCAAACGTCAAAGGCTTCACATGGTGAACCCACTCGGCAAGGGAAGCATCATGCCGATGAATAGCAGCAACTGGCAGGAGAAGGGTCGGACTGGAGTAGGGGATGGAATGGCCCCGAAAGGGGAAGGTTGCCTGGGGAGCATCTTCCTCGCCTAAGTCAGGACTCTGAGTACCATTTTAGTGTATTCAGTGGGAATCAGGGGTTCTGGATTCCAGGTGTGACTATAAATTGTGTGACCTTGGGAAAATCACTTCCTCAGTTGGGGCCTCAGTGGCCTTTTCTGTAATAGAAGAGGGTGAATCAGAGGTTGCAAACTGGAGGCCTCTGGGCTGGATTTGGCCAGTGGATGCACGTTGGTTGGCCAGTCTAGTATTTTGTTTTGTTTGTTTCCACAGTTTGAAAGCCTTATTTGTATTGGCTCTCCAGTTCACCACAGTCCCCACCATCCTCTTTGATCTTATCACTATCCACCAGCCCCTCCCAGCCATTTCCCATATTTCTAATATCCATCTGGTTCCTGAAGACTCCTTGACCTTAGAAACCATGAGCTAGGTGATCTTTAAGGGGGTCTTATAACTAATGTGCTATTATGACTCCATGTATCAGCCTCTAACATCACCAAGGAGCAGGTAGAGAGGACCTTGGGGAGAAGTGGGGCAGTCTGCCATGAACACAGCCACAAAGGGCAAGTGGGAAAAAAATTAACAAACACCACTTAAGGGAGCACTTAGATGGATTTTCTTAAAGTGGACTGCCCCCTCGACCAAAGGATGTGGCCTGTTGAACATCCATGGCTTTTCCTGGACCTCAATTGCTTTGATCTCTAAATTGACAAAGACTTTCTTTGAAAAGTGTGCAAGCCTCACAGGATCATGAGCCAGGCCTTGGCCATTGTTCAGCTTTCATTTTTAAAAGAGTTATCCCTTTATGGAAAATGGAACCAAGTTGCAGTCCTTCCTGTGTGATTAGATAAGTGGTTTCAGGAAAATATTTCTTGTTTTTCTTTACAAAGACAGTGTGACAGCATGGACTTCCCCTAGCAGAAAGCCCCTCCATCTATGTGTCTGACCACTGCCTAGCCCTGGGGACTTTCCTTCTCACACAGCACCCTGAGGCCAAGGCCTTTCCCTTCTAGGTCTCCATTGCTATCCCTCTGTACCCCCATTCCTATCGTTGACTCCTTTAGTATCATTTGTGAGAGGGCAAAATATATTAGGCTACGGTGTGAAGAACTAGGGTAGAAGAGTTGGTGAAGGTCCTTTTCATAGGGAAGTTACAAGTCCAGGGCCTCATTTCTTATTTACTCATTTCACCTTGATTCAGGCCCAACTGGGAGAATTTTAGAGTGGCTTCTTTTCATGTCCTAGTCCTGGCCTAAAACATACCCTCTTGGCCCCCTGCTTTCTGCAGAAACAAAGTCCTTTCATCTAGGCCCTCTGGGACTTACTGTGGGCCACAGGCAGGATTGATGTTGTATCTCATTGTGATGTCACCGAACCTCAGCATAAAACATGCTGACATACCCCTAGTCTTCCTGAGAGCAGGGGAAGCAGCCAGATGTCCAAGTTGTAAAGGGCTTCTTTGATGGACTGCAGGCTGTCTTGCAGGTAAGAGTCCACAGGACCTCAGATTGCTGATTAGAAAGTAAATAAGCTCGACGTGGCTAGTGAAATGGAAAGCTGGATATCTTGGGTATCAACTCAAATGGAGGTAATAGACCTTTGGAGAGTTGGACCTCCTCCTGACCCACTTGAATACCTGAAGTTAACACTGATTTTCCAGTTTGTAAGTCAAATAAGACCACTCTGGGGCAAAAGTTTGTGATTTCAGTAGGTGTGAATGGATAAATCGAATTATATATGGCTCATTTAGGGCAGGAAAGAAAGTTAGTCGATGTTAGAGAAGAGGAGAGAGAGAAGTTGTTTTCTCCTTAAATATGCTCTTTTCTTTCAATTTTCCCTCAGAATCTACCTTTCTGCCTTAGTTTAAAAATATATTGGCTTTCTATTTGAAGGAGAATACATTTGCATGTATCTAGCCAATATCTTTTGGTTTGCTGATTGCTTTCCCTCTCTAATTAGCCTAATAAGGTAAAGAGCACTGGGCAAGGAATTAGAAGAACTGCATTCTACACCTGTCCTGACTGTTAACTTTGTATGCGTCTTTCTTACTGCCCTGGGCTTCAATTTCTTCTGTAAAGTGAGGAGAGTGAATTAAATGAACCATAAGGCTCTTCCAGTAGATTTTATGAAGATATTAATTAGTCCCACTGGACTAGAGCAATACGCTTATTGAATAATAAACAACAATCACTTGAATTACACACATTTGTATAAAAGTAACAAAGTGTGTACATAGACTGTGTGTAATAAGGAACCTCAGGAGTCACCTAGTCCAGTGATTCCCAAGCTTCAGTCATTCCCGTCTTATCTTTATGATTTTTGTCATATTTGTGTATCACCAGCAGTATTAATTACTTAATGTTGTTTTCTATATTGACTTGGTTTCTTAAAATCTTAAAAATATCTACCTTAGTCTCATCCTAAGCAGTAATATCCATGAAGTCACAGATTTCATGTGCTAGATATGTCTCTAATACACATTAAAATTTTTTAAGTTTTTATTTATGTGCCACCTAAAATCAACTTAACGTGCCTATACTCAGGGAATACATATTATACTTTGGAGAACATTGCTCTGGTTCCTCATTCAGATGTGGAAACAAAAGGTTGGAGAGATTACATAACTTTGCTTCCTATCGCAAAGCAAGTTGCCATGGAGGCATGACCAGAGGCCACCTCCCCTATGTCAAAGTCAGAGGCTGCGCTGTGGCTAAAACCCAGGTCATCTGACTCGTAGACCGGGCCTCTTTCCACCACACCGTGCTGCTCCCACAGTTTTCATTATGATCTAAATATCCATGTTCTTTAACAGAGATGGGATTAGAATCCAGAGCTTCCTTAAGTCTAGTTAATTATAATAACAATAAATTAATCCTTGTGGTTTTGGATGAGTCATTTAATCTCTCTCAGTTTGAGTGCCTTTATTTGTCTAAAGGAAAGAGTAATTCCAGTTCTGCCTCCTGCCACGTAGGGAGAAGGGTAGTAGCTGCCATTGGCTAAGCGCTTCCCATGTCCTTTGCTAGATTACTTTGTTTCAGCCTCACGTTACCACTATGAGAGGATGAGACCAGACGATTTCTCAGGGGCTTTCCTGCTCTGAAGCGTTATCTTCTAACAAACAGGATGAACCCGAGTTTGCTTATCCAAAGGCGTACATGTGTACAAAAAGAGCATGAATATTCTGACTTTTAGGGAAATCAGATATTCCATATAGTCCCACTGGGTAAAGTAAATGCAAATCCAAAAAAGATTAGAAAGTGGAAAAAAATTACAGTTTTGGTTTTCCAATCAGGCACGCGTGTCCTATGCAATGAATTTCCTCCAGATAGATTCATCAGGTGAGCATCTTGATCTCTAGTCTAAGCTTAGAAGTTGAATCCTGTCAGCTCCAGCTATCTACCATCTGTAAAATAGGCATACCTCCCTGCCTGATGACGTCACAGAGCTGCTTTGAGCACAACTGAGGTAATGGCTGTGCACAGCTGTAAGAAAGCTAAAGTGCCCCACTGAGTTGAGAAACCTTTCCCACGGGGAAAAATGCTGCTGTTGATCAAAGAAGGTACCACCGGATAAAGGGAGGTTCCAGGTAGCTTATCCTCGCCCTGAACACTCTCCAGTTCTCATTTCTGTCATTTTTCTGTCCTAGATTTACTATTCTGAAGGTGGACAAGCTGCAGCCATTGGGCAATTTAAAGGTCGAATTGTAGGGTCCAACGAACCAGGCAACGCATCTATCACTATTTCGCATATGCAACCAGCAGATAGTGGCATCTACATCTGTGATGTTAACAACCCCCCTGACTTTGTCGGCACAAATCAAGGCATCCTCAACGTCAGCGTGTTAGGTATGGACAATTTTTTCTACCTTTTCTCTTCTTGGAGCAACTCAGGACATTGAATGAGCCAGGGCAGTGAGTTACGGGTACAATTAAGTCTCAGGGGTAAATATTCTCCCTGCTCCTTTTATTACCAGGGAAATAGGGAGACACCACCAACCCAATCCATATAGTAACACTGAGAAATCACTCATAAAACATGTTGAAACAATTGCCAAACCAAAAGGGCTGCCAAAATGACAGATAGCAGTAGATGACCCAACCTCCAGGGATCCTTGTTTCTGAAGGATGGAATGAGAACAGATGGGACAATGCACGGTCCCACTAAATGATCGCTAGCAATTCTTTCAGAGGGAACCTCCAATTAGAGCCAGTCCTACCTGGGAGAGACAACTGTCAGCTTATTACCTCTCCCAAGCCAGTCACAATTCCCACCATTAAATCATTCTTTTGAATAAAGGCAGAAGAGTCCCTTTTAAAAATGTTAATGCTATTTGGAGAAAGGACCACATGTTAAGCAAGCATTGAGAATTAATTTTTTTATATAGAAATATTCATTATGTGACATCAGGCAAGTCATATCGGCTCTTCAGATGAATTTGGAGTAGTGCATTTATGCAGTATTTATTGAATGTCTACTTTGTGCCAGGAGGCATGAGGTTCACACTGATGGAGGCACGGTTTCTGCTCTTGGGGAGTTCACAATTTTGGCAATTTCTAGGGCTCCTTCCAATCTCTGTCTGAGAGGACAATGCAAGTTTCACTCCTCTCTAGAGGGTCAGCAGGTCCTGTCTGCATACCTTCAGAAGCACTGAAGAAAGGGATGAAGGGGCTGTCAACCCACACCAACTAACCAGTTGATCTAAGGGCTCTCTTCTTTTTTTAAAAAATTATTTCATCGAGGTCACATTGGTTTCTAACGTTGTATAAATTTCAGGCGTATATCATTATATTTCAGCTTCTGTATAAACTGCATCGTGTTCACCACTAAAAGTCTAGTTTCCCTCCATCCCCATACATATGTGCCCCTTTACCCCTTTCGCCCTCCCTTCAGAGAATGAAAGTAGACCATTGTCTTACATCATACACAAAAATTAACTCAAAATGGATTAAAGACTTGAATGTAAGACCTGAAACCATAAAATTCCTAGAAGAAAACGTAGGCAGTACGCTCTTTGACATTGGTCTTAGCAGTATCTTTTTGAATACCATGTCTCCCACTTCTAAGCAACCTCAAATGGAGCTGGTCTAGTCACTGCTCCTTTTAGAGCTGTGTACATTCATCACAGGAAAGGAGGAACTAGATCAAACCAGTGACTTGATAATTGAGTAGTGTGGAAAAGTAGCAATTGGTAACAAGGTACACACCAAGGAGAACTGTCCAGAGTTGTCTGAGCTTGCCATCCGGGTGATGCCAAAAATGACCCAGCTATTTACTGTGAGGTTTGTACTGCATTTACCCACCTAGAAAAGAGAGAAGGCAACCAACAGCTGATTTTTAAGAGCAGGGTAGCTCAATCATGTTTTTATTTTGCTGAGCCATGTTCTAGGCATTGGAGTACAGGGAAAGACAAGAGAAGTCTACATAAGCCCCTTCCTGGGAGAGTTGATGTTCCAGTTTGGAAGACTCATCATATACATGAGAACTAAATGGTGTGGTATAGATGCTAACACATCAGGCTGGGAGTCAGAAGACCTAGGTTCTAGCTCTTATTCTGCTACTCAGTGGCCTCAGCCCTGTCAGTCCACCTTTTTCTGGCCATTTTAAGATGGGGTTGTAATTCCTGCCCTGTCTTTACAGGTTTCTTATGAGGATCAAATGATATACTGGAGATTCAATGTTCAAAGAATTTGAGGGATTAGTCCTCTAACGGTTTTCTGATGCTCCCTGGCTCCGGGTTGTCCTAACTAGAAACAACCTAAAGAAGCCAAGCCTGTTTATCTCCAAGCTTGGAAATAGCCCTGAGATAAAGTTAGATAAGAAGGTTAATATTCTGAAGTTTAAAGTTCAGAGAATCCCTAATCAACTTCCATAAGAAGTTGAGGGTTATTTCTTCTCTGAATGGTTCTTACTTATGAGTCTTTGGGTCCGTTTTTTTCTGCAATTACTGTGTCATGACTTTGCCTTAAGCATCCAGGATCCAGACAAGGTAAGTCTTTGGATTTCCTTGTTTGTTTTGGAACTCTCAAAAATTCTATTTTTATTAATTGGGCTAAGAACAAAGGCGTTCTACAAATTTATGCTTTCTGGAAATTTTGAGACTGATAATTTTCTCTAAAACTTGCAGAAGCTGTTTGCAGTTATCAAATTCCATTACATATGATTGCCTGTTCTGCTTGCCCTGACGGAGGGGTGGGGCATGGTGGGGGAAGGTGGGTAAGGAATGCCAATTGGGGGGACAGGTGTTGATATTTCCTTAAAGATCACTCTTCCTAGCAATGCCTCTTTCAGAGACATTTCATTACCCAGTGATGGACATTGATCCCATGCATTCACTTGTTCCTGCATAAATTCATCGACAAACTCTGAACATGTGTCCAGTTACTGTTCTATGCAATGGAGATGGAAAGATGTAAAAGACAGGTTCTCAGCCCTCCAAAAGTTCAGGGTCTAGTTAGGGAGGCAGATATATAGCATAAAAGCTTGCAGTGGAGGTAGGAGAGGACAGCTGGGAGATCACAGGGAAAAGGACTAAAAGTTCTGCAGGGGGAACTGGAGAAGGCTTCCTGGAGAAAGTAACTTTTGCACTGAATGTTGAAGGATGTGCAAGAGTGTGTCAGGCAGAAGAGGGGCTGGTGTGGTAGGGCACGATTTAGGTAAAGGAAACAGCAATGAGCAAAGGCCCAGCTGATTTGGACAACCATTTATTTGAGACTTCCATTAGGTATGACAGCCTTGGAAATGAATCTCTGAAAAATACCCAGTAGAAGTTTGAAAAATTATTTTGTATGCATTTGAAATGAGCATCATCTTCTTTCTGCAATTTGGCACATAAAAAGAAAATGATGAATTTAGAGAAGGTTTGAGAACACACTGAAGCATTTTCATTTATTTTTTGAGGTGAGCCTCTTCCTCCCACCCCAATTCTGCTGAAAGCAATAAAGCTAAATGGTAGATCAGTGGCTTTGCCAGTGAAACATCCAAGTTCTACTGGGGGCTGTAACTGGATGAAATGTCAATTCAATCCTGATTCAGCACTTTTAGAAAATATATAGGTTTGGGATGTGGCTCAAAGTGATTCACTCAGTGTTTTGTTAAAAAATAAAAGGAGAAAAATGTGTTCAGCAAAAATAAATGCCTATCTGGGTTTGATTTTGGGCTCAAGAAATGAATGCAAGTCATTCCAGGTTTTTGTCTATCACTTAGTGCAACTCCTGGTGTCTGACTTTGTGATGAAACACACCCATTTAATTTTTTGTTAAAAGTGCTCTATTCTGCTGTTAAGGCTATAAAATTACCAATGTTTTTAAAAAGGCAATATCTAAATCTAGTGAGAGTTGCAATGGACTTCCAGTTAAATAGCCTAGTTTAGAGTAGGCAAATCTGACGAGTTGTCGCCATCTGAGGAAATCAATGGTAAGGAAGAGAGAATAAAGAGCTAGATAGAAAAATACTTTTAATTAAAAGACACCTGTTTAAAAGATAGGGGTGATGAAGTATTTAAAAGAGCTACGGCTATATCCATCTGTCTTCTCGCTCATGTGTACAATGGCTTAGAGTACGAGCCTGGAAGGTTAACTTCAGTAGCAAGCTATAAAATGTGGTAGCAGGAATTAGTCCCACCTGTGGCCAACAGCAATTCCCTGTGCAAGGCACTATAGACGTTATTTTATTTATATAAATTCAATGTATTTGGATTAGTTGGAAGGCAGATAATCTCTTGTTCACGTTTTACCGATGAGTCAACTGAAGTTCGTTACGTTAGATGACTTGCCTAAACACATCTAGGGGAAAGTTGCAGAGCCAGTACTGTGTGAATCCAGATTTGTGCTCTTAAATTCTGCCTCCCTAGTGAGAGCTGGAGGGCTGGGCAGTCCAGAGTATTTGAGGTATAACCAGCCTAGGTTAGAGAACCTACGCCTTTGGAGGGTTATATATCCAAATTAAGATAAGGTGAGTTGGTAAGTATCAAAATCCAGATCATTATCTGTAAGACTAGGGTTAGAATAAGCTGTGAGCAATAAGATGAATGAGGAGATCAGATTCTCAGTTTCCCACAGGACTTCTCCACTGACATGTTTGATAAGCAGCTAAAACTCAGTATGTCCCAAACTGACCTTATCATCGCCCCATCCTCCTCCTCACTCCTTCCTGCAAACCTGCTCCTCCTCCTGTGTGCTTTAACTCAGGGGATGGCAAAATTATGTACTTAGCTGTCCAAATCAGAAACCTGGGAGTCATCATTGACCGCACCCTCTTCACAAACTACTTATCTATTTGGTCACCAAGTCCTGTCCATTCTACTTCCTGAATACCTCTTGACTCTGTCTCCTTCTCTCTCTTGGTTCAGGCACCCCTGGTGTCAGAGCTATCCATCTCAAACATTTCAGTGACAATCGTCCCTCCCCTACTTAAATGCCTGCTGATGTCCTCCTGCTGTCAGTATTAAATACGTGAAATGCAAAGTCTCCCAGCTACTGCCTTTGCTGCTCTCTAGCCTCATCTCTCACCACTCCCCCACCCCACTGCAGAATTACTTTTCAATTTCTGATGCCTGGTGCAGTGCTGGGAATACCGAAGGCACTCAAATTAACACTTGTGGAGTGAAAGATGAACAAAGATTTCAGTGTCGTATAGCACACCCTCTTCAAATTGGTCTTCCCCTACTGATGAGGGAGACAGGCAAATTCCAACCCTCCAATCTTTGTGTCACCCCCAGAAGAATAACTGCCAGAAAATGACCCGTAAAGGAAAAGAAAAATATGGCATGAATAAAACAATTTTTTTAAAAGAATAAATAACAGTTTATCTCAAAGTATTTAAGGGTTCTATTTTCCTTTAAAACTGTGCTTGAAAAGTACAAACTATGTTTCTAGTCATTTAGTGTTTGCTTACATTTGGCTGTTTTTATGAAAAGCATATTTTAAGACAATGCAGAAATTCATGGTTATGACTCTGGGGAGGAGGCAGACAGAAGAGATGCCACTAGAATCTCAATAGCCTGGTGACTGGAAGGTCCTTGCACCTGAAGTGCTCTACTCCCACCTGGTGGTACAATCAGAAAACTGTCAAAATAAGTTTTTAAAGTTTTGTTTTTTTTTTGAATAAGCACACATTCTACAAAATGAAAGTGAGGAAGTGACTACAGTTCTTACAGACTGCCATTCATTATGCAGGATTTTTTACTCTTTGTCATTGCCTTACAGTCAAACCTTCTAAGCCCTTTTGCAGCATCCAGGGAATACCAGAAACTGGCCATCCAATATCTCTTTCTTGTCTCTCCGCGCTTGGAACGCCTTCCCCTGTGTACTACTGGTATAGACTTGAAGGAAGAGACATCGTCCCAGTGAAAGAAAGCTTCAGTAAGTATATCCCTCAGCAGCCCCTGGCAAGACCTGGTGTGGTTGTGACGGTATGTGTGTGTGGCTGGCTGCTCGTCCTTAGAGCTCAATCTTCTATTTTTCTGGGAGGGGGATGAAAAAAGAAGTCTAGCTCCCAACAAGATGATTGTGGTCTGGTCTTCTCCCTGACTTCTACAAGTCAAGCCTGTTTTTGGCTCAGAGGTGGTGGGTATGGAGGGAATAGGCATAGTCCCACATGGGCGACCTATGGAACAGTCTCAAGGGGTCTAGTTGGACCCTGGACATCTCAAGAAAGGGAAGCCAATGTAAGGAAGTGGGTGGGCACTGAATGATCTACTACATCATCATGTTTTGTACCAACATAAAAGATTTCAGTCTATTTCTTCGTTTTGACAGACCCAGCCACTGGAATTTTAGTCATTGGAAATCTGACCAATTTTGAACAAGGTTATTACCAGTGCACCGCTATCAACATCCTTGGCAATAGTTCCTGTGAAATTGATCTAACTTCTTCACGTGAGTTGATCATACAACTTAGACAGTTTCTCCTTAAGTCAAGTATCCTGGCCTGCCAGCCAAGTAAATTAATTAGGATTCCTGGTTAATCCTCCTGTCTCTCTGGAGATTTTTGTGCTTTATGTATAGGTTGATATGATGAATGACCATTCTAATATCGAATGCTTACATAATATGTAATATTTGCCACACATTGCCCTAAATTGTTTAAAAAAATTAATTTGTTTAACCTTCACAAAATCTCTAGGAAGTAGGTATTACTATTTAATAAATAAAACAACAGCCTCATTGATAGTACCAGGCTGAATTTTCTTTATGATGCTGTTGGTAAATCCAGCATCTGTATGCAGCAATCTATGTCAAACATGGAGCTCACAAACTTTCCAGTTGTTAACTAATGTGTTAAGATCTGCCTCTAATAATAGTAGTAATAATAACACTCATACATACAGTCACAGTAGCTGATATTTGTGGAGCACAAAAGATGTGCCAGACACTTGGCTGAGTGCTGTGAGCATTATCTTACTCAGTCCTAAAACCACCCTGTCTGTCTAGGAGGCAGAATATATTGTTAGCCTTATTTTACTGAAAAGGAAACTGAAGCTCAGGGAGGTAAGTGACTTGCTCAAGGTCATCCATTTAGTAACTAGCAGAGCCAGAATGCCTCTAAATCTCAACCTTCCGGTTCAAAGGTGCTTAGTTACTGAGCATAGACTGGAGGGCCTGGAATTGTCAAATTGGGCCAATCAGGGGCAAGATCTCACAAGGGATATCTTGCCACACCTCTCAAGGATCACTTAGTAACATTTAGGATCATGTCATCTATTCATTTTTTTCTAACTTACTTTGAATCTGTGGTTTTATTATATACCATATCCAGGGGGGACCAGTTTCATTGGATCATTGCTCTCCTATGAAGCTGAGCTTTCTTCCTTTTGTTTGTTCTGAATCAAACATTTTCCAACTCCAGGTTGCTCCTTCATTCTCATATTTCTTTCAGCTATTTTCTATTCAAAGGAAAGAAACCCCATCTTTTTGGTCTGTCCTTTTCTGTGGTCCCATTCTACCCCAAGTCCTTTGATCATTTCTGTCCTTTTTCTCTAAATCTTCCCCAATCCCTTTTTGCTTTTCCGGAAGTACGGTCATGCTGCAGATGTAGAGACTCCTAGAATTTGCACTTGAGCCTTGCTTCCTTTGAATTCTCTTTCCAATGATTTTGGCATTTAGCTTCCTCCGTCCTCTCTGCCTCCCTCCTTCCCTTCCTCAAACATTCATTGAATATCCACCATATGCCAGGGACTGTCGGAGGTGATGGAGATATAGAGATTAATAAGATATATGTCTTACACTCAAGGAGCTCACAGTTTAGCTAGAGGGACAAACAGTAAAATGTGTTAAATGCTCTAATAGAGGTCTGCACAGGGTCTACAGGACACCAACAAAGAAATGCTTATAGAACCAAGGCCAGCTTTACCAATGAAGTGCTATTTGAGCTGGATCTTGAAGGAACTTGCCAAGCCTGTTTCTTTATCTGTAAAATAGGGATGAAGGTGAAAGGAAGTTGAAGGATGACAGCAGAACAGCGGGCTTAGGAGGGCAACCAGCTCGTGCTGAGGGAGGAGGATGGAGGGCTCCAGAGGGATGTCTCCAGGGGAAAAAAAAGCCCATAAGAAACCAATAGCTTATTTGACGTGTTTAAATCTACTGAAACAAGTTTAACAGTTTTGCTGGACATTTGCGGGATTAGTGATAATATATCCAAAAAAAAAAATCCCCAAATGAGGCAATTATTAGCCTCGGGGAATATTTTTAAATGCTGTCCAAGAAAGAATCATAATATATACTACGTTCTGCAGCTGTGAACAATATTTAGATCGTCATAATACTGCAAACTTTGATTTAACTATGACTTGCATTCTAACTTTATTAGGAGAATGTGGCGGGGTGTGAGGGGGTGGTGTAAGAGTTAAATCTTCAACTTCCAGAGTAGGAAGTCAATGGAAAATGACGAAAATTGGAAAAGGCAGGACATATTAGAACAAGTATAATAGAAACATGGGGGCAAATACCAGAGGATTAAAAAACAAGAGTTAAGAGTGGTTGCCTCTAGTGAACGGGACTCAGAGATGGGGGAGAGCGGGGAAAGGGACTGCTGTTTTTTTATTAGAAGTCTAGTAAAACTGTTTGACTTTCTAAATTACGCACATGTATTCCTTTAATCATAAAAAGTTCAAATAATAATCAGGCAATCCAAGTACTCTCAAAATATAAGATATCCATCCTTATGTGAGGGGAAGTGGGTGGGGATGGGCCAACCTGGACCCCAGACATGATCTCTCAGGGACAATATCTCACCGCTTGAAGGTCTGGTCTCAGCTGGATCATCTCGCACTCATTAAGTTTCTCCATAGACTGATCTAACAAACCAGATGCCTGTTTACGGAAGTGGGCGTATCCCTTTTCAGTGGCCAGAATGCATGAGGCTCCTTGGTGAGCACGGAGTCTGTGGGAGAGAAGGTTTTTAGGGATCTACTTCACCTATGGTCTGGGAAAGCCTGGTAAAATGTTCCTGCCTAGAACAGAGGTCATTTCTCTGGTGTCCAGATTGCAGTTCTAAGGTATCTCTTTCACTGACCAAGCAAATGTCCACTGAAGACTCACTTCTCTAAACCCCATTTCAAAAGCAACCCCACCTCCCCCAAGTTGGCAAACTTCTTTATGTGTGTAAATGTGAATAGCTAGGCTACATAATTGAGCCAGTCATCTTTCTTCTCCCAATATGAGTCCACTGGCAGAGTTTTAGAGGTTTCCATGCTCCCAACCTATACAAGTCACTTTCCCACTATAAAAATGCTTCAAATATTCCCCACTGGTCACAAATACACATGTATGAGGCAGGCAATATGTTCCACTTTACTAACCAGTTGCTTGTATCCTCCAGATCCAGAAGTTGGAATCATTGTTGGGGCCTTGGTGGGTACCCTTGTAGGTGCTGCCATTATCACCTCTATTGTGTGCTTCACAAGGAGCAAGGCAAAGGCAAAGGGAAAGGGGAAGGAGAGGAAGAGAAATTCTAAAACCAACCCAGAACTTGAGTAAGACCTTATTTTGTTTGTCTTCACTTGAATACAGCCATTTCTCAGGCATAGCTCTTTCAGTCAGCTCTTCCTAAGCACTCCTTTCTAGCATCAGATATCAAAGGTATCTTTCTGCTCACTCTCACTGCTTTCATAAAATGACGATGGTTACCATTAACTGAGCGCTGTGTGCCAGACTGTTCTAAGCACTATATGTATATCAACTCATTTAACTGCCACGATGACCCTTTTAGGTCTAAGAAAATGTTTTAATATATCATAATAATATACTTGTCTTTCTACCAACACAGTCATAAAATAGAATTTTTAATATTTTTTATGGAACGAGGTGCCCAGAGAGGCAAAAGTACCTAGGGCCCACGGAAGTCAGAATGCAGCCCTTCCTGGAGCCCATGCTCTTGACCACTCTATTTCTTCTTGAACGTATATCACACTCATCCATTTGTTCATCCCTCCATTTCTATGCTTCCACAACCATGTATTGGGTACTAATCAGGTGCCAAGTATTGTGTTAGATAGAGTGGGAGTTAGAGATGCGCCAGAGCCATGGATTTGGCCCTCAAAGACCTTATTAGATCTTTAGACCCTTTCATCCTGACATCATTTTTCTCACCTTTTATACACTGGTTTGTCTCTCTCGAACTCTTATCATATTGTCGAGACCTAACCTTTCTGCACCCAAAATGGAGGCATGCGGTCTGACAGTGAGTCAGAATATCAGAAATCACAGAGGTCCTGAACAGACTGGGACCTATGATCACTGAAGCTACAGAGTCTATGGCTCTACATGAAATGTCAAACCCTAACTTGTTCTTCCCTGGGCCTTCTTCCTGCAGACCAATGAGAATGATAAACCAAAGCACAGAGTGTGAAACAATGCCAAATGAAGATGCTGTCCAACTAGAAGCGACTCTGCCAGTTTCCACCCATGAGACTGACCCTGATACCATCCTGGGGCTGGATCATGAGCCTATCCCTGAGCCTGAGCCTATCCCAGAGCCTGCCCTGGAGCCTACCGCAGGACCTGAGCTTGTCCCTGTGCCTGAGATTGAGATCCATCTGGAGCCAGAGCCGGAGCCGGAGCCAGAGACGGAGCCAGAGCCCGGGATTGTAGTTGAACCCTTTTGTGACGAGGAAAAGAGAGGGAATAAGAAGTAGGCTGGTAACATGAGTACAGTAGTAGTTACTAAGGAACCCGTTACTGGCATTTGGAATTTAGTTGACCTAACCAGTCTCCCACCACCTCCCTCCGTTCTGACCAACCCTCTTCTAACAAGGTGTTCCTACCAACCATCCAAAATAAACAGGTCAAGATAACTGCTAAATAAATGCAAGAGTTCCTGTATTACCAGTATAGAGTACTTACAATTGTACTAACATGTAAGCATAACTAATGATAAGCTGTGTGATTTCTCACCCAGTTGAAAGTGTTTTACACCACCACCTGTGTCATATTTCAGAAAATTTTCTCTATTTTTAGCTACTCTTTGTTACATTCCACATGCACACTTGATTAGGTGGCATTAATTGGATTCAATATTATTTTCTAGGATTAGTTGTCGGGGCTTCCCTATTCAGTTTCACATTGACCACTAAGAAAAGAATTCACCAGCATTATCTCATAGATTAGAAAGAAGTTCCTTGAAAATTGCAGAGGAGAAAATGTAAAGGGTACATATTAATTGGCACATAGCATTTAAAACTAGGTCTTAAAATTAATGCTTCATTTATCACATTAGATTTCCCAAGGAACCGCCCTGCTATTCAATATCTGAGCATAACAAATTTTTTAAATAATCCATTTTTAAGTGAAAAATAATGTACAGGCAAACAATTCCAAATACAGTTTTCCTTCAGTGAATACAAAATGTTGACATCATAGGTGATGTACAATTTAGCTTTGAATGAGCTATTATGTTATCACTGTGTCCGATGCTATCTACTTTGGAAGGGCCAGATTAGGAAACTGTTCTAAAAAAACACTTAAGATTTATTTGAGATAATCTGAACTAATAATTAAATCTGTTTTACTGTTGGTATATTCCACATTAATAGATATCATTCTTGTATAAATGCTAATTATTAACTAAAATACATTGAAATCACCTCTTCACCTGTTAAAAAGCTTTTGCATTGATCATATTTCACTCACATCCCACCTTGAAAAAATTCACAGGTAGACTTTTTCATTTGTGTAATCAATCAGATTTTAAATCTTATTTTAAGGTTCAATAAATAATACTTAATAAAATCTTATTTTAATGACTCCTACGTAAATCTTTTATAAACAACTTTATTGACATACAATAAATTATATCCAATAAACTGCACCTACTTTAAGTGTACAATTTGATGAGTATTGATAGATGTATATACCTATAAAACCACCAAAACAATCTAAGTGGAGCATTTCCATTACCCCAAAATGTTCCCTTTGCCCCTCTGTGCAATGCCATCATCACCCTGGACCTAGGTAACCACTGATTTGTTTTCCATCACTAGAGATTAGCTTTGCCTTTTCTTGACCTTCATATAAATGGGATCATGCAGTACGTACTTTTTTGTATCTGACTTCCTTCTAAGTTGAATCCTTTTTTTTTTTTTTGAGGAAGATTAGCCCTGAGCTACCATCCACTGCCAATCCTCCTCTTTTTGGTGAGGAAGAATGGCCCTGAGCTAACATCTGTGCCCATCTTCCTCTATTTTATATGTGGGACACTGCCACAGCATGGCTTGACAAATGGCGTGCAGGGCTGCACCCGGGATCTGAACTGGTGAACCCTGGGCTGCCCAAGTGGAGCGTGTGAACTTAACCACTGGGCCAGTGGGCTGGCCCTGAGTTGAATCCTTTTTAAATGAAGTAATGAATCTCTAACTTATCAGATCCAGGTTTTCATGTAGAGGATTTTCTTAAACTGTGAAGCCCTTTCTGTAGAGATCATACCCATACTGATTGAGGTGTAGAGTCTCTGTAGGTTTTAGGATAGACTGAAATTCAAATTTATATTACATTTGTCCAGAGCCATGGAAAGAAGAGATAGCAAGCTTTCTCTTATGCATTTTCTTTGATGTGTTCATTTTCAGCCAATGGTGGGGATTTGTGAAGCGTCTATAATTCAATTCAGACTAAATATAATATGATATATGGTGTCTAATGGGTTCAGGAAGAAAAATGATGAAGAATGACCTAATATTTAGAGGTTAAAAAATAAATACCAACAGTGTAAAAATCTCAATTACCAGAATGCCAAAGTAGCTGGAATTTACTTTTCTCTTCCATTTTTATGATAGAAGCAAATCACAAGAAAAGAGACTCAACAACAACACCCCAAAATTTCTGATGATCAGTGCTGAGCAGGAAGGAAGGTCTTCTTGGTGGTCTTAGAGAACTCTGTCCTTCTTAGCACTGTTCTGTTCAAAAGAGTAATAGTTAGATCAGTGGTTTTTAACCTTTTTTGAGGTCATGGATCACCTTGGAATCTGCTGACAACTCTGGACCCCTCACCAAAGAAAAATGCTTATACACACAAGTGTCAGGTACGGTTTTAGATAAATCACAGACCCCCTTGAATCCAAGATTAAGAACCAGTGACTTAGATAAAAACACACAACACAATTAATCTGTGGACGTCTTGCTCCTGGGAGGGAATGGCAACTATGCTGTATGACAGAATCATGACTCAAAATGATCTTGATAGCCTGGAAGTTGACCTGAAATCAGCATAATGAATTTGACAGGAATGGAGGGAAAGGTCTGGATTTACAGGTATAGAGTCCTTGTTGCCCATGCAGAAACTATAGCTGGGCAAGGTGGGGAAGGAGGTGAGGACAATCTGAGGCATCTTTGGATCTGTCCTTTCAGTGCCCTTGCTAGCCTTCTGGTGCCTTATTTTCCTAACACCCAGGATTCTCATGTGCCTACTAGCTCAGTGACCCACTCAGGTCTGCATCCCTCAGGCAGGAGTCATTACAGGCCCTATCTCTGTCCTTGCCACCCTTTCAAAAGGTAGCTGTTCTGTGACCTTTCTTATCCAGCGAACATGATCTTTCATCATCCAGTGATGTCATTCAGGTTAATAATGAGTTAGCTCTCTTAAGAATAGTTACCTTTTAACAGAGGACTCTTGAACAGGGATAACTCCTTAATCCAGAGTCTAAACAGTGGAATTTCAAGTACTGGAACAATCCAGAGGCGAGATATTTCTAGAAAAAGGAGCCTTCTCAGCCACTCTCAAATCAAACTATGTGGGTTACCATCTATTCCACCTACTCATAAGGCCACTCTGGGTCTCTGCAACTTTCCTCCCAGTCGCCTTAATCTTCTATTAGTACATCCATAATGCACCATATAATTATGTTTGCGATAAATCCTGAGACTCTATAAAATATGGAGTCATTACAATTTGGTTCACTAAATCTTACTTGGGCAGGAAAATGGGCTTATATGTTAAAGAGCTTTCCAATAAGGGGACAAAACAAAGCTTTTTCCTGCTTCCTCATCAGTGGATCAGAAAATAAGTAATGGAATACGTCATTACCCAAATATTCTGATTAAACTTCAACCAAATTCTTTCAACATAATTCTCACTCAGAGAGGGTACTACCTGATTTATTTTGCCATAGTTAAAATCTAAGAAGGTGGTCCCAACAAATCCCAAACCAGCTTTGGGCTCAACCATTCACTTCTCACCACCCAAAAAGATTTCCAGAAACTTCTCTTGTCTCTGTTTCTGTATTTAGCAACTAGGATATGCTAAAGTCAACAGAACAGCTTTTTGGCTGTATGTTATTTTCCCCAAATTCATCTGTTTATTCAGTCACCCACTAAAAATGCATTGAATGGTTACTATGAACCAGGTACTTTGGCTGTGATACAATGGCGAGCAGAATCAGAGCTAGCTCTTGTCCTCATGGAATACCAGCTTTGCTAATTATGACAGGTTCTTGCATGTTACCAACAGTAGTGTGTCGACTGCAGGGGAGCAAGGCTGAATGTGTACTACACTGGGGAGGGCCTCCAAATTATAGAGATCTGTGAGGAAAAGGGACGAAAACAGTAATTCCTGACCAATAGCTAAGAAACCACATATACTGTTTATCTCCTATGTCCCTTAGAGTACCAGGTGACATTTTCCCCCAATATCGTATGCTGAGAAGTTAATATTTGCAGCTCTCACACTGGCTTGTGTTTAACTCACGTTCGATGAACCTTGAGTAAAAAGAGCTAGAAGAGCAAGAAGGGAGCTTTGAGATCAATAGTACTCAAGCTTTTTCAATCTCAGCACACCTGAGGGTCATAACACACATAATGGCTTATTCCTGATGATGATGATGATGGTGGCGGTGGCAGCGGCGGAGTGGAAGTGGGAGATGATGCACAACTACATTCTTGGGGAGGGAAACAGGAACGGGTAAATATAGTTTTAAAAAGCTGGGTCATTCCTATATATCTCACCCAATCCCCTGAGAATACCTGACTGAAGAGAGGTAAAATAATCTGCCTGAGATTATACAAAGTCAAGACAAGATCCGAAGTTCTCTCATTCCCAGTGTAACGCTCTTTCAACTGCACCAAACTACTAATTTCATTGAAACAAACTCAAGTTTTAGTAATAAAAGGATGTTTTACAATGTCCACATGCTGGAAAACAGGTCAGAGGGTCTCAAAAGGTTCAAACCAATCAATAAAGACTCAATAATCCTCCCTATCTTTGAAGCTTTGGTTTAAAAACAAAGAATTCAGAGATGATAAGGTTTCAGGAAACCAAGGGGAAAAACACGCCAAAAAAACCCCCCAAAAACAAAGAAAACCCCCCAAAATAAAAAAACACCCCAATGTAAAGCAAAGCACGTGGATTGGAAGGTGCTACAATTAACGGGTTATTATCCAAATACCAAATTACCTTCCGTTTGGTCCACTGTTTTTGAGTAGAGGCAGAAAGAAAATGGATCAGGATCCAGGAAAGCTAGATTTTGGTGTTGGCTGTTTCTCTATCTCTGGGTGTTTTCTCCTCCGTAAAACAGAGATGATTTCTGCCTTCCTAAGAGCTGCAGTGGAGAATGGATGCAAAAATTTACAGTGTGGAAGACGACACTGCTGGAGAAACCACACCTCCTGGTAATTCTTTCAGTATCCGCTTTTCGCTTGACTAGGGATTCTTTGGCTTTTGGGAAGTCACAGATCCCTTTAAGAATCTGGTGAAAGCTACAAAACCTGCTTCCTAGAAAAATGCACACACAGATTCCCACGTTCTATTTTAAGCAGTCAGTGGACCCATGAAGCTGGGGCCATAGAGCCCCAAGTAAAGAGCTCCCACACTACACAAAACTTGCCGATGGACTCATCTGAGGGCTTGGTAGTTTAACAGGATATGGAAACAGAAAGCAGCAGGTGCAGCCATGTAATGAATTCATTGTAGTCGGCACAGTTGAGAAAGCGGGAAATCAAAACACTGCGGCCATATGGTAAATTCAGTCAGATTATGAAATAAAATGTAAATTTACCTTCAATCTCATAGAACGTCACTGAAATTGTGGTGGATTCCCTCCAATAGATACTTAAGAATATAAATTTTTCCACTGTTCCCATTTACCTATTTCTTCCATCTTATATTCTCAGTTAAGCTTTACAATTAAAGTTGTCATCTTTCTTGAGTTCATTTTGGAAGTAACTGTAAAACCTCCTGACCTTGAGTCAGCTTCAACTCTACTGGGTTTCCTATGGGGAAGAGGTAACAATGTGATCAATATCCGAGGCCATTAACATCCGCAGTTCATACAAATCAGTGATTTAAATATTGCTAACAAGCCACTTTCATTTAACGTGCCAATAGCCTACAAATTACCTGAGGCTTGGGTCCATTTGTACTGCTTATTAAAGAGCTAAGACGAGTTTTCTTTTACACCCACAAAGCCGATTAACTTAGATGATAAACTCAATATTCCTGAAGAGTAAATGCCTTCAGAACTAACAGGCCCTATTAGGCACAGCTTTACTCTCCAACCATGCTAAAAAACATTGGAAAGAAATTATCTCCCTTGTCATCAAGTCTGTCCCTGACACTCAAGAAACAAAGTTTAGTTCCAGAAGAAGATGCTTCCGTGATTAATATTTGTAAAGATTAGCACTCAAAATATTTACGTAAAAAGAGTTTGCATATCAACAACAAAGTTCGTGTTGACAAAACTCATTTTAGCTACCGGTCATTGTCTCTGACCCCAAATCAATGCAAGTTTGTGGGCTGACTTGGATCGCTTATTTCAAGCAGTATTTGCAGCACAAAATTCAAATTAAAAAAATAATTTGAAGAGTCACTTGGAGTTCATTAGATTTTATGACTAGTAATCATTTAAGATGTTTCCCTAAATCGTGATCAAGTTTACACTTAATTTTCTTTTGCTCCACATTTAATTAGCAATTCAGAAGATTACTATTTTTAAAGATTTTAGCTGCAGTTCAAGCTTCACTGATTTTATTGACTTTAGAGCTACCAAAAACTGAGAAATGGCTTTATGAAGGATTTTAAAGCTTAAGCAGGTGTTTGATTTGAAAGAAAAATTGGGAGATTCTCTCAACATTTTTTATTTTTTTACTTTCAGAAATACAAATCGAAATACATTTTTGTTACATATCATGTTAACAAGCTTGACATTCTTTTCAGTACAGGATGACTTAACATAGGAACTTTAAAACTTCCTTTTTAAAAACAGTGCATTTTATTTTGGAGAGAAATAGCTCATTAAAGATACATGGATACGTGGGCTACTATTTGTCATTATGTCCGTGTTTATGAATGCCAAACTTGGGATAGCATGCCCTCCAACTGAAAATTTGGTCCACTGAAATACATAAGTATTCCTCCTATAACAAAAATAAATTAAATCGTACTGTTGAAAAAAACAAATATTTGGCATAGGCCTCTGAGTGAGCTTGAAAAACAGGTTGAGATGTGTTTCAACTGTAAGGAGAAACATTCTAGAATCCACCTAGAAACATTTGGCAGAACAATTGGCCTGGTGCTACTGGGGTTGTTCTGCCCCAGAGGGGAGAGATGGTGCACGGGAGACTGCTGAAGACTCACAACAGCCACACAGCACTTGCTCAGGATCAACAATTCAAGGTAGAATAATACACAACAATAGGAGAGCAATCTCAATGCCTGGAAAGCAAGTTGTAAGCTTAGAACACACACTTCAACAGGAAGAATATTCAACATGTTTATAACGCTTTGAAGATGGAACTTCATCATTCATAGATGATGTCTTGTGCACAAGTACATTGTTTCCAGGACACTGGGGACAACCACAAAACTTGCAAAGTAAGAATAAATCCAAGCTGCTTAACCTTCCACCAATCTCTTGAGTATTAAACCCAGACCACCTTTGGCCACTTGCAGAGGTGTCTTTTCCTCTTTATTCTCAATGTAGATACTTGCTCCATGGGACACCAGCAGTTTGGCTTCTTCCACTCTCTCCTCGTCACAGGCTAAGTGTCTGAAATTGAGGACAAAAAGACCGATCGATCACTACCAATTCTATGTAACGGTTAGGATTCCCTGAGAGGCAGTCTAAACTGCACACTGTTAGGGAGTGTAATATTGGAAAGTTGTTTCAAC
Source organism: Equus asinus (assembly GCF_041296235.1). Lineage (NCBI taxonomy): Eukaryota > Metazoa > Chordata > Mammalia > Perissodactyla > Equidae > Equus > Equus asinus. The sequence continues at coordinate 101,564,202 of NC_091820.1, forward strand.
AGGAAAGGAAAAGCAATTTGCATGGGGAAGACTTTGTCAGCTAAAATTCAGTGGAACAGCCTTATAAGACCAGATCATAAATCATAATTCTGGCCCTACAATAGAAGAAGGGATCTAAATGCCAGCCTAAGGAACAACTCCCTCATTCTATGGAGATTAGAAGTAGTCTACACCAAACACATGCAATAATTAAGGGCTAGAATTTAGAAAAGCCCCAATTCATAATCCACTAATAGCAATTTGTGTGGTTTAAATTCTGGACAAGCAGTTTAAAAGATTTTACCTCATTTGATCCTTATATCCACCTAACAAGTTAGTAAGGTATTATCATCACCATCTTACAGTTGAAATTCTGACAGGTTAAAGTCCTTGCCTATGATGGCATGGCTGAGCAGTAACTGAGGGCGAAACCTTGTTAGGCAGTTAAGAGTTTACCAGGCAGAGTATTAGGCACTTTACATATTATGCTATTTAAGCCTCACAACAATCCAGTGAGGAAGGAATTACTATCCTCATGTTACAGATGAGGAAGTTAAGACCCAGGAAGGTTGAGTAACTTCTCCATGTTACTGAATAGAAGTGTTGAACACAGTCGGTAAGTGGCCGAGTTTGGACGGGGGCAACGGCATCTAGCTATCCCTGAATCCCAGGCTCTTGCGAGGACCCTATACCTCCTGAGCCCAAATTCCCTCCAGGCCACCCTGCCTTTCTTGTTATGGAGAAAAGAGCTAGAATCTGCAAGTCTTTCTAAACAGAGTCACCCGGAACTAGAGAAAAGACTTCTAAAACTAAGAATTTAAGAAAACAATACTTGAAAAAGTTGAATCTCACTTTGGACTAAAAAGAACACTCAGAGAATTTCTGGTTCAAAAATGTCACCATTCAATAAGGAAGAAAAGTGGCCAAGTACTATAGAAAAAATATCAAGGCAGAGGACGGCTTCTGCTTACACACAGAAAGCAACTCCAGACGGATTTGAGCTAAAGGAAAAGCAAAAATAACTCTTAACCAAAACCAATGTAGTGTTTAAAAAAACCCTACATGTGAATATTTAAAATACAATAAAATACAGGTGAATATTTAACTAATTGCAGAGTAAGAAAGGACTTTCTAATCACGAGGGAGGATTAATGGTTTTGACTACGGAGAAGTTGAAAACTGTTATTCAAAAAAATCATCAACAATATGAAAAGACAAACTGGGAAAAATATTTTCAACTAACACAGCAGAAGGTTAATATTTTTACTATGTCAAGGGTATTTCAAAAAGCAGTAAAAATAAATTAATCCCCCAAAAGGAAACAGAGAAAGGGACATAAAATGTTTAGAGTTTACAGAAGAAATGTAACTAGTCATAGGCATTAAAAAATGTTTAACTTTACTGATAATAAAAAAATGTAAATTACAACTATGAAATACCATTTTTCATATAACAAAAGGCTAGTTTCAGTGTTGGCGAGGGGGTAATAGGCACTCTGAAACTGCTTTTGGGAGGGTACAGCGATACAACTCCTCTGGAAGCAATCTGGCAATAGGTAGCAATAGTCTTAAAATGTGTATTTGTTTTGACCCAGCAATTCTACTTCTAGCAGTCTATACTAAGGCAATAATCAACATTATCGCCAAAGATTTTTGTATAAAGTTAGTCAGTGTAGCATTATTTATAATAGTGGAAAACTCAAAAAAGTTTAAATATACAGTAATAGGGGAATGATTAAATTATTCACATCCACAAAAGAGAATTATATACAGCCATTGAAAACTGTCTTAAAAATATTTAATAACATTGGAAAATGCTCACATGAGGTGAAAAGGACAAGATCTAAAGCTACATACACAGTATGATCCCCATTTTACAAAAAAATATGTAAAATATGCATATTTGCATACAAAAGATTGGGAGAAAATAAATAAAAATGTTAGCACTGGTCACTTCTGAGTGGGAAGATGATAGGCAATTTTAATTTTTATCTTTATACTTTCATGTTTATCTTTGTACTTTCAATTTTTTTTGCCATAAACACATATTACATTCATAAGCAGAATAAAAAATGAAACAATGTGTAAGAATTAGTGCAAGAGGGCTAATGTCAGGTAGAATACAAATGACTGCTACTTGTCACTTACAGAGGAGTGTTACCCTCAGTGTCTTGGATGTTTGTGGATGCTTTGTAGTACAGAAGGATATGAATCATCTTCAAGTTACCCTTGGCTGCCGCCCGGTGCATTGCTGTAGCCTCATAATGGTCCTTCGCATCCGGATTAGCTCCGCCTTCCAGTAACATGACAGCGATCTGGAAAGACAGAGAAGGAAACAATGCAGAGATCTATTTGTGTTTGTGTACAGGTTTAGAACTCAAAAGAAGTAGCCTAGGAACGGAACCCCACCTCATGCCTGTTTTTAGAAGCTGCATAATGTAGGGGAGTACAGCCATTCTGATTGACGGCATTCACCTGAGCACCTTTTCCCAGAAGGGCTTTTACAATCTCATCCCGGCCAGCAGAGGCAGCGATATGAAGCGGAGACCAGCCTGCCTGTAAAAGAGGTGGGCAGTACAAAAATCAGGGGCAACACGCACAGGGATTAATTTAGGCAGGGTCTACAAAGAGCTGTGTGTGAACGGTTTACAAAAATAACATTCTTTCTTTTCCCCTCATTAAGCACTGCAGAGATTTTGGAAAGTAGATGTACACAAACGAAAAGAAAAACCACCCACAATCCTATAACCCTGATAATGATATATAAGTCTAATTCTAACATGTTTTCAAATTGGGATCATAGGGTATAAAGCTCTGTGAGTTGCATTTCCCACAATTTCCACTTATCATTTTGTTGTGAGAATTTTTCTATGTCGTTCTTTGGAATCGTAACTTTATTGGTTGCATATTATTTTCTCATACCTACTGTATCCAAGTGTTCCTCCATTAGACTGCTTTTATTTCTTTGCTATTATAAATATTACTTCAGTGAGCATCCTTGAACAGGACTCTCTGACTACAAAAAGTTTCCATTCTTGTTCTTCACAAGTCTTATTCTAATAAAATCGATACCATTACAGTAAATCTCTAATTAACAAAAACAATACCTGGGCCCTCATTATTCAGGCAATATTCACCAAAAAAAATTTTCCAACATAATGAAAAGAGCTTGTAGTCTCTCAGGGGTCATCCTAATAAGCCTTAATTGGCATGTTTATCTTAAACTACAGGGTATGAGTGGCAAAACTAACATTCTAAAATAATGCACCCACTAGTCCTGTGCTTGGTCACCAGGGTCATGCTGTAACTTTCTAGTCATAAAGGTTACAATTTTGTTTGTGAGCTTAATACTCCGGCTTGAGTAAACACCAGTCTGGACTCTAAAGATAACTGGGAATTTATCAACTCTGCCTAGTACTCACATCATCTTTATCATTCACTGGCACTCCAAGTTGCAGCAAGAATTCAACAATTTCTGTATGTCCAGCTGAGCAAGCCCAATGCAGTGCACTTCTGCTGTCCTACATGGGAAACAGAGGAGCAGTAAGATCAACGTTCTTGAAGAGAAATAGAAGAACTAAGGCAAGAGACCAGAGAAAATTAACATTGGGGCCAGCAAACCTATAGTTTGGAAACAAGAAATGGAGAGCACTGGATCCTCAGGTAGGTCACCTTAAACTATATTACACACTAGTCTAAGAGAGACCAACGCTTTAGCAACATGGGGGAATACACTGATGAATGTAGGTAATCTGGAGAAAACAGCCAGAAAAGCAGTAGAGCAAGAAACCGATTTTAATGTTTTGGCAGAAATAGAGCTTCAGCTGTTTACTATTACATTATTTATGCAGTTTTATGTCAGGTACAATGCTAGGAGTTTTACATGCATCATCTTATTTAATCTCTACAATCCTATGCAGTGGATATTATCCCCACTTTACAGAAAAGGAAATGAAGACCCTTCAGGGTAAGCAACCTGTCCAAGGTCACAGCTAGTAAATGACGAAGATGGGACACAAACCCCTGTCTGACTCCGAAACTTCTAGATGCTCTGGAAAGAACAAATGCATCTTATGGGGAAGAAATGTTCATAAAACTAGTTGAGATTACCTATACAACCATTTAAAAAATACACCACACACAGAATTAGAGAGCAACAAAACAAATTTTTAAAAAAATAATGGGAAGAGTTAGTCAAGCTTCTCAATGGGAATCCTTTTTTGCAGTGACTGCTCTATTTCTTAGCCCTATGTAAACGAAAATGTTCTTTTAAACTTTATGACAAAAATTTTCAAACGCATATAAAGATAGAGGGAATATAACAGAAACCCCTAGGACTATCACCTAGGTTTCATAAATATTTTGCCATATTTCTTCATCTAGTTTTTTTCCTTGCTGAGGTTTTTAAAAAATAAATCCTAAATATCATGACTTTTCATTCCTAAATATTTCAGTATATAAAAAATAAGGATACTTTCTTACATAGCGATGAGAACATTATTACACCTATTCAAATTGGCACTAACTCCTTTATAGCATCGAATACCCATTCTGTATTCAGACTTCCCCACTCTCCCCCAAATGTCTTTTTGCAGTTGGCTTGTTTAAATCAGGATCCAAACAAGGTCCATAAGTTGCATTTGGCTGTTATGTTCTTAAGCCTCTTGATCTTGAGACTTTTTTATGCCATTAACTTGACGAAGAACAGTTAGAAATATTACTAAATCTTAATTTAATATTAACTTTAACGTCTTAAATAATACCAGACCATAATGAAGGTAAACTAGATAAAAGGAAAGCCATTTTCAGGTTGAACAATGCAGGAAAGTTCCAGAAAAAAGAGTCTCCCGATTTATAATTCTCTTCCCCAAGACGCAAAATGGAGATTCCTAAGTATGTGACACTGTCTCGCCAGTGCTTAGCACGGTGTCTGTCAAACAGGATGCAATCTACAAATATTTGGTGGCTTACTGAGGGCACTGTGAATCTTTCTAGAAACTCAGGGTCAAAACATGAGGGTCTTTTGCGCAGATGGGCAGAAGTAAACACTCCCCAAAGTCCCTTCACTTCTGTCCCGCCTCCGCCTAGAAGGCCGTCCATCCCCCATCGGAATCCCCCTCTTCCCTCAAGGGCTAACCCGCCGCGCCCCTGTCGGCAGAGCCTTTTCAATCAGCCCCCTCCCGGTTTCTCCGAGGCCGATTGGACAGGGCCTCCCGTTACTCGCTCAGAAAGCACCACGCCAACGCCCCTCCCGGGAACTGACCACAATTTGGAATGGACCTAGGATCGGGAGCACCGCCCTAACGCCCGCTCCTCCCCGGGGACTGCAGCCCCAGCGCCTAGCAAACGGCCTGGCACAGAACAGGCGAACAGTTCCATGGGCTTCATTGAATACAATCACTGGCAAAACTAAAGAAACCCATCAAGAAAAAAAAAAGCTTTTCTCCTCACGGATAGCTCCAAGATTGGGCATTTCGGAGAAACGCGGTAAACGTTCTAGAAATATCCAAACTCCGGCGAGCTAAGTACCGGGCCAAAAGAAATATGTGAGGTTTGTGGCGCTAGCTCCTGCCGCCCAATTCCGAGTCCTGAGGTGACCCCGGGGCCGGCGGGGGCGGCGGGGGCGGGGACCTGGCCTTCGCATAGCCAGCCTCCACTTGGGCCGCGCCAGGCAGCCACGTTGGGCTCCGTCGCCGCCGCCGCTGCCTGCGGAGAGGCCCAGCGCTGCCTCACCTGGTCGGTCCTAGTAGCCAGGGATTTATCGGCCAGGATGCACTCCTTCAACTCCTCCAGCTTCCCGCTGTAGGCCAGGTTGCAGACCATTAGGTTAGACACACTCCCCTCCATTTCGCTTTCCCAGGATCTCCGTGAAACACGACCAACGGCCGCCTCACGTCCCCGGCTCCAACTGCCAATCACAAGAGCCAGTGGCGCTCCACCAATCATCGATCTTCCTCCCTCCTTTGCTTCTTTTCCCATCGCAGGGCGCCTCTGGGAGTTGCAGTTTGAGCGCAGTTCCACGCCGGGAGGGGCCTTTGCGGCTCTCACCGACTCTGCCCTGAGGAGCGCGGAACTACAACTCCCAGGGTCCCTTGCGGCCGCCGTAGTCAAGTGGCCGGTGGAATTGGCCCAGGATGACAGCTGGAGAATGGAGTCAGGTACAGGGAGCGGCTTCGAGTGGAACCGGGGTGGGTGGTCGGTGTTGGGGCATTGAGTCGGCTACGCAAAACGGGTGTGGGGTCATGGCAGGAGAGTTATGGGAGCCTAAAGTTCCTGTCCTACGGGGGCCCTGACCTGCAGTGACAGGCGGAAGGGGCAACGAAAGGAGCTGAGTTCTACCTCCTGAGCTCGTACCGGTGGCTGTGGCTACCCTTCCCCTCCCTGCCGTGGCTAAAGGAGTGGAAAGGAGTAGAGGTTAATTATTCTGACATCTCGGTGGAATGGCATCAGGGCAGAATTCTGTCACAGCAGTATAGCATATGACACCATAGTAAGGTGATGTGCCAGGGTGATGCCAAAGGCAGGGTGTGATGCCCTGGGAGCCACTTGATATCTAAGAGACCTCGGCGAGTCCATGGCCTGGTGACATCACAACTTGATGAGGGTCATGTTGATACTGTGGCATGGTGTTGGCCCTTTTTATCACGATAATAACGATGACATCGAGGCTTTGCTAGAACTATTAAGCTAATAGTGTTTCTATTTATGGAAATCCCAAATAGTGCCATAGCAGAAGAGATGTAAGGCTTATCCTTTATAGGGCATTTCCGGAAGGGTATTTTGCCAAAAGTAGATAATGATAAGAATACACTCAAGAAAGAGACTGATCATGTTTATATTTATCCTGTTATGGTGTAGAACAGGGCTTGGCAAACGTTCTGTAAAGAGCCAGGTAGTAAATATTTTGGGCTTTGCGGGCCAAAAGGCAAAATCAAGGATAATTTGTAGATACTTGTATAATGAGAGAAAACAAATTTCCACAAATGTTTTTTGATGAAATTAAAATAATAATAATAATTGAATACTTTTTTTACTAATACAGGATTACTAATGAGAATAATGGAATTCTTTTCTGGGGGATAACATTTTGTTTAATTGGAGCTCACAGTCAGTGTTCCCTATCATCAACATCGTTCCAGATGTTCGTCTGTTAATGCTGATCTGTAATGAGATTTTACCTATTTCTTCTCTGTAAATGTCTTTTCACATAAATAGGTAGTGCCAAAGACCGATATCAATCCACAAATGCATTCTTGTTAATTTTAATTTAAATACATCTTTTACTTCAGAATAGCTTTGGATTTACAGAAAATTTGCAAAGATAGTGCAGCATTCATGTGTACCCCTCAGCCATTTCCCCTACTGGTTCTTTTACTATTTTTAACAGCTTTATTGAGATATATTTTACATATCATAAAATTCATCCATTTCAAGTGTATAGTTAAATGATTTTTAGCAACTTTACTGGGTGGTGCAGCCATCACCGTGATCAGTTTTAGAACATTTTCGCTCTCCCAATAAGATCCCTCATGCTCATTTACTGTTAATCCTCGTTTCCACTCCGAGCCTCAAGTAGCCACTGATCTACTTTCTGTCTGTATAAATTTCCCTATTCTGGACATTTCATCTAAATGAAATCATACAATATGTGGTCTTTTGTGCCTGGCTTCTTTCACTTAGCATAATATTTTTGAGGTTCATCCACATTACAGTATGTATCAGCACTTCATTACTTTTTATTGCCAAATAGTATTCCGTTTTATGGCTATAACACATTTTGCCTGTCTATTCACTAGTCGATAGACATGTCGGTTGTTTCCAGTTTTTGGCTATTAGGAATAATGCTGCTAAGAACATTTGTGTGCAAGTCTTCATGTGGACACATTTTTCATTTCTCTTTGGCAGATACCTAAGGGTGGAATTACTGATTATATGGAAAATTTATGTTTAATTTTTTAAGAAACTGCAAAAGTGTTTTCAAAAGCGGCAGCACTATTTTGCATTTCCATGAGCAATGTACGATGGTTTCTGTTTCTCCACATCCTTGCCAACATTTGTTATTGTCTGTCTTTTTATTATAGTCATTCTAAATGGGTGTGAAATGATATCTCATTGTGGTTATAACTTGTATTTCCTTATTAACTGATGATGAGCATCTTTTTGTTTGCATATTAGCCACTCGTATATCTTTGTCAGTGAAGTGTCTGTTCATATATTTTTTTCCATTTTTAAATTGAGTTGTTGTCTTTTTATGGTTGAGCTGTAAGAATTAATTATATATTCTGGATACAAGTCCCTGTCAGATATATGATGTGTGGATATGTCCCCCCAGTCTGTTGCTTATCTTTTCATTTTCTTAATGGTGTCTTTTGAAGTGCAAAAGTTTTGAATTTTGATGAGGTTCAATTTGTCATTTTTTCTTTTATGGATCCTGCTTTTGATGTTGTACACTGGAAGTGTACGATTTAACGATTATTAGTGTATTTTATAGTTGTGTCTCCATCACCACAGTCTTACTTAAAACATTTCCATTACCCCAGAAAGAAAGCTCACACCTATTTTCGGTCACTCCCCATTTCTACTCCCAGCCCTAGGCAACCACTAATCTATTTTCTGTCTCTATGGATTTTCATTTTCTAGGCTTTCATATAAATAGAATGATACAATATGTGGTCTTTTGTGTCTGGCTTCTTTCACTTAGCATAATATTTTTGAACTTCATCTAAATTTTAGTATGTATCAGTACTTCATTCCTCTTAATGGCTGAATAATATTCCATTGTATGGCTATATCACATTTTATTTATCCATTCATCAGTTGATGGGCATTTGGGTGGTTTCCAAATAGTTTTGGTTATTATGAATAATGATGTTATAAATATTCGTGTACAAGTTTCTGTGCAGACGTATATTTTCTTTTTCTTGGTACGTATCGAGGAGTAGAATTACTGGGCCTCTGGTACATATATGTTTAACTTTGTGAGGAGCTGCCAGACTATTTACCACAGTGGCTGCACCATTTTCCCCTCCCACCAGCAATGTGTGAGGGTTTGAATTTTTCCACATCTTTACCAACACCTGTTAATGTCTATCTTTTTTATTATAGCATTCTAGTGGGTGTGAAGTGGCATCTCATTGTGATTTTGTTGTTTTGACTTGAGACAGCATGAGAAGTGTATAAAGCATGTTGACATTACTTGTGATTTAAACAATGTTAGTTGTCAAAATGACTTTCCTATAGTGTAAGTTTCATATAAGTGCTGTTTTGCCTTGTAATTTTATGTTGAATTAATTAAGAAACATTATCAAGCCTGCAGCAAAAGCTAATTTCCAGAGCCATTCAGTGTTTGATAATAGTGGTTAAGGGCAGTTCTTCCAACTGTTTAAACATGTAAAAATCATTCCTACCTTGCTTACCATACGAAAAACACGAAGTGGACTTAATTTGGCCCGCCAGATGCAGCTTGCTGATGGCTGGTGTAGAAGAAAAGTGTCCTGTATGTAGCAGGTGTTCAATAAATATTTACCCAGTTGATTACAGTAGGCCTGTTGTGTGGTATTCACAAAAGATTGGGTATAGTAACATTTCACTATAATAATACATCAAGGAATTGGATCTGATTACTAGAAACGGCTGGGAAAACAACTCCAAGTGCCTCTCCTGCTGAGTGACTTATTTGGGTAATCTGCTTTTATAGACAGTGTGTTGTGCTTTTGTTTCATTTGGTATGACATGGCGGTTAACTTTCACTTCTGAGTCCCTTAAGGTCAAGGGTAAGGTACTCCTTGACTTTTTGAAAGCTGCAAGACAAATAGCTCTCTAGGGAAGAAGGTCGCTTTTCTTTTGTTGCTGACCCCAAGGTACGGAGGAACAACGTGGTCGTATTTATCTATCGAGAGTCACAGGGGGGCCTTGTTAGGGACTGATTCCCCTGCTGCTCGTATGATTGAATGTTCCCTGTTGCCTTTTCTTCTGGTCACCTAGATTCTAGGTTCTAGAACAAGCCAAGTTCATCTTCTAGATGTAAAGGATAATGCTAAGAATAACTAGCATTTATAGTTCAGCATTTATAGTGTCATATATGGGACTGATCTCACTTAATTCTTCACAACAATCCTATGAAGTCGGTGCTGTCATCCCCACCTTTTTAGAAATGAGAATACAGGCACAGAGAAGCAAAGTAACATGCCTAAGCTCACAGAATTTAGTAAAAGTTGGAGCTAAAATTGAAACTCAGGACTGTTCTACCCCAAAGCCCTAGAACTTAACCACTGCAACGTACTGCTCATTGTTGCTGAAGATGAAGTTACGTGTAAATGCAAACCTCAAAATGCAATACTAATTCCTGTCAGCTCTATGATTGTGGGGAAATGACATGCTTTTCACGCTCTAGAGCAATGCTGTCCAATAGAACCTTCTGTGATGATATAAAAGTTTTATATCTATGCTGTTTTAGTATGGTAGCCACTAGCCACATTGAGCATTTGAAATGTATCTAGGAACTAAAATTTTAATTTTAATTATTTAAAACTTTAATAGCATCATGTGGCTAGTGGTTATCATTTTGGACAGTGCAGAGAGAGGCCATTTTCCCCCACTTGCTCCTTTCTAATTATCACGAAATATTTTACCAAATGCAAATGTTCGTTCTATAGCACAACTGGAAATGAATATATTCTATAATGAAACAAACCTGAGGACACCCTACACAGGGTGAATGCAAATCAGTTAACTATCTGACAGTCAGAGGAATAGGTTCTAGGTTATCCAGAATGAAACTTCTCCATGCCTACCACTTATTAGATAAAGTTTAAACAACTGGTCTGAAGACACTTTGCAATTGATTTTTCATCATTTGCAGGTATACTTTGTTTATGTGGCTTATTAAAGCATTTCGCAATTGTAAGTTGCCTGGTTTAGATAGATGTTTTAATCTATGGCTCTAACATTGTTTTTAAGCACATGTTTTGATCCTACAGATAAATGTCTTTGGTATTGTATGTCACTGGCCTATACAAACCTTCCCCATTTAAAATTTTTCCCTTCATAAAACTGGTATATTGTTAGAGGCTATGATAATAAAACATTTTATTTACTTACTCCCTGAGTTTTAGCTTCCATGCTCTTGTTTCTGAGCTATTTGCTTTATAAGTGGTTTCTATGTTTTAAGCTTTTTATTATAAATAATAAAAGACTCACAAGAAGTTGCAAAAATAGTACAGAAAGGCTCCATATACCCTTCTTCCGGTTTACCCAATCTTTACAATTTACATAATTATAATACAATCAAAACCAGGAAATTGACATTGGAATAATGTGTATGTACAGTTCTTTGTTATTTTATCACATGTGTAGATTTGTATAGCCATCACCACAATCAAGATACAGAAATATTCCATCACTAAAAAGGTACCCCTTTATAGCAACACCCACCACTTGCCCCACCATCCATAACCCCTGAGAAATACTAATGTGTCCTCTTTCTCTATAATTTTGTTGTTTTAAGAATTTTACATAAATGGAATTATAAAGTATGTGACTTTCTCCAATTTTTTTCACTCAGCATAATGACCTTGACATCTATTCAAGTTGATATGTGTATCTATATTCTGTTCATTTTTATTGCTGAGAAGTATTCCTTGATATGGATCTACTGTAGTTTAACTATTCACCTATTGAGGGACATTTTGGTTATTTCCAGTTTGGGGCTATTGCAAATAAAGCTGTTATGAACATTTGAGTATAGGGTTTTGTGTAGGTGTAAATTTTTATTTCTCTGAGATAAATGCCCAGGAGAGTGATTGCTGGGTCATATGGTAAGTGTCCATTCCATTTTTTTTTTTTGAGGAAGATTAGCCCTGAGCTAACTCCTGCCAGTCCTCCTCTTTATGCTGAGGAAGACTGGCCCTGAGCCAACATCCATGCCCATCTTCCTCTACTTTATATGTGGGACACCTACCACAGCATGGCTTTTGCCAAGTGGTGCCACGTCCGCACTCGGGATCTGAACCAGCGAACCCCGGGCCACTGAAGTGGAACGTGCGCACTTAATCACTGAGCCACCCGGCTGGCCCCTCCATTCCATTTTTAAAGAAACTGGAAAACTATTTTTCCAGAGTGGCTGTACCATTTTACATTCCTGCATATTCCAGCAATATATGAGAGATCCGCTTTCTCCACATCCTTGCCAGTATTTGGCATTGTCATTTTTTTTTAATTATGGCCAGTCTGATAGGAGAATATTGATACCTTATTGCAATTTTATTTGCATTTCTCTAATTGCAAATGATGATCAGCATCTTTTCATGTGTTTATTTGCTATCCCTATACCTTCTTCAGTGAAATTTCTCTTCATGTTCTTTGCCCATTTTCTAATTGTATTTTTTTTTTAAAGATTGGCACCTGAGCTAACAACTGTTGTCAATATTCTTTTTTTTTTTTCTTTCTGCTCTTTCTCCCCAAATCCCCCCAGTACATATTTGTATATTGTAGTTGTGGTCCTTCTAGTTGTGGCATGTGGGACGCCGCCTCAGCATGGCCTCATGAGCAGTGCCATGTCCACGCCCAGGATCCGAACCAGCGAAGCCCACGAACTTAAACAATTGGCCTCGGGGCTGGCCCCTAATTGTATTGTTCTTTTGTGCTTTTTTTTTTTTACTGTTGAGCTTTGAGAGTTCTTTATATATTTTAGATACGAGTTCTTTGTCATATATGTAGTTTGCAAATACTCTCTACCAATCTATGGCTTGTCTTTTAATCTTATTAATAGGATTTTTCACAGAGCAAGAACTTTTAATTTTGATGATGTTCAATTCATCTTTTTTTTTCTTTTACGCATTGTACTTTTGTTATTATGTCTAACAACCTTCACAAGCTCTCATCTCAAAGATTTTCTCCTGAAAGTGTTTTAGTTGCATTTTACATTTAAGTCCACAATCCATTTTGAGGTGAATTTTGTATATAATGTGAGGTTTCGGTTGAGGTTAACTTTTTAACTATAGATATCTGATTGCTTCAGCTCCTTTGAATTGCTTTTGTACTGTAGTAAAAAATGAGTATGCTGTACTTGTATAGGTCTATTTCTGGGTTCTTTGTTCTGATTCATTGATCCATGTGTCTGTCCCTCTGCCATACCACACAGTCTTGATTACTATAGCTCTAGAATAGGTTTTAAAATCAAGTAGAGTGATCTTTCCTACTTTATGTTTTTTAAATATAATTTGTTCCTTTTCCTTTCCCTATACATTTAGAATAAGCTTGCCTATATCTAAAAAACATTGCTGGGATGTTGACAGAAAAAGTATTAGAGCTGTATATCAGTTTGGGGAGAACTGATATCTTTATTATGTTGAGTCTTCCAATCCATGAACAGGATATCTCTCTCTATTTATTTAGATCTTTTATTTCTTTCATTATCATTGTGTTGTTTTCAGCATCATGTGGTTTTCAGCGTACCAGTTGTATACATGTTTTGTTAGAATTATAACTATTTCACTTTTTAAGTAACTTAATGGTGTTGTATTTTTAATTTTGGTTTCCATCTGTTCATTGCTAGTCTATAGTATTACGATTGATTTTCGTATGATGATTTTGCACCATGCGATGTTGCTAAATTTACTGATTAAGTTCTAGGAAGTTATTTTTTTTATCCATTTCTTGGGATTTTCTTTGTAGACCATCTTGTCATCTGCAAATAGGGACAGCAATACCTCTTCCTTTCCACTCTATATGCCCTTTCTCTCTTTTTCTTTCCTTATTGTTCTGGCTAGGACTTCCAGTAGTATATTGAATAGCAGTGGTGAGAGCTAAACCCTTGCCTTGTTCCCAATCTTAGGGTAGAAACAGTCAGTCTTTCAGCATGAAGTATGAGGTTAGCTGTAATTCTTTGGTAAATATTCTTTTTAAAGTTGAGGCAATTCCCACTCAATTCCTAGTTTTCTAAGGATTTTTGTCATGAATGAGTGTTGAATTTTGTCAAACAGCTTTTTCTGTATCAATTTATATGAATATATGATTTTTCTTATTTAGTTTGTTAATATGGTGAATTATACTGACTGATTTTCAATTATTGAACAAGCCTTGTGTCCCTGGAATAAATCCACTTGGTCATAGTGTATAAATTTGTTTATATGTTGCTGAATTCTATTTGCTAATATTTTGTTAAGGATTGTTGTGTCTCTGTTCATGAATGATATTGCTTCTTATTTAATTTTTGGTACTGTCTTTGTCTGATTTTGGTATCCATGAAATATGGGCCTTGTAATTAGAGTTGGGAAGTATTCCCTCTTCTATTCTCTGGAAGAGATTGTGTAATACTGGTATCCATTTTCCTTAAGTGTTTGGTAGAACTCTCCAGTGTAACCATCTGGGCCTGGAGATTTCTTTTGTGGGAGTTTTAAAAGTACAGATACAATTTCCTTAATAGTTATAGGGCTACTCAAATTATCTATTTCATATTGAGTTTGTGTGTTTGTGTTTTTGAAGGAATTGGTCCAATTTATCTAAATTGTAAAATTTGTATTGCAGATTTGTTTGTAGTATTCCCCTATTATCCTTTTGGTGTCTGCAGAGTCTTTAGTGATATCCCCTGTCTCATTCTGATATTAATAATTTGCGTGTTCTTTCTTTTTTTATTTGTCAGTCTTGTTAGAGGTTTGTCTATTTTATTCATCTTTGCAAAGAACCAGCTCTTTATTTTATTGATTTTCTCTATTGATTTTCAGTTTTCAATCTTACTGATTTGTGCTCTTATCTTTATTATTTCCTTTTGTCTACTTTGGGTTTATTTTGCTCTTCTTTTTCTAGTTTTTTTAAACTAAATGAGATTTTGAATTTGAGACTTTCTTTTTTTCTAAGGTAAGCATCTAGTGCTATGAATTTCTCACTCAGCAGTGGTTTAGCTGCATGTCACATTTTTTTTTATTATGGTAAAAAATACATAATATGAGATCTACCCTCTTAAGAAATTTCTAAATGTACATTACGGTATTGTTAACTATAGGCACAGTGTTGTAGAGCAGATCTTTAGAACTTTTTCATCTTGCCTGACTGAAACGCTATCCTCATTGAACAGCAACTCCCCATTGCCTGCTCCCCACAGCCCCTGGGAACCACTATTCTGCTTTCTGTTTCTGTGAGTTTGACTACTTTAGATACTTCATGTAAGTGGAATGATGCAGTATTTGATCTGGCTTACATCACTTAGTATAATGTCTTCAAGATTCATCCGTGTTGTAGCATATGACAGGATTTTCTTTTTTTATTGCAGACTGATATTCTGTTGTATGTATATACATTTTCTCTACCCATTCATCCACTGATGGACATTTATGTTATTTCTACCTCTTGGCTATTGTGAATAATGCTGCAGGGAACATGGGAGGGCAAATATCTCTTCGATTCTGATTTGAATTCTTTTGGATAAATACCTAGAAATGGGATTGCTGAATCATATGGTAGTTCTATTTTTAATTTTTTGAAGAACTGCCATACTGTTTTCCGTAGGGGCTGCATCATTTGTTCATTCTCACCAACAGTGTACAAGACTTCCAGTTTCTCCACATCAGTGCTAAAACTTATTATTTTTTATTTTTTTAAATAGTGGCCATCTTAACAAGTGTGAGGTGGTACCTCATTGTGGTTTTGATGTGCATTTCCATGATGATTAGTGATGTTGAGCATCTTTTCATTTACCTGTTGGCCATTTGTATGTCTTCTTTGGAAAAATGTCTATTCAGGTTCTTTGCCCATTTCTAAATAAAATTACTTGGGTTTTAAAATATTGAGTTGTAGGAGTTCCTTATATATTTTGGATATTAACCTCTTATCAGATATATCATTTGCAAATATTTTCTCCTATCCCGTAGGTTCCCTTTTCATTCTGTTGATTGTTTCCTTTGCTGTGCAGAAGCATTTTAGTTTGATATAGCCTCACCTGTCTGTTTTTGCTTTGGTTGCCTGTGATTTTGGTGTCATATCCAAAAAGTCATTGCCAAGATCAAAGTGATGAAGCTTTTCCCCTGTGTTTTCTTTTAGGTGTTTTATACTTTTAGGTCTTATATTGAAGGCTTTAATTTTGAATTGATTTTTCTGTGTGGCATAAGATAAGGGTCCAATTTCATTCTTTTGCGTGTGGATATCCAGTTTCCCCAACACCGTTTGTTGAAGAGACTATCCTTTCCCCATTGTATACTTTTGACAACCTTGTCAAAGACCACTGGACAGTATATGTATGGGTTTATTTCTGGGCACTGTGTTCCTATTCCATTGTCTATATGTCTGTCTTTATGCCAATACTGTACTGTTTTGATTAATGTGACTTTTGTAATATGTTTTGAAATTAGGCATTGTGAAGCCTCTAGCTTTGTTCTTTTTTTGTCAAGTAATTGTATTGAGATCACAATGGTTTATAACGTGTAGTTTCAGGCGTACATTGTTATTTATCAATTACTGAATATACTTCATTGTGCTCACCCACAGTAGTCCAATTTCTTAAGATTCTTTTGGCTATTTGGGGTCCTTTGTGGTTCCATATGAATTTTAGGATTGTTTTTTCTATTTCTGTAAAAAGTGCCATTGGGATTTTGATAGGGATCACATTGAATGTGTAAATTGATTTGGATAGTGTGGACATTTGAACAATATTGTCTTCCAATCCATGAATATGAGATGTCTTTCCATTTTTTTGTGCCTTTAAATTCCTTTCAGCAATGTTTTACAATTTTCAGTGTACAAGTCTTTCACCTCATTGGTTAAGTTTATTCCTAAGTATTTTATTCTTTTTGATCCTATTTTAAATGGAATTGTTTTCAGATAGTTCATTGTTAGTATATAGAAACATAACCAATTTTTGTATGTTGATACTGTATCCTGTAAAGACTTAACATTTCAAGTATATGCTAGATTCATTTATTAGTTCTAACAATTTTTGTGGATTTTTGTGCAGTCTTTAGGGTTTTCTACATATAAGGTTACATCATGTACAAACAGAGACGATTTTACTTCTTCTTTTTTTTGCAGGGAAAGATTTGCCCCGAGCTAATATCTGTTGCCAATGTTCCTCTTTTTTTTTCCTTCCCAAAGTTCCAGTACGTGATTATATATCCTAGTTGTAACTCGTTCTGTTCTATGTGAGCCATTACCACAGTATGGCAACTGACAGATGGGTGGTGTGGTTCTGCGACCAGGAAGCAAACCCAGGCCACCAAAATGGTGAGCACTGAACTTTAACCATGAGATCATTGGGACTAGCCCTTATTTTTTTATGATTTGAATGCCTTTTATTTATTTTTCTTGCCTAATTGCTCTGGTAGGACTTCCAGTACTGTGCTGAATAAAAGTGGAGAGAGTGGGTATCCTTGTCTTGTTCCTGATCTTGGAGGAAATCTTTCAGTTTTTCACCATTGCGTATGATGTTGTGTGTGGACTTTTTATATATGGCCTTTATTATGTTGAGGTAATTTCCTTTTATTTATAGTTTAAGTTTAGAATACTCAGCTTTTCAACATGAAAAGGTATTGAATTTTGTCAGATGCATTTTCTGCATCTATTGAGATAATCTTGTGGTTATTCTGTTAATGTGGTGTATCACATTGATTGATTTGCATATGTTGAGTCATCCTTGCAAGACGGAGAAAATCCCACTAGGTCATGGTGTGTGGTCATTTTAATGTGCTGTTGAATTTGGTTTGCTAGTATTTTGTTGAAAATTTTTGCATCGATATTCATCAGGGATATTAGCCTGTAGTTTTCTTGTACTGTCTTTTTCTGGCTTTGGTATCAGGGTAGTGCTTGCCTCACAAAATAAGTTTGGAAGTGTTCCCTCCTTTTCAGTTTTTTGAAAGAGTTTGAGAAGGATTGGCTTCTGAAACTCTTTTTTAAAAAGAATTTTATTAATTTTAAGAATTAACTTCAAGAATGAAATTAAAGTTAAATCATCAAAAGAAGTTAGTTCTTCTTGAAATGTTTGATAGAATTCACTAGTGAATCCATCTGGTCCTGGACTTTTTTTTATGGGGGGTTATTATTGACTCAATCTCTACTAATTATAGAAATTTCTGTTTCTTCATGGTTCAGTCTGATTAAGTTTTATATTTCTAGGAATTTATCCATTTTTTTCTAGGTTACCCAATTTGTTGGTGTATAACTGTTCATAGTAGTCTCTTATAATCATTTTAATTTTTGTGGAATCAGTTATAATATCTCTTCTTTCATTTCACATTTTAGTTATCTTAGTATTCTCTTTTTTTAGCTAATGTAGCTAAAGGTTTATCAAGTTTGTTGGTCTTAAAAAACCAAGTGTTAGTATCATTGACTTTTTTTTCTGTTGTCTATTTTGTTTATTTATGCTCTAATCTTATTTCCTTCCTTCTGCTAACTTTGGACTTAGTTTGTTCTTCTTTTTCTATTTCCTTGAGGTGTTATATTAGATTGTTTGAGAACTTTTTTCTTTTTTAATGTAGGCATTTATCGCTATAAACCTACTGCTATTGCTGCCTTCCATAAGTTTTGGTATGTTGCGCTTTCATTTTCATTTGTCTCAAGATATTTTCTAATTTCCCTTTTGATTTCTTCTGTGACTCACTGGTTGTTCAAGAGTGTTTTTAGTTTTCACATATTTGTGAATTTTCCAGTTTTTCTTCTGCTGTTAGTTTCCAGTTTCATTCCATTGTGGTTGGAAAATATAGTTGGTATGATCTCAGTCTTTTAAAATTTGTTAAGACTTGTTTTGTGATCCAACGTGTGATTTTTCCTGGAGAATGTTCTGTGTGCACTTGAGAAGAATGTGTATTCTGCTGCTATTGCGTGGAATGTTCTATATATGTCTGTTAGGCCCATTTGGTCTATACTTTTTGCTCAAGTCTTTTGTTTTCTTATTGACCTTTTGTCTGAATGTTCTATCCATTTTTGAAAGTGAAGTGTTGAAATCCTCTACTGTTATTGTGTTGGTCTATATCTTCAGTTTTGTCAATGTTTGCTTCATATATTTGAGTCCTCTGATGTTCAGTCCTTTTTATTTATAATTGTTATAATTTCCTGGTGAATTAACCCTTTTGTCATTATCTAATGTCTTTGTCTTTTTTGACAGTTTTTAACTTAAAGTCTATTTTGTATGATATAAGTATAGACACTGCTACTCTCTTTTGATTACATTTTGCATGGAATACTTTTTTCCATCCTTTCACATTCAGCTTATGTGTATCCTTCCTTAAATCTAAAGTGAGTCTCTTGTAGACAGCATATAGTTTGATTTCTTTTGTCCATCACCCACTCTTTGTCTTTTGATTGAGGAATTTATTCCATTTTTGTTTAAATTAATTATTGATAGGGAAGGACTTACTATTTCTGTTGTATGCCATTGTATTAATTATTTTCTATTGTCTCAATTAGAAAGGCTTGTCAGTTTCTCTTCCAGGAGCTTGTATTCTCTTATTCTTGCTGGTGTCTGTCTGCATGACTGCATGTTCTCTGCTTCTACAGAAACAAGCCACCCTACTCTCTTTTGTTCCCAGTATCCACCAGGCATCCACTTTATGCCAGCTCCACATCAGTGCTCCAATTCAGGTGAGACTGGTACCAGTCCCTTGGGCAGCCCTCCAAAAAGCCGGAATGCTGGATGCACATTCTACTTCTCTCCTTCCCTCTTGAGGGAAAAGGCTTCTTCTGATCACACTGAGCCATGCCAGCCCCAGTAAGCTGCCCTCTGCTCTTCTTTGTTCTCAGCAGTCCCCAGGCATCCAAACTATGTCATTACCATCAGTGCTCTAAGTGAGGTGAGATAGATACCATTTCCTTGGGCAGCCCTCTGAAAAGCCAGGATGTTGGAGGCATGCTCCACTCTTCACTTTCTCCATGAAGTTGTGGGCTGGGGCATTCTCTCCCACTGAGCTGTGTCAGCTTGGGGGATGGCTGATGTGAGTAAAGTTAAATTGCTCTTCTTACTCATTTCAATGTGGCTGTTCTTAGCTTTTTGCTTACCTGGGGTTTTGTAACTTCCTGACTGGATTCTGGAAATCATTTAAAGGTGTTTTGGCCCATATATTGTTGTTAAATAGGTGTTTCTATGAGGGAATGAGGGCTAGGACTTGCTATTCTGCTATGTTGCTTGCATGTCTCATATTTTGATATGTTGTATTTTTGTTTTCATTCAGTTCAATGTACATTTTTTTACTTCCTTTGAGACTACTTTGACCAATGGATTACGTACAGATGTGTTGTTTAATTTCCAAGTGTTTGGATGTTTCTTATTTTCTTTCTATTATTGATTTCTAGTTTGATTCCATTATGATCAACAAAATACTCTGATTTCGGTTCTCCTAAATTTGCTCAGATTTTTTTTTTGAGATTTTATTTTTCCTTTTTCTCCCCAAAGTCCCCCAGTACATAGTTGTATATTGTTAGTTGTGAGTCCTTCTAGTTGTGGCATGTGGGACCCCGCCTCAGCATGGCCTGATGAGCGGTGCCATGTCCGAGCCCAGGATCTGAACTGGCGAAACTCTGGGCCACTAAAGCAGAGCATGCAAACTTAACCACTCAGCCATGGGGCCAGCCCGTCAGATTTGTTTTATGACTCAGGACATAGTCTATCTTGGTAAATGTTCCATGAGATCTTGAAAAAAATTGTGTAGTCTGCTGTTATTGGGCAGTGTGTTCTATATATGTCAATTAGATCCTGTTGGTTAATTGTGTTGTTCAGATCTTTTATATTTTTACTTATTTCCTGTGTAGTAGATTTATTAGTTTCTGAGAGGGGTTGTTGAAGTTTCTGCCTGTAATTGTTGATTTGTCATTTCTCTTTTCAGCTCTAAGAGTTTTTGCTTCATTATTTTAAGGCAACCTGTTGTTTGGTGCATGCACATTTAGGATTGCCATGTCTTCTTGGTGGATTGAAACTTTTATCATTAAGTAATTTCCCTCTATCCCTGACAGTTTTCTTAATTCTGAAGTTTACTTTTTCTGATATAAATATGGCCACTATTGCTTTTTTAAAATTAATGTTTGCCTGGTATATCTCTTTCCACCCTTATATTTTCAATCTACCTATATTGTTGTATTTGAATTGAGTTGCTTGGTTTTTAAAAATATAATTAAATTTTATTTTCCAGTTTTATTGAGATATAATTGACATATAACATAGTGATGAGAACTTTTAAGATCTACTCTCTTAGCAACTTTCAAATATGCAATACAGTATTGTTAACTGTCATCATCTTGTTGTACTTTATATCCCCAGAACTTATTTATCTTATAACTAGAAGTTTATATCTTTTGACCACCTTCACCCAATTTCCCTACCTCCACCCCCTACCTCTGGAAACCACCAGTCTGAGCTCTGTTTCTATGAGTTTGTTTTTTTATTTTTGACTCCACATGTAAGTGAGAGATGAAATGAGTTACTTGTTTACAGCATATAATTGGGTCACGTTTTTATCTACTCTGCCAGTGTTTATCAATGGCAACAAAGTCTCTTAGTTTTTCTTCATCTGAGAATGACTTGATTTCCAGGATATTTTTGTTGGATATAGAATTCTGGGTTGACAGTTCTTTTCTCTCAGCACTTTAAAATTGTGCTATTTCCTTTTGGACTCCATGCTTTCTAATGAGAAATCTGCTCTCATTCAAATTGCTCTCCCCTATAACTAAAGTATTGTTTCTCTCTCCTTGCTTTCAAAAATGTTTTTGTCTTTAGTTTTTAGGAATTTGATTATGATATGTCTTCACGTGGATTTATTCTGTTTGGGGTTTGCTCAGCTTCTTGAATATGTAGGTTTACATACAAAATTCCAAATTTTGGAAATATTCAGCCATTATTTATTATTTTTTAAAGGACTTTATTTTTTTATGTCAGTTTTAGGTTCATCAGCCATTATTTTTTTTAAATACTTCTTCATCCCCACACTGTTTCCCCTCTCCTTCTGGGACTCTGATGACATGGATGTTTAATATACTGTTATAGTTCTATTTGTCTCTGAAACTCTGTTCACTTTTTAAAAAATTTCTTCTCTTTGTTGTTCAAATTGGGTAATTTCTGTTATTCTATCATCGATTTCACTGATTCTTTTCTGTATTGTCTGCATTTTGCTGTTGAGCCCATCCAGTGAGGTTTTTATTTTGGTTATTATATTTTTCAGTCCTATAGCATTAATTTACTTCTCCTTTATAGCTTCTATTTCTTTGCTAAGACTTTCTGTTTTTAACATTTGTTTCAAGTGTGCTTATAATTGCTTGTTGAAGCATTTTTATGATGGTTGTTTTAAAATCTTTCTTGGATAATTCCAATATATGTGTTATCTCAGTGTTGGTTTCTGTTGATTGTCTTTTCTCACTCAGCTTGAGATGTTCCTGGTTCTTTGTCTGACAAGTGATTTTCTATGGTATCCTGGACATTTGAGGTATTATGTTGTGAGACTCTGGATCTTATTTTAGTCTTCTGTTTTAGCAGATTTGCTCTGAGATTGCTCTGGTGGGAGAATGGGGGCATGGCTTTATTACTGCCAGTTGGGGGTGGGAATCAAGGTTCCTCACTCACCATCTGTTGATACTGGGGTAGGAGTAGGGGCATCTCATTATTACTGGGCAGGGCTGGAATTTCAGGTTCCCCACTAGGCCTCTGTTGACACCATCCTGGCTTGGAGAGAGAAGGACATCTTGGTATTGTCATGGCCGCCTCTACCATCATGTTCCAAAAGCTTCATTACTGCCTGGCAGAGATGAAAATTTCAGATCCCCACTCAGCCTTTTCTGAAACCACCTCAGGGAGAGGGGGCAGGGTGTGTGTGACTCTTTACAGCCAGGTGAAGGTCTAGGCTTCCCACTTGGTCTTTGCTAATGGGCGTGAGGTGGGACTACAGTTTTCTCTGTAGTGCTTGGCTAGAGTATGGCAGTTATTATCTAAAAGTCTTCTGTCTTTCTAGGCTGCTCCTTTCCTATTCCTTTTGCTAGAGCTTTTTGAGAGACTATTTTTCTTCATGCAAAGGCATTTCTGTGTTGCTGCCTTCTCCATCACCAGGTTCAGGATATACTACTCAAAAAGAAAATCCCAGGAACTCATTGCTAGGTCATTGCTTGGATCTTGAGTTCTCTAGCCAGACTGTTAATATAATTAGTATAATATTAATATTGATATATTACATTACCTTCATGTGTTGCTTAATGATGGGATACATTCTGAGAAATGTATTGTTAGGTTATTTTGTCACTGTGTGAACCTCATAGAATGTACTTACACAAACCTGGATGGTATAGCCTACTATACACCTAGGTATATGGTACTAATCTTGTGGAACCACTGTTTTATATGTTGTTTATATGTTTTATATGTTATTGACTGAAACATCGTTATGCAGTGCATGACTGTATATTATAAAATATTATATTAATATATTACATATTTTATTTACCTATTACTTATATATATATTATAATGCCCAGTGTTTTTAGCTGTACTTATTGGGAAGAATAAAGGAAGTGTGTCTATTATATCTTTTCTTGGAACTAGAAGTTGTATAAGTGGTTACTTAAAGAAAACATGGATGCAGTGTTAGTTATAGGTTTTAAATCTAGGTTATATTTTAAACCTAGTTATAGGTTTAAAAATCTAGTTAAGAAAGGGTGAAGTCACTCTGACCCCTACCCCCATTGGTATACTTCTTTTTTTAGCTGTTTTTTATTGTGGTAAAAAGCCAATAAAAAAATTACCATTTTAACCAATTTTAAATGTACAGTCATGTTAAATATATTCACATTATCATAAAATAGATCTCTAGAACTTTTTCATCTTGGAAATCTGAAAGTCCATGTCCATTAAATAACAATTTACTTTTTCCCTATTCCCTGCTAACCAAAATTCTACTTTCTGTTTCTATGAATTTGACTAGTTTAGATATCCCATATAAGTGGAATCATACAGTATTTGTCTTTCTGTGACTGGCTTTTTTCACTTAGCACAATATTCTCAGGGTTCATCCACGTTGTAACATGTGACAGGATTTCCTTCCTTTTCAGGGCTGAATAATATTCTATTATATGTATATATCACATTTTTAAATTCATTCATCCACTGATGGATATTTGGATTGTTTCTACCTCTTGGCTACTGAGAATTGTGCTGCTATGAACATGGGTGTTCAATTTCAATTCTTTTGCATATTTACTCAGAAGTGGAATTGTTGGATCATATAGTAGTTCTACTTTTAATTTTTGAGGAACTGCCATACTGATTTTCATAGTGGTTGCACCGTTTTACAA
Organism: Equus asinus; assembly: GCF_041296235.1. Classification (NCBI taxonomy): domain Eukaryota; kingdom Metazoa; phylum Chordata; class Mammalia; order Perissodactyla; family Equidae; genus Equus; species Equus asinus. Next base: position 101,588,426 of record NC_091820.1, read on the forward strand.
TCCTACCAACAGTGTACAAGGCTTCCAGTTTCTCCACATCTTTGATAATACTTTTTCTTTTCTGTAGTCATCCTAATGGTGTGAGGTGATAGCTCACTGAAGTTTTGATTTACATTTCTCTGATGATTAGTGATTTCAAGATCTTTTCATATGCTTGTTGGCCATTTATGTATCATCTTTGGAGAACTGTCTATTTAAGTCCTTTGTCCATTTTTTTTTAACTTAGGTTATTTGATTTTTTGTTTTTAAGTTGTAGGGATTTATTGTATGTTCTAGATATTGATCCCTTATCAGATACATTATTTGCAAAGATTTTCTCCCATTCCATAGATTCCTTTTCATTGCGTTCATTGTGTCTTTTAATGCACAAAAGTTTTAAAGTTTGATGCAGTCCTGTTTGTCTATTTTTGCGTTTGTTACTTGTCCTTTAGGTGTCATATCCAGGAAATCATTGCCACATCCAGTGTCATGAAGATTTCCCCCTATGTTTTCTTCTAGGCATTTTATAATTTTAGGTCTTATATTTAGGTGCTTAATCCATTTTGAGTTAATTTTTGTATATGATATATGATAAGGGTCCAACTACATTCTTTTGCATGTGGCTATCTACTTTTCACAACACCATTTGTTGAAAAGATTGTCCTTTTCTCATTGAGTGGTCTTGGCACCCTTGTCAAAGGCCCTTTGACCATATATGTAAGGGTTTGTTTCTGAGTTCTCAATTCTATTCTGTTGGTCTGTTTGTCTGTCTTTATGCCAGTACCAAACTGTTTTGATTACTGTAGATTTGAAATATGTTTTAAAATCAGGAAATGTGAGTCCTCCAACTTTGTTCTTCTCTTTCAAAATTGTTTTGGCTATTTGGGTTCCTTTGCGATTCCTTATGAATTTTAGGATGAATTTATCTATTTCTCCAAAAAAGGCCATTGGGATTTTGAGGGATCATGTTGAATCTGTAGATCACTTTGGGTAGTATGGACATCTTAACAGTATTAAGTTTTACAATCCATGAACACGGATGTCTTTCCATTTGTTTGTGTCATCTTTAATTGCTTTCAGTAATGTTTTGTAGTTTCCCACTGGTATACTTTTATATACTAAATAAAAGTTGACTATCAAGTGAAAATTCTTTGCTAAACTTTGCTTTTCCTGTAATTTCAGGATATAGAACTATGAATAGGGTACCATTCATTGTTCCCATAAATTCTTTGCTGCTTGGCACAGTTGCTGCGCATACCTGAGGCTCTGCTTGTTCAGATATTGAAGCCTTAACTAGCTCCTTTATGGTACAATAGAATGGGGCCAGGGTCTGCGTCCTATCTTTCTCTTTTTTCACTGTCATTAAATTTAATTTCTCTTAAGACTAGTCTCTTTTAGTGACTCTGAACCTGAGGCCGTGGCAGGACTGCTTAAGTGTGGCAATCAGGAAAAGGCAGAACCAGGCTTTGGATGGAGAGAGACTTCAAAGTAAACCCAACCCTGAGCCCTGCCTCCTCCATGAAGCTTTCTTTGACTGTGCTATCCCATGCTGATCTCCTTTTTCTGACCTTCTATAACAGTTCTCTCTACCGTACAACCCAACGTTCGTCTTTTCTTACCAAATAGAGTTAAACCTTAGTTACCTGACTCATTTTGGGAAAAAGCCATTTTTAATAACCAGGTTTTCCAAATGGCTCATGATTTCCTCTATGTAAGCACCATGAGCTTTTAACATTTTAACTGTCCTAATGGAATTCTCCAAAAAACAAACAAACAAACAAACTACTCCTCTGACTTCCAATGCAGTGTTTTGGGGCATAATTTAATCTTTTCTGATTAAGGATCATCATTATGACTATCAGTTGTTATATTATGCTATAATACAGTGTTATTCTAAGGCCTATTGAAATCTGATTTAATATTTACCCCTGCACTAGGTGGTCCCAGACCATTTAGTCTGTGTGTGTGTGTGCGCACGCGCATATGTGTATTTGAATCTGTATTAGTTTTTTTATGATTCTCTGTCTCTTTCATTGTCAGTTCACCCTTCTTGCTGCTGTCAATCTACTTTTATAAAATTGACCCTCATCTCCTAGCTCAGTAGGCTCAACAAAGACTTCTTAACTGGGACTTGATGCTGAAGGGAATGCTTCTCAAAGATCTTGAGAGGTTCGGGGCTGGCCCCGTGGCCGAGTGGTTAAGTTCCCGCGCTCCGCTGCAGGCGGCCCAGTGTTTCATTAGTTCGAATCCTGGGCGCGGACATGGCACTGCTCACCAGACCACGCTGAGGCAGCGTCCCACATGCCACAACTAGAAGAACCCACAACGAAGAATACACAACTATGTACCGGGGGGCTTTGGGGAGAAAAAGGAAAAAATAAAATCTTTAAAAAAAAAATATATATATATAAAAAAAGAAAAGATCTTGAGAGGTTCAAGATTTACCATCTCTAGTCAGTTTTGTTTGTTTATCTGCATGCAGGCTTGTTCTAGTTTGTAGAGCTTAACTTTAGGGCTAAGAACAGAATCTCCACGAACAGGAACCACTGGAGCCCTTGAAGACAAATCACCCTAATTTTTCCTTCTGTCAGACTCCTCTCACATTGCATGGCTCTCCAATCAGAGGTTTCCTGCTGGGTCCACTGGAAAGAATAGTTGGTGACAGGAAGCATTTTGAGGCAACTCTGGCCTATATCACTTCCTCTCATCAGAGAAACAAACTTCAAAAAGTGACACAAGGAAAGGCACTTTTCATTTGGGGCTCTCTGACAAGGAGCTCAGAATGAGGAGTATTTTTAAATTTTGCTATAGTGATCGTGATAGATTGCAGAGGGTAGAAATGGGAGCAGCCTTCAGGGGCAGTTATTGTGAAATTCGTAATGGAGAGGGGAACTCTGGCATGGGTGTTGCAGAAGCAGTCCAAAGTTCTAGAAGTATGAACTGAATATAATGGATATTACATAGCTAGAGACACATCTAAAAGTCATAATTGGGAAAAGCAAGGAAGGCATTTATTAATTATACTTCCCTCTACACATCTATTTTCAGTATTTACTATAATGGGATTGTTTCAACTTTTCAGAGATGTTAGAATTTGAGTGTACTTGCTGATCCTAACTCTCTGGTGAAATGTAAGATATGTGAAACTGAAGTACAAGCTTTGAAAGTTAAGTACATTTTCTATTGGGCACACCCAGGCACAAGTTCTAATTAAACACTTAGCTTTGGGGATATTAACACTTCTTGAAAGTTTACAAAACACTTTCACATCTATTCTCTTATTCGTTCCTCACTATAGTCCTGTGGGGAAGGTGTTATCTCCATTTTATGGATAAGGAAAGGGAATCTGAGCTTAAAAGAATGGCCCAAGATGACTTGGCTAGTAAAAGACAGAGCACAAATGGAATCCAGTTCTTCTAATTCTCTTAGAATTAGAAGTGTTCTCTTCAGTCTACCACGCTTCCTTTCATTAAGACTTGGGGAACAAATTCAATGTATTTCTCTGATGAGACCAGCTAATGCTTTAGTAGAGAAGATGAATTAATAAATTTGTGAATTTGTAATCAAAGTGAGCCTATAAAAATAGATAGCACTTCGGAATGCTATAAGTTGAAAAATCCAATAAATCATCCATATATCTAAATAATATCTGGAGCCCCAAACTACTTGCACTTTGATTTGATGTGTGTATACAGGGAGGTGAGATAAATTCAGAACTAAATCTTTACTCCTGATAACAAAAGAATATTTTGTTGTTATAATTTTGGTCTGTATTGCCAATCTGTATTAGAAGTAAATCCAGTATAGAGACTTCCCTTTTTCTTTTTTCTTGAATTGAAGTATTCCTTATAGACAATAAAGTGCACAAATCTTAAGTGTACCTCTCAGTGAAAAATGTATGTGTAACCTCCACCCAGATCAAAACATAGAACATTTCTGGCCCCCCAGAAGGTTCCCTCTTGCCTCCTCCCAGTCAACACCCCCTCCCAAGGGTAACAAATATTCTGACCTCTATCATCATAGGTTAGTTTTGCCTAATTTCAAGCTTTATATGAATGGAATCATATTGTATGTATGATTTTGTGTCTGACATTTATTTAACCTAGTGTCTGTGAGATTCACTCATGTTTTGTATATCATATTAGTTCTTTTTTGTTGCTGTGTACCATTTCCAATTATGATTCACCACAACTTATTTATCCATTCTTCTTGTCTTAGTCAGTTGAGGCTGCTGTAACAAAATTCTCTAGACAAAGTGGCTTGACCAATAAACATTTGTTTCTCACAGTTATGCGGGCTGGGAAGCCCAAGATCATGGCCCTGGCAGATTTGGTGTCTGGTAAGGTCCCTATTCCTGGTTTGCAGTCAGGCACCTTCTTGCTGTGTCCTCACATGATGGAGAAAGCTCATCTCTCTAGTGTCTCTTCTTATAAGGGCACTAATCCCATTCTTGAGGGCTCCACTCTCACGACCTAATTACCTCCCAAAGGTCCCACCTCCTAATACCATCACATTGGGGATTAGGGCTTCAATATATGAATTTTGGGAAGACGCAAACATTCAGTCCATAGCACCTCTGTTGATAGACATTTGGGTTGTTTCTAGGTTTTGAATATTATGAATAAAGCTGCTATGAATATTTTTGACAATATTCTTTGGTGGATGTAAGCACTCATTTTTCTTGGATGTAAGCCTAGGAGTGGAATTGCTAGGGGAGGTGCAGTAAAAAGACATTTTTAACTTAGAATTAATTTAATTTATAATAATTTAACTTGGCATTAATGAAAGGACTGATAGCTGAGCATCTTATGAGAAAACCCGTGTTATGAAGAGCCACTCTTGGAAATGAAAATAGATCTGTGTTTTTTTAGCAGGTTAAGATTCTTTGCCTGTCACATATTAGAAAGTATTTTTGCTGTGGTTGGTGGGTTGGGTCTTTCATGTTTGTGGGTAGATGGATACTTATTTTCCTGGAGTCTGGTACATAGGGTGCACATCAAGGATGAAGAGCCATTTTATTGAGAGCTGTATCTTTTCTGGATGGGGTCGGATTGTCTTTTCTTGGGCAACGTGGTTCAAATGATCATAAAATAACATTGGAAAATCAAGTTCACTTTACAGAAATTTGCCTTAGGATTAACTTGGAATACGTCTTTTGTTTTGAAAGTGAAGGTACACATGTAATTTTATGTAATCCAAAAACTGAACTCTGGCAGTGTAATTTTACATTACATCAAAGGTAAAAAATTTTTAAACATCATATGTCTGCTGGCAACATTCACTAATGAAGTGTGATGTTGAAAGGGTATAGGGAAAATTCCTGTGGTCTGAGAAGTGGGTGAGGTGGTTGTAAACAGAGGAGAAAACTAGGAAAGTGCTCCAAATGAAGAGTACTGTTCCTGGAAAGGACTCAGAGTTTCTCCTGTTGTGCTGTACCACTGAGCATGCCACAAGGCAGAGACCCACCTTAACCCCTTCCTTGACAAAGATGGTAACTTCAGATTTTTTTAATGGAATTTAATTTGGTAATCAATATTAAAAAAAAACAATCTAAGATTTGCATTACAGGCAATTGTTTGTTGCACCTCTTCTATTCTGCAAATAGTAGAATACTATAATTCCTCCTGAGAGTATTTGAAACCCTTCAGGGGCTCCATGAAGCCTGGGTTGAGTCCAGAATCCTTATCAAGCCTTCCAAGGCCAGCATCTCCTAGTGTTACATGCCTCTCCACCCTCCAGCCTTGACAGTCCCCATGTGGTATCACTATTCCACAGTCTCTCAGCCCTCAGCATTTTGGTACAAGCTTCTCCTCTGCCTGGAACGTCCTTCACCTGCCCGATTTGCTTAACTCTCATCCTTTAAGGCTAAGTCCTGCCATCACCTTTTTCCCCAAAGCCTTATCTGTACCCCACACTGGCTTAGATGATCCTCTACTGTGTTCCCTTAGCCCCACTGTGTGGACATTGACCATACCATATCAAAATGAACTGTTTTCTCTCTCTTACCATTACATTTGAAATTGCTTAAGATATGTTGTTATCCTTAGGGCCTAGCACAGTGCCAGTCATGTGGTAGGCACTCAGTAAAGGATTGTTAAATTGACATTTGGATGGACATATAAACCAGCTTTTAGCTGTTTGTCAGTGTGCCCATTTATTCAATAAACATTTGATGTGCCTTAGGGGATGACTTATTGCAGGGTACTATGATCAGAGCTGTAGGGGATACAGAGGTGAAGACTACGTGGACTGAGACAGGAGTTCATTCCAATAGCAGAGAGATGACATGTCTGCAGATAACAATAATCTGAAGTACAAAGTGCATAGTGCCATAAAGGAGATGTAAGTAAAGGATTATAGAGGCTTAGAAGAAGGAACAAGTACTTTGTGGTAGGAAAATTGAGGAAGAAGGGTGCTTAGAGAAAGTCGCATTTGAGGTGGGACTTAAGTGCATGTAGGACATGAATGAGCAAAGAGTCTCCACAGTATCATGTGGTTTGTTTTGGCTGAAAAGAGTAGATCTCATGAAGGAGTAATTAGCAGTGGGGAACAACTAGAAAGGTAGGAAGTGGCCATATTGGAGAGGGCCTTAAATGCCAGGCTGATGAGTTTGTATTTGATTCCTATCGGTTGGAGCAATCTTGGAAGCCCGTTGAAGTTTTTGAGCAGCTTAGTGACATGGATGGAGAGATCCTTTGAGATTAGTCAGGTAAAGGCGTAGTTTAGTATTTTCTAAGTTAATCATTATTAACTAATTAATAGCTAAGCTGATAATTAGTTTCACTAAATAGTGTGGAAAAATTCCAATGCCTGTAGCTCCTTGACCTTTTTGCACTAGTCATTTCTCACTGGAAACCTAGATGAGGTAAGAAATCATATGACCAATTAGTTCTGAGCAATGAAAACTAAAATTGACAGAGGAAAGAAACACTACCAAGACAGAAATGGCTCATAAAAATGCATAGACATATAAAGTGTTGTTTGCTTAGGAACCGTGTCCAAAACATTGCCTTCAGCTGTCTGGAAAAATCTGGACACACTATATGAATTATTTTGTTAGTATTTATTCCTTAGGGGTAGTTTAGATCACTTCCAGTTAAAAATAACTATAGTGTTCTAACCTCAGACTGTCTACTCTTACTCTCCCCTATAAACAGCAGGTACTGCATTGTCAGTTTGTTTTATAGTATGTTATATAACCAGAGCATCTGGTTTCTTGCCACCTTAGGCCAGGCCTTCAACACTTCATGCCTGGATTATTACAACAACTTTCTCATTGGTCTCCCTGTCTCCGGTGCCTCAAATCCAGCTTTTATCATAACAGCGAGGAGCAAGGTATAGTGGGAAGAATACTGGATGAGAAGGAAGATAAACTCAGTTTACTACTCACTAGCTATATGACCATGGACAAGTCATATCACCACTCTGAGACTCAGTTCCCTCAACTCTCAAATGGAAGTAATGATCCTAGCCCTCGCTATCTCAAGGGGCTGTCTCAAGTATCATGTGAAAGGGCTCTGAAAACTGCCAATGGCTTTACTGAGACTTGGACTCTACTGGCTGGCTTTCCACCCTCCACAATCTAGTCCCAAGCCACCTCTCCAATTTCATTTCTTAATAGTCTCCAGAACATACCCCCCTCTCTGACATACACATACTTGTGGTATTCCTCTCATCTGGAGTATTCTCCCCTCTTATCTCTGCTCATCCAAATTCAAGCAATCATTTAAGGGCCAGTTCAAATCCTGCATCTTCCTTGAAGTCTTCCTTGATGACTCCAATGCTCATTGATTCCCCCTTTTCTGAATTTTGACAGCACTTAGTTATTATCAACACTTGCCTGTACATTGCCTTTTATTATTAGCTCTTTCATTTACATGACACTTCTGTCTTTGACTAGATTATGATTTTTATGATGCCTTAGGTTGTTCATTTAACATTTAGTGAATGTTTATGAGGCTGTTTCCTCTGTATTCCCTAACAGAACCAAATACGGAACTTAATAAATAATTGTTGGCTCATTTATTTAGAAATCCATATACAGACTCTCTTAAGAGAAAGTCAAGTGGACCCGTCCTCTCTTCCTAGAGCTTGGAGTACCCCTTCTAACAAACCATCCAACCTTCACCTCCTACAGAACTGTAGAAAGGCTGTTAGAATAGGTCTATCCAACAGAACTTTCTATGATGATGGAATTAGTCTATCACTGCCCTGTCCAATGTGGTACCCACTAGCCACATGTGGCTATTGAGTACTTCAATTGTGGCTAGTGCAACTTAGTAGCTGAACTTTTAGTTGTATTTAATTTTAATAAATTTAAATGTAAACAGCTGCATGTGACTGGTGGCTATGGTATTGGACAGTGTAGGTCTAGACCAGTGGCTTTCCAATCTTTTTGATCCAACAATACAGTGAGAAATGCATTTTATATTGCAACCTAGTTTATACACACACAAGCAAGTTTCATGAAACAATGCTCATCCTTCTTATATGAAACACGTTCTTATATTTTCTGTTCTATTCAGTTTCATTTTAAAAAAAATGCTAGTTGCAACCTACTATATACTTTTCACAACCCACTGATGAGTTACAATGTGCTTTTTGAAAAACACACTGCTCATTTTATAGGTGGAGAGTCTGAGGCCCAAAGAAGTGCAGTAAGTTCTCCAAGGTTACATAGCTAGTTAGTGGCAGGGTAGGACTAGAACCTAAATTTTAATGTTCCTAGCTAGAGCTATTTCTAAGAGGGGTGAGGAATGATTCCTCCTTCTCATCACCATGCCAAAAAAAAAAAAACCCTCAAATTTTTTTTCTTTTGATGTTGGAGAAAATCATTTGACACACTCTTCATTTTGACTAAATATTTTCATAGTATCTTGCTTCCTACGTGAAACATGAGCTCTGTATTTGAGTATTGCTGCTTTTTGGTTTCGATACTGTCCAAAATCAAAGATACAATACCATGGAGGCTTACTTTGGACCCACGACATGGCTTGGCAATGGTACTAATGTGAAACTGTTCTCCTTGAGAATACAACCACACTTTCCACTAGCAGGTTGATTCTTAAGAAAAACAAACCCTGTTGATGAAGAATCAAGATGATTCTCATCTCAGTTTGTGGAATAGTTGCTTCAAGTCTTGAATTATAAAACCTGCCAAATATTTTTCTCCATCCATCCATCCAGTGTGCTTGCTACCCTCTATGTATGCCTTATCAACAAAGATAACCTTTACAAAAGTGGCATCTTTTTAGTTTTCTGAAAAGTGCATCTCTCCAAAAAGAGCAGAGTTACCTTATCAAAAGCAAAAAGAGGCAGCAAAAAGAGGTGTAGTGGTCTATGTGTTAGGTGCATTCTTGACCAGTTTGTGCATGGAATCTCATTTCATCGTGGATGTGTTCAAATGCATTTCAGTCATCAGACAGTGGGCAATAATTTGTCCCTAAGTAAAAACAACAACAACAAAATACTTAAAAAGGCTATAAGATTTTCAAAAGCATCACTTTAAAGGAAAACAAGGAGTCCAATTTTGCATTACATTTGATTCTTACCACCATTGTCAGTAGGATGAATTGACTCAATCTCTAAGAAATGTATTTTGTAGGGCCAAGTTATGCATGGCCCAATTAATTTTTCTAACTGAAAAATCAAAAGGTCTTATCACTCAACAGTGGTCCCTTGCCAACTGGCCTAGTTATCCCTTTGCTGACTTGCCCTGAAATTTGTCAGGTGCAGCCCCTGGGGCTCCACCTCCAGCAATACTAGTCAGTTCAATAGAATCTCATAAAATCATTAAGTTTAGCTGAATGATAACCCTTTGGTCAGGATTCCCTAGTGTAAGTCCAAAAATGACAATGTTCTCTTAAGGTGTCAGAGTTTATACTGGTCTGTAGAGAAATCATTCATGTTTTTCACGTTATTTGACAGCCCAGCATCTCTAGGGTGTGACCTGCTGAATAAATTCAAGAAAACTTGCTATTTTGAACATGAAAATCCCCCTTGAAATGCTAAGAATTGTTGTCCAGTTCTCTATTCTCTAAGTTCTTGGTTGTCAGAAAAGCAGGGCACTGAGAAGAAGAGAAATGCACATGGGGCAGGGCCTGTGCACAGGCAAGCAGAGGCTGGGAAGACCAGGACAGTAAGTGGACCCAGGAGGAAGGGAGTGGAGGCACATTTTGAGCTGAGCTTTGTTCTTCTGAATTCCTCCTGCCTTCCTAGACTCTGCTAATCAACCTGCCATCTACCATGCCCTTCTTTACAATGTCTGTACAGGTTGACTTTCTCTTTACTTTTTTTTAACTTCTCCTTCCTTTGTCACCCAAACCCATGAGTCCAACATATTCTGGCTAGGCCAAGCTTGTTATCTCCCTACCCCCACCATGTTTTCCTGTTACCATTTCGTCACCCACACTTGAAAACTGCAAGTTATTTTTGACTCTCTCTCTCTCACTCTTCCCCAGCCCTACTCCATACTTAGTTGCTTGCCAAATCCTTTCGGTGTTCCCTCAACTAGGAACTTCCTCCCTTCCCCCCTTCCTACTGATATCTTATTTCCATTAAGACTCAGCTTTGATGCTGCCTTTTCTAGGTTGTGGAAGGCCCATTCGCTCCCAGTAGGAATTAATCATTTGTTGCTTTCCATATCACTTTCCTTTCTTATAGTACTTATTGTTGTTAGTTGTTTCCAGGCCTGTCCTCTCCACTAGATTAAAAGCTTTTGGAGGATGGAGGCTACATTTCAGTGATATTTTATCTTCTGTGCTTAGCACATAGTAGGTACTCTGTAAAACTTTATGGAATGAATATATTAATGAATATTCAGCCCTTACCATGCCTGTCTTCCATGGATGTTTTCTTATGTTTTTGAAGCTGTGACCTGACAGTATGTTAAATATGTATGTATTGCTGAGAAGGCTGTTTGAGAACTAGCAGTATCCTGGCATGCTTTTGGAATCAGGTGACCTACAAGGATGATATGCTATGGTATCTCAGGCCCCCTTCTGGCCCTGAGATTCTATGACCTTTTGATTTCACTTTAGAGAGTTTGTGTTGTTTGTGAGGCACAACCCTTTACAGAATCTAGGAGTCTTGATGGACAAGTGTCTTTGTTAAGCCCTATCAGAAAATTTGTTGTTCAAAGTGATTTTTTTCATTTACCTGCAATTTTACAAAATAACCCTTAGAAATATAGTCTATCACTGGAAAGCTTTTTTTTTTTTTTTGGTGAGGGAGATTGGCTCTGAGCTAACATCTGTAGCCAGCCATCTTCCATTTTGTACATGGGACGCCACCACAGCATGTCTTGATGAGTGGTGCGTATGTCCACACCAGGGATCCGAATCCGCAAACCCTGGGCCACCAAAGTGGAGTGTGTGAACCTAACCACTACGCATCAGGCCGGCCCCCGGAAAGCATATATATATATATAGTTTTAAAATTTTTTTTTTGAGGAAGATTAACCCTGAGCTAAATGCTGCCAATCCTCCTCTTTTTGCTGAGGAAGACTGGCCCTGAGCTAACATCCATGCCCATCCTCCTATACTTTATATGTGGGACGCCTATGACAGCATGGTCTGCCAAGCGGTGCCATGTCCGCACCTGGGATTTGAACTGCGATTCCCAGGCCGCCAAAGCAGAACATTTGCACTTAACCACTGCGCCACCGGTCCAGCTGCTGGAAAGCATATTTTTTTTTTTTAGACAAAGGGGAACATTTTTATTTTATTTATTGATTTTTAAAAAATTTTTTTAAAGATTTTATTTTTTTCCTTTTTCTCCCCAAAGCCCCCCAGTATGTAGTTGTATATTCTTCTTTGTGGGTCCTTCTAGTTGTGGCATGTGGGACGCTGCCTCAGCGTGGTTTGATGAGCAGTGCCACGTCAGCACCCAGGATTCGAACCAACAAAACACTGGGCCGCCTGCAGCGGAGCGCGTGAACTTAACCACTCAGCCACGGGGCCAGCCCCGGAAAGCATATTTTTAAAATAAGACATCAGCAAAAATGGCCGAGTGAGGACCTCTGAAAATTTTATCCATAATAGCAATGAAAAAACTGGCAAAAATGGTCAGAATCAATTTTTTCAGAACTCTGGAAATTAACCAAAGGCTTTCAACAATCTGGGAAGTATTTATTCATGAAAAACAACTGCATTTTGATAAGAATAGTGAACTTTGTGTGTTTTCACTTGCTCTATGCACATTCCTTGCTCTCAGGCCCTGCAGTAGCCTTGAGAATTCACAGGCTGCAATCACAGGGAAAGCCAGCAGCCTGGCAGCCCATAGAGGACACAGAAAGGCGTTAGAGCTCCTATAAATCCTCATTTCTGGAGAATTGTCATTATTTGATCTGTCTAGTGATTCCCCAGAAGACTCCACTTGTAAGACTGTATTTATTTGCCCTGACTCAGAGCTGCAGAAAACCTTTCCCCAGGAATGTTTGAAAACCATTAGAGGTAATCGATTAACTTCATAGCTGCCTGAGGCAGTAGATAACCAGAAAACTTAAAAGGAAAAGCTGGGGAATAACGTGTCCGCTGGGGCTTTGAAAAGTTTGGGCATTTCCCTGGGAATCTAAAAGGCCACGTGCATGCTTAGGGCTGTGTGCATTCCCAGGCAAGACCTGAGAAGGCCCTAAACTCTCACTTTGGCTGATCTTGAGCTCTGCACAAACAGAAAGGGAAGACTAAGGCAGAGTTATCAACTGCCTGACTGAGCGTAGAAGGCATGCCCCAGCATGTACACAGAGCCCTTTGGCCAAGACTGGGAGACTTTCTGGTTCCAGGAGTTTGAGGAAATCTTTGTTGACTTATCAGCTGACCACTAAGCTAACCCAGCAGAGACTTCAGTGCAATAATTATTATTAAAGTAAAATGGAACAGGGTGAAGTTCGTTGTCCATCAGACCTTGTAGAAGCTGATTCTTGGTCCACCAAGCTGCGATATTTGTTGCTCTGCCTGTATAGTCTTTATCTCTTTAAACAGGTTGAAAGGACAGGGAACTCAGGGGGCTGATGTTTGAGTTGTTAATTTTAAGGCAAGACAAAAGTAGTTTATGCAAAAATTTCATAAAAGGTTTGCTGTTAGAAATGATTCTGTTGGAAATGCGATTTCACTTCTGCAGCTCAACCACGTGCCAGATTGCTTCTTCCTCTCTGAATTCTCCTTGTGGAAGACCTGTTCCTCTTTGCTCTCCCAACCCCTTTGTGTATACTCTCCCCATGTTACTGGTCTTTGCTTCTGTTAATCTCATCTTCTGTTCTGGCTTTCATTTGTTTCATCCATGTCGCTTTGGCTTGAACTGGCTATGGGCTGACACACTGCATTCTGGGAGTCTGTCTTCTAAGAGGAGAATCAGGAAGAAAAGAGACTATAATGACCTTCTTGCTGGCCTGAGAGGGGCTGAAGAACAAGAGGAAAACTCTTTGGCTTCCATTTTGGTCAAAGCCATCCTAACTGAAGCAGCGCAGCTCTCACAGGCTTTAAGGGACTACTAATTTGACCAGATTGCTGGGCAATGACTCACTGAGACTGGGTTGGCGATAGAGAAATGGTTTTTTTAGCGACTACTAAAAAAAGACTCGAGGCTTATATGCATACATGCTGTACATTCATCCAGTGCCACCCTTCCTCACCCCTCCCGGGGAATGCCAGAGAGACTGCCCCTTTCCCGCACTCCTCTCAAGCTACTTCCTTTCTGACTTCTTTTTCTAGGCTACACTGGATGTTCATTTTAACCTGATTTCTCCCGCCTGTGAGGGGAGAGAGTAGGGTGGGAAGGTACACAGTGTGATTTACGCCACCTCAGTCCACCACCTCCTGAGGATGGCCTGACCTGGGTGATCATTTTTAGCCTGGTATTTCCTGGGCACAGGCCAGGGGCTGGGGCCAGTGGCAGAAAGGCTAAGACGGCACAGGCTCCCTGGCAGATTCAACAGTGATGAGTTTTCGCTGGGGAACAAAATGGCTGTCTTGTTTCTAACTTCTTTAGGTTTGAAATGCTGCTGGGACTATAACCTTAGTGATTTAAACATGTTGAGGAGAAAGGCTACTTAACCCCCTGAAAAATTGGGCTTCTGTAATGTTTCAAGAAAGGCAGTGTCCCTGGATAACTGTGTTTCTAAAATTATAACTTCAAACAAATTCTAAGTTCAACTTGTACAAATTATCCAAGTAACTTCAACCTCCAAGCAAATATTTTGAGCAGGTGAACCTGTTTTCGTGACCAGATACGACTCATTTTTATTTAGGAACATTTATTTCTATGAAAACAGCATGCTCCTACCTTAGAAAAACAAAGCCAAAAGAAAACAATTTGTCCTTTCAAGTTAGTTAAACATATCGCACAATGCCGTTTTTACAGGAAAGAATCCCCACGGGGCTCTGAGGGACTGCTTTGGGAGAGTCCCTGTGGCTCCTTGTAGCTGCAGAAAAGGGTCCCTGCTCTTTCTGAGCGCCCCTCCCGGTAGGAGATGGGGAGCCTCCCAGAGTTGAGAGGAGGTGTGTGTTTGGTATCTTAGCTTTGAACTTGAAATACGGTTCTCGTAGAAATAGCACCATAAACTATGAAAAATCAATTTGATTTTTCTAGTTACACATTAAAATAGGCTTTTGTGGGTTGGCTGGGAAACTTATTTACCACCTACACTATTCTTTCCCTCAGAAAATTACTTAAAGAGAACTTTTGATATAGGACCCCTTCATAAGTCAGTCTTGACTCTTAGCAGACCCTTTCCCCACAGGTGGTACAAAAGTGAATTTTAACTCATCCCACATTACATAGTCATGAGTTCTGAGAGGGTGGCCTGTGAACTTATTAGATTTAATTATATTTTGTTTTGTTGCTTTATCTTGAGAGATAACCATAGTCATTTGTGAATCCCAAGAACAAGTTATATTTATCGCCAGCTTCAAGATCCTTCTTTGTAGAAGTGATGTGTGAATCAAATGACAAAAGTATCATTAAGACATCTGGTCTTCCAGCTAAAATATTACATTTTCACAGTTGTATAATCTTTCCAGCTTGTCATAGCCCCTTCCAAGCCACTGGCCACGAGAAACCTCACCAATTTCCCTGTGATGTGGGCAAGAGTTAGGTATACAAGTATTATTGTAGCACCTCGACACTCTTACGCTAGGAGAAGCTAGATAAGTGGCTGTTTACAAAGAAAACCCCATGAAAAAAAGGTTTTGAAATAACTGTGACCAAATAATTATTCAGAGATGGTGCCAAATGGGACCAAGAGAAAGGGAAGTTCAAAATAAGTGGTCAAGAAGAAATCCCTCTACTAAAGCATCCTGAGGCCTTGTGAGTGTCTTTGTTCCTCAAGGAAAAGGATTTGCTTCCATTAGATTCGAGCCAATGACCTTTCACCTTCAGGACAAAGGTAATAATAATCATTATACCACAGAAGCAAGCCCCCTCTATTAAATTTTGCTTAAGTTTCTTTCCTTTTCTTTCAGTTTTATCCAAGTATGAAAACCAGATTACTATTTTTACTGACTACCTAGAAGAATTTCCAGATACCGATGAGCTGGTATGGATCTTGGGGAAACAGCATCTCCTTAAAACGGGTAAGGTTTGGTAGTTATTTGTCTATGGAAACCTAAATGAGATGGGTGCCTGAGGTTAAGGTCCTATCCTTTTTCCCTCCTTGGGTTGGCAGGGCGTTACCTTGATAATTATAAATGCTACTTCCAGGTGGATTTACCTTATAGCCAAGAGAGTTTAAGCCTCGGGCCTCTTGCTTGTACAGGTCCCCTCCAAGGCCCTGAGAGGCCTTAGCAGCATGTTCATATGGTCATAGGTATTTTTACAATTTACAAAAGTCATATATTGTTATTCTTTTCCTCAAAAGAGAACCCCAGACTTCTATAAGCCTCAGGTTTAAAAAAACATAGACCCATTCCTAGTATCTCTAACCAGTATCCAGTCTTTGATGACTGGACTACATCTCATTCCTCTCATGTCTTCTTCTGTCTAGATTAAAAACGCTGCCACCCAGGGGACTTCTAAAACAGCCCATGGCTGCCAGAAACAATATCAGATGCTGAGAAGTCTTATAGTTTTAGATCTTTTGCTGACTGTAGCACTGTCTCAGTTTATTCTGATTTTGTATAAAACTTTTAGCCACTGCAGCTAGATGGGGAGGAGGCTTGAGTTTTTCTCCTGTACATACCCTTACTCTTAGAGATTGGGAAAGACCTTTAACCTGAAACTGCTGAGGACCTAGCGCCTGGATCAAGCCTGATCTTGGAGGGAGGCAGCTCTGGTTTTTGTATCTGTCTGAGGAAAGACCCTCTTTGGAGGCCCTAGCATGGACGGAGGGACAGGAAGGAGCTGATAAAAAGGCAGGAGAGGAAGTTAGCAGCTTCTAGCTCTTCCTGAGTCTGGCTTCATCATTTTGATTGGAGAATCCTGAACAGTAGAGGAAGCCCTGGGCTGGCAATTAGGAGACTTTCTGTATTCAGATTCTTCTCCTACCTTAGATAAGACCCTTTCTCTGTCTGGATTTTAGCTCTTTTCACCAGTACTACAATGAAGGGGACTGGAGATGATCTCTTCTAGTTCTGCATTCCATGACAACAAGACTCCTGAGGTTGCCAAATATGCCCATATTCAAATGTTAAGTTGGGAATAGCCTTTCAAAGTGAAATTATTGTTCAAATGTCCACACAACTTCCTCCAGCCTTTCTAGTATCTAGGCAAGCTGAAAGGTGTAGAGCATATCAGAGGAAGAAGTGAGTAGTGTGAACATTTGAGAGGAGGGGTATATAATAACAGCTAACATTTATCACAGGCTTACTGTGTATTGTACCATCTAAGCACTTTCCATGTATTATCTTGTTGAATACTCACAACTCTATGAAGTAGGTCCTATTATTCTCCCCGTTTGACAGATGAGGAAACTGAAGGTCAGAGAGGTTAAGTGATAAGGCCACACAATTGATAAGTAGCAGAGTGAGGGTTCAAACCTAGGCAGAGTATGACTCCCGGAGTCGTACTCATAACCATTTTACATCTGCTTCCCATAGTATGCTAGGCACTGGGGACATCAAGGGGAGGGAAAATCCAGATAGCTCAAATTTCTGATTTGTTCTAAGGAAAGACAGGTGAGAAAATAGAAACTATTGGCTAAAATTGAATTCCCTTTTCTTCTTTTAAAGTGCAATGGTTACAAGTTCTATGCAGCACAGAAATGTGGATGTGTTGTTGAGAAAGGGGAGAGATAAGACTAAGAGAGAAAGAACCACATCTAGGTACAGATAGAAATGTGGAAGCCATTTATTTGTGGCCATCGAAGTAAATTTGTCATAAAATAAAAGAAAGCATGCTGTGAAAAAAGATATAAAAGCATTTGTGATGTTACACATTCATTTAGATTAGCAATGCCAGTTGCACTAGGTAGTATTGATAAATTTCTTGCACAATTACTTAGCATCTCCTTTTTAGTTAAACATACATGTGTGCACACATGCACACACACCCTCCCTAGTTTTTGCTAACGGACAGTGGGTACTGATGAGAAGCAGGGGCTGATTGCTTTGTTAGTGGCTTATCCAGGATCCTTGCTTTTCCTAGTCCTGGTCTTTTGGCCATGACCCCAGTGTTAGTACCTGCCAGGGCCATGGAGCTCAGTAAGGAGACAGGGGCGCCAGCCCCATGGCCCAGTGGTTAAGTTCGCGTGCTCCGCTTGGGCGGCCTAGGGTTTCAGCAGTTCAAATCCTTGGCGCAGACCTGGCACCACTCATCAAGCCATGTTGAGGCGGCATCCCACATAGCAGAACTAGAAGGACCTACAACTAGAGTATACAACTATGTACTGGGGGGCTTTGGGGAGAAGAAGAAGAAGAAAATAAGAAGATTGGCAACAGATGTAAGCTCAGGGGCTAATCTTTAAAAAAAAAAAAAAAAAAAGGAAGAAGAAGGGGACAGGAACCACCCAGCATCATTGTACCAGCCAGTGGGTGAAAACATAGGTGGGGGGAAATACTGAAATTATTTAGCTAAAAGGAGATTGGATTGCCTATGAATTTCCCTAGCCCCATAACAATGGAATTGACTGGTTATCTGAAAATGAGTTTGCTGCTGGCTCAGAAATCAAAGGCAGATATCTTTAGATGGGATATAGTGATTTAATTATGATTTCACATTTAATTACAGAAAAATCTAAGCTGTTGTCTGATATAAGTGCTCGTCTATGGTTTACATACAGAAGGAAATTTTCACCAATTGGTAGGTATATCATTTGTTGTACTGTGCTTTCTTCCTTGTAGATAGTTTGCCTGAGGTTATCAGTGACTTCACAGAAACCTCAGAATCAACAGCTCACTATGGCAAAGAATTTGATTTAGGGGGGTACTTAAGTCTTACACTTTATCCGAAGTTTCATTGCCAAAGTACCTCATCACGTATGGTTCCATAGTATTAATGTGTAATGTCAATATACTCTGGAGCCCACCTCCAGGTGTTCAGACAGTGGATAGTATTATTTCTTTTACTTCTGAGAGCAAGAAAAAAGTCAAATAAACTTTTAATTTGGGTAGTATCTATTAAATTACAATCCACTGCTTTGTGGAGCTACGTGATTATTAAAGACAATTGTGCCTTGAAGGAAAGAAACTAATTCCTTCGATTTTTTTTCCCCTATGACATGAAAACACATTGCTACTGGGAGATAATTATGATAGATTTCCTTGGAACTAATTCCAGGCTGTTAGAGTACCAGCTGCTGTCTAGAAAAAACGGAGAGTTCAATAAGCTGAGTGAATAAGCTCGCTCCAGAGAAAATGTGTAAAATGTTTGCAAGTAGGGTAGTCTGTTCCTGGTGTCATGGCCCTGTAGGAAAAGATTACTAAACTCAAATGGTGAAAGCTCTTCTCCTAAGACGAAGCTTGTCTGACCAATTTTGATGCAGGACTAGACCTTATAACTGGAGTGAAGTCAACCTTTCTGATAAGTGCCCAAAATGAAGTCCACACAGACATGTTTTTTGCTCTCCACAGGCAGTAAAACAAAAGAACAAACCTCAGTACTCAGTGATTTTAAACTGTTAACTTTCTCTGGGTGAAGAGATCTTTGCAAAGCTTGAAAAGCTTTGCAGTTCAACTCTGACAATGTTTTGGCAGTAGGTGATCTCTTCTTTATGTGGGCTTCCTTGCATCTTTTCCATATTTATCTGGCCTGTAATCCCAACGTTAGCAAGAGCCAAAGGACTCCCTTTCCAGCTCACAAGTTGGCTCAATTCTCCCCATCTTGCTGTAGCAACTCCTTCAGTCCCTACAACAAAAGGAAAGGGGCTGTTACCTTGGGCCACTTGTCTTACAAGTTGATGACCCTCTTTAAAGTTAGTCTTGTGAGATCATGCTTATAGCATACTTTTCCGCTTCCATGTTGGGAAAGGAAAGCAATGAAAGCAGAATGTCTCCTCTGCCATCCAAGTTATCTGATTTCATGGGTACCTTGAAAAAGGATATTGAGCTCACCCTGGACACATACATGGGATTTTCACTACATCAAGTGTTCTTAAAATGGAACCCGTTGTCTTATTTCATTTATGAACTGGTTTTGTGACTTTTAAAGATGTAGTACATTTCTAATTTATTAATAGTGTTTTTGATTATGACCATACTCATAACACCAAATGTTGACGTCATCCTGAGTGGATTGTAGAACACTTTCACAGATATTCTCTCATTTAATTCTTACAGTGGCCACTGATAGCAGGCAGGGTATGTGCTGTTGTCCCCAGCCTATAGATGAGACTTGGATTAGGTAACTAGAGACTGGTCTTCTGATGCCTAATCTAGGACTCTTTCCTCTATTTTACATTGTCCTTCTTACTGTTCAGATCTTCATAATGTATATTTGAAACAGTTAAGAGCCTTCCAGATCCTTTGACCATTTTGAGGATTACCTTTGGTAGCATTTATTCCTTAACTAAAGTAAGACTGGCTTCCCTGAGAAGTGAGCTGTGCAAAGCCAGGTTTGGTCAGGCAGATGATAACATGGCATGGACTAGGTGTTGGTAGTCATACATGGCAGTCATCTACCAAAATTACACACTTGCCTGGAAGTCTCCAAGCAGAAAATGTAGGGGGCAGGTTTTGTTCATTTCTTTATTTGTCTTTGGCTATAGAGCCCATTTTGGTTAACTCAGCATTATCTTTGCAAGTTCCACCCTATAACAAACCCTGTTTGATATCTGGCTATATCTCTTGCCTCTCTTTTCAGAGTATGTGTGTCTGTCTGTCTTGTATGATCCACAAATATGCTGAGTTGCAGGAAAGGCAATTTAAGGAGTTCATATTCATTCCCATCCATTTTGCCCACAGGGGGAACGGGCCCTTCATCAGATGCAGGCTGGGGATGTATGCTACGCTGTGGACAGATGATGCTGGCTCAAGCCCTTATCTGCAGACACTTGGGGAGGGGTGAGTTAAATCTGTTCTCTAACCTGCCTCAGAGACCTCTGCAGTTGCACTTCCTGCTGGTGGGTTAGCGTTGGTGCTGAGCTTTTGGAACACTCAGTAACGGAGCCACAGGTCCTAAAGTGCTCTCTGCAAGCTCAGGTGGTGGGGCCGGCAAGTAGACAAAGCCTCTCCTGAGAAGGAAACAGCTGGCATTTCCTCGTGACTCACTAAGCCAGAGTAATTTTCCTGGGACAGAATCGAACCTTGAGGCAGGTGTGTCATTTAGAGTTTCCATCTTCGCTATTGTTTGAGTGAGTCCTTAAACAGGTCAGATAACAAAGGGAGCAGGAAGAAGGGTGTGGTGGTAAGTCTGTTTCTTGACCTCATTTAAAATATCTGCCTGTGAAGGATGTAAATGACCTAAAGGAAGTACTTAATGAGGGGGCTGGCACTATTTTGGTTTGGGTTCACTGAGGGTGTCCATTCCATGATGAAGGAATCCTTAAATTAGCTTCCTCAGGAGGCTGCTTCATTAAGAACCTTCCGGTAATCATTGTTGGGACTCTTGAGTGTTGCTTTCTTAAGACGTGTGCGTGCTTCCCTATGGGCATCTGTAGGCTGACCTTGGCTAGATGCCAGCTCAAGCACTTGGGTGAAAGTCCGATTTGACTTGGGGATGAGGGAGTGAAAGGACACCTTGATGAGATTGGGCTGCTGAACTCATTGGCTGTTGCTCCTTGAGATTCAGAGGTATGGAAATGTCACTCCCTTTTCCCCACTGTGCAGTGTCACACATCCTACTGCAGTTCTCATGGAGGATTTGGGAAGGGTCTGGGGAGGTTTTAGGGCTTAATGCCTTCTTTTCAGGGTTTAGGATATCATGTACCTACTCCCCTGGGTAGTATCATAATTTCTGTTTTACAGATCAGGAAACTGAAGCTCAGGAAGTAAGGTGACTTGCACAGGGTCAAACCGCAAGAAAGCATAGATTTGGGAATAGAGTGCCGGTCTTCTGACTCCTCGTCCAGCGATTTCTCTTTTGTACACATACTTCTTGGAGCAGATCCGTTCTTACTGTTTAACTTTTTCTCATTTATAAAACACTTCAAGATGACTCTTCTGGAAATGGATTTTGTGGAATCCACTGGGGAAAAAACCCCTCGCAGTCAGCAGTCTCAATTGTTTTAATATAAAAGCAAGTAGCAGGAAGAATTTGGAAATAGATCTTGTAGCTAAGATGAATTAGACGATGTAATTTTGTAAAGAGGTATTTTGGAGTGTTTCCTATTCAGTTATTTTAGAGGTGAGGTGGGGTGTTCACTTATCACTGTCATCCGCCCATATTTAGTGGTACTCAGCAGCCAGCTAATGAGGATTTCCCCAGACTTGGACAATTCTGTACCTGATGAAAAAAAGTTGGATGCAGTTCACCCTCTGAAAACTGTGTTGGATACGATGTTTAAAACTTTGGTTTCAGAAATACTAGAAGCAAAGAGAATGGAAGACTCTGGAGATAATGGCCTTTGGCTTCAAATATATTTCAGTGGTGAATTCAAAGTCTCTCTAAAACCTCGGGAGGGAAAGTTATGTCTTGGAAGCAAACTAAGCCTCAGAACTCTGTCCCGTTAGACGGGGTTCCTAGAGCCAAGGGACGGGAGGAGTGCGTCCTGTGCAGTGTGGTGATTACGGAGAGCTTTTGCAGTTGGCCTCAGGAAGCGATGTCACCTCTGTAGGGTTTGGGGGGCTGTGCCTAAGGCACAGATGGGATCCCTAGAGATCTAACTATTTTGGTTTTGGTCATCAGGAAACCTTAAACACCTGATAGCAAAGATACTTGTTTTTCCAAAGCTCAGTGTGGAATTTTGAAAAGGTTATGTAAAAAATAAAAAAACTTCCTTGGTTGTAAATTGGGTCTACTTCCCTGTGAACTGTTGTGTGTCAGAATAGCACTTCCCTGGGGCTGGCCTGGTGGGGTAGTGGTTAAGTTTCCATGCTCCGCTTTGGCGGCCCAGGGTTCGCCGGTTCAGATCCTGAGTGTGGACCTAGCACTGCTCATCAAGCCATGCTGTGGCAGCAACCCACATAGAAGAACTAGAAGGATTTATAACTAGGATATACAACTATGTACTGGGGCTTTGGGGAGGGAAAAAAAGAGAGGAAGATTGGCAACAGATGTTGGCTCAGAGCCAGTCTTCCTCACCAAAAAGAATTGACAGCATAGACTTTATTAAAAAAAAAAAAAAGAATAGCACTTCCCCCCATGAGACTCTTTTGGGCAATGCTGCCAAAATATATGGACCAAAGATGTTGCTGTCTACGTGGAGATGAGACACTCTGGTGTCTGGGTGATAGATGGATCTACTGCCAGGTTTTGTGGTGACCCCTTGTTCACTGAGTAGCTGACCAGAAAGCCCTTCATGACACTGTTTCATGTAATATTTAACCAGCTCCAGCCCTTGGGTGAAGTCAATTCCCTGGTAAACTTCTTCTTTTGCTTTTGCTTTATACCCACTGAGCCTTTGAAAGTAATCAGTTTCCAGATGTCTTTGTCGTCAAAATTAAAGATACTTAGGAATGTTCTAATTTGATTGTTCTTACCTTCTAGATGTAGTTTCTTTGTTTTCATTCTAACCTTGTAGTTACAATAAGAGTTCAGAGATGTAATAAACAGTTATAAAAATGATTTAAACTCATTTTTTCCCTAAAAAGACTGGAACTGGGAGAAACAAAAAGAACAACCCAAAGAATACCAACGAATCCTACAGTGCTTCTTAGATAGAAAAGACTGTTGCTACTCTATCCATCAAATGGGTAAGGTCACATCATAGTTTAAAGGCAATGGCTGTACTTGCTGCTCGTGTCCTCTGCCTTAATATGTGGCCCCGCTAAGTTGTCCATCTGCTAATTATTTATGCAAAAAATTGGGAGTTTGTGGTGTGCTAGGAGACCTTTTGCTAACATGTTTGTTTTTTTCCACATGAAAACAGCACAAATGGGTGTAGGAGAAGGGAAATCAATTGGCGAATGGTTTGGACCAAATACAGTTGCACAGGTGTTAAAGTAAGTAAGAGTCTGGTATCCACCTTATTCTGCTGTCTCCTATGCCTCCCTTCTCCGCCAACTCAGTCTATTCTTGCCATCCCCCTACGCCACCCCTGCCGCTAAGCCACCAGACACCTGTACCATTTTGCTCAGTCAGTTGTTTGAAATGTGTAAGTGTGAGCCTCTGTCTTGGTATATCAGAGTTATAGTCATTGGTACCAGTGTACGTGGAGGCACTTCAGGACTCATTCAGTATCCCCTCTTGCAGATTGGTGCTCATGTGCTGGGGAGCCATCAACATGAGGGTCACTTTGAAGCCAAAGGGTTCATGCTAAGTGGGGGAGGCTGAGCCAGCCTAGGCAAGACACGGACTCCTGTAGAGTACAAAAAAACCCATTCATTCAACATTTACTAGATGCCTCTCCTGTGCTAAGTGCTGGGTGTAAAGAAATGAACTAGACACAGTCCTTGCCTCAAGGAACTCACCACTTATGGAAGGAGACAAACCCCAAGGGTGTCTTGGAGTCAGTTTGTTATCTCTTAGCAGACTCCAGGTACCCCAGCATGGTACTTTTGTAGTTGTTCTGTTAAATCCCAGAATTCACCTCCCACAGCAAGAGGCGAGGTGAAGGGGCCAGGACCAATGTTCTGGAAGTGAATGAGGTGAGTGGCATGAGCACCTACACTTGCAGGCACCTCACCTGTTGTCACTCTCCTTCCTGACAACCTATCTTCGAATGAAAACTCCATGAGAGCAGAGATTATATTTGTCTTGGTCACACTGTAACACTAGCATATAAAACTAGCTGGCACACAAAAGTGCTCAATAGGGGCTGGTCCGGTGGCGCAGCGGTTAAGTTCGCATGTTCCGCTTCTTGGCGGCCCGGGGTTCGCGGGTTCAGATCCCGGGTGCGGACATGGCACTGCTTGGCACGCTGTGCTGTGGTAGGCATCCCACATATAAAGTAGAGGAAGATGGGCACGGATGTTAGCTCAGGGCCAGTCTTCCTCAGCAAAAAGAGGAGGATTGGCAGCAGTTAGCTCAGGGCTAATCTTCCTTAAAAAAAAAAGTGCTCAATAAATTTTAGATGAATGAATGAAAATGGCAGCCAGAATCTGGGGCTGGATTTAGGCATCAGAAGATTGAAATCATCTACCTTCGTTTAGGATCGCCACTTCAATTCCTGGGCTCTCTGGCACATGATGGCGGGACCTGCTCCATTCAAGATACAGATGGGGCACTGTTTCAATTCTTAGCCGACCTTCAACAACCTAGAATGCTTTGGAAATGTGCTTGTGAGGGGAGTAGTCTGGATTTCCCAGGGACCCAAGTGAAACCTGTATCTTGGCTTTACTCCTTGCTAACAGTGCAGACTCTCTGAGACCACTTTCTTGCCTTAGTCCTTAGTGCATTTTGGGGCATCGCTGACTTTACTGAGTGAGGATCTGGCAGTATTTCGGGAACCACTGTAGGAACCCAGGGTAGAAAGTGTAAAAGATTAGAATGGCTCTGCTGAGCCCCAAATCCAGCTTGAAATAGTTGGTTTTTAAATGACATCTCTCAGAATTTGCTTCTTTCTTCTAAATTTTGAGGTTCCCGACAACAAATGAATGGAAATATACATTTTTAAAGGATTTAAGTGGGTTCTGATTCATCATGATTGTTATCATTAACAGCAGTATATTATTATTATTATTTTGGGGGAAGTTAATACATTAAAATGAATAAAATAAAAGTGTAATTAACCTTTTCCTGGGAGCTACTTTGGTTTGGGAGGGGATGTTTTTTCTTTTGTCCAGTGAGACTGGGCTTTGCCCAAGGATCCCAGAGTAGCCGGGTTAAACATGTCTCCTTTCAAACTGGCGAGAGGAGAAGATAAGGGAGAAATTGGCATAGTACTTTACTCACACCTCAGATAATCTCTCTTTTAAAGGGATTTTCTTTCTAATCTCCTCTGAAGTCATGCAATTCAGTGTGCTCTGTCTCTTCAACGATTGCCCAGCAAGGCCCAGCGAGGCCGCCTGCAACCCAGGGCTCCCTGAGCAGCATTCTCAGTGCACATGGGGAGGGGTGCAAGAAATCATCCTGGGCTTATTCTCCGTGGTATCTATGCTCCTAACAAATATATATATATTTTAGTGACAGTTTCCTTTTATTGAAAAAAGCAGTATGTCAGACTATCTTTTATTTAAGAAAGGAAACCAAAATCTCTTAGGAGCAGTTGCGCTGGTAACTTCTCTCTTTCGCCCAACAGGAGTAACGTCATTTTGTGAGGTCAACTTTTCCACAGAGCAGGGCCTTCCTTTAGAGGTTTGGAAACAGTGACTGTGGCATTCTCAAGGTGCCTAGACACAGAATGTTCCAGAGCTCAGTCAGAGGAGTCAGAGTTGACGCGAACCCTGGCTTCCCTGTGGCTCAGCGTTCGGTGGCTTCAGGAACATTGGCTGTAGACTGTTCTGCTTCCTGCTGATATTTCCATCTTCCCCAAATGTGACTTCGTTGTATGTTGCTTTGCAGAAAACTTGCTTTATTTGATGAATGGAATTCCTTGGCTGTTTATGTTTCCATGGATAACACAGTGGTCATTGAAGATATCAGTGAGTCCCCAGTCTGTTTATCTTCCCAGGTGTGGGTGATGAGGTTTTTCCTCACCATTCAGAAAGCGGGGGCGACACACACGCATGCACACACACGCTCTGGCCTGCCCCACCAGAGTAGGGGAGCTTAGAGGAGCACAGGACTCCGGTTAAGCATTCCCTGCACCCTTTTTTCTCTTCCCTTTCAGCTTTCTGAAAGGGAGAAAACAATTAGAGGATCTTTGCTGCTCCTCAGTGAGGTACCAGACCCCATTCCCTGCAGGACAGCCCAAGTGTGGATAATCAGTTAAAGCACCGACACGTCTTCTGTGCAGGCCTCCCCCTTGCCCAGCCCTGTGCTCTGCGCCATGGGGTTGGAGAAAGCAGAAGACAGTCCCTGTCCCAAAGGCCCTTGCAGACTAGTTGAGAAATGAGATTCTCTCAGTGAGTGCATAATATCTGACGGGAGGGAAGGGAGACTTCAGTTGCCAGAAGGAAGAGAAGTGAGGGCTAGAGGAGTGGCCTGGGCTTCCTGTGGGAGGTGGGGGTGAGCTGGGCACTGGTGGCAAAGGGGAGGGCCTTCGGGGCAGGGGTGTCATGTGAGGGCTCCCTTAGTTTTGCCCTTGGCACATCTCCTAGGGCTGGATACCCCTTATTTACCCAGCTCTCTTGTCTTCTGTTTCTAGAAAAAATGTGCTGCATCCTTCCCTTGAGTGCTGACACAGCTGGTGAGAGCCCCCCCAGCTCTCTGAATGCTTCTAACCGGAGTAAGAGTACCTCTGCTGGCTGGCCAGCCTGGAAACCCCTGCTGCTCATTGTGCCCCTTCGCCTGGGCATAAACCAAATCAATCCTGTCTATGTTGATGCTTTCAAAGTAAGTTGCACCTTTTCCCGAGCCCATTGCTGCCTGCCCATCACACTGCCATATGAGCACGGAGATCCGTGAGCAGCAGTCCACAAGTGAGTTGAGAATCTTGCATTCTCTTTCCCTCTAGGAGTGTTTTAAGATGCCACAGTCTTTAGGGGCATTAGGAGGAAAACCAAATAACGCCTATTATTTCATAGGATTCTTAGGTAAGAAAAGAGGCATCACAAGTAAGTCATCGTGGGCTAGGGGAGGGTGGGCAGAAGGTTTGCACGGGAAACCAGGCAATTCCAGTTAGGGGGCCCTCATCCAGCCTGGAGGTGTTGTGGCCTCTGGTCAGCTCATTCTGTCTCCGGCCTATCTATGGAGAGTAACACTTGTGTGTGCCTGACAGAGAGCAGATCCCCTTTCAATGCGTCCACTTCCTTGCCTCTTGATAAGATGGTTCCACAGCTGCTTTCCCTCTGGACCACTACAAGGTCATAGCATTGCTTCAGCATATCTCTCTCCTTCCTGTGGGGCCCAGGGCAGTGAGGTTTCACTCCCCTGGCCTTGCTACCTCCCTCTTACTGGGGCTCGGGCATTCAGGCTAGGAGCCATCCTCTGGCTTCTCAGGCCCACATAGCTGGGCCTGCTGGCTCATTATTCAGAGTCGTGACTGGAATTAGAGGAAGCAAAGACAGAGGCATGCCTTTTCTGATAATGGGGGCTAAGCCTTAAAACCACTAACCTTCTAATGCAGATCTTAATGAGCAGCCTGGCATTCTCTGCCTAGGTTGATGTCTCTGGAAACCCAGCTACTTTATTCACTAGCTATGACCAGAGACATTTAAAGCCCTTGGCACACAAGGCGAGCTAGCCTAATGCTTCTCAAACTTTAGTGTGCACGCGAATCACCTTGAGAGCCTATTAAAATGCAGGTTCAGCAGGTCTGAGGTGGGACCTGAGGTTCTGCGTTTCTAACTAGGTAGTGCTGATGCTGCTGATGCACACAGCATGCTCTGAGTACCAAGGTCCTAGACACCCGGTTAGTGCCAAAGAGCACGGGTAAGGGAGTGATGCGGCTGGGAAATCTGGTGCTTCTTGCAGGAGTGGAGTGGTCCTGAAACCGGGCTTTGAGGAAGTTTTGAACTTAGATTGCAAGGGAGAACCTTAGATAGGCAAGGGAGAGGCAGCACTGGTATGGGAAATGGCAGGAGGGATGTTCAGAGGACAGGGTGAGATGGACTTGGTCACCCTCCCACCCATCTCCTCCTCTGAGATTTTAGGAGGTGAGGTGGGGTGGAAACAGACATACCTGGCTTTGTATGCCAGTCTCCCACTTGCTAGCTGTGTGACTGCAGGAAAAGGGGACAACTCTTTCAGTCACAGGTCCCTCTTATGGGAAATAGGGCTAACACTTGACTCCCCATGCTGTCACCTCACAGTAGAGCACTCAGCAGAGGGCCAGGCATGTGGTACGCGCTCAAGAAAAGGTGGCCCCACCCTGCTTGACCCCAACTCCTCTTTCCTTCGCTCGCTTTCTTCCTCTCTTTGGGGCGGACCTTTCTGCAAGGTTGCCTCAGCTCCCTCTAATGCTGCCATCTATTGGTTGAGTCTAAGAACTACAGCTTGATGGAAAATGTGGAAACCGTGGAGGCTTTTATTTTTCTAAGTACAAAATCCAGTATTTGGAGTTATGTAAATTTAGATGTCCTCTGTTTCTAAGCTTTTGGGTTCCTGTCAAAAAACATGTTGCAAAAATCTGTTTCCTACTGTTTGTGCTTAAGGACAAGGTTGAAACAGATTGGAAAATAATTTTGGACGGATCTCAGTGAATAGCATATGTGATCCCTGGGCTTCCTGGCCTCCCTTATCCCAAGTTATCCCGAGAGAATTTGCCAAGCTGGCATAGCCCTGTTTCCCAAGGCCACTGGGTCAGGCTGATTTTGTGAAGTTTGATTACTTATGAAAGGGGTGTGGGCAATCCTCTGTTCCCGAGACCGAGGTTCACGTAGTGCCCACTTGCCCATTAACTTTCATAAGTCCTTTGTTTAACCTTCACATGAGGCTCCAAAGTCCCCTCAGCTCCCCTTTTCTGACTCACCCCCTTGCTGTATTAGGTCCAGGGGTCCAGATTGGTAGAATGTCTGAAGGGAGGGAACGGATGAGAGCTGCCATTTTCTGCTCAGCTGCCCTGTGCCAGGGATTCTGCAAAGTTTTCTCTCTCAATCTCTCTCTCTCTCTCTCTCTCTCTGTCTGTCTATAGATATTGATAGAGATAAATAACAGATATACTCATATAGATAGATATAGAGATATAGATAGTCATATAGAGATATAGATAGATATAGTTATCACAACCCCTCTGTGAGGTAGAGATCCTTATTTGTATTTACACCTAGTGAAACTAACATTTAGAGAGGTTGTTTCCTCAAAGGTCACCCAAATATAAAGTAGCAAAGCCAGGATTCGATCCCAGTTTGGCCATCCCCACCTGCCCTGCCACATTTCTTCTTGAGTGTCCTCTGGGCTGGTGGGAAGCTGGGAGAAGCTCTTGGTGTTGGAGACTGTGGCCAGGGTGAGACTCTGGCTGTCACATTTTTCCTGCTTAGAGAGGAGATGTTTGTCCCCTGCGCTTTGGTGGAGGTTGCCACCTGGAGATCTGCAGCGTGAGTCCCATGTCTGCAGATGGTTGACCAGCCTGTCTCTTCTCCTCGGGCCTCATTCAAGACCTTGGGTTAGCCCCCGCATCAATTCTAGGACTTTTTAGCTCTTCTAGTATATCTTTTTTAAGTATTCTCATAAACGGGGCAGCCTGTAAAACTCCACTACACACACACACACACGCACGCACGCACACACACACGCACGCACGCGCACACACACACACACACACACACACACACACACACACCCATGGGAAAGGGCCAGAGCCAGAGAGGATGCTGTTATTATTCCCAGCACCTTGACTTGAAACACTCTGACAGAATGCTCGGTTCTAAGCCTGCTTTGGGTTTCTCTTTGCTGGTGCACAACTTCCTTTTCCTCTTACCTTTCTGTGGTCTTAGGCAGCCTTCCTTCTAAACATCCGGGTTGTTGCTCTTCTTTGTGACTTGAGGTTTTTTTCATATAACTGACCTCACCCACCTGTGATCTGGGGGAAATATGTACCTTGACTTTCATAAAGTGAGTCATATGGGTAATTGTTTTCCAAATACTCTTAGACATATATTTGTAGGGAAATACTTTTGAGTCTAAGCAGGATACTTCTATAACCACCTTGTTTTTGTATTGTGTTTTAAGCATTTCACAGAGATGAAATCTTCTTGTTCTCATAACACCCTGTGAGGTAACTGGAACAGCCCAAAGACCCCAGTTTAAAAACAAGAAAATTAAGATAGAGTGAGTTAAGTAGTTTGTTCTAGGTCTGTGATACAGACAAGTTAAGCTTTTCATCAGACATCAGAAACACATTCTTTGCCAACAGAAGCACTTAGATGTGTCCAGCACAATCCTGGATGCCATTCCAGGGAGGGTCTTTGGGGCATCCCTCCTGCTCCATCCTCCTGCCTGAGGTAGGTCTCTCTTTGGTTGCCTTACACAATCTAGAACACAGAGGCCCAGATGGTCCTCAGCCCTGGACAGTGAGGTTGGGGTGCCCCCGTAGGTACTTTTGCCTCCTCAGCATGCCAGTGATGAACATTAGAGGGACTCTCAGCCCTTTGAATATCAGATAAAAGTAGAGATTTCATTATCCTAAACTCCTCCCAGGTCATTATTGGGCTAAACTTCTTCAATTTAATGAAACATGGCTTTTCTCTCATTTGTAAAGATCGATCACCCCAAAGTGGGTTTTCCCAGTGAGGTGTATCCATACTGATGTTAACGTGGCCGAGGCGGTGCTTTCTGACAGGAATTACTAACTTGCTAACAATGACTAACTTACTAGCTAGTCAAGATCAGAAGTCAGCTCCCTGGTATGTCATCCCTAGCAGAGTCAGCATTCCCATTTCTTCCAGAGGCCAAGGCCTTTTTCCTTACCAAATGTGCTCTCTGACCATAGGTCTAAGAACCAATGGTCTGGAGCGAGATGCTTGCCAATGTTGAAAGAGGCAGGAAGCTCCCTAGTGGCATCTGGACTCAAGACTTGGTGATTCTACCTGCCACCTCTTTGCTACTGCTGCTCACAGAGCCTGCCATGTCATCTGTGGTCTCTCATTCCCGCCTTTTCCCCAACCTGTCACTTTCCATTTTTGGAGTTGGGCTTTGAGGAGGTGTAAATGCTAGGGCAAGTCTTCTCATTGAATGATTGGATTTCGGTGCGGGTGGCTTCCTTCAAGCATGCTCACCCTACTTCAGGCTTTCTGTCATCTCATTCTCATAGTCACCAAGGAAGGGGTTAGGAAAACCAGAGCGCCTCCCCTCAAGGACAGCAGCGGGTCCTGGGCCAGTAGTTTTTCAAAGCTTATGCATGTCTCGTTCAAAACAGGTGATGAGCTCATTTTCCTGGACCCTCACACAACCCAGACTTTTGTTGACACTGAAGAGAACGGAACAGTTGATGACCAGACTTTCCATTGTCTGCAATCCCCGCAGCGAATGAACATTCTGAACTTGGATCCTTCTGTAGCATTGGTGGGTATCTGAAGGTTGGGTGGGCCGAGAGATATGCCACCCTGTTACAGATTGGTTCCCTGGGAGTTATCCAGGTTGCTAGGTAGAGTGGCAAGAGTATATTCACTTACCACCCCCATGAGCGGTAGGATAGTGTAGTGGGGAATGAATGGACCCTGAAGCCAAACTGCTTTAGTTGGAATCCAGGCCCAGCCACTTACTGGCCATGGACTTGGTGGGAGCGGTCCCTTAACTATTCTGAGCTTCAGTCTCCTCATCCCTAAAATGAGCAAAGCAAAGGTTCCTTCCTTGTAGAGTCGTGTGAGGTGTACTGTGCGTAAGGCGCCTAGCACAGTGCCTGGCACCTTGTAAGCATTCTATAAATGTTAGTAATTGTTAGTGTTACCATCTTTCCCCCTTTTCTTTCTTGCCCTCTAATTATTGCCACATAGGCACAGGGAATAAGGTGGGACTTAGCTAGGGAGGAGTAAGGGGGCAAGACCTCCTGAGTGGACAGTGCCCATTTCTCTGAACACACAATCCAGGAAGTTGCAGGGTTTCCCCCTTGGAAGTATGACTGCTGTCTCAACACATTGAAGGGGCAGCTGCCTGTGAAGTAGCCAGTGCTTCTGAGGCCTGTCTGCATCCTCTCTTCCAGTTTAACCTGATTGTCAGAGCACCAGTGACCAAGAGCTGACAGAGTCCTCCTCTTGTTTTGAACCATTCTTTCACTGCTGTAGGATGGCTCTGAGGAGGAGGGAAATGGCTCATGGTTCTCTTTATTCTAATAGAAATTCCTTAAGGTCAAAGCCACCTTATTAAGTATTGCCTCCAGCTAGGAGTACTATTTGACTTTTGTTTGCTGGTTTAATGGACTATTCTTTGTAGATATGTATATTTGTGCACTGAATGTAATGGAATTAACCCCACAACTTGGAGATTGGTCTTCAAGTTACTCTGTCTCACAGTATAAGGGGAGAAGGACAGGGAGGGACAGGGATAGAGAAAAAGGGGACAGGGAGAGAACAAGAGAGAAAATGAGTAGATGTGTGTGTCCAGGGGAGGTAGTGAGCTAGGAGGGTGAGAAGCCCAGGCAGTCTTCCTTCTTATTGCCAAAGACACATCCCAAGAGAGTGGCCCACGTCCTAACTCTGGGCCATCTTGCAATACAGCGGGCCTGCCTCGGTGCCCCTGACCAGTGCTAAGTTGTGTTCTTTTGCTTTCCCCCAAGGGATTTTTCTGCAAAGAAGAAAAAGACTTTGATAGCTGGTGTAGCCTCGTTCAGAAGGTAAAGATGTATGTTTTTCTTAGTCTTAAAAAATGAAAATTATTCAATATGACTCCTTTTCAAGATTGTTTTTCATGGTAAAATAAACCTAGCCTGATAGGACTTCATTGCAAGAGAAAGAAACTCAGATATGGGGAATTGTGCATAACTTTGGGAGAATGAAAGAAAAACTTTTGTTTGGAACATGCTTTGTTTGTCAAGTGAGCAATATTTTCATTTACTTACTGTTTCATCTCATTAAGCTACAAGTCATATGAAATACTCAACTAATATTACACTGTTAACTTAAAAATGCTAATTTCATATAGCTCAGCATAAATTCTTTCTTACTCTGCACGTAACACTGAGATGATTGAGAAACTAAACTACTTTTCTATTAGTATAGTGGTCCATTTACAGTTTATGTAATGTATTCTGTTATGGTTTAGAGGGCTTGTCTTTCTATTAACTGTCTTATGTATATAAAATATAGGCATGCTGCCACTTATAGAAAACACAATTTGCAGAAATGTGTGTAAATACTAAAGCGAGTTATTCTTTGTTCTTGGTATTTTATGTAAAAGGGTAGTTATTGTTTTGCTGGCTTACAATCTTTGTATCTGCCTGCCTTGTCCTCAGCTTCTAACACATGCCAAATATGTGGGAGACACTGATAAACGCTTATTGAGAGAGTGAAGGGAGGTCATAGGGAGTCCTTTCAAGAGCCCTGGATGGGGTGGCAGGAGACAGGATGTTTTCTCCTATCTGCAAAACAAAGAGATTGGAGAAATGGGAGCCCAGAGCCTCTTGTAAATGTAAGGAGGGAAGATTTTTTTTTCACAAGTGAACAGATAATTAACACTAATGTCCCTAGCCGAACCTGAAACCCCAGTTAAAAATTAGCTGAGACATAATGGAGAATTATTTTCCAAAGGCAATGCTTACCTTTCAGAATGTAGCAAAACTGTATTTATATCACATTTAAAGTTAGAATGAAAATTTTCTGATAAGACTATGTCATTGAGATTAGGACATATACTATAAGTGTGGGACTAAAACTGAAACCATGCCATTATGTACCAATATTCTCTTGGGGCAGATTTAATTTGATTAACCAACATTTCTTTGGAGCCAACACTTCAGGAACATCTCACTCGTAAATAGAGCTGGCCCCGTGCAACTGGTATATGACTTGAACCTCATGATGGCGTATGGGCAGTGAGTACTGGCCTTCCATAAGATACTCCCTCCAGTGTCCTTCCTTCCTGGCCAACAGTATCTAGAATTGAAGAGGGCTAGGTCTTCAGATGGGCCAAGTAGAGGATGGATGTATTTGCCAGGTCTTTACTTTCACCTTTCAGCAACCAGGCTACCCTCTTAGGGTTTGGGGTCATAGATTTCCAATTGGACAGAAATGTAGTGACTCTGCAGTGTTTATAACTATTTTTATGTCTCCTCAGGAAATTCTAAAGGAAAATTTAAGGATGTTTGAATTAGTTCAGAAACATCCATCGCACTGGCCTCCCTTTATTCCTCCAGCTAAGCCAGAAGTGACAACCACTGGGGCAGGTAAGCTGTTGTTCACTGGCTCTCCGGACAGCAGACCCATGCATAGCAGTTTTTTATGAGACAGAAGCAATTGTGGCTCATGCTTTCTCTGGAATATAAAATTTCTACTCAGCTGAATTAATGAAGGAATGGTGCTTCTGATTATTGTAATCCTCTGATGCACTGATATTTACCCATTTCAAAGAGCAGCAGAAAATGAGCTCAGTGCAAAGGTTCCACATAAAATCAAAAGGACTAGAATTTTTTTCATCGTCTGGTTCAGAGTAACAAATCAGAGATGATGGGTGATTCAAAAGATGCCTCAGAGGTCTTAACAGAGCTTCATCCTCAGCACTGTGAATAGGACTATGTAACTAATCCAGTTATTTTGATTCTTTATAGAGAATTTCTAATACTTGGCAGTGGTCCTATCTGTAAGTCTCCTCCACATAAGCTTTTCTTTAGCAAAGCAATGAAAAGATATACAGTCTTAACTACTGAGTAATGTATTATTGACCCCTTCAACCTACGTGTCAAGCTGTTCTTCTTTCTCATTTCTGTATTCTGATAGAATTCATTGACTCTACTGAACAACTAGAGGAGTTTGACCTGGAGGAAGATTTCGAGATTCTGAGCGTATAGAATAGTGGGAACTCAACTTGGAGGTCTGTCTTCCACCTGGCGCCAGAAGAACATGAACTCGTCACATAAAACTTTTCTAGTCAGCAAGTGCCTGATATGCCAACAGCACACAAACTTGATAGCAATCATGACTGAGCCAATCACCATTTCTCAGAACAAACAACCAACCAACAACCCTTCCCCAGAAAGAACTAGAACAATCATTCTAGGAGCAGAAAGATTATGTGTCGTCCCTTGCTTCCCAGCTTATCTTACATGGCCAGCGAGTCTGCAGCTACTGAAATGAGGAGGTGGACATCTGGAAGACAGACAGCGACTCCCACTTTGCTTCAAGCACCAGCAGATGAGAGATGGTCACCCTGTGCTTCTTCACCCTTTCAGGTGTGACCTCTTTGGGGCTAAATACTAAGATGCGATCTGTTCTCTTGCTCTAATAATAAAGTGATTGCATCAGGGAGAAAAAGTTCTTGTTCAGTTATTTGAATATGTATGTATTTTAAATAATTATAATTTCTATCAAAAAGTTTGTCAAAGAAATTATGTCAAATGTGCGTGTGTTGATCTCCTTCCTATTTGGAGGAACCTTACTATTTGATCGGTCACTGTTCCCATCCTTACCGATACTTTCGTCAGGTGTCACCCTGTCCTTAAATCAAGTCATGATCATTTAAATCAGAGGTCAGCAAACATTTGCTGTAAAGGGCCAGATAGTAAGTAAATATTTTAGGCTTTGCAGACCACACAGCCTCTGTCACAGCTACTCAGCTCTGCTCTTCAAGTGCAAAAGTAGCCCTAGGCTGTATGCACACAAATGAGCCTGGCTGTAATCCAATAAAACTTTATTTACACAAACAGGCGGAGGGCTGGATTTGGCCCTCAGGCTGTAGATTGCCAGTCACTGGCTTAAACTGTTGATTTTTGTTTGGGAAATTAAAAATTGTGTTTGAATTAGCCTCCATTTTGGTTGACAGCCATAATTAGAATTATTCATGTGGTGACATTTAATCTGTGCATCGGATACAATTCCAAACCATTTCAGGACTAGCACCATACTCAATTTTAGAGTACATATTCATCAAATTGGCTTTGCTGACCACTCTCCCATGTGGATGCACCTCAGGTCCCAGCAATGTCTTCCAAGTTTCTTCTTTTTGCCTTCTTAACCTGTATGCATTTCACCTCCATCCTCAACTGAGTCCCGAGGAAGGCCAGCAACAGTGGTTTGAGAACTAGCACCAAACCAAGGTGTTTTTTTTTTTAACTTTTTATTAAGATTATGATAGTTTACAACCTTGTGAAATTTCAATTGTACGTTATTGTTAGTCATGTTGTAGGTGCACCACTTCACCCTTTGTGCCATCCCCCCACCCCCCCTTTCCCCTGGTAACCACCAATCAGTTCTCTTTGTCTCTAACTTCCACCTATGAGTAGAGTCATACAGAATTTGTCTTTCTCTATCTGGCTTATTTCACTTAACATAATGCCCTCAAGGTCCATCCATGTTGTTGTGAATGGGACAAGTTTATCGCTTTTTATGGCTGAGTAGTATTTCATTGTATATATATATATATATACCATATCTTCTTTATCCAATCATCAGTTGATGGGCACTAAACCAAGGTGGTTGTTTTTCATATATTTAGGAATGTTAGAATACTTGTTTCCTTAGATTCCATTTTTTCTTTTTTTTCAGCAGGTAATATATTCTAGTGGTTCAAAATTCAAAAGGTGCAAAATGGTATTCAGTGAAATGTCTCTCCCTCCCACAGGTCAGTTCCTTTCCCTGAACGCTCCCAATGTTATGAATTTCTTGTTTATCCTTCCAGAGGGTATACTTTATGCATATACAAATATATGCATATATGTCTTAGATTTGATTTTAATGACTTTAACATTTCTCTACTTTTGGTTTATCTGTAAATGATCCTGAGGCTCCAGAAGTATGCAAATGCCCTTCTTGAACTCTAACGTGTGACAAGCTAAAAGCAGTTGTAGACTTATCTTGAAAAAGGTTTTGGATGTGTTGCCTCTTTCTGCCCTTTTAATTGTATTTTTTCCTGCCTGAGTGTTTTGGTATAAAGATTTTTATATTTTGTATTTTAAAGGACTCTTTCTGCCCTTTTAATTGTACTTTTTCCTGCCTCAGTGTTTTGGTACAAAGCTCAACTTGCAGTCGCAGGAACCCCCACGGCTCTGAGGGGCGACTCAGGAATTGTAGTGAGATGGACTTTAGAAAAGTTTTCATCAAAGAATGTCAAAAAAGTCAAACGTTCATATTTAATTTCTTTTATTTGCGATGTACAAAGCTGACACCATGCTTATTACTCAGATAAGGAGGTGAAGGTAACAATAATTCAGATTATACTGATTATGCTTTTTCTGTGTTGGCACAGTTTACATAATATATAAGGAAACAGAATCACTTGGAAGGAATTGCCTCATGTCAACAAAGCTAAGTGTTCTGGGAAATCGATAATTAAAGGAAATGGTTAAAACAAATCCCCCCCAAATAGAATACAATACATTTTAAAGTCAACTCAAGCTTGCTTTAGGTCTGCTAACTGCTAAAGAGAGGTGTGTGCTAGATTTTTATGAGGTTTAAACAAATGTATTAAAATAGTTTAACAGGCTACCTGCGAAAGAGCAATTGGATGGATATTTTAGTGGAAAGTCTAACAGCCTCAAAACGCAAAGGAACCAACACACTGCGGCTTCCATTTGCCACATCACACACATCTGGATGGTGTTTGGAATAAACAGGGACTTCTGAGAAATTGGGACAAGGGATTTACCTTTTTGTTCCTGGAGTCAAAAGCAAAATTCACACCTCCTTATCCATCCACCCCTCTACCCCCGGCCTGGGAGAAAGGGCTACAGTTCTCATTTCCCTTTGTGGGCCTGGCCACATTTGGTGCATCCTCTGTTCTACTCTGGACCAGGGCAAGTAGCCTGCCTCTGGCTGAGGAGGGAGCCAGCAAGGAGAGAGTGATTTCTCTAGGACCCTATGAAGTTAATGAGCCCTCTCAGCTGCTGGCTTTCAACCTTCCTAAGCAATAGGGGGCCCAGTTGTGCTCACTCTTGAAGGAGTCAAAGCTCACCCCTGACTACTGGCTGGCACCTTACTGTGGCTCTGCTGCCTGTCCAGACACAGTGCACCCCTTGAAGAGTGACAGCTTGCCCTCTGCAGGCTTGAGCTATCTAAGAATGTTTAGCCAGAGATGTTTTTTTTAATGTGGAAACACTGGGTTCTGGTATAAGCCAAATAATGTGTGGTGACCTCCAGACATAAAGAAATGACTTATCCGCTATTATGAAGAGCTTGCTGATCAAAACAGGAAAACTAGTGGTCTAAGAATGTGGTGGCCCAGCAGGTCTTTCTGAGGTAGCCATGAATAGTCATGCAAACATCCAAATCAAATAGTAGCACCAGGTTGACTGAAATGAGACAACAGATCTCAGCAGGGTGGGCTCACCCATTGGGCCTGAGGGTTGGGGTGACCAGTGTCCAGTAGTCCAGCCCCAATGAGACTCCAATGTTCAATTAGGCAGATGGGAAAAAGGGCTTAGGCCTTCCTTCTTCAGAGCGTTCGGCTTTGTGAGGTGACGGTTGTGCGAGGGAGGGGAGGGCAAGGGGCAGAGTGGCAGGTGCCACCCTACAGGCTTTTCATACACACCTGGCAGCGGCTGACCCGGGTGTGGAGCTGCCCGGCTTTTAGCGTTTCGGATACAGGCTCCTCCCTAAACTGCTGCCTCTCCTCCACTGTTGTCAGCCAGAAACTGTACTTGTTGGCAAAGTAGTGGCAGGTGCCTCGGGCACCACTGCACTCGATGAAAGGAGTGGCCCGAAAATCCTCTAGGCAGGAGCCAGGTGAGACCAGGGACTGGCCTCCGCCCTCGGCGCCAGCGGCAGTGTGCTGAAACAGACAGGGTTGTTGTGTGAGCTGCGCCCGCCAGGGCCACCATGGGAGATGATGGGTGCTCTGCTGCTCCAGGGGGAACGTGTGCGCCCCTCCTAAGCTCTGCTCCCTTGGTTCAGCCCCAGCGTCTAGCCAGCATAGCAAAAGCTCTATTTTAGGACCCGGGCTGCCCATTCTCCCTTGTAGTAGCCTCAGGGCCAGGAGCA
Source organism: Equus asinus (assembly GCF_041296235.1). NCBI lineage: Eukaryota > Metazoa > Chordata > Mammalia > Perissodactyla > Equidae > Equus > Equus asinus. The sequence continues at coordinate 101,627,473 of NC_091820.1, forward strand.
CCCCCTCCAGGCTCCCTAGTGCCCTCCTAAGCCCCTGCGCATGGGCAGCGGCTACATCTCAGCCAGTGCTTCCCAGACTGCTGCTGTCCCACTGACTTCTGAGATGTGTTAGATGGCCCCCCCGCCCCAAATCTCCACAGATAAATAAGTCTAAGAAAGGCTGGATTAAGGAAAATTCAATAGGTTTCAGAGTGCAGTTGTTCCCAGAGCCCTCTTTCTGCTCCGAGCCCTTGGTGGTGGGCTCCAAGAAGGGAGAAGAGCACGCAGTACTCCACAAAGTGGTTAACCACGGGCCCGCTCCTCCAACAAAGCTATTAGTAGATCTTACTCTGAAGTTACCTTCATTAGAACTTATATTTTCAATCTGTACCACACCATTTAGGGCAACATATCATGTTTATCACCTGCAGAGTACAAGTGGGACTCAAATTGGGCCTAATGTCCTGGCCCTTGCTTCAGAGGGCTCCCTCGGCACACGATTTCAGGATTTCCCCGTTGGTGCCGCTCATGAACCTATCATCTCTAGTCACAGTACCCGCAGACAGCCGCTCCCGTGTCTCCACTCCCCAGCCCCTCTCCCTGCACCTCACTGGGTTATTCTCTGGACCACAGGAGGTGGAGAGAGGCCTCATACACACCCAGGCCAGCAAATGGCCAATGGGACAAATGCCCAGGTTGGACGCGCAGGGATGCCCTTCTTTGCAGAACTTCGGGAGAGTGAGTCTCCATATAAGTGAGCTTTCCTGATAAATGAAGCCTCAAAGTTTTCCTCATTTTGATCCTCAGATAGGAAACTTTCTAGAACAAATGACACATTTCCCCATCTCACTAAATGGCAGACACTCTGTATCTTACACTTTGCAGATGACCCAGGCTTGTCGTTGTGAACATTGGTTTTTGTGTTGGGCGATTGTGCAGGGTCCCCATACTAAGGGGCGCAGCTTGTAGAGTTCTTGAGCTGTCTTTCAATCATTTTCTCCTTTTTAGTAGGCATGCCCCATTGCTTCAAGATGCCTTACTAGGCAATCCAAATTCCCAACTTTTCTTCCTTTCAGGAAAATATATTCTGGTATGTTAGAGTTATGTGTAAAGTAAAATAAAGAGATTTTGAATAAGGGCTTAAGAGTGCTCCCATGAGCAAAGCACATGAGATTTCATGCATTAGCTTTCGTTCTGTTCATTGTGGAAGCTCAGGGACCTTTTCTCCTTATTTCCTGGTCTGGGTGGTAGACAGGACAGAATGATAGGAGAGGTGATTCTATATTACATTGGGATAAACTGTCTAATTCACAAAGAGCAAAACAAGGAAGTACCTCACTCCAGCTAGGTACACTAATGTGAGGAAGCTTGTAACTTTGGTAATTCTTCAAAGACACCGTCTCACCATCTTGCCCCTGGCAATTTGGCAAAGAAGCTCTGGCGAGGCAGGATACTTCAATGGGTGCCACACTGGTTTTCCCTGGGAGTTATCCGGGCCCTAAACCTCACCTTTCACTCATTTAATGTCCCCAGATATTCATGGAATTTCATGGGAGGGACTTGATGCCTCCCTGGACTTACGGATGTTCTCAGCTCTTTCTTAGCAAGGCACACAGCCTGACTGGCCATTGCTTTCCCACCGAAATGGAGAAGCTCCAAAAATCCCAGCAAGGACACAGAAACACAGCATGCCTCATCTGAGCCTTTTGGGAAGAGATGGCAGCAGCTAGAGGGGGCTAGGAGGGTATGCAGAAGAGAGGGGAGTGCCATGCCCAGCCTGACTAGTAAGAGTGTGTCCTGGCCCTGAGTGGGGACAGCCTCTCCCTCACTGTCCACCCAAATCGGGTGTTTCCTCCTTCCCTTGCTTGTGGTATAACTGAAGCAGGCAGAGACATGTCAGGGCTTTTGCCAGTGATTCCTAGATGTTCTCACCCCTGAACCATGGGGTACAAACTGCTCCTTTCTACTCACACTCATAACTCCCTGTCATTCATGCAGAACTGGGCTCTCTGGTCTTCAGCCAAGCCCAGTCCAAGAATTTTCCTTCCTTTCAAACTCCATGGTTTCTACTCTGTGCCGCTTGAGCCTGGGAACCAACCCAAGGGACCCTCCCAGAGTTCCCTGCCCTCTCCCTCTACCCCGGGGGAGGGGGAAGTGCAGGGCCTTACCATGAGGAAGGAGTACCCGATCCAGAGGCTGCGCCAACCCAGGGGGCACCGTGGGATGGTGATGTCCTGACTGTGCACAGCAATGGCTTGTGAGGGAGCCTCACACACAGAGCAGCGGCTGATGTACTGGGGAATCTGGGTCTGGCCGACAGGCATCATGGGGATGGGGGCGGTGGTGGAGAGCCAGTAGGATTTATCGTTGCGTCCAGCATAGTGGCACACTTCATTGATGTTGCAGTAGATGAAGGGCATGGTGCTAAAGCGGGGAAGACAGGAGCCAGCAAACCCTGGAAGGAGAGATGGTGGACAGGGCCAAGGCTGGGATGTTTCCCAGGGCTGCTAGGACTGGAATAGATGGTGGTTGGGGTTTACATCCAACTGCTTGTAGCAGAGCCAGGGACACCTCTCCTTACAATCCTGGAACACCGTACATACACTGAAGTCTGCTGATCAAATCCTATTTTCAATACACCAGGGAAGTTTGATAATGAAAATCTTTTTATAAACTGAATAATAATTCCCTTATTAATCTGCTTTGTAAAACCAGCATTTAATAGAGTGAATCTGTGGCTCAGAGTCAGCACACCTGTAGACAATACAATTAATTCTTGGGTAATCATTGTTGCCCTGCAGGACATATTATTACTACTACTACTAATTGCTAACGTTTAATGGATGCTTAATATGTGCCAACTGTTGTTCTAAGCATTTTACATTGGGTAATTCATACGATCCTTATGTCACCCTATGGGATAGGTACTAGAATTAGCCTTGTTCCATTAAGGAGCAAGCAGCAGCTTAGAGAGGTTGAATAACTTGTCCAGGGTACGAAGTAAGTGCTAGAGCCAGGGTTTGAACCCAGATCTTCCTGACTCCAGAACTGGTGCTCCTAACCCACTATCCAAAAGTAGGCCCGCCAAGGGCTGGGAGGAGTGAGAAGGGTAGCTCTTGGTCCTTGTGGGGACGGATGGCCAGGGCTGGCTGTCAGAGCCGGTACCTACCGAGGTCCTGGTTGTGGGCTTTCTCCTGCCCCTCCACGAACAGCAAGCTGTAACCCACCCACAGCTGGCTCATCCCGATGGGGCACAGGGGCACCTGTTCCGACTGGCTGTGCTTCACCAAGGTGTAGCCCACTCTCACGCTCTGCCCAGGCATTCCAGCCCTCCCGAAGGGGCCCTGCTTCCCTGGAGCTCCTAAGAGGGACAGAGCAGAAAAGGGGTGAGCCAGGTTCAGCCAATAATAATAGCAGCTACTCTTTGTGCCAAGCGTTAAGCAGGGCACATTATGTACACGTGTTAGCTCACTCGATCCTCATGACAACCTTACCACCCCAATTTGTAGATGAGGAAACTGACGCTCAGAGGTCCCACAGCTAGGGAGTGGTGGAGCTAGAATACCAACTCAGATGTCTTGGGCTGCAGAGTCCTCACTTTAAAAAGCACGCTATCCAGCTTCCCTCCCACAGCCACCTGGCCTTGGCTTCTCTGCGAGGGGATGAAGGAGTGCAGGGAGCTACTTCTCGGGCTGGCCTTGCAGGCTCTCATAGGAGATAACTAAGTACCTGCCAAATCAGAGGCAGCAAAAGCAGAGTTGGGATTAGCAGGGCAAAATCACACCCTCCTCTCCTGCCCATGGCAGCTGTGGCTAATCCATCACACCACTTCCCCACTGAGCCTCAGAACTGTTCTCTACTCAGGACAACTGATTTGCCACCTCTCATATAAAAGGGGAGGTAAGTATAACAGCCATACCTTATCTCAAATTTTCTTAATCCTTGAACCACCCCCCTCCTAGCCACATCAGAATCCCTGGGTAGAAAAGGGGAGGTGCAGGGCAGGGGGCTACACTACCGTGTACAGTCATAGCTCTTCAGAGCTGAAAGAGAACCCAGAAAAGGATTTGGAACAGTCCTTTGCCTTCCGGAACGTAGGGCTCTAATCCTTCACAGGCTCAGAACAGGGTGGGAGTGAATGGATTAGAGCCCAGTTTTCCAGCCTTCTGGTAGTGTCAAGTTTTACCACCAGGTTTCCCAATTCTCAGATTTGAGATTTTGACCCACCCCCAAGCCTTAAACCCTCATAGAAGCCCTCTGCCCCCTAGTGCCAACATCACCAGACCTTCAAATCCTGGAGGGCCTTGCAGTCCAGGGAGACCAGGGTCACCAAGAGCCCCAGGAGGGCCGGGGAGTCCGCTGGGGCCATCTTTGCCAGGGATTCCAGGTAAACCTTTAGAGCCTGCAGAGAGAGAAGGCCCACAGCGGAGTTCTCAATGGGGAGCATCTGGAGGAGCCCTCCCTGGACAAACAAGAATTGCATGTCATGCCCAGGACTCACCAGGAGAGGGCGCACTGCCATCATCTTGGAGTGCACGCTGAGCTCAGGGCTGAGCCCCCGGGCTAGTCCTTAGGTCAGGTCCCTGCATCTCGGCCCTGGGACTGCCATCTGAACGTAACCCTTCTGAGCCCCTTCACACCATTTCCTCCTCCCTTCCTCTCATCCTCCCAGTATGCAGGGCCACTGCTGGCGTCCCGTGTCAGCAATGAGGACACCGAGCCCTGGACAGACTGCTAGCTTACTCCAGTTGGGGCAAAGCTGGGACTAGAAGTGGGGTTTCCTGTCCCCCAGCCCTGGGCTTTCTCCATTGCTCTTTATCCTCCACCACACTCCCTCTTTCTCTCAGCAGAAGATTAGTGAGGGACAAGCTGTCTGCAGTAGCTGCTATGCTCTGCCCACACATTCTCTAAAGCCAAGTACAACTGCTGGCCCATCCTCCTGGCAAGAAGTTTGGGAGCTCTGTGAAGGAGCAGAGGAAATGCTTGATGAAGGTGCCCCCTTGGAGCTCGGGTTCCCAGCCAGTTGCTTCAGCCTCTCAGTCGAGGCTATCTCAGCTCTCTGAGAAGTCCCCTATTTATGGCACCCTCCTCACCTTGTAGACCTACAGGGCCTTGAAGCCCAGGGTCCCCTGTGAGGCCAGGGATGCCATCAATGCCCGGTAGACCCATGGGCCCGGGAGGAACCTGGATGGCTTCTGCAATTGGTGTTTGTCCAGGAGCACCTCGGGGGCCGGAAAAGCCTGTTGGTGGGGGAAATGGAAATGTCAGGCGTAGGCAGAGGACGTGGCCAGACTGAGTCCCCAGAAGCCTTCTTTTCGCCTCACAGTCACCAGCTTTCTGCCCTTGTTTGTCCCCACAGTCCCCACTGGATACTGCCAGGATGGCTCTCACAATACTTTACACAATGTCCTTTTTAGCCATCTATCTCCTTAAGGGGTATAGTGATAGTCCTTGAGGGCAGGGACTGGGTTATATGCATCTTGTCTCCTCAGGCTCAGGCTCAGGCTCAGCACAAGACCTGGTATGTGGTAGCCAAGTCAGGATATGTTTGTTGCAAATATGGTGGGCTGAGCCTTTGTTTAGAGGTGGGGTGGTTGGTTTACTCCCTCACTGGTCAAAACACAGTGCCAAAGAGGCCAAAGGGATGCATTTAACCCCAGAGGTTCAGGTGGCATCACAGCCTGGGACCCTGACCCTGGCCAGCTGTCTAATAGAAGCCAAATGAGCCAATTTGCTTGCTAATCCATTGAACAAGTCTTTCTCGAGTGCCTACTACATGCCAGGCCCTGGCAGATCATGGGACAGAGCAGTGAATAAGACAGACCTTTATGGAGATTATGGTCTGGTGATAAAGATGAAAAATGTACAACCTGACAAATACCATTAATCTTACTGAAGATTGTGAGAAGTGCTATGAAGGAAATGAACAGTGGAGTGACAGTGGGAGAGAGAGGAGGGGGCTATGGGGTAGAGAACCTGCTTTAGAGAGATTAATAAGTGGCCTCTTAAAAGCAGTGACATTTAAGCTGAGACCATTAAAGCATTAGAAGGAGCCAGGAGAGCAAGAGTATTCCAGGAAGTAGAACTAGCATGTGCAAAGGCCCTGTGGCCAGCCAGGTGTGGTGTTTTTGGATAACTGAAAGAGGCTAGTGTGGCAAGAGCACAGTGAGTAGCAAAGGGGAAGGGCTGGTGATGAGGATGAAGAGGGAGGCATCACATAGGGCTTTGTGGCCATGGTTTATTCTTATGCCATGGAAAGTGAGTGGATGATTTATGTTTTTATAAGATCTCTCTGACCCCTGTGTGGAGAAATGACTGTTGGAAGAGGTGCACAATGGACGCAGGGAGACCAGTTAGCAGGTCACTGCAGTGATTCATGTGAGAAATGTTGGTGGCTCAGACCTGGGTGGTAGCAGTGGAGGTGATCAGAGGTGAGTGGATGCAAGGCATTAAGGAGGTAAAACCCTCAGGGCTTGCTAATGGATTGGATGTGTGTGACTGAGGGGGGTGGTGGTAAAGGATGTAAAGGATCGTTCTTCATTTCTGGACTGAGCAAATGGGTGAGTGGTGATCTGAGTGCAAACCCAATGCCCACTCCTGTGGAAATACTGCAGAGAGGGGAGGTCAGTGTCAGGATCCATGGTGGCAAAGCAGCAGTGTCCTTCAGTCTTGGGAGCTGACGGAGGCAGAGGTATCCCCAAAGCGGAGAAACCAGCTCTCTGGAGTAACTTGATCCAGCTGCTTCTGGCATCCAGGCTTTCTTGGCGGTGAGCAGTGACTCCTGAAGGATGTTGCCCTCAGACCCCTCCCTTGAGCTCAAGATCAGCTCAGCACATGCTCTCAACTCACCTCTTGGCCCTGTCTTCCCCTTCATCCCGGGAAATCCTGGGTCTCCAGGTGGCCCAACCTTGCCTGGAGTCCCCATGAAGCCAGGCTCACCTCTCATGCCTGGCAAAGTCCAAAGGAAAGCAAGTCAATGCCTGGCGTGGTGGTGCTGGTGGTGGGGGAGTTGAGACTAGGCAGAGGTGAGGATGGGAAGAGCATTATCAGCTGGCCTCTCTTCACAGGGCTGCAGGAAGGGGCCATCTCTGACTGTGGAGTGGAAAGGGCCCAACAGCCAGCCAAGCAGCCATACCTTTCAGTCCTAGCTCTCCAGGGAGGCCAGAGAAACCTGGAATTCCTTGGTCTCCCTTGGGCCCTTGAGGGCCCGGAATTCCAGGGAAGCCAGGGTCTCCCGGGTCGCCTTGATCTGAGGATGGCCCAGGGGGACCTCGGGGCCCCTGGGGGCCTGGTCGGCCTAGGGATGAGATCAGAATAGGGATGAGGGCAGGTGAGCAGGAAGTGGCCGCTGCTGAAGGCCTCGGGACTGATAGGAAGCAAAACCCATTCCCAGGGCAGAGAATGTTCCCTTGCCATCTGCGGGGTCCCAGTGCCAGACCTTCCCAAACCCTTTTAGCAAAATGCAGCCTGTTCCAGTCCCCTGTGTCCCTGCTAGGGGAAGGACGTGAGGCCGAGCAGGCTCATGTGTGTCCAGCAATAGGGATGGGGCTGGACTGCACACATGACCTCCCCAAACTCCCAAACTCTGGACAAAAGGCGACAGCCAGCCCTCTCTGGGGCTTCCTGTCTTTACCTCGTTCTCCATCTAGGCCTGGTCGCCCAGGGTCGCCAGGCTGTCCTGCTATGACTGAGGGCAAGGAGAGGCCTGGGGCCCCAGGGAGACCAGCAGAGCCCTGGAGACCTGGGAAACCTGCAAAGAATAGATAAAAGGGGCTGCATGGGTCTTGTGTGCCCTGAAGAGGGCCAGGCTCTCTCAGAGAAAATGGAAGTGGTGAGGTAGGATCCAGACCAGCGAACACCAGCAGAGAACTCTTCTCCCTTCATTCTGCCTTCACAGCCAGCAGATGAAGGTAGCTGACAGGGGCTCAGAGACTCCTCTCTCCTAGCAGGCATTGCATTTAATTGGGATAGAGCTTCAGAAAGTTCTAGCTCCTTGACCTCACTGGTAATAGAAGTCTTTTAGACAGATTTCCCTCAAATCAGGAAGAAAAGAGGGCGTGACCGTGCACCTGGAATTGAAGTTTGCCAAAGTGTTTTTAAACCTACTCTCCCTGTCGCAGAACATTTCATTAAGGTAGCCAGTTATGTCTGATGCTGCTCAGAGAAGGTTACAGACCAAGGTGGGCGCAGGCCCCAACCAGTCAGAACAGACACTTGCTCCATCAGAACGGAGGCAGCAAGGGTGCTGTGCCTCCTGGTGTCTTCTGGGACTAACTTCTGTGTCTTCTAGGCAAACTGTCAAACACTTTTATAGGCAATTCATGATATTAGTTGAATGCTTGCTTAATTGCCTATAGAACAAATTTGTCTGTATTAAATCCCTTCCCCCTTTTGGCCAAAGAGAAAAGCTTATTTATTAGAGTAGATACAGAATACTCGTTTGCTCAAATTTTAATACTGCTGTACGTGTTTTCTGTTTGTGGAACGATTTCTATTATAATATGTTCAAAATCAAAAATCTCAACTTAATACAAAAGATTTATTGAATATGCACATGTTGAATACATAGATGGTAATCTTGATGGGAAAACACATCAAAGCCAGGTATACAAATGTAGAGTCCATACTATACTTGTAGCACGGAAGAAATGTATTTATTATTGTGGAATATTCTGGAATATATTCAAATGAAGAGGAATAGATTCAAACTTGTTGATAAATTGTCCTGGTGGTTGAGATTCTTATTTTTTGTTTGTGACAAGAAAATGCAAAAATATCAATATTGAATTTTATTTTTCTGACAAGAAAAGCTGAAAATATTAATGTCAAATTCCTCATATTTAGTTAAGAAAGGGTGAATCCATGAAAACTTGTAAAGAAAGGTGGTAGATTGGTCAATTCAGGTGTTTTTAACAGCTCATTAATTAATCGAATGCTGAGGGAATGTAGAGAAGGAAAAAAATAAATTTTAAAAAAGTCTCCAATTATTATAGGTCTGGAAAGGAAACAAAATTAAAAAATAAAAAATAAAAATAAAATAAAAAATAAAAACTAGTTGCAAAGCCATGCAGTTCTACTTTTAGTATTGTCAATTATGTCTTGATGAACCTTGGAAGTATTTTTCTTTATCACAAAGATAAAAATCTGAAAAGAAAGACATTATATATTTTTCCTGAAAATATAGCTTTATATATACATACACACACACACACACACACACACACATATATATATATATATATGCTGAAATTACACAAAACCAATAAACAAGACACCACATATAGTAGAGTGTGGGCAGCACACAGATTAGAAAAAGTTCCCATGGCAGATTTTGGAGCTGCCTCCTCTTTCTACCTGTTTCTTGATTTTATAATTACACGAATATATCATGAAACCTGAAATAAAGGTACTTGACCTCAAATAGCAAAAAAAACAAAGCTCACGTATTTCTTTAAGAATAAGACGCTTTAAATGAGCACATGAAAATGCAAGACGGCATATTTTTCTGACTCATTTCCGTGTCAGAGCCTTAAAACAACATGACATATACAAATGCAGCCTCTAAATATTTAGAGCAAATATGAAAATGAGGGGTGTCATTTAAAGTTATTTAGATCAAAGTACTGCAGGGACAGAGACGGCTCTAGGAAGTCTTCTTAGGGGTAAATCCTCATCTCACACTGATTTCTATGATCAAATGAGAGATGTGTGCCCACAGAGGGATAGGGTATTTACCGTATTCTTTTAAAACAAATTGTTTTAATTAGATAGTGAGAAGAGCAGAAGAATATTTATAAATCGTATGTAAAAAAAATCCAGCTACAATGAACATCTGTGTTCCAACTGCCCAATGTAAGGAAAAGAAGATAGTGTTACCTTTGAATTTCTTTGCATACCCTTCACAGATCCCACCACCTTCTCCCCCTTGACAGGAGGCAGGCACTCCTGAATTTTGTGTTCAGGACTCCTTTTCAATCACAGTTTGACCGCGCGTATTTGTATCCCCAAACAATATACTGGCTGTTTTTGCTTATTTATAAATGTTTATCAATGGAATCATACCAAATGTATTCCTCTGCGACTTGCTTTTTTTTTGCCAAACATTATATTCCTGAAATGTATCCATCTTGACATGTGCTGTTTACTGTATTTGTAATTGTGATTTTGCTACCTCAGATGGCTAAAGGAAATGCATAGTTTAATGACTAAGCTTTCATAGTCAAGATATGACAACAGAAAAGGCAACGCCCCTGTGCTTCTCTCTGGGTCCCCTCTTCTCTAGCTCCTGTGAAAGAAGCCACACAATCTCCCTGCAGCCTCAGACCCCGTTTGAGCTCTCACTCTGGAGGAGTTGATGGCTTTCAGAAAAGAACAAGTTGATCCAGACCCAAGGAAAGCAAACACAGAGACAGCAGTTGCACCACTACAAAATGCAGCAGGAAATGAATTAATGTCTGAATCGAGTTCCTGAAAAACCTACACCCATTGTACAAACATGCACATAAACAAAATGTGGTGGAACCTCAGGCCCCAGAACTATGAAGAACAGAACATTTTGCAAATCTGACTTCCCCAGTAACATGTAATGATACAATGGCCAACAATGCTTGAGCACCTACTATGTGCCTGGTGCTGTGCTAAGTGCTTTTATATACATTACCTCACTCCTCATTGGTTCCTCACCCAACCTATGAGGGAGAGTCTCTTATTATGCCCATTTTACAGACAAGGAAAACGAAAGGGTTCATTTGGGATTGAGGGGCAAGTAACTTCTTTGTTCAAGGTCATATAGCTAGTGAGGGAGGGGTAGGGCTGTAATTTGAATCGAGTGGTCTGACTTCAGAGCATATACTCAGCTGTGATGCTAGGCTGCATTCATTTCCTGTTTTTACATTGAGTAGGGTATATGTGAGTCTTCAGAACACTCCTAAGGAGAGTTAATGAATAAGCATTCATTATTGCTATTTCACAGGTGGGGAAAGGGAGGCTCAGAAAGGGACTTCAGACAATAACATGAGTCTGGGGCTGAGATTAGGGTGAAACCTGTTTTCCAGTAAATGCAACAAGTCCTAATTGAGTGCTTGCTGTGTGCCTGTTCTAGGGAGACATTTATCCCTAGTCTTGGGCTCCTTCTAGCAGCCACACTGTCTTCCCAGGGCCCTGGGAGTGCCATCCACACTGGACACTAAGGAACTTCTGGCAAATCTCTTGCTATGAGGACAAGCCCTGTCCCTCAGGATCATTATACTCAGGCTCTGGGCAAGTGTGCAAGAGAGGCCCTGAGGTTAATAGGGGAGAGCAGGAGGGAATCTGGAGACTAGAGGGGACTCGTTGAACTGTTCCCTGATAACCATTCCCAGAAAAGCCTTAGGCGTGGCCTACCCTCTCTTTCTTAGCAGTCTGTTCCACTGAGTTCTGAGATTCCTAGAGATGTGAAGACATGCACAGCTCAACCCTGTGAGCTGCATGGGCCTGAGGAACTCCAACCCTGGCTCCCCAGCCCCGCCTTACTCAGCTTCTACAAGGCATGACTTGGGTTCACTTACCTCGGTCACCTTTTTGTCCTTTCATGCCTGGCTTCCCTGGGGCTCCCATGCTGATTCCTGGAGGACCTTTTTCCCCTTTGGGACCAGGCAGGCCAGCTGGCCCAGGCACACCAGTTATACTAGGTCCTAGGAGGAGATGCAAAGAGAGCAGGACAGAACTGAGTGGGGGTGACGCCTTCGTGCCTAGCTCACTTGCTGGAGGCCTGCCTGACAGACACCAGAGGCTGAATACTGAAATAACAGGAAGGAGAACTCATTCGAATAGAAGGACAAATCTTATCCTCCTTACTCCCCACATCAAGGCACCCCAAATTGGGGGCTAGCAAGGAGATCTATGAGTCCAAGGATATGAGATACATCATAGTCGAGAACTCATGGCCAGCTCCTGCCAGGCTTCTGGAAGGGCTGTTGCTCTTCTCCTTGCCCTTGAGGGTCTTCCTAACCTGGAGTTCCATGGGTCCCCTTTGTTCCTGGAAGCCCATTCAGTCCATGTAAACCAGGAAGTCCAGGGAAACCTGAGGGGAAAGAATATCAGAAATGGCTCCAGCAACTCTGAATCATGAAAGGTCAGGAAAATGCCCCAAGGGCATTGCAAAGTCCTCCTTTTAAAGACCATGGCCTTTCTTGAGGCATTATTTAATGCCCTAAGGGAGACTGGACCACCTCTAACCTCCACCCTCCACTCTAGGTTTTCCTGATGCTTATTAGAGACTAATACAGCTTGAAGAGCAGGGTGGTAGATAATTAGGTATCTTCAAGTACTCTGAGTGGCAATGCCAAGACCTTGAGTTGCCAGCTCTCAGAGACTCACTGCCCAATCTCTAAGTCAAGGAATGGCTACATACGCCAGGGCAACAACCTTCCTTGCTATTCTTTCCACGGACCAAGTTCTCCTCTACCCATTCATGCTTCCCTCCTTTCTTCCTCTTCATCCTTCTTTCCCATTATCTCTCACGTGGCCCAGTCAATGACTCCCCTGAATATGGCTTAACCCCAGCCAGTGTCCCCTAATGTAAAGTAGTTGTAATCCTTGTTTGAGGGAAGGACCCTTTTCCCCACTGCCTTCTTCCAAATACACATACCTTTGATTCCTACTAGGCCAGGAGGTCCCAGGGGCCCAGTTGCCCCTGGATGGCCTGGAGTACCCGGAAGCCCTGGATTTCCTCTCATGCCTGCAATCCCGGGGAGTCCTAAAAGTGAAACCAAGGCAGAAGTTCAGAATGGGGCATGACTTGAGGCTAATCCTAACTTTTTCAGACTAAAGTTGTCATGTAGCATGGTACCTGGGGAGCCAGGAAGGCCAACATCTCCAGAAAGACCAACTTTCCCATCTTCACCTTTGTTTCCTGGGAAGCCCACATCACCCACTAGTCCAGCTTTTCCTTTCACACCTATAAAGAAAATCAAGAAAAATGCTGTGATTAGACCACATTTTGGGCAATGTGTTCCTCCACGGGAGAGGGTGAGCAGGAAGGTAAAGCCACTTGAACTGCAAAGGGGGATAGATCCAGTGAAGAAATTCTGAAAAGGATCATGGCAGCTGTCTTCACATTTGAAAGGTGCTGCCCAATTGAAAAATAGGTAAACTTGTTCTGAGTGCCCCCAGAAGTAGAAACAATGGGTAGAAATGTTTGAGAAGCAGTTTAGATAACTATAAACTAAGGGAGTGGACACCATTATTCCAAAGGCCTTAGACTTAAGTCTACGAGTCTTGAAGGAAGAGTAGGCTGATTTGCTTGAGGAAACTATGGGCTGCCTGTGAGTGGATACATGTCAGGCAGGAATTTTTCTGCACTGGATAGAAGTTGCATAATTTGAGGTTGGTCTCCAAAATTCCTTCCAATCCTCAGTTTTGGGGAGTCTGTGAGACATATGAGACGAAAGTACAGCAGCCTTACCTTCAAAACCAGTCTCCCCAGGTTGTCCCTTGGGTCCTGGAGTACCGGAAATTCCGAGTGTCTGGCCGTGATCTCCTGGGGATATAAAAAAATTGTTCAAGTGGTCAGGAGAAGCTATAGCTCATTTTGTACAAAGAGATCTTTTGAAGGCAAAATCTTTTCAGATTTAATATAGCCAGAAGAGTTCCTTGACAAGATTACCTGTTGGATAAAAGGGGACCAATCACCAACAAAGAGCTGGGATGCTACCAGGCTACTGGCACGAAGTGCTGCTACATGCAGCATATTTCCATTGGGAAACACATCACTGGCTCATTATGGGCAGAGGAGATGATAGGAGGAGCTCTCAAACATCACCAGAATGAAAGAATGATGACAGCAAGGATGGGAAATTTTCCTGCTCAGTGGACTGGGTTCAGCAGGGGGAGAGACTGTCTAGAGCCGAGATTCTCCTCTGCTGCTGAGTCTAGAAAGCAGGTGGGTCAAACCATTGTTTGTCACATGTCTTTGAGGAAGAAAGACGACAAAGGGAGTTTTGCCAAAAGGAAAATGTAAATCAATTCACTTTCCCATATCCACAGAATCTTCCCCCATGAGAGCCCTGGGCCTGCTAGAAATCCACCTTGCTCTGAAAAAACACATTTAAAAGAGAAAATGCTCCTTACCTTTTGAACCTGGTAGACCAGATGCTCCTGGGAGCCCAGGCGCTCCATTGAGACCCTGTGAACCCTTAACAGCAATATGGGTATCATTATTTCTGCCCAGAGCTCAGGGCCTCCCACCCTCTCAGCCCCCTTCCCTTCCGTGAGCCACTGTCTGAGGGATGTCTACTGTGTACTCTGTGGCAGGGGTGAACTGGGGGGCGGGGACGGAAATCCTGCACAGGGGAGGGTGATGAGCAAAGGTGGAAATGTATGCTTAGAGTTTTAGGGAGACATTCTATCTGCAGATTAATCCTGGTCTTGTCATTCATAACTTCTCAATGCCTATCAAAATTGAAATCTTGGGAAATCAAGGTGTGGCTTTTTTAGGAAGTCTCTTAGAAAATACAGAATGTGACAGTCAGGCCAGGCACTTGGTGTGCTTTGCAGAGAATTTGCTACCTGCACCCAAGCCAAAGCTCTGGAGCCATTTTGTACAAGAAAAAGTGTTGCTTCACCATGTGGGCCTAGCCCCCTACCACAGGTTCCACAAGGAACACGAAGACTTTCTGCCACCAGGCAGCAGGCTGTATGTGTGCAGGTACTGGAGTCTGAATTTGGGCTAATGTTACCATTTTCACAGGAAAACTTGCCTTCATTGGCTAATGTCCAACACTGTGAGTCTGGGAAGTGAGCATGTCAGCTGTCATCAGTACGGTTCTTCCCCTGCTATCTGGTATGGTTTTGATTCATTTTAAGATGTACCCAGTAAAGACATATGCTACCTAGTGCCTTGGGTGGGAGCCTGGGTTCTGGGCTGGGTCACTATGCTCTCTGGGCAATTACCCAGAACACCCCTGCATTCGTCTGGCTTTATCCGCACATTACCATACCTACTAATTCTGAGCCTTTGCTCTTGCTGGGACTCCTCTCTGAACACCTTCCCACTTTGATTCCATTCCTCCTAGTGTGTGAGTAGTCAGGACCATGCAGTTGAGAATTATTTCTCTTGAAATTGCTTCCAGGATGTGTGTGTGTGTGTGTGTGTGTTCTCTGCACCAGGTAAACTGACCCTTTTAAGAGACAGGGACTTTGCCTGCAGGGAGCACAGGTGTTCTGTGATCCAGTTCACTTAGTCCCTTCAGTAGTACTACTATTATTGCTAGTATTTCTTCAGAGCCTGCCATATGCCAGATCCAATGCTGGGTGCTTTACATATATCATCTCACTTAAGCCTCACTACTGTCTGAAGGAGGTTTGAATATTATTTCCATTTTTTATAGATGAGAAAAGTGAGGCCCAGGAAAATTAAACAATACGCACAAAATCACCGAGCCAATGGGTAATGGAGCTGAGACTCAAACCCAGGTCTGTCTCATTGCTAAGTCTACTCTACTACCCTGCCTTTCAAGAACCCAGAAAAGCTGGATTTGATTCTTGGCCAGTTGTTGCCTCTTGTGGAGGCAACAAAGACCTTTCTGAAATCAAAACATTGAGAAGTCTATACCGAATCCTTATGATGTGCCAAACTCAATGCGGGGTGCTGGCAGTGGGGTGCAGACAAAAGAGCATGTAAGGCAGTTCTTGTTCTCAAGTCCTAACAATCTCATTCAAGAAATCAGACCCACACAGGAGCAACTAGGATCAATATAAGCAGTGAGAATTGTAGAGTGCTAGCATGGTGGGAGCTCAGGGACTCCTGGAGGATCAGGCTTCTGGGCTGTGGCCTGAAGGATGGGCAGGTGTTAGGCAACTGCAGAGGAAAAGGCTCTGCTATGTAGTGGAGGGAGCATGAACAAAAGTCCAGAGGAGGGGACATTCAGGAAAGGGTCAGAGGACTCGTCAGACAAAAGGAGAGAGCTTTGTCTGGCGTCAGCTAGAGGAATGGGCTGGGAAGTGGGCTGGGATAAAAACGGTGGGCAATAGGGACATGTCTCCCCTGCTATGGAGGCCCTTTCCTGGTGGAGAGACAAAGATCTGGGCACACTTACACTTTCTCCGGGTATGCCTGGGAAACCTGTGATTCCAGGGGACCCCTTCAGGCCAGGTAAGCCCCGTAGTCCTGTGGGACCAGGGAGGCCTGGTCTCCCAATAAGTCCCTTGATGGTGCTGGGGAAGCCAGGAGGTCCAGGTAAGCCTGGTGGCCCAGGACGGCCAGCTACTCCTTTGTCACCTGGGAAAGAAGCAAACAGCTTGAAAAAAGACTCTGGGCAAGAGAAAATCTGCTCCTCAGGGTGCAGGTGCCCTGGGTCACAGGCAGGCAAAGTGCAGGCTTGGCGACAGTTAGTGTGGAGGTGGTGGGGGGAGGTGCCTTCAGCCTTATGGGGCACGACTCAAGGCCACCCGAGCTCTAGCACTGGAAAAGCTGCTCAGTGCCCATGCTCCACCATCTGCCAGGCCCCTCTAGGGCTGCAACAGCCTGTGGTTCAAAAACTCAGTTCCATCATGGCAATGCAAGCTGACAGTCTCAAAGTCCAGGCACCACTCAGGCCCAGGGAAGGCAGCCTCCTTGGATTTCCTGCTGCCACCCACACTGCCGCTCTGGGGGCCTTGGACTGCATGCAGGGCCTATTCTCAGGAAAGAAGTAAAGTTTGGTCATAGAACCTTTCTTGGGCATTTCTCCTGCCCATTCCCTGCCCCAGCACCTCTGGGCCCAGGAAATCCGTTGGATCCAGCTGAGCCCCGAGAGCCTTTGTCTCCTTTGAATTGGAGGTTCAGCATTGGAAGTCTTGGACTGGGTAGTCCAACGGGCCCTGGGTCGCCTCTGTCTCCTGCGGGGATGGAGATCATGAGACCAGTATAAGAGGGAGCTTAGACACAGGGTCAGGCATGCACAGACCTGTCATATCAGCTCTTCTGGCACCACCCCCAAGCCCCCTTTCCAGCCCCTTCCAGCTTCTTCCCTGCCCCCGTTTCTCCAACTTTGCATTTATGTACACGGTCTCTCCTTTGACAAGCCCAAAGTCCACTAGCAACTTTAGACCCTACTCAAAACCCTCCTTCGCTGAGCATCTAGGGAGGTACGACAAGGCCTCTGATATGCAGTGCTAACTCAGAAGTGATGAGGTCTTTTGGTTTAAAAGGACTTCATTTAGGAGCCCTAAATCTTATTATCTAACACAGGGTTGGTACAAGCCACACGAATGACAAAGTTGACAAACAAAATGTCTCCTGGGAAGCATGGATGGCAATTCCAGAATTCAGTTCCCAGCTCACCTTTCTCACCAGGGCTACCAGTCCGTCCAGATGGTCCCACTCTTCCTGGTGACCCAGGAACTCCCTTTAATCCACTTGCACCAGGAATACCAGGGAGACCTGGCATCCCTGGAAAACCTATCAGTCCAACAGACCCTTTCCCACCTGTTGAGAAACAAGAGCTTTTATTGTTATCCCTGTTTTACATACAAGGAAATGGAAGCTCAGAGAGGTCAAATAACTCACCCAAAGTCACACAACTAGGGAGCTGCAGAGAAGGGATTCAAACCCAGGTTTCTCTAACTCCAAAGCCCAAGCTATTAGTCACTACACATTATACTACTTTCCTGAACATGGACATGGCACTAAGCAACAGAAAGGAAAGAAGAGGTGGGTACTTCTCTTATGATTCACCAAGTTAGAGCCCTTGTGTGGCAAGAAAAAGAAAAAAGACCAGGGCTAGGAGTAAGGAAGATGAACTCTAGCCTGGCACTGTTGCTAACCAGTTGCATGACCTTGGACTAGTCACTCTCTCCTGTATAAAATGGAGATGCCTCCCGTTCAGTCTCTGGTGTCCAGCAGGACAATCACAGAAAATGAGAGCTATCAGACTCTGTGGTAGGGGTCATGCAAATGAGCAAACCCAGTGTGGCTGTTACTGTCCTGGGCTTTATTGGCCATGCCCAGTGTTCCACCCAGCAGGCAGTGAGGGTGACTTACCTTGGGTGGGGGTCTTCATTTAGCACTAGCCTTGTCCAATTATCTTGCCACAAAAAGCCCTGCCCACCTCCCTCCTTGTTCCCCTTTCCTAGGCAGGGAGGAGGGGGCAAGCTGGGCAGCACGGATGCTTGTTTTTGGCACCCACTGGTGTCTTCCTGATTGCTTCACTTACCCTTCAGACCTGGCAGGCCTGGCAACCCAGTGACCCCTGGCAAGCCTGAGTTCCCCAGGAAGCCAATTAGCCCTGGAGCTCCAGGAAAGCCTTTCAGCCCAGGGAGACCTCTCTTTCCAGCTGATGCAGGGGGACCTGTCTCGCCCCTTGGACCTTTCTTTCCAGGATGTCCTGAATCAGCACAGGAGAGAACACAGGACAGCTGTCAAGTGAAGCTCTGTCCAGATCTGGGCCATTGCCCATTCCCATGGCTTCTGGTTGGTTGGCTTGTTGGGTTTTGTAAATGGCCCCTTAACAATGGCCTATGCAGGCTGCTAACAGGCAGAGTTCTTAGTTGGCTGAAGTATTAGCACCTACCACCCAGAGCGCCACACCAATGGCTATTACTTCCAGCATGGCACAGTAGCTGGCAGGGTGAGCAAATCCTTTATGATTATAAATTATTCCTCCTTTATGAATGTGATTCACACTTTAGCCTCTGAATGGAGCTCTGGGAAGCCAGGGTGGCAACTAGACTCTGGTTTCCTGGTACTTCCAGTCTGAATCACACCACAATGGCTGTTTCCTGAGCCAATCGGTGAAGTAGAGGTTAAAGGGGAGCCATTGTTTCAGCCTCACAGGGAGCCATGGATACAGGGCTGCCCTTTTAATCCCTCATGCAAGCAGTTAAGTCAGCCAGTTCCTTGGCGTTAAGGTTGAAAGACCCCCTAGTGCCAAGTACTGTAGAAATCCCCAAGGCCCATTTGGTCTCCTAGGTATTCTGAGACTTCTTTCACCATGCTTTAAGTTGGTCAATGGGATTAACCTCCTGAGCTGCTGCCAAAGTGGAATGTTCAGGTACAAAGCAAGAAAATTAAAAAACCAAAGGATTAAATCAGTGACGACAGAGGTATTCGGGCCCCCAAGGACCTAAATGAATGGCTGACTTGGCTTTCTATGGATTGAAAAGCATCAAGTAGCTGCAAGCCCCAGGATTCTAATGGGAGGCCATGAAGGGGACTCCATAACAAGGGAAGGAAATTCAATGGAGGCCAACCCCACAGCATGAGTTCAGGGACCCCCGGCCTTGCCAGGTTATAGTGTATAGTCAGATAATTCCCTAAGTGGCAAAGCTGGTGGGGGTGTCAGTCTGTGAGCTTGTGTGCCGTTTTCTCACCTGGACAGCCTATGCGAAGACCCCAGAAACACAGAAGGACAAAGGGGATAAAGAGGATATTAGTGGCTCTGCAAAACCGCAAATTCAGTCACGTGGCCAGGAGTGAGGGGGGATGATGTAGTCACCGAGACAGGGTGAGGAGGGTGATACGAGAAAAAGGCAAGCTGCAAACACCAGGCTGGGACCAGGGCACGTCAGGCCGCACTGCCCAGTAAAAGACACTCTGCCCACGGGGCCTCAGAGGCATGCTCACTGAGAGGCAGGCTGCCAGCACGGTCACCCTCTGCTCGAACTTCTCCCCCAACCCAAAGCAGGCTCCTCATGGCCCCAGTGAAGGCAATGGAGACGGGCTAAACCCACCTGGACAACAAGGGTGGCATCTCTAACTGGGAAAGGCAGGGGGAGGCTGGAGCATGAAAAGGGGGAGTGAGGCCACAGGGGAGGGGGTGGGAGTGACTTGTGGTAAGATTTTGGAAGCTAAACTGCAGGAATCTCTTCTGCTTGGCACTGTAAGGGTCACTTGAGATTTGAAACTGGAGAGGTGAGGAAAGTTGAGTCTCCTAAACTCTGACCATGCCACGTTGCTGCTATTGCCCCTCAGGGTTCCAGGGCCCAGGGCCTAGTTTAAGTCTGTCAAGCTGGGGCTCCTCCTCCAAAGGACCTACCCGAAGTGCCTGGAAAGCCTGGTGCTCCTGGGAGTCCGGGTTTGCCCTTGATGCCAAATAGACCACCAGCCCCGGGAAGGCCTGGTTGTCCCATGAGGCCTGGTATTCCAGGCCTGCCCCGTTCACCTTTGGGGCCTAGCAAGCCTGACTTCCCAAGCAAACCTAGTGAAAGGAAGGAGCAGATGATTATAGCCTGGATCGATAGCAGGGATTGGTCACCAAACAAACCAGGGAAGATCTTAGCCCAGGATGCATCCCGGGTACCACTGTCTTCTCAGTTCCAGCATTGCTGCTATTCCCAGCATTAAATCAGAGACTTTGCAAGAAATCTGACTATTGGTTATGGTTACTTCTGGAATTACTAAGACAGGTGAATAGACAGGTGATTTAAGAAAAAGTTCCAAAAAAGGAGGGACAGAACAAAATGACTTTTCATTTTAACTGCCTAATTAATCCATCACCCCAGACTCATGCAAGTATTCATGCAAGTATTTCAGTTACTGAAAGGCTGTCTGTAGATTGCTAAATAAGTGGGGCAAAAAGAGTCACCCTTGGGTCCTGGAAAGCCAGAGTCTCCAGGAAATCCTCTGTCCCCTGGTAATCCCTGTAGGCCTTGCTCCCCCGGAGCACCATCCTCAGCACCAAAGATGTCACCAGGGGCTCCCTTGGAACCTGGTAAACCTGGACTGCCAACTTTCCCAGGCAAGCCATCTTTTCCAGGGAGCCCAGGAAACCCAGGCAAGCCCTTCTCCCCACGAGGTCCAGGAAATCCTAAGTGTAAAGAGGCAAAAATAAAAGGCCATGGAGGTTTAGAAACAATAGATCTGAGTAGAGGTCTCTGAGACAGAGTTTTTCCTACTACAAAAGTTAACATATTAATAATGTGTCACTTCTCTTAAAGGTCTGGTCCTGGGAGGACTTGCCCAGAGGCAGGGACTGCACCATGTGACCTGGAAGAGGTTCTAGCTCAGTGAGGCTGGGCCTTGGGCAGGGCTCAGCAACCCGCTCCTGGGGCTCCTACAGTTGCCTAGGAGCACAGGTTATACCCCAGACCTCCCGTCAAAGGCCCAGTCTCTTCTGGAGTCATCTAACTCCTGCCATCATACTTCCCTCTTCCTGAGTTGGGGAGGAAACTGAGGTACCAATAAACCCTGGAGCAAGTGGCCCACAATGAGCCCCATGATATAGAGCAGTGGTGATTCTCAAACTGAGCATGCGTAAGAGTCACCTGGGGCAGGGGGTGCTTGGTAAAACTTAGATTGCTGGGTACCACCCCCAGAGCTTCTGAATAGTAATTCTGCCAAGAGGTCAAGAATCTGCACTACTAAAAAGTTCCTAGGTAATGCTGATGCTGCTGGCCCAGGGAACACAGTTTGAGAACCACTAGTGCAATGTAGAACAATGCTCAGGTTGGAATGACAGGGTGTGAGCAAAGGGATAGAAATGGACAACTTCCCTGTGACTGATCTGAATCTTTTTCTCTGACCTTTAAGGAGTTGATCCAGGAAACTGCCATAGAACTGGCAGCCAGACAACCTGGCAGAGGCCTAGCTCTGTCACTAGTGGCTTAGCAACCTCAGGCAAATCACTTTCCATCTAAGCCTCAGTTTCCTCACCTGAAAGTGAAGGGGTTGTCCTAGTGATCTCAAATGGCCCTTATTGCTTGGACATACTATCATTTTATAGTTCTAAGCTCTCTTGTGCCTGAGTATGAAATCAAAACCATCCCACTCACACCAGAGCACAAACCTAACTTCCTATAACGGGTGGATGGCTACCACAATCCAAACACACACTCCCACCAAAGGAGAAGCACGTGAGGAGAAGCTCCTTTCCTTACCTGGCAATTCAGGGAGGTGAACCAATCCTGGACTTCCGGGCTCTCCTTTATTTCCATGTAATCCAGGCTGGCCTGGAGTCCCAGGGAGGCCACGGGCCCCTTTAGGGCCTGAAAACCGAAAGGTGAGTGGTGAGGGGCAAGGAAAGTCAGTGTGGCTAGGTATAATTTGTGATGTTCAGTCAAGAATCCTAGTTTCTTGGAGGGCCTCTCTTATTCTCACATCCCCACAGTACAGTACAGCCCTCTCCAGCAGCCATTCTATTTTCTCAATCCTCAAAGCTGTCCTCGCAGGAGGAATGTGGATCCCCAAATGCTACCAGGCTGTACTCTGCTTCCTTTGGCTCATGGCCCTTAAAAGTGTGCTCAGTAGCTTTCTTGGTCCTCATTCCATACCTGGGAATCCGGGAGTTCCTGGGAATCCTGATGGACCATATGGCCCAGGAATAATACAAGGCAAGGTAATACCTGTAAACGATAACATGTAAGCATCTGGTGAACTCATTGAGTCAAGGATGATTTCCCCCTAGCATGCTCCTTTACTCCCATTCCATCAATTTGGACAAGCAAGTTCTTCCCACCCAGCAGCTGGGAGCCCATGCAGAAGAGTCCTGGCATCAGAAGCTCTTGGGAGTTACTCCTAGTACAACTGCTTATAGATGAGAATGCCTCTAGCGTCCAAGTGCCAAGAGGTCACATTCCATACCGTCAGAGTCCAGAGGGCAGGCAGTCACCTATGCAGTAGGTTACCTAACAAGGTTTCCAAGGGGTGGCCTGTGCAGGAACAGCAGCAAACGGCAATTGCCTACTCACCCTGGCCTCAGATGGAGCCTCCTTATGATGGGTGCTTGGGGTTAATCCTAAGGGTCCATTATGCTCACATGACTAGAGTAGAGGGTTTGAAGCCAAGACCCCTCAAGTTCACATCTGCCCTTTTCTTGGAAAGAGGCTTTTCCCAAACCATTGGGTTCTTTTGATATATCTCATTTGGGATCTACTGAAAACTATTGATTATCCTTGGTCAGATGTACCCGTATGTCTATATCAGGCAAACACTGAAGGCTATTCTCTTGGTCATGATAGACAAATTGTGACCCTTCCTTTAGCTCCTCATGTGAAACTGTCAAATCTGCTACTCAGAGAAAAGGGGTAGTCAATTTCAGTATTCAAGACATTGAAATTGGCATGCATAGCCCTTCGCTTACCAAATTCTTCCTTGCTCATTCATAATGCAAATAAAAAAGAGTCTATAAGATTACAGAGGGGAGGTTTAATAAAATACTGGTGAACAAATTGTTTGTTGGATCTCTCAATTGCCATTTGCAAACAATTGCTATACTAATTAAAAATTAGTCTTGCCTATTCATTACAACAATCCCCCAAGGTCTGCTTTAAGACACAGAGCCAACAGTTCTAATAAACTGCTGTAGCTTTTGCCTGTACTTAAAAGAAATCATGAATTGCATTTCCTAAAGATATGTATACAACTTTTGATTCAGACTGCTTACTCAACTGGCTGGCATTCCTCCTCCAATCCCACTTGTATTTTCCAATATAAAGGCCTGATGGCATTTTTAGCCCACTTGTTCTATTTCCAAATCAAAATTGGGAATTTAACAGTGTACTGTATTGGTTAAGAGGTTGGGCTCTGAAGTCAGACAGACCTGAGCTCATATCCTAGTTCGGCTACTAACTGGTTGTATGGGCAACATACTTAACCTCTCTGAGCCTCATATGTAAAATGGGAGCTACTTATCTCATATGGTGTTTGTGAGGATTGTATGTAATAATGCTAACAGCACTTAGCACAATACCTGGTACCCTGGTATGCGCTTAACGAATAGTACTTTTTTGTTATCTTACTTAAGGAGCGTTCAGAAGAGTTCCTGCAAGGCCATGCCCTGGTTTCTACGTCAGTCAGGTCAGTGGCACTACTCTGTAGCCTGGGCAGCAATGTTCTGCCTTCTAGACCTCAGGCTGCTATAGTCATATTTCCACAGGTAAAGAGATGGCCATAGGCCTGATCTTGCTCCATAGGTGGTCACCCCCACCTTCATTCTGTCACACATTGAGATGATGGAGCTATTTCTGAGGGTTATTTCTCTACTATGGAAATATGCTCTATGGGCAAGCACCTCATGATAAGATGCTTCACTGGGAGAGGGATGCCAATCCTGTGCTTGGCGTGGGCCTGGGTCCTTTGGACTAGGCTGAAGAACTGCCTCCTTAGATGGTATCACTAGAGGGACCCTGCAGAAGACTCTCCTGCTCCAACTATTTCAATAGCCCATTGTCTCCAATATGTCAAACACTGCAGTTCTATTGCTTTATGTCTTAAAAAACAAACTGGGTGAAATACAAATCTCTCTGGGACAGGTCCGAACACGAAGCCATCCATCCTCAGTTTATCAGATCAGTTTCATAAATTCTTTTCACCCATGAAAGCTAGATAAAACAAAACCTTTAGAGGATGAAGCCGAGGACAAGCATCTGGAAAGGTTCCAGGACAGGAAAAATAATGATCAAAGGGAAGATGAGCAGAAACCAGAGGAAATAAAGCACATACTTCCCTTTTGCCTCAGACCATTCTGTACACCACACCACACTTGTGTATTTCAAGCAGAGGGTCAACATGGTGGAAAGATAAGGACTTTAAGTCACACTAGTATCTGGCTCTTTTATTTTACATCCCTGTCTTCCACTTTACATCCCTGAATTCAGAGCCTTCTCGCCAACAAAGCAGAAATCAGCTCTACCTATGTTCTGTTTTATAAGTGCAACAAATGACCTAATTATTCAGAATTTTCCCCATCAATGCCAAAATTTATCTTCAGAATAAAAAGCACCTCTGGTATCAAGATTCTAACGTATCAGTTTACTCTGGGTCCAATGAATACATATCAGACATGTGCGGGTCCTTCCAGGCACCTCCCAAGGCAAGTTATGGCCCTAGTTAAGTTCACAAAGTGAAGGTGGAGATCAGCCAAGCTGTCAACATGCATGGTGAAGGAAATCAGTCCCTTTCAGAGACTGCATGTCCACTTACTCCTGTATGCCCTCCCAGGAAGTATGTGCTAAGGAGCCTCTGAAGCAGTGTCAGTGTTAGCCTTTGCACCCCAGCCTTAGGATCACCCCTCCCCAACCAGGGGCTCCAGTGTGGTGCTCACATCACTGCGAGTGTCTGAGAAAAAGGTGAACAAAGAGGAAGGGGGGTTTTGCCAACATTGGTGTTTGAGAACCCCTAGACCTAGCTAGCTCTCACCTCCCTTTGTGTCTAAGTCTCCTTTACCAACCTTCTCCTTGCAGCAGCAGTCACCTAGACCAATCAAGTAAAGAAGAAAATTAAACCGGGACAGAAGTTCCTTGAGGCCCAAGGGAAGTCTTCTCTGCAGCTTGAGTATGCCTACCAATCAAATTCCCTGTCTGGATTGAGCAGAGAGAGCTGGCACCCACACAGGATCAAGGACACAGTAGCTGCTTCAGTAATAACCAGGGTGATTGATTACTATGAGCATCTGGACCAGAGCCTCTTTGGAAAGAGCTGGTTGTATGCCTGCCCAGGGTTTGTAATAATTCACACTACTAGGTTGAAAGGCTTCCGATGACTGCATTCCCTCTCCTGGCAATGTAGCTGTCCTAACCTGGGCCACCCCTGGTTGAAGCGAGTACATTTAGGAACAGCATCTTCATTTTTCATGGCAACGGTAATGGCCACAATGCAAATGTCTGGGGCCCACAGGGTACATGTTTTTAACATTGTGTGGAAAGAAAGCTAGGTTTGAGGAGTTGTTGTATTTGGTTGCCATAGTGAGAAAAAGAAAGCTAATGCTCTTAATTGAAGTAATTTTTTGGAAAGTCTTAGTACTGCAACAAGAACATTTTCTGCACAAGGCACCTCTCAGGCTATAGCTTACTTTATCACTATATTCCTAAGAACTTTGTGTCCAAGAACTAGTGAAGCTTGGGATAGAAATGGTCCCAGGGGCTTCCTTCTGTTGACTCAGCTTGTTTTCAAGCAGTTAGAATGTTGATAATATTCAGATTGGAGTGTAAGTTTAGAGGTACCATGTTATTATAACTCAGTTTAAAACCTAGTTGCCTGCAAAATGTGTTGACCTAGAATGAAGACCCCATTGGCAGAGGGGTGGTGAAATGACCATGAATAATGTCTCTGAAAACTGAGCTGGAAGGAAAGCTATAGCTGACACCAGGAATTTCAAAAGGTAGAATGATTTAGTTTGACAAAATTCCTCACAGCCTTCAAAGGAATTTGTGAACTGAAATACCAACTTGGTTTTAAGAATCTTGAATCATCAATTTTTAACCTATATCATCATCCTTATGATACCGATTCACAAAAGTAGATTTTAAAATAAATAAAATTTCAAAAGACCTGGTATCTGTTTTATTTTTTGCAATTCTTCAAGGTAACAAGGTGGAAAGAGGTCTAACAAAAAGGCCCTTGGTTATTGGGAAGGCCCTTTCTTCTGCAAGTATATATTAGTGTGCTACGGAACACTGTACTATGCTAGGCAGGTCGAGAAAGGCTGAAATGTATTACTCACCTTCTCTAGTATCCAGAGGCTTATAATGCAGTTGGGAAAAGTAAAAGCATTAATGGAAGGAAATATATAACTTAGGTGGCAATGACATACTGTGGAGGTCAAAGGAAGGCTTAGTGGAAGAAGCAGGGCTTATATTCCACCTTAAAAGATGGACAGGATGCAATGACATAGAGAAAAGAAGAAGAGTATTCCAGAAAAAGGCAACGTTGGAAAAATCTTGGAGTTGAAAATGAACATATTGTGTTTGGGGACGGTGAAAAATATTATTGTCTTAGTGTTTTTTGTTTTCATATTTAATCATGAAGAGTGTGAGATAAGGTTAGGTTTGAAAGGCTGTTTGTGTCCATGTTTGGAGACTGTTGAATTCCAGGCTGAGGAGTTTGGTCAGCATCCTTTATTTAGTAGAGACCATTTGTGGCTTTGGACTAGAGGAGCAACATGATGATTTCAGTACTTTATAGATATTAAATTGGCTGCAGTGTTCATAGTAGACTTGAGTGGCCAAAGTCTGGAGGTAGAAGATGAGAAATTGCTTAGGAAGTTGTTGTCATTCACTCACCCAGCCATCCATCCATCCATCCAGCCAGCCAGCCACCCAACCATCCAACTATTGCAACAAGCATATAGGTGTTTGATAAGCTAGGCATGAGATAATGAGAGCTTAATAGCAAGAAGAGGAAGGAAAGAATATAAGAAGCATTGCAAAAGAAGAATAAGAGATAAATGTCAAGTTTTCAAACTTCAGATGACTATAAGAAGTGTGGTGCCACTAATGGAAACAAAGAAGTCGCGGAAACATAGACGTTGGAGTGAAGAACTGTTCTGGCTCTATGGAAGAAGGCAAGTTATTAGCATAGCACATTCACAGTCTATATGCAGGACTGCCACTCGTTATAATTCCTGAAATTCAAGTAGAAAATGAAGTTGTATAAATGGGAGTGATTTAAGGTAGGAAAGGGAGATTAGACTAGATAGAACTAGGGTTTCTTCTCAGTCTGAGATCTTGTGAATTAAGGAAAGGTTCTTCCCTGCTGATGATATTATCATACAACTTAGAGGGCACCTTGTCCAATCCCCTACTCATTATTTCAATGGAACTCATAATAAATGGTCATACAGCTTCTGCCTGCAAGTTTTCAGGGATTATGAACTCATAACCTCCCATGGTAGCCCTGTTACATTTTCAGATTTCTCTGTTAGGAAGTTTTTCACTAAGTAGAGCTGAAATCTATATTATTCTGTGAAAGTGCACCACAATACAATTATGGTCCTTTTTCCAATTGGGAACCCTTAAGAGAATTGAAATTAGTGATTATAACTAGCCAAGCCTCTTCTTGTAACACATTTCATGCACCTGGGTCATATCTACAGTCTACAAGAGGTCAGTTTTCCAAATCCAAAGCCATCTGATTCCCTGACTCACCTGGAAGCCCGGGGAGGCCTTGTTGTCCTGGCAATCCATCTAGTCCTTGATCTCCAGGAAGCCCGCGAGGTCCAGGGGATCCTGGTAGCCCAATTCCTGGGGGTCCGGTTGGACCACTATGGCCTTTGTCACCAGGAAGTCCTGGTAACCCCTTTTCACCTGGGAAGCCCTGTCCATCATCACCCTAGACAACACATAAGAAAGAATGAAAGACCAACTTAGTGACTTTACTGGAGAGTCCACTGACCATAGGAAAAGAGGTAACCAATGTAACCAATACTTCGCTCTTTGTTAAGATTCTCTATCATTCTAGTTTATCAATCAACTCCTCTGAGTTTAGTTAGTGGGAATGAAGGTTGTCAACTCTAGGTGATCTGTTAATGCAAAGGTTCTAGATTGGTATGGGGGAGGGGGGAGGAAACAGGAGCAGGATAACAATCTTTGGGGTCACAGAAAGCAGCTGGATTATTGCAAGGGAAAGTTACTGAGAAGTTGAAGCATTGTAAGTGATATGGTCAATAGTTACAAGCATTTATCAAATGAGACAATGACCCATTCTGAGGAAAACAATTCCCATTTTACAGAAAGGAAAAGCACAGAGCAAAAAGTGTCAGGGGCAGAGGTAGGAAGAGATGTTCTGGACTCCCTGCTCTGCCCTGTCTCATGGCCTAGTGGCCATCAGAACCTCCCCCTAATTCAGGTGTGAGGATTTGTTGAGCTAATCACCGGGAACGATCAACTTACCAGAAGGCCTGGCAGACCTGGTAAACCTGGTATTCCGTCCTTGCCTGGGGCTCCTGTCTCACCAGGGAGCCCCTGGGGCCCAGGATCACCCTGGTCTCCTGGCATCCCCAATCCTGTACTGACAGTTGGTTCTCCCTTCTCTCCTTTGGGGCCTGCAGGACCTTGAGTCCCAAATAAACCCTGACAAAGAGACAAAAGGGAATGATCAGGAGATGAAGACTTCATAGAATTCTGGTACCTAGCATAGGTCTGACCTAAAGAAGGTCATGGATACATTTTGTCACTGTTCTGGGCACTTGATTATGTCATAATCTTGGATTATAATTGCTCCTTTATTTTCTTATCCTTTGTAAATTTTAAAATCTTTGAGGCTGGTAATTTTGTCTTAATTCTAATTTTATCTTCAAGGCCCAGAACAGTGCTAGGCAAATGTAAATAATTTTGTGGAAGAAAGGGAGGGGTTAAGAGAGTGAGAAAGGAACGGAACATAGGTAGGTTAAAGCAGAAAGAGACTTTAGAGATCATCTAGTCTGACTTCTTCATATTATGGGTCAAACACCTGAAGCTTTGTTTTATTCCCATCTTTCTTTTACGTGTTTTAGGAAAATTATTGGTGAGGAGTGAGGGGCACTTGAAATCTCCCACTGCTTCCTCAGGGCCAAAGTTTGGTAAGACTTACTCGAGCCCCTGATAGGCCCCGTGCTCCCCCAGAGCCTGGATCTCCTCTGATTCCTTTAAGGCCTGGGAGGCCCATGAGACCTGGTGGCCCAGGCAGGCCTGGCTCCCCAGGTGGTCCAGTGTTGGGAACACCACCATCACAAGCACAAAAACCTGAGTCTCCTGGGGGAGAAAAAAGACAACTTTAAACAAAGTGGGCCATGTTTTCAAGAAGAAGAAAGATCTGACAGTGGGAATTCGTGACATTGAACAACAGAGGGAATCAAAAGGCCTGCAGAGAACAGACTCAAATGAACTAGGTTCACTCTCCATCAAAGTATATCTGTGCTAGTGATTTCGATTTCATTAGTCTGAGGTGGAGACCAGCCAGCAGCGAGTCTAATGTGCAGCCAGAGTTGAGAACCACTGACCTACGTTTACCAACTGAGAGTCTGGAATCCAAGCCACTCAAAGGTTCTCTCCACCAAAATGTCTTTTCCTCTGTCTTTTATACAGAGAGACAAATGCCAAATAAATTGGTGATAGGGATTTCAGCAAAGCACCTTTGAAGAGGTATCAAGGAACCATCAGTACTATAGCGCAGCCACCTGTACCGTCTATGCTTATGGTCTAGAAAATGAGAATTTGGGCCAATATAGGCAACTCTGAGTTCCCTAAGATCCTGAAGGGCCTCTTGTTACTTTTACGAAATTGGTAATCCCTGAAACTCTGAGAGAACAGTCTGTTCTCCAAATGAGCATTTCTCAAGTGTGACCCACGGACCTCCTGCATGAGTCACCTGTGATGTTTGCTTATAAGGCTGTTTGCTAGGCCTCTCCACAGGTCTAATCAATCAGACTCTCAGGAGGCCAGACCCAAGAATCTAATCTTTAGTAACCTGTACAAGGTGATTCTCATGTATAATTAAGCTTGAGAATCACTATCACCATTCCAGACTTAGAAAAACCTTCTGGTCCCATGGGAACATAGAAGGGGCAGTGTCAAGAGTTGTCCCTGTTTTAGGAACGAGAATGGCATCAAGAAGTACACTAGCTCTGTAGTGAGTCAGAGAAGGGCCAAGGTTAACATCCTAAGTGAAGACTTGCAATTTAATGTCCTTTCCCCTAAAATAGTCTTCCTTGGATCTGAATAGTAGAGATGGAGCTTTCAAAAACTTCTGAACTAGCTCCTATACTTAGGTAGTGACATGTTATGATAGGGCAACGAGAAAGGAGGGGAGTAAGTTAGGACCTCTCTGAGGTTGAGGAGAGCTGTCAATTCCTTGAGAGAAGAGGAGAGATCTCAGGTACCTGAAACCGCTAGGCCATCCCCAAACCTCTCTTCAGCTAGTACTTTTCACCTCTTCCTCCACACTGGCCTGGGCTGCAACTACAATGAGTTGATTTATTTGAGCTTTAGCATCTTCACCTCAGAGTATGAAATGGAAGAATGACCCAAAAGCAGCAAGAAGATGGAGAGAACAGTGCAGCCCAAGGCTTGGGTAATCAATCAGTCCTTCACCAGCAGTGGAGGCTGGAGTTGTTTTCCTAGAGCCAGTTGGCTTTTTCAGAGTGCCAGGTCTTGACCTGTTCAGCCCTTTCCTTCAAGCTGAAGGTAATGATAAGTGACCTCCAGCCTTGGCCTTGCAAACTGGGAGGGGTTACAGCAAGTGCTGGTTAACACCCTGGGCTACTGGCAATAGCTTCTGAAGGTGGAGTGGGTAGGAAGAGAGAGTAGCCTGTGAGCCACTTCGTCCTGTGTGACCTCAATTACCAGCCTCAGTCTTAGAGGCCCAAATATAACACTTCCAACATTCCTATAATCAAATCCTCAATCAGGATCCAAGATCGCTTCTGTTCGGGTTCCCAAGGCTGTCGGTTTGCTCTTTTCCCAGAAAGCCTTTTCCAAGGAGTTCGGGGAACAAAGAAACCCACGGGAACAAAATCACCTTTTACTCCTTTGAGGCCTGGGTTTCCTTTTGGACCTCGTTCTCCTCGGAGACCAGGGAACCCTGGCTCTGTGTTCTGTAGGGTTCCAGTCTCAAATGCTGGACCTTCAGGAAAAAGAAGCATAAAAGATTGGCAAGTTACATGAGCCTGGGCTCATCTGACTAGCACAGCAGCTCAGTTACCAAGGCCTGGGTCTTCAAGGCTCAATAACCAGAGCAGAAACAAACAAACAAAAAATCCAAGTCCAGGACCCAAAGTCTGCAGCAAGTCTATCCTCTGTTAGCTCGATTCACTCTACTACTACTTACAGAATGTCTACTATGTTTCAGTCAGTAGACTAGACACAGGGGATACAGGAATGACCAAGGCAGCTTCAGTAACTCAGCAGTCCCAATGTCTATCCCTGAAAATCCTCTTAGGACAAAAGATGAAGTGGGTGCAAGCTGCAGTGGTCATAGAATTTAGGTTACAAAGAAACATGCTGGGCATATTTCCAGTCTTTCTCTTAGAATCTGGAATCTTACACTCAAGTAGAAGATCTAAGTAGAATAAGCCCTCTGGAGGCTTTTAGCAGCCACCTTGAAGATTCAGGCTTAGCTTCCCATTTATGAGGCTGTCAGGACACTCTCCTGGAGCCCTGAGGAGCAGGGAAAGGTTGAAACAGCCAATGCTTCTTCTTCAGGAGCTGCAAGACTGGAGGCCTCGGGGCTGAGAACAGCGAAGGGTGGAAGGAAGTGAGTACTAAAGTTGGAAGGCGTTAGGTAGTGTTTGGTCATCGAGATGGGCCCAGCTTGCTTGTTCCTTGATGAACACTGACTGTTGTGCTTACTAACTTGTAGAAGTAGGGGTCTGACTCAGAGGATGAGGGTGTCATCACTACCCCTCTGCAGTTATCATGTGTCCTGGCTTAGCTGTTTCACCTGTGAAATGCTCCCTCCCTCAAAAATCATGACTGTTCTGCAGTCTGGGTCACACTTGAGTCTCAAGACCAAAGGGAGAAATGAACAACTTACCGGGTGGGCCTGGTAGGCCTGGTAGGCCTGGCAAACCATCTCTGCCAGGGAGGCCAACTGCCCCAATTGTGGTGCGGCCTGGGTTTCCTTGATCCCCCTTCATGCCTGGAACTCCCTGGGGCCCTAGGGCACCTGGGACACCTGGAAGGACAAGCCCACACAAAAATGCAAATCATATCACCCTATTCTTCAGGAGTATTACAATCAGTGGCATACTTTGGAAAACTAACTCCAAGGGAAGAATTTGAGAAAGCATTCACCTTTCTCTTGCATCAGAGTTAGAAGGGTCCTTAGGAATCATCTAGCCTAACCTCTTGGGAAATTGAGGCCCAAAGACATGAGGAAATGTGGGGTGAGGAGCTTCTTAGTGGCAAACCTGAGAGGGAAACTTATATCTCCAGTATCCCACTTCTTGATTTTTTCCACCCTGGTGCTGGGATCAACTGTACCTCCTCCACGTAACTTCTTTAAAAGCACAGGTATCCTTACAGGGGCCTATCTACAAGGAATTTAGAACCTGGTGCTTTTGAAAGTAATGTCTGAGGCTTTATATTTGGGACATCAATGCCTCCCAGACTCTGGCATGCCCTTTGTCTGTTTACTACTATAGAATGACACATGGGTATGCCCCTCTGATGATTGTTTCAAGGGTGTCATCCATAGGATCCTGGGACCACTTAGTGCTTGAGTTAAGCATAGACTAAGGGTCTGGGTACAAACTTTCCTCTGGGCTTTTGTTAGCCCCTTCTAGCAGGAATCAACTGGGATGGCACATCCACAGAAGAGTGACAGGGCTCTGGCAGTCCAACCCAGGTTCCCTTGGGTTGCTGCAAACCTCAGTGACAGTCTGGGATTGCCTGTTTAGCTACGGTACATTACTGAAGCCAAAGGAAAGCTGCTCACCAAGGTCCTACCCTGATATACATCGTGGGCTGGCAGCAGGGAGCCTTCTGAATATAGCTATCTTTCCTTTGACTTTGGTTAAGTATGTAACCAGATCAGAGGTATAGAAGAGGACGCTGGGCACCAGAGAGGATAGAGGACTGATCTGTGTATGGGGTGGGTTAGTTTGTTTCACCTGGTAAAGCTGGTAAGCCAGGGATGCCAGAAGGGCCAGGCGGGCCCTGGATGCCTTCATCCCCTTTAAGGCCTGGGAGGCCTGGCATGCCGGGGTCTCCAGGATAACCTGGCACTGCAGTGAAAAAATAAAGCAGTGAGCAAACCCAGAGCAGGCCCACAAATGCCACAAAATGCCTAACAAGAGTTTCAAGGAGATGTCCTCGTGTTAGAAATGCCTTTCTTATCCTTTATAGGTCTCCCAGGTGCTAATGGCCTCATGTGATAAAGAGGCTACTTGAGCTAAGGCTTCACTAGTGTTCAGAACAGGTCTGACCAGGGCTTGCCTTCTGTGGTAAACTCTGGTAAGTACTAGGAAGGTTCTTCTACTACTACCAATCTGCTGTAATACCTCAAACGTCTACCATTTGGGTTAAGGTGTTGAAGTCTACTATTCATGTTATACACATAGGTTTCCTGGGAGTGGAACACAGGAAGTCACTGTCAACTATTAACACCCCAGCTTCAATGAATTTACCAGACAGGGCATGGGCCTGAGAGGGATAAGTTAGGAGACTCTAAGGGGAAGAGGCACTATAGTAGAAGGCTTTGATCAAGCCAGAGGTATCTGGAGACACTGTGCATCTGGGTCTCTGGAGAAGGCAAAGGGAAGAGTTGGGGACACACAGTAACTAGAACAAGGGGAGGTGAAGACAAACTTTCAAAGCATCATACTGTTGAGTACTGTCAACTAATTGCTCCCCTAGCCAAAGATACTTTTCTACTTCCTAGGAAAGTGTCAAGCTCAAGCATGCATGGGATCATGTAGAAGGGACCCTGAGTGTCCCAAAGTACCAGGCTGAAGTCAGCCTAGGTGGAGAGGATATCAATCCTTCCCTAAACATTAGTAGAACCATTTTTAGCAAATCTAGGCCCAGGCCAACCCAAACCTTAGTCTCGGTGAACCCAATAGAAAAATGGAGTGTGGGGCTTTGCCCAAGATAATGGGGTTAGCTTCATTCCCCAAGTTCAGGACCCATGAGGGGCTCTTGGGAGTGTTGGGTTTAGCAACAATCCAGTGGCTGACAAATTATCCTTTTAACAATTACAGGGGATATAGAATTTAACCCCCTGTCTTTTCTTCTCCATCCAAATCAATGAAAATTTGCACCTGAGATAACAGCACCATCTCTATCAATGAAAACATCGGGGCCTGGCAGACCAATGCCACCCTTTTCACCCTGAAAAGATTAAATACATTAAACACAAATATTTCCATGACCTCATCACGCAAGATCTATGTGCCCTCAAAGCCATTCCCCAGGAAAACCAAAGGTTCCTTCTTCTGTAACCCCCAATTTCCAGGGCCAACTAGTTCATAGGTTAATTTAAAAGTCCAATAAATTCAAGATGAAGGCGACAAAGCCAGGCCAGAGGCTTGACGCTCAATTGCAAACCTATCAAGGATGAGGGATCCCAATTTTATTTTACAACCTTACTCTAGGATAATTTGCTTCTGGGCCTGGGAAACATCACAGGAATAGACAACATGGCTGCACCCAAGAGGTGCTAAGGAGGGAGCAGAGTTTCAACATTTTTCCCACTCTCAGCAGACCTGGGACTCTGCTACTGTCACTGCCCTTGTTAGTGGGTGATGTTAGGCAGGGGAAATCAAAGGAGTCTTAATGCTCCCAAAAAAGGGACTCAGGTACCAGAATCAGATACAGTGGCATATCCAGGGTGGGGTGGTGGGAGCTATCTGCACCAGGTGCAGGCAATAACGGGATGCATTGTCTGTAGAGAATTTAAAAACTATAATAAAACCACAAAGTTGGCAATTCTAAACAATGTCCATAATAAAATATTCCTCCTTGTAGGGATGGATTTGCTCCTATAGCACCCCCGCCCCCAAATTCATGTTGAAAACCTGATGCTTAAAGTGATGGTATTAGGAGGTGGGGCCTTTGGGAAGTGATTAGGTCATGAGGGCAGAGCCCTCATGATTGGAATCAGTGTCCTTATAAAAGAGGCCCAGAGAGCCAGCTCTCCCCTTCTACCATGTGAGGAAATAGCAAAAAGTAGGAAGTTTGCAAGCCGGAAGAGGGCCTTCACCAGAGCCCAACTATACTGGCACTCTGATCTCAGCCTTCCAGCCTCCAGAACTGTGTGAAATAAATTTCTGCCTTTTAAAAAGCCACCAGTCTGTGATATTTTGTTATAGAAGCCCAAATGGACTGAACAGCATTTATAGTAATTCTTCACACTTCCACCTCCCCAATCCTGCATTTTCACTTCCCAACAACATTACCTTAATTCCTGGGAATCCATTAAGCCCTGGGAAACCTGAGGCCCCCTTCTTGCCCTGTGGCAGAAACATAGTTACAAATAAGTAGAACGTTTAAGAGCCTAAGAGGGGCTGGTCTTTGGATTAGGCTAAGGCAAATGGCACAGGGATCTTGGATGGCATTCCAGGGTATACATAGATTCTACCTGACTCTGGAAGCTGTAAAATGTTCCATAAGGCAATATGGCACTAGGTAGCCAACTTGCACGTTAAGAGGTATAAGGGCCACAAAGCTAGAGATGAATATAAGCAAGCTGGCCTTGCTAGGCCCTGATAACATGTTAAAGAAGTATGACCGCATCATGGCATGGCACCGAAATTAAAACTGAATACAAATCTTCTTTGGTGAAAACAAAAGAAGAAAGTGGCTGAGATTATGCCAATCAAAGGGAGGTGGACAATTTGCATTATAGGCAGCGTCTCCCTTTGGACTGATGACCATGTTAAGTAAAGCAAGGGGGCCTTTTGATTAGGATTTTATACACCAAGGCGTTAATGATGTTAACCAAAATACCTGACTCCCTGGAGGACCTGGGACTCCTTCTAAACCCATGGGACCCTGTAAAGAGAATAGAGGCACCTTAGAAAGATTAATAGCCCACATTAGAGAAAGCCACTAGACTTACATAACAAAGGCATCCAACTGAGTTCAGGATTTAGCGGCTCCTAAAATCAGGTAAGAGAATGTTCCTAGACCTGGCTTAATGACTTCTTTCTAAGCACTAATCCATCAGGCTGAATAGCCACACTGAGCATTTTTAAAAGAGCTAAATAAATGGAAACATTTTAAGTACTAGGTGGAATTTGGTAGAAGGGCTGGGTGGTATTATACTTAGTCTGCCTTAGTTCCAAGTCATGAGATTTTTAAATAGATTGTGGGAGGGCCTCTTGTCTCTCACCCCAAATGCATTCTTTGCTGGTGATTATGTGTTTTCAAGACAAGGGAGTAGGGAAAAGTAGAGAAAGAAATAGCAAGGTAATGGAAGAATATTGCTGAATACTCGAAAGACTCTTAACAAGCTTCATCACCAAGCTAAAAACACAATTCTCTAAAATGCTACTTCTTTAAGGCTAAGGTTGGCCAACTGCTTTCAGCCTAAGACCTAAGTTCCCGAAGCTAGGAATCAGAGGGGCTAACAGCTATTTCTACTCTTGAAATGAGATTATTATTGGAAACTATTGACTTCAAACATCACTCACTATGTTCTAGAACTTCCCAGGCTTGTTTCTGTCCTGTAAAGATTGCACTTGGCCCTCTTCCATTCCTGCAACCCCCCAACCCTTGTCCACATTCCCTCAGGATAGAATGGAATGAAAGTAAGACAACATTCACATCATTCTTCAGTCCAGAAGATAATTAAACATGAGGACAAGGAGAGTAAATAGGTTGAGGAGCCACCTAGTGTAGGGGGGGTACATCATTCCTTATTCATGGGAGCCATTAAATCAAGGGAATGGGGCAAAGTAGAGAGGAGGAGGTCTTAGGGACCTGCCAGAGGGTTGAGGAAGAGAAACAAGAGAAGCTTAGATGGCCATCAAGTTACACAACATAAAACACAAACAGAAAAGATAATGGACCAAGTGACTTGATAGACCCAGGCAAGCAATATTCCAGGTTCGTACCCTAGGTCCTGGCAAACCAGGGATTCCCTTTTCTCCTTTCTCTCCAGTAATTCCAAATCCCTAAAGGAAAAAAGAAAACACAAGTTATTCATTTCCTTATAGGTCTCCTGGCACCATCCAAAGCAAGGAGGTAATTTCTAACCAGCTCCACTGTCCCACTGGGGAGGCTCAGCATGCTGAGGCTCTTGGCACTGCCTGAGAAACACATACGGCCTGAGTATAACTTGGGCCATTCATTCAAGGTTCCCTTTTGGTTCTAGAAGTAACATCTTCTCTCCCAAACACTATTACATGTATTTATAGCAACATGATTAACAGCATAGAAATGATTAAATATTTGATTTTACAGATGGGGAGACTAATACTCAGAGGGCTAAGCATCTTGTATGGGTTACAGAATCAGTGAGACAGTCAGGTCTTCAGACTTCCATTCCAGGGCCCTTTCCATGAGAACAGGCTGCCTTCCACCATCCAGGAGCTTGGTTCTTTGACCCACAATTGAGAATCATGTTAATCCTTGTGGGTCGATACCAGAGGGAAGAGCTTCTGTCCTTTGCAGACATGATGACTGCAACATCCTCTTCAGTGGGAAAGAGTATTTCTATCTAGGCATGGTCTAGAACCCTGCAGACCCTAGGAGCGCTCCAAAGGGGATTGTGATATGGTCTCCAAATCCTCTTGCCCTGCTCACAGGAGGAGAGGGCTTGAAGCCATGGACACAACTTGGGGATTCGCTAGGGACAAGCAGAAATCTAAAAAGCAGAGTAGGTGAGAAAGAGCTTCCTCCTCTCTGGGTTTAAGGGCAAGTGTATTCTGGGCCCCTCAGATACAGAAGAGTTCATTACTAAAGTGGATAAAGTCTTTCACGGCAAACTTAATCGAGGCCATTTTGTTGTTATTGTACAAAAGTGGACTTTCTGGAGCATAGATTTTGGCAAACAACATTTAGGCCTATTGTGAGAGTAAAGGAGGCAGTGAAGCTTTCTCAAATGTAAGCTTATGAAAGACGCTGAATGTTGTGGCACATCTCCTCTTGTCCTCTTGATGTGACCTGGCTCAGCTGGTTGCGAGGGCACTGCTCCAATCCTATTTGTAGTTTTTCTTCCTCTTACATACTCAGAGCATTCCCATGGGTACTGAAAGCTGGATGAATAGCCCTTAGCCTTCTAGGCCCAAGGTTTTTTTTTTTAATGTGGGTTGTTTGTTTTGTCTTTTTATTGAGAGGAAAGTGTGTGTCTGTGAAGGGTCCAATTCAAAGCAGGCTTTGGTTCCTACTTGCCTTTTCTCTTTTCTACATCTATAGTTGTGTGTCAAATAGCTCAAACTTCATGCTGAATAGGATTTCTATTTGAAAGGCCTGTGGATCAAACTGAATGCAAACTTATTTGAAATCTTAGTTCTACATCTCAAATTGGAAACCAAGGCATGCTGCCACCTGGTGGAATGTGTCTGTTGGCCTCTGAAGTCAAACACTTCATGCAG
The DNA here is from genome assembly GCF_041296235.1 of Equus asinus. NCBI lineage: Eukaryota > Metazoa > Chordata > Mammalia > Perissodactyla > Equidae > Equus > Equus asinus. The sequence goes on from NC_091820.1 coordinate 101,666,139, forward strand.
CCTTTCCTGGTCTGACCATGGAAGCTAAGGCAGCTCATGCTGCCCCACATCTTAATATGCTACGATGGATCATATACGAAAGTCTGTAAGCAGAAGGTGTATATTGTACTCACTTCAGTCTCCTCCAAGGCACAATACTGCAGGCTGAACATATACAATGTAGTCTAATACATACTTGTTGAATTAAATGGAATAATGACCCAGAGAACAAAACTGTTGCAAAGGGTGAAGGAAAGAGTGTCCAGGAACCATCTCATGCTTCCCACCTATTTTGCCCACAGCTGTAAAGACAAGGGGACCTTGTTCTTTTTCTTCAGAAAGCAGGAGGAAGCTCTGGACTCTTGCTTTCTCAGCGAGAGGGTCTGAGCACTTGCATTACATTGTGAACAAAAATAAATGCATAAAAAGGAAAAAATTAAAGACAGTAATTTTTATGTGTGGGTTAAAGCCAATAAAATGTAAATGACTTGGCAAGATATTGGGCTGTAGGCTCAGCTTGTCTCCCAGCGCAGGGAGGCGCTGTACAGGGCGCTGCTGAACAAGCTGTTCTAGCAAGATGTCCTGGGACCAGTCCTCATCAAGAGTTGTCCTGCACCCACCGCTCCCACACCCCTTCTCAGCCATGGCTGGGAAAGCCTCACTGGAGCACCAGCTTGGCTATTTACAGGTCTGCTCTCTGGGGCCCTGGTCTCCTGGTATTTTTGGTTCAACGATATTAGTGGCTCTGCAAAAACTCAACTTCAGTCACGTGGCCAGGTGTGAGGGGGGATGATGTAGTCACCGAGACAGGGTGAGGAGGGTGATACGAGAAAAAGGCAAGCTGCAAACACCAGGCTGGGACCAGGGCACGTCAGGCCGCACTGCCCAGTAAAAGACACTCTGCCCACGGGGCCTCAGAGGCATGCTCACTGAGAGGCAGGCTGCCAGCACGGTCACCCTCTGCTCGAACTTCTCCCCCAACCCAAAGCAGGCTCCTCATGGCCCCAGTGAAGGCAATGGAGACGGGCTAAACCCACCTGGACAACAAGGGTGGCATCTCTAACTGGGAAAGGCAGGGGGAGGCTGGAGCATGAAAAGGGGGAGTGAGGCCACAGGGGAGGGGGTGGGAGTGACTTGTGGTAAGATTTTGGAAGCTAAACTGCAGGAATCTCTTCTGCTTGGCACTGCATGGGTCACTTGAGATTTGAAACTGGAGAGGTGAGGAAAGTTGAGTCTCCTAAACTCTGACCATGCCACGTTGAGACTATTGCCCCTCAGGGTTCCAGGGCCCAGGGCCTAGCTTAAGTCTGTCAAGCTGGGGCTCCTCCTCCAAAGGACCTACCTGAAGTGCCTGGAAAGCCTGGTCTTCAATTGAAGAACCCCACTTGCTTGGTAGTTGCCTCAGATCCACTCAATAGGTACCTCAAGATTTGCGTTTCTTCTCTTCTCTCTCCCCTTATCTCTTTCATTTTGCCTTACTCTCTGTTTGCTTGTCCCTTGGATGAGGGGCATCCAAGTATATGATTCTCTCTGACAATCTCCATGGGAGTAGCTGAGGCCTACAAGTGTGCGTGCATGTGCTGCTGGGGACAGTGGGGTGAAATGTGTGAAGCTGGAGCGGAGTAAGAAAATCAGGGATCTTTGGTCACTGCAGAGAGTGCAAGAGAAAGAAGGTGAGGCATAAATCTGTCAGGTTGGCCACTTAGCAGCTCCTGCAAAGATTTGGGCTCAGAGGGAAAGGGAACAAATAGTTAAAGGGAACATTTTGGATTCCCTACAGATTTCCATCCTCTGCTGCTGCCTTGTTTCTCACTGAGTGTGGATAATTGAAAGGCGTTGCGAGTGCTTTGAGTTTGAGAAGTATGTTTCCTCTGAGAAGCCGAGAGTATCTCAAACACGTTACCACCTTTCTTCTCACAACTTTTCTGTCAGAAGGCACATAAGGTACCTATGAATGTTCTCATTAAGCAGATAGATATTAGGAGCTACATGATTTGGCCAGGGTCACACATCAAATCTATGCCAAAGTGGGCAGAGATCTCTGGTTTCTTGGTTCTCACCCTCTGAAAATATGCTGTGCTATATAAAGGGAGGCATTTTCCAGTTTGGATGTCTTTTCAATCAACTGGGGTTTCTATTTTTCAGTCCACACTGTGAAACACTAGAAATGCTGAGTTTGAAATGGTATTGCAACTTATCACGGTGCCTTGTTGTCAGTCAATCTCTTTCTTTCACAGGACAAAAGGGAACAGGGTGAAAGTGCAGCAGGGGAAATCCTCTGAGGCAGAACAGGGAAGGGAACAGGAGGGAAGGAGCATGAGCCAGTGAACCCGGTAACACCAAAGGAGATGATAAAATCCATCATCACCATGACAAGAACGAACTAGACTGCAGGGGGCAGTATGGTATGGGGGAAAAGGCCTGAATTCGCTAGAATTCAAGAAAGCTGAGTTTCAGTCTCAGCCCTGCTAATAGCTTGCTATGTGACTCTGGACAAATCTCTCCATCTGTTCAGGCCGTGGTTTCCTCATCAGTACAGGGAGATAAGCTTAACCCACCTTGCTTTACTCACGGAGATGATGCAAGGTGACTAGAATCTATGTGAAATGCTCACAAAGAAAGGTGTAAACCTTATTCCCCAACCCACTTGCAAAGTACTTTATATCTGTGCTGTCCAATAGAAATATGTGAGCTACTATGTTATTTTAATTTTCCCAGTAGCCACATTAAAAAGTAAAACAAATAAGTAAGATTAATTTTAATAACACTTTATTTAACCAAATATATCATAAATATTGTCATTTCAACATTGACGTAAAAATTTTTAATGAGACATTTTAGATTATTTTTCTCGTACCGAGTTTTGGAAAGCCAGTGCATATTTTTCACTTACAGCACACCTCATTTCAGACTAGCCACATTTCAAGGGCACAGAGGCCATATGTGGCTAGTGGTTCTGGTATTGGACAGCACAGCTTTATACTTTGTAAAGAAACTTCATGTACGTTGTAAGTTGGGCCTCAAAACAGCAGCTATGACCATTGACATATTACAGATATACAGAGAGGTTCAGAGACTTGAAAAAATCCCAGAGCTAGAGATGGGTTTGAAGTCCAGGTGTCCTGTCTCCAACATAAGGGTTCTCTTCCTTTCTGATTCATTAGATACTGAGCTGATTAAAATCAAGGTCATTGAACAGATGATTCTCTGTGCCCCTGTGTTTGTAGGAAGCAATACGAATCATCATGAAAGCAACCTGTGCCGCTGGCGCTACTGGCTCTGTTTTCTGGCCACCAGGAGAGACCCAAAGTATTTCCAACAACTGCAGGGAAGCACTGGAGTCATCTCTCCACACTTTGCCAGCAAGCCGGGGCAGGCCTGGCCATCTTTGATCCATCCGTTTCCCTCCTGACCCCTACATCCAGTCCATGAAAATCTTGTCAGCTCCTCCTTCAAACCACCCCCTGCGATTTAAGACACATATTAACCAAATGTAATGTGTGGGCTTTGTGGGATTCTGATTCAAACAAGGCAATTACAGAACAATATATTTACGAGACAATCATAAATCTGAATTCTGACTTGTTAACTGATGTTAAGTAATTCTGATAATTAGTGATGATGATATTATCACTGTTTTTAGAAAGCCCTTATCTCAGAAATACTGAGGTATTTATGATGAAACAATATGTCTGTTATTTGCTTCAGATTGGCCGTGAGCTGCTAATTATTGAAGCTGGGTGATAGGTACACGGGGGATCATTATGCCATTCTCTCCACTTCATATGTGTTTGAAATGTTTCCTAATAAAAAGTTTAAACTTTTTACATTTCAAATCCATGCCCTTCTTTCCATTTCCATTGCTATCACCCTAGTCCAGGCCACCACCATCTCTCGCCTGGACTCTTGCAGTCGCCTCTACTTGCTGTTACCCCCTCCCTCCATCCTCCACTCTCCACCCCCATTACCACCAAAGTCATCGTCTTAAAAACACAAGTCAGAGCCTTCCAATGGCTTCCCATTACATTTAACATAAAAGCCACTTTTTACCTACAAAGGTCTCCACGATCTGGCTCCTGTGTCTCTGCTTGGTTCTTGGCCTTGCTCACTCTGCTCCACCCACTCACCTTCTTGCTGTTCTTCAAAAGCACTGGGCTTTTGCCAAATTCGGGGTCTTGGCACTTGTGGTTCCCTCAGCCAGAAACACTCTTCTCAATTTTCATCTTCACATGACGCGCTCCCTCATAATATGCACTCCCTCAGAGAGGCCCTTCTTGACCACTCTGTCCAAAGTAGCCCACCCCATTCCCTATTCACACTCTATCACTTTACCCTTTTCTATCTTCTATGTGTCACTTACCACTATATGAACTTTTTTTGATTCATTTGTTTACTTGTTTGTTGTCTGTCTCCTCCCTCACTCCCCCATTGGAATATGCTCTCCTCAAGGACAGGGACTTTTACTTAGTTGACTGTTATTTACTGTTGTAGCCTCAGAGTCCAGCAGAATGCCTGACACATGGGGGCCCTCAAAAGGTATTTGTTGAGTGAAAGAATCTAAGCTACATGGGCAGATAGCAACGTGAAGACAGGATTACTAAGATTAACTACCATTTACTGAACAATTGATAAGTGCCAGCCTGTACTAAGCCCTTTTCATGCACATTGTCTCATTTAATTTTTATAACCACCCTGTTATTACATTATTATCTCCTTTTCGTAAGTTAGGAAACTGAAGCCCAGAAAAGTTAAGAAACTTGTGCAAGGTCAATAGCTAGAAACTGGTGAAACCAGAAGTCAAGCCTAGGTCTGTTTTAATTCTAGAGCTTGAGCTAATAACCTCTAAGTTATATAGTCACATGGAGAACCATGCTAATGTCCCTATGGATATGAGAAACAAGAAAATTTCCTTAAATCCCTTCTAAAAATGAAGATGGTGGAATTCCCTACAATGACCATAGGAAGGAGTCTTCCTGTTAGCCTTCTATTGCTGTGGCTTTTGTCCAATCAGATCCTTGAATACATGTTGACCAAACAGGGAGACTTACCGGGAGACCTGGAAGGCCGGCTGTTCCTGGGAAACCTTGAAGCCCTGGTTCACCCTGGAAAATCAACCAAGGCTCAGTGGGTAGCAGGAGGAAGCAGTGAACATAAAGGAGATGGCTCCCTTGAGCTACTTGGACTGGGGAGTGGGGAACCAAGGGGTATCAGGATTGGGGCAAAAGAGGGTGGTGCAGATTCCCCAGGCTCCCCAACTAGTAACTGCACTAGGATGTCTTACTTTAGGGAGACCTTTGTGGTGTGGGAAGGACGAAGGCTCATGGCAGGGGAAGAAAATGTCTAAAACAGAATCTCAAAAGCTCAGGCTAATTGAGAGACAGAAAGGATTATCATCTGTTTTCTTTCTAGTGGAAGAAGCTGTTTAGTGCGATTTCCTGTAGCAAATTATAGGCTGCAAAGAAATCAATGGTTTTGGGAAAACAGTAACAATTACAATTTGCATAGGGACATATAACACTCTAATCTGTCTTTCCCTGATATGCTAATTTACCTACATGTGCCATAGAAGGGCTCCCTAAGATTTGGGAATGGTCAGGGAGGAAGGTAATCTTTCATATGCTCCCAAACTGTTCCATAATCAATGATTAGTTTCTGTAAACCTGGAGAAGGCCTGGAGTTGTTGCTTCCACAAAAATAAAATTGAAGAAATGGGACTAAACACCTTTCCCTGTCTGGGTCCCTTGACCACAGGCACAAAATCATAAAACTTAAGGGAACCCCAGGAAGGAAGGGAATTCAGGTTACTGAAAGATATCTGCACACCTTAACAGCATACAGCCATTCAAATACAACCATGTGTACACTGACTCCCAGCAAAATACAGATTATAAAATATCTCTGTTGAACAGGTCTACAGCCTCAGCTCTGGTAGTTCATATCAGGTGAATTAGGGCATCTACTGTCACTTGGTGACAGTATATCCTATTTGCAGGGACAAGTTTTGAGGGCAAATAACTTCTTTAAACAAATAACTCAAAAGCAACCATTTATACCCCTGGTGTTCTGTTGCAGTGCTTTGGGGACATCATAAGTATTGAGAGAGTTGGGAGTTAGGAGGAAAAAACCTAACCATTTAATGTTTGTTTTAAGTTAATCAGCATCTTGATAATTCAATCTGCAAAGCTAAATCACAGAAAAAACCACTTAAATGAATACTCAGAAACCCAGGCACACTCATATCCACTCACCAAAAAACAGACTTTTAAGAAAGCTTGTCATAATGGACAAAACAAAGATGCGTTACCCTTACAAACAAAAAAATCCATTACCCAGAACCCTCTATCTCCAGTATAGTCTGGTTATTAGAGTTGAGTCTAGCCTTAATAGGGAAGGGATTATTAATTTTTCCTGTTTTTAAATGTTCACTACCTTGGATCCTTTCTTCCCTTTGGGAAACCCCATAAATTCCAGTTCTCCAGTAGATGGTGGGGGTCCTGCAGGGCCAGGGAGGCCAACATCCCCCTGTAAGATCAAAGGGAATGTTAGCAAAGCAGAAACCACACAGGCCATTTCTCCAGAGAGTAGGTTTGCCCTCTGGGTGTAATTCACAAATAAACTGTCCATTACTTTGGCCTCTTCACCCTCACCCTTGCATCAATGAGGAAACAAAACTATCAGTGCCAAGGGGTGAGAAGAATTATAAGTCTGACCAAATGCAGTTTGTACCAGCACTGCAGAGGGAGGAAGCAAGATGGATAAAAGGAAACTGCAGGTTCATGGTTGCCATGGTCATGCATGAAAGGGTGTTCAGAAGAGAGTAAAAAAGGAGTTTGAGCAAGGTGAATAGCCACCCCTTGGCAACAGTGACCAGACTCTAATTGGTCCAATCCTTGCCAAAAGCACAAGCAGAGCTAGTGAAGTCCATGTTGGAACATTGGAAGCTGGATTTCCTCTTCAAAGGCAGTACAGTCTACAAGAGGCAGCCATAAAGACTGGGGAGGGCAAGCTTCCAATCTCCCTCAAGGGCTCTCAAATCACTACACAGTTTGTACAGAGGGAAATAGGAGAATGAGGGAAAGGAAATAGAAGAAAATGGTGAAAGAGAGGTTATGGATGAAAGACAGAGGAGGAGGAGGAGAAAGAGGAGGGAAGAAGAGAAGGAGGAGGAAGAGGAAGGATGGAGGGAAGAAGAGAAGCAGAGAAAGGAAAGAGAAGATGACACAATATATAAAACACTAGGAAAATACCCAGGAGGAAGGAAGAGGGAATATATTTCAAGACAGTATGTTTGTAAGACATACACACTTCACAGGTAGGAAGCAGGAAATCTACAATATTTTGAAGGAAAAAGACCACAATAACCTATGTGCACATACAGCCCTCAAGGGATCCCACCAGAGGATCTGCGTGGGGTGGGAAAAGCTCATTTCCCAAGGCATAGATCCAAATCCCCTTACACAAGCAGGCACATGTGTATAGCCAGAGATGTTTCTTGGAGCATATGGAATGCAGATTGTATTTTCCAAAATCTATTTACCTTGGCTCCTTTCTCTCCTTGGAAACCTAACCCCATATTCCCCTGGGGCACAGGGGTGCAGGGAGGAAAAAAAAAATCAATTACTAAACAAGCTTCAGGAACTTAAATTAGAATGCAGTCTTTTTACCAGAAAGTGTGTTTAACCAAACCAGAATATCTCTGGGAAAACTAGAGTACTTAGTGGTAGGAGGCCAAACACCCCAAAGATAAAGTATACTTACATCAGGACCAGGGAAACCGGGGGGGCCTGGAGGACCCTATATTAAAAATGAAAGGAAAGGGTTAGCACTTGTTAGTTTCAGCCAAAAAAAACTTGGGTATGTTGAGAGTCATTGGAGATAAGTTCCCCACCCCCTTGGCTTTGGTGTAGCAGATTCTAGCTCCCTTTCCTATGATGCCTTTTTTTTTATCTCCTTTGAAATCTCCCCACTGACCTGACAACCATGCTACCAAGCACGTTCATGCTAATGTAGTGAAAACTTCATGAGTCATTCCTTATAATAGGCCAGAAATTTAAAAATGATGATCTTTTGTGAAGCTAAACCAAAGCAATCAGTAGTGGAATTTCATGCACTGGAGAGAGAACAATCTGAGGACAGGACTCGCCCAGAACCACACAGATGACTGGCTCTGTTCTTCTAGGCCAGTGATGGCAGCTAGGTTTGGTATCAGAAAGATAGGTAGGTAGGGAGAGCTGTCCAAGGTGCAGTGTTAAGAAGGATTTTGGAACTTTTTCTGTGTTTAGTGTCAGTGACATTGGTGGTGGTATGATTAACTAGCAGTGCCTGTCATGGGTGAGGAGAATGGAAGGTGGCAATAGATGTGCCAGGTATCTGCCATCCTGGGCTATACTTTAGGTTGAGCTAGACTAGGAGGCTTTGGAAGCACAGAGTGGATGGTCAGAAAGACTCTGATAAATAAAGACAACAAATAGCTCCTTACAAGAGCATGCTTCACTTTAATCCTCCAAGAATGGAAGTTGCCTTTCCCCACTAGGAGGGCCTACCTTTACATAGGCTTACATTTAACCCATGGTCTGGTGAGGAAAGCATTCATGAGAACACTGTGATCACATGGTAGATTTAAGTTGGTCTTACTTGTGCTCCTGGTGGTCCTATGGGTCCTACAGCTCCTGGAGATCCGGGTGCTCCTTGTGGCCCCTGGAGAGGCAAGTTTTTACCAAGATGAAAAAAAGCAAGAAGTATCTCAATAAAAATGAAAATATATGTCCCCAAGAATTGCATGAGAATGTTCATAGCAGTTTGATTCATGATAGTAAAAAATTAGAAATGGCCCGTGTCCATTGATACAAGGATTGATAAATAAACTGGGATACATCCATAGAGTGGAATAAATAACAATAAAAAGTAACAAACTACCATATATGAAACAATCTGGGTGAATCTCAAAAGCATCGTGCCAAGTGATAGAAGCTAGACCCAAAGGCTACCTATTGTATTATTCTCTTTATATGAAGTGCTGGGACAGGAAAAATCTATGACGAAAACAAAATAAGAACAGTGGTTGCCTTTGGGGTGGGGTGGGGTGGGGGCAGGCATTGACCAGGAAAGGCAGAAGGGAACTTCATGAGGCGATGGGAATATTCTATACCTTAAGAGGGGTTAGGGTTACACAGGAGTAAGCATTTGTCAAAACTCAGCAAATGGACATTTAAGATTTTTGTATTTTATTGTATGTAAAGTTTACATAAAAATTGTAAACAAATTTTGAAGTCCAGCTAATGATAGGCATGCTGTAGTATTTAGGGGTAAGAGTACTGTTGTCTGCAATTTACTTTGAAATGCATCAAAAATAAGATGGATTGATGGATGGATAGAGAAGGATAGATGAATAGAAGTGGGAGGCAGTATGTATAGTAAAATATTAATGGTATAGGTGTTCACTGCAATATTCGTCCAACTTTGCTCTATATTTGAAAATTTTCATATTAAAGTGATGTAAAAAACACAAATTGAAAAAAGAAAGCAAAACAGTTACATTAATATCAGAGAAAGTAGACTTCAAGACAAAGAATATTACCGGAGATAAAGAGGGGGCATTTCATAATGATAAAATAGGTGAATTCATCAAGAAGACATAACAGAGGCTGGCCCGGTGGCACAGCAGTTAAGTTTGCACGTTCTGCTTCGGCAGCCCCGGGTTCGCCCGTTCAGATCCTGGGTGCAGACCTACGCACCGCTTGGCAAGCCATGCTGTGGCAGGCAACCCACATGTAAAATAGAGGAAGATTGGCATGGATGTTAGCTTAGGGCCACTCTTCCTCAGCAAAAAGAGGAAGATTGGTGGCAGATGTTAGGTCAGGGTTAATCTTCCTCAAAAAAACCAGAAAAACAAAAAATGAAGACAGAATAGTCTTAGATGTCTATGCACCTAAAAGCAGAGCTTCAAAACACATGAAGAAAAACCTGACAGAACTGTAAGGAGAAATAAACAAATCTACAATTATAGTTGGAGATTTTAACATCCCTCCCTCTGTAATTAATAGAAAAATTAGACCAAAAAAATCACTAAGAACATAGACGATCCAAACAACATTATCAACTACCTTGACCTAACAGATATTTTTTATTTTTTAGATTACTATACACCAAACCAGCCGAATGAATACATATGCTCTTCAAGTGCATATGGAACATTCACCAAGATAGTTCCATATGCTGGGCCATAAAACAAAATTCAACAAATTTAAAAAGATTGAAATCATACAGAATGTGCACTCTAACTGCAATGAAATCAAATAATAGAAACATATCTGGAAAGTTGCCAAATATTTGGTAATTAAACAACACACATCTCCGTCAGTCAAAGAAAAAATCAGAAGGGAAACTAGCAGTAACTAGACTTATTGTGGTGATCATTTCGCAGTGTACACAAATATGGAATAAGAAGAGAAACTAGGAAATATTTTGAACTGAATAATAACAACAGTACTAAAAGCAAGATGATGAAATCTGAAGAGAAAGATGGCATGGAGATAAGTACGGCCCGATTAAACTGGGGGAGCAGTAATAAGGTGATATGTGCTTAGGTAGGGCATGGAGAGGCTAAGTGAAGCAGAGCCTTAGACAGGAGGAAGAGAAAGTAGGGGTTCAAAGCTTCCTCAGGAGTGTATGATAGTAGAACATTGCTTTGACTGTAACTAATAACCTGTGGTCTCCTTACTGATCACAAATCACTTAATCAGCCACCAACTGCCCTTCCCCAAATCTGACTGGTTTATTTATCATGCCTGTGTAGACGAACACTGTACCTGTGTGGGCAGGGAAATGAATCTCTAAGAGACGCTATGCAGCAAATACAATGGATGTCATCCCACAAATTTAGTTAACACACCATCTAAGCCAGTGTTGTTTAGCTCTAGAGGACCTGTACGCCCTTGGTCCCTATTCATCGCTGTTTGCATGTGTGCTTGCATACATCCTGTTTATTGTCTACAATTTTTCACACTACTCTCTCTGTTTGGAAAGCCTCCTCCCACTGCCAGCCAGCCTAAATATCACCCACACTTCTCAGAGGCCACCTTCTCTATCTTAGATATAAAGTCTCTGATGATATATCCTTAGGCGGACAGCATCTCTTCCTTGAAGCTGTTGTGGAATTCCTATGCCACATTCCTACTAGTGTTTCACATTCTGGGGGGTGGGGGGGCAGAGACTATGTCTGCATTGTCTCAGGGGTCACTTGTAGCACTTTGCTGATAGTAGGCGCTCAATATCTGTTCTGGAATGAAAGAAGAAAGGAACCTCAATACAGGAAAAAAGGAGGAAAAAAAGCGCTTTTCTTAAGCCACTTCAAAGGCAAGTGATGACAATGTGGAAACTGAAGGAAAAAGAAAGCTCTTATTAGTAAAACTCATGGCCTTTCATGGACTCAATATTATTAAGAGTCTCTAAAAGGAACTTCTATATGGAATGCCTTTTAAAGCAGAGCGTTCTGCTTCTTTTGTTTTACCCACAGCACTCTGAACACACAGAAAACACTTAGTAAATGCCTGCTGAATGAAAGGCAACATTCTTTCCTAACACATCCCAGAGAGTATGTAGGCCCCTGGCCTAAAGGCCTGAAAGCCTGCCTGCTGTGTAACTTGAGGTGGACAGTCCATGGTCTCAGTCCTTTCTCACCTGGAAAATGTCAATAGCATGACCTACTCTACCTCAACTCTATGGATTTTCCTTGAGAAGTTCTAAAAAGACCTTCAAACACCATAGAGAAGAATGAAAAAGGACCACCAGTAACTGTTGACTAAACATTGAGAGCTCAACACATAAATAACTTACAGTGACTCCATCCAGTCCGGGCAGTCCAGGATCCCCCTGAGAAACAGACAAAGGCCGGACACGGAAGAGATTAATAAATTAAGCCTGTGGTATTTCATAGATAACTGACCTAAGATTCCTGGGCACAGAAACGCATTGCTCAAGCTTGGGCCTCCTCTGTCAAGGTATTGTGTTTTAAATAATGCATGAATTGAAGATATTGAACCATTTACTTTTTCTTTTCCTAAGACAAATCTGGACTCTAGGAGACACATATTATAGTCTTGGTTAAACAGGATTTCATATTTTAGTTGGATTAATTAATTTTCACCTTTGCTAGGAAGCTATCAACTAGAAACCGCTTCTGTGAGCTGGTGATTTTTCTGTTCCTTTTGGAGGAAAAGCAAAGCTACCTTCCCCGTGTGCCTTCATCCCCAGAGAATCTGTGCCCATATGTATACAATGCAAATCAGACAGTTCAAGGGAGAACCAACAGAGCATACAGTCTCTGATTATGTTTTAATTACTTTGCAGCATCTTAAGTCACTGTATGAATCTGTAATATAACCATCTTGTGGAAATTGCTGTGTTCCACTGGGTCCAGGGTCTCTTTGATTTTTGGCAAAACCATTTAATCAATGTTAGCTATGACAATGGCCATATTTTGACATCTGCTTGTCTTACCCCACTTGGCTTACGGTCAAAAATCAGCTCTCTGCAGCATGGAAAGAGCACTGCCTGGGTTTTAGCTCTTCAGTAAACTGGCTGTGTGACTCTGAGCAAGTCACATAGCCTCAGTGTACCTCAGTTTTTCTATCTGTAAAATGAGCAACGTGAATCCGACAAGCATGAAGTCCTTTCCGAGTCTAACATTCTATCTTCTGCTAAGGCATCTATAGCCAAGAGCCCAAACCCTGTACTTTCTCCAGTTCTCAGCCACCCACCCCCATCACTGCCTTCCAAAGTGATTTCCAATGTTCCTGGCTCTGTGCATGGATGGAAGACAGAAAGGAGCCAGCCTCAGCTGAGTGAGCTCAGGTGCATTTTCCCCTCCGAAGTTGAGCACATAGATTCCCATCTGCTACCAGAGAAACGATGGGTTCGCTTTCCACTTTGCAAGGGAATAGGGTCAATCATTTGGCACCAGCGTTTACTGGGGGCCCACAGGATACCAGGCAGCATACACCGAGAGTACAGTCACAAGAATACAGAAGGTTCTTGTCAATTCTGGGAAGAGATGAAAGTTTCCAGCAAGCTGCCGAGTTGATAGGCAACTTTTGCAGACAGCCAGGGACCCAGCTAGGGTGATGGGCTGGTGTGCAGGTACAGAAAAGGGTCGGGCTGGGATTCTGGCCTGGTGGCCACGCTGAGATGGGCAGAAACATACACAGTTTCAAGCCAAGGTATACAGACATCAAGGATTCTAGAGCAGACAAACAGTTTCTGCCTCCAGGAAATGTCTTGGCTTCTCAAAGAAACTGATACCCATGCAAACTGTTTGTTTGCTGATCTGTCTCCTAGTTTTGGTCTAGATCCTACAAAGCAAATCTCTTTGACAGTATGGTTGCAAACATTTCTGTCAATGTTTCTACCACAAAAAGTTCCAGATCCTTTTTAAATCCAGCTTGCTCTGCTCCTTAAATAGAGACACAGATGCTAGTTCTGGAAATGTTTTTATTGGAGGCGGGGCCCAATCCTGGGGAACTCAGTTGTCTGCCTTAGAGGCTCTTACCTTCATTCCTTTGAAACTACCTTGGGCAAAGACAGGTTCACCTTTAGAGCCCTTCTGACCAGGAAGGCCCTAAGTAAAACAAGAAAAACTTGTGAAGAAATGCACACATACACAGTTTTATTAATAGTATAATCTAATCAGATAGAAGATAGAGCATCAAGAGCCTGAAAGTATGTGGCTTATTCTATGGCAGAATTGGCTGTGCTAAGGGGTAAAGTTCACCCCCCAAACAGGTGCTATGTCTCAAAGCTGTATGCCTGCTTCCCCAACCCCCAAATTAGAAGTCTGGAAAGGGATTAGAAAGTTGGAGACTTGAATCTATTCAGGGCACTGATTTGAACATCCACATATAATACACATGTCATTCATAAGCCTATAGCTCACCTGTTCCACCTCTCATAGGTATAAGTCACTGATGTGGCCTTTGTCTAGGACAGAGGTCAGTGAACTTTTTCTCTAAAGAGCCAGATAGTAAATAATTTAGGCTTTGTGGGCCATATCTGGGCTCTGTGCCATATTCTTCTTCTCTTTTTCTCCACAATCTTTTGAAAACACAACAAGAAGCCACAGGTCAAAGGTCACATGGGCCAGTTTGCTGACCCCTGGACTAAGAGATATCTACAAAGCCATCTCTGTCTTGTGTTTCTACCATACAACTTCAGCTTCAGCTTCAACACCTGTCCAAGAGGCTGGTGTGTCTCACTGTTAACAGGGAGAACAATTCAAAGTATGCCCAACCCGTCTACCAACCAGACTTTTTACCGTCTCAGGGGCAGATGCTGGCTAATGTCTGCTATATGTTGTTCTCCTGGGGAAAATCAACCTCCCTACACCTAAAGGGAAGTCAGGATGAGTATCGGGGGTAGGGCTAAGCTCTAGGGATGGAAGCGTTAATTGAATGATGTATTCCCTGAGCTCAAGGATCACAGGTGTAATAAAAGAACAGTGTGGTCCCAGAAGTACAAACTATTTTCTTTCCTAACACTTTCTGTTTCCCCTTATTCTTGTGGCCACTACTTTCATCAAAGAAGCTTCAAAGAATATCCACTCAGGATTCAGCAGGGTTAGTAAGGTTCAGTTTAGTAAAATACACGCCCAAGTTCCTATTTAGGCTTAAGGGGAAGTTTAGGGAGAGGATTAGGTTTTACCCTTGTCCTTTGCCTGTCAGGAGATGTTTATAACCTCAAGATTTCTTTTCTCTCTCTTGGGGGAAGCATATCCTTACTTCTCTAGATTTCCATTCTCTTAACATAGATGTGATTTATTCTCCTCCCCTGTTGCCATGGCAGTGTTTGGAGCCCTTTGTGACTCATATAGCTCATACTATGTTGGTAATAGATCTTTCTCCCCCCCCCCCCCCATGCTACATATTGGTTTGGTCCTTAGATGTCAAGGTCCTTTATGCAAATCTGGAGCTTGTGCTTTGTCTGTCTCACTCTCTCACAGATATCCCTAAACCCACAATGTGGTCACTGAAGGCAATGGTGCTGCTCTTCTAGTAAAATGCCAATAAATTCATGTAGCTATAGAATCTGTCTAATAGATAGTGTGATTTCTAGCTAAATATATCATATCAGTATCCTTATTAGTTTAGATTATTTCAAGTGAGGCTGAGAATGGGCTTGAAATGTGTTATTTTTCTCTTTCCAGCCACTTGTAAAAGCAGCCTTGCAATGGCATGGTATCTATTAGAGATCCTTTATATCCAAATATTTGAGCCCTATCTGGATGAATTAAATTAAAGTGGTGACACCGGGATCAAATAAATGCCTTATCAATCCCAGAACCAAGGGTTATGATGTGGAGAGCGTGGGCAAGGGGACAAACTATGTCAGTGTATAGTAGGATTGCTCAGCTATTTCTCACTTTGCGACAGTTTGGAACAGATGGTTCCTTGATGTTGGCGGGGGGTGCTGTCCTGTGCCAGTAGTATACCCCCAGTTGTGATGACCAAGAATGTCAATAAT
This sequence comes from Equus asinus, assembly GCF_041296235.1. Classification (NCBI taxonomy): domain Eukaryota; kingdom Metazoa; phylum Chordata; class Mammalia; order Perissodactyla; family Equidae; genus Equus; species Equus asinus. The sequence goes on from NC_091820.1 coordinate 101,681,631, forward strand.
AACTGTCAAATATCCCCTGGGGGAGGGGGACAAAATCACTGCTAGTTAAGAATCACTGGTATAGATCAAGCTTGCCAAGTCCTCTGAGTCATTGTTAGTGCTTCCATGATCCCACATAAGCCTTCCAAGTACTATATTTGCCAATATCGTCTGATGTGGGAACATGTCAAAGAGCCCAAGCATGTACTTTGCCCTGAAATTTACTACAGTCTTTTAACAATCTTGCCAACTCTGAAAGCATCATGAAAAAAAATAAACCCTAAGTAGCGTAGCATGTGTACACCCCTCTGCAACTGGTATTCTTCTTTAGACTTTTAATGTTGTGGTGCTGCCAGCACAGACTTCTGCACTGGACAAGGGGCTGCAGTGGTTGCCCCACAGATGCTTAATGAGATCCCCAGAAAAGCAGAAAAAGTGCACATCTGAGAACAAGCAAAGCCATTTGAAATAATGTACAAAGATCTGGCAGCGTACCGGTGGTCCGAGAAGCCCAGGGTAGCCATCAGGGCCTGGAAATCCAACAGCTCCTTGAGTTCCATTACAGCCATCCAGGCCAGGTGGGCCTCTGGGCCCTGGCTGTCCGGGGTGGCCCTGTTTAAAGAGAAAAGCAGGTATCAAGTCAGCCACAGGACTCTCAGTTACTCCACAAGCTCCACAGTGAGAGAAGCCAAGTATGCTGTCAAACTCTGGCTCCTTGTCCACTCCTTTAGCTCCATCACCTATGCTCTCATAGCTTTCCTATATACTCAGGTGTATGTGGCAGATGACAGCTCAATGTTTCCTCCCAAAAAGATCAATGCTTTAATATGATCCAAACTGAAACCAAAGGAAATCAAGCATGAAGAGATGGGATACACAAGGTACTGCAACTTCACCTTCCCTGAGTACAAAGAGGTACTAAGATGAGGCCTAGCTGTCTGCAGCTGAACTGCTACCAACAGGGAAATCATGCCAGGCCTTGGGATTCCTCAGAACAGACTGGAACCTGGCAGCCTGGCATGGCTTTCCGTATTGGAAGCTCTGCATAGGCAATGATGCTGGATTTTGGTCAACAGAGCAGAAACAGTTTCCACAGCATCACCTCTCCTGAAAGCTGCTTGGTCAAAAATAAGCAAGTCCTGGAAGAACCACACTTTGAATCTTAATTTATCATTATCACATGTTAGGCTACGGAGCAAAGAGATGACCTGAAAGACCAGAAATCCAGACAGGTCAGTAAAAAACCACCCCCCCCCAGTCCTTTTTAGAGCCAAGTATATATATTTAATGATTTGAGGGAAACTCGCCATGTGTTAAAAAATAAACTTTTTAAATTATTAGAGGAAACAACTTTTTGTCAAATTCTTATTGAGAAAATGCTCCATAGAATTCTGTTCCATTTTCATTGTTATTATAGTTGTAGGAGATAGTCTGTTAATAAGAAAGTATGAATCTAGACTGCTCTACTCACGTAATGCTAAGTCCAGAGGACTGGTCAATAAACTTATCTTTGCAATAAAGTTGTTGCAATCTGTGCCTCTCCAGACTCAGGTGATGATTTTTAGTTGCACTGGGGAAACTGAGAGAGCTTACTAGAGTGATCAACATTTTATTACCAAATGAGATGGCTATTCTTGTTTTCTCTGAAGATCTACGCTCTACCTTCCCCAGATCTGTGCCTTGGAAGCCTGACCTCGATGTACTGTACTGCCTAGGCTCCCTTTCCCTCTGTCTCCCAGTTGTATTCAGCCACTGGGAGACACAGGCAGAAGATCGGAGAGCAGGAAGAGAAAGAGCACAGGTTATTTATTTCGCCCATGCACTCCCCCGGCTATATTTCTGGCATTGGCCACATTTCTCAGCAGTCTTAGCTCCTGTTGGGAAGTCCAGTATCTTACAGGGCCCCAGGTCTTACAGGGTCCCACTATCACCATTCCTTATTGCCCCTTTGGGCCAAGGGGTGGTAAGAGCTTTGTGTTAGTTGCTTAACCAGCCATTGTTGTTTCCCTTAATCCTGCTCACACGCTTTAAATACACCTTTCACCCAACTCTATTCAGTTAACTCCTTCAAGTGTAGTGTCTATTTCTTCCTGGGATTCTGATCACCACTGTAAAATGTCCCCGCCAAACTTGCTAGGGGTTATCTCTCAGCTGGGTATCAGGGATGAATTAAGGCAAGACAGCAGGCTGGCTCTGTATTAGGGATCTTCCTTATTCCTTGGACCTTGGTTCTGTTTGACACCAAAACCTTTGCCTGGATTCTTACCTCTTGGTATTTCCATTTTTTACTTGGGGCCCAATCCTTCTGTAGTTTTCTTGCTTGAACTTCTGATATCTCCCACCTGCAGGATTCCAGGGGTACTTGTTCACTCCTTCCTACCTTAGCTGAATTCTCTGGAATTAACCTCTGACCTCTGACTTAGACCTGTCAGCCCTCTCCTGTCCAGTTGACACCATGACATGGTGGATAAAGCATGTTTTGAGCCATTTAGATTTATGTTCCCATCCCAGCTTTGCAACTCCCCAGCCTGAGCCTCAGTTTTCTCATCTGTAAAATGAGACAGATAATACTATCTCATGGGGTTGTTGTTAACAGTAAAACAAAATTAAGATTTTGTGGTAAAAACTAAACGAGACTAGGTTTCTTATGTAGGAGCTTAATAAATGGTTAGTGTTCTTCTCCCAGGAAAGTCAGCAAGGATAAGCCACGGGCTGAGCTCTGCCTCCTCTCAATTCTCAGTACCACAGCATTTCTAGCATACTGCCGTTTCTGGGTATAGCTAATGATTTTACATATGTGTGTGCCAGCTCTCCAAGAGAATGCAGCTCTTTGAGGGAGGAAACCATGGTTCTACCTAACCACAAGGGCCTAAAGACAGAATAGTAGGATCTGCTGTATTCCAGAAAAGCTATGTTCCTCAGAACCCAGATTTCAAAGGAAAAGTTTCAATTTGGTGAGTGGTACATGTTCCCTTTGAAGATATAAATCTGGTGTGTTCAGTTACAAGTCTCTAGCAGGGAAATGTTTGAGATTGACTCCATGGTAAAAGCTAAACATAAATTGCAAAGGACAACTTGAAAACTTCTGCTTCCAACTTATTTGAGCTGAAAACATTTCGATAAACATATATTTCTTGTGGGTGCCAAGAGCCCCAAATCACAGCTGTAATATCATTAAAGCCACAGCCCTACCACCCCTACTCTACGTTGTTCAGATGTTGAATATCTTGATGAATGCTTGTTTGTTCACTCTCTCAAATGGTTGTTGTGCCCCTTAGTGCATAGTCTTGGATGATCATGAAATGACTACTTGCTCATTCATGTTGAAACTGTCTACAGCTACATGACAGCAAAAATGGAAATTTGGAACCAACCCCAGTGACACATGTTAGCGATCAGCCAATATTAAGAGAGGAACCAGATTTGTGGAGTGATCCAGTTTAGTAAAATGTGTTGGGAAAGCTGATGGTTTCAGTAAAATTGCTTAATAAGTGCTGCTGAGAGTTGAGCAAAATAATTAGTCTGACTGGGTCTGTGTTTTTCTCTGTCTGAGGGAGTCCTGCCAGTCTGAGAACTGCTGCTTTTATAGGTGCGAGAGGTTGGAGCTAGTCCCCCAAATATTTTTAGAGTTCCTACTATATGCTGAATTCATCCCTGAGGTCTTTGAGGCCTCTGAGAGGAGCAGAAGACATACTCTGTGCTTTCAAGGAGTTGGATAAGACTATCACACAAGACAATCAATACCATGGGCCATATGTAATACGGAGCTAGAGCATGTGAAACAGACACCAAGGACTCCTGGGAGATTAGAAATGGAAGTAAGAGGTAACCAGTGAACAGAAGATGCTCAATAAATACATATCGAATAGCTGGGAGAGAGGGAAGGAACAAGGGAGAATAATTTCATGGAGTAACTGAGGCTTGGAGCCTGAAGCTAAAGCAATTGAAAGTCAAAAGAAAGCATACACAACCTTTGGTCAAGGGAAGGGCCAAGTGAAAGGCCAAGGGAGTGGGGACTTCTACTGGGAGCAGCACACTCATTTGGAGGAGTCTGGGTACCTGCAACTCATTCTCCCAAGCAATGAAACCCCAAAGGAGGTGATCAGTTCCTGCAAGGCCTAGGACTCTCTTGGCTACAAGTTGGAGGCAGTAGTGTCCAGCTGGACTCTGGGGCAGGTTCCAGCTCAGAACTGGAATCAGCCTCTGTACCACAGGATTCACTTCCTTCTAGCCCCTGTTAAAATAGACTGTAGGAGGAAGGGCCTAGTCGATCTGCCCGCTCCAAATCTCCCACTCATCTTCAGTGTAGCCAACTCCACAGGATGAATGGAAGGGGCAGACTCCAGTTTGCTAATTTCCCTTACCCACTGGCTCCCAGAAGATACACACTTTGAGTGGAGACTCTGGATAACATGGCCATGGGAACACAGCCATGAGGATGTCACAAAAAGACAGCCAACTGCATCTACTTATTTCCACAGTGGCCCATTTCCAGGCATTTTGAAGATTCTGCAGGTGAATAAAGTGCAGAAATCTGATGGTTGATTTGTTGATATATATAACAAATACAAGATAAGTGAGCCTTCTATTCTCCAAATCCACAAATGTATACAAGATCTGGGGGGAAAATGGATCAGATGATAATATCTTTGAGGGCAGAGCCATATGCTTTTTCTGTATTTCCATAGTAGATTCCTAGCACTTAGCGGGATCTCATGAAATATCTATAGATTGGCACAAAGACACAAAACCCCTTCCCTGATACTAGGTGATCATTTAGTATAACACAAGAAGTTGTTAAGTCTAGGGTTTACCAAACTGTGCTTTGATATGGTTCAGCTTTGATATGGTATCCTTGTTGGAAGGATAAAAGTAGGCTCTAGGACCTCCCTCAAATGCAGAAGCTCCACTTTTTCCTGTTCTATATGCTGAGCTTCGACACAAGATTTGCTTCTTCTCTTAAACAAGGTTGAAAACCACTATTATAGACAAACACAGCCCAGGCCAAAGATTAAAACATAGAGAAATGCTAAAGGACATAACTAAAAAGTGATAGCAGCAAGTTCCAAATACTGTATTTTAAACGCTGGTGAAATGTTACCATGGAATCTCCAGTGGTGGGATAAGTAAGGATACAGAGTGAAAATGGAGAAACTAAGGGATTGAGCTGGATGGAGTGGGAAAGCTCCAAACTCCCCACTTGTCTCCAGCCAAGCCAGGTCCTCAGGATGAATGGAAGAGGCTGCCTCCAAGTGATTTTCGGAGTAGTCTCTTTGTAAAAACTAAAGCGAAATTCACTCTGAAATGAGATAAGCCTAAAGGGAACATATTATTGGAAATAAATGGATCAAGACATCACTAAGTATTTTTCTAATTTCATGTACCTTCTTAATTTTCTAATGTGGCACTGTCTCCACACTTCAGAACCAGTCCCTCATCCCCAGTTAAAGCTCCCTTCAACCCACAAGACCTAAATCATTTTGGCTAAGATATTGATGGTTTCTTATGCCTGCGCATGTCCCTGCACCCCACAAACATCTGATTTAGTGCTTCCTGAAACTGAAGCCCAGGGAAACTGTGTGTGACCACTGCCCTTCAAACCTTATCACACACATCCCAACACTTGATCTTGAGCATGCTTGCATGAGACAGGATGTTGCTAAGGCCAAAATGCTTGAGCTATAAGACAGAACCTAGAAATGGTATTAAAAAGTGCCTCTGTGGACACACTCACCGGAATCCCATTGATCCCAAGAAAGCCAGGAACTCCCATGGGACCCTAAGAAAAAAGCAAGGAGAGGAATGTAAGAGACAATCCAAGTGATCTCCATTAGATTCAGTGGGTTTGTTCATGCAATTCATGACCTAACTTGTTAAGAAGCATTTTGTACTTCCCTCTCCACATTGCATCGCCTTGCTCCCTACTCCAGTTCCAAGTGATCCTTTGCCTCTACCTAAGGTCTTGGACATGTCTGTGTACTGAGACCAGTTCTTATATTAGGCAATGTGGTGTAAGACCTAAAATAAAGGCTCAATATTACATGTTATCTTGACATCTGATAACTGATGAAAACTGGGGGTCCTCAAATGGCCTAACCACAAGTTTCCCTCTCTACTCTGCTCCCATAGATAAGGTCTGCTAGGCAAATGACCCTCCTTATCAAACAGACCAGGTCCTGAGTCGTGGGTTTCAGTTCCCTGCTGGCCCAGTGAATTATTCAGACAAGCCAATCACATCCTCCCTCAGGAATCGAGGGGTACCTCATCCTCTTGACACTATAAACTCTGCCTCCCAAAGTCCTTTCTGGTTCATTCTGTTCCAGAGTGCAACCCCCGTGTGGCCCTGCATGGTATGTGGTGTGCTCCTCCCCGTTCCTGTGAGTGTATATGACTGATAAACCTGTTGTCGATCTCTTCCATTCAGTATCAGGTGTCATGTCTTCAGCCATCCCCAGAACCCATGGGTGGGAATCCCTCTCTCACCAATGGGGTGAGTAGGAGGTGATTAAAATTGTCAGAGAACGTAAACTGAGCTGTTAAACTCAGCTAGCCAGCACCATGACATGATCAATCTCCTTTCTTGCATCTCTTTCCCTATATTTATGGCCCAGATTGCTTCTAAGTATTCTGACCCCTTGTTTCCCGTTCTCCTTGCTTAGATTCCTGACCTCTCCTGCCCAGCTGATTGGACTTCTGACCCATGCCCAGTTCAAACCCACATGACTTCCTATCACAGTGAGTCCACTTGTCCAGCAAACAGCTAATACATGCACTTTATGGCTTGCTTGCCATGGGAATCTCTCCAGAAATTAGCTGATCCATTAGCAGCACATTACCTAGCCTTTCTCTTATTAAAGTATGTATCCTGGTACCAAGGTATTCAGGATTAGCATTATTTCCACAAATGAGCAGAACTGAGATTTAGAACCTTTCACCTTCATTCTTGTGGCCCACAAGTCAAAGGAAAATCAAGCTTTGATGCTCTTACCTTATCTCCTTTTGGTCCGTATGGTCCCAGAGGGCCTGGGGAGCCCCTTTCTCCTTTCAACCCTGATAAACCACTCGGGCCAGCAAATCCTTGAGGACCTGTTGGGCCTTGAATTCCAATTGGTCCTGGTCGCCCCTAAGATGGACAGAAGTGCAATTAGTCAACAGAGGCCTTAACATCAACACTTCCCATTTTCCCATGCACAAAGAACACTATCATCACTTCACTAAATAATTTTGGCTTAGAGATCTGTGAAGCATGCCAAAGTTCCAGACACAGATCAGAAAAGGCTATTTTAGGGGCTTCTAAGCTTATTTGGACAGAACTTATTTTATAAGCACATTTAATAAGATTCATGTGCACCAAGATCCTTCAATTTTGTACTTCTTAGGAGATTAGTTATTCAGGCTGGATAATATTGTCCTCTTCCTAGTTAATGCCAGGCCATCCATCAGATTGTCAAAATAGTGAAAGAACAGAACGCTGGAGAGCATCGTGACATTTTATAACTCACATCCAAATGGCCAACCACACACTCTCAGTGAAATCCAGAAATGGCTGTGCCTAAAGAACACTACCTCAGGGGTCCAGAGAAAGGAGAACCCAGAAACCCATGGGCTGATCAACCTGTCAGAGCTCATCTTTGTTGGCAGATCCCAGGACTCCATCACCGCAACTGGAAACAGGTGCTCACAGGGAAAACACACACACACACACACACACACACACACACACACACACACACACACACACACAGACACACTGTTTATTTACTCCCTTCCTCTCTCTCTCTTTTTCCCTCTACCCCCACCATCTGTACAGTGTTGAATATGCAAAATCCAAGGAACCCGAGAATATCCATTAAGTATCAATTATGATAGCAAGAGGGAGCAGCCTGAGGATTTTGAATGCCCTAGTTATAAAGTGTCTGTGACAATTAAGTCTGAGAGTTCAGGCTGACATTTTAAAGCTGACCGAGACAGAGAATTAACCTCAGTGGGTGCAGCACAGGCAGGCTAGTCTATCATTTAGAACAAATCCCAGTAGGGACTGAATTTTCTTGGCAGAAAAATGAAAACCATTAGTAATGTGCATTACCTCTCAGAGAACACAACACCGTACCAGGTAGAAAGCCTATTTTCATAAATGCTTCCCATCTCTACCTCTCGGCCCCTTTACTGACTGTCCGCAATTTCCTACAGATCTATAAAAAACTCTGAGAAAAGCCCATTAAATATGCCCTTTCATATTCCCCTTCAAGATCTACTTTTTAAAAGGCTGAAAGCAAGACAGATGCTGTATGCGACAGCTAGCCATGTACTGGAGATGCAAGTGGCCACCAGCTGTGTGGGGTCTTTGGAGTAAAATTTCCAGTGTCAATCAGGCCCACGAAGATCTAGGACTCTGGCAAAGAAGTAAATGATGTTCTTCCCAAGGAGATGCAATTCTCTGGGGGCACCACACACCACTCAACCTTCCCTAACACCCAACATGCAGCCTATAAAGGATGCCTGGCTGCAGACTGCTTAATGGGCTTATTGCTGGGAATGATGGGGTGGGCGGTGATCTTTCACTTTTTATGCTCTTACTTCCTGCTGGAATTTTGTTTACAATGATTCTGTTATTTATTATCTTGTAAATTTTTACAAAAAAAATACATACACATATATGAAACTAAAAAGAAAAAGAACAATACTTAAAAAAAATAGTGCTAGGGTGTTGTTGAGGATTAACAAAGAAGTCTAAAACATGGGCCTAGCTTTCAAGACTAATGTCCATAAAACCATAGCAAACAGTACAGTTCCGGAAGAGAGCATAAGTGCTGCAGGAACGCAAAGGAAGGGTTGGCCACGGAGGGTTTGCGGAATGTTTAGCATTCTATCCATGCCTGGGGGGAGTCATGGGCTACACTGGAAATACTGAGTGGGTCCCAACTGAAGTGGGCCTGGAAAGCAAGGCAGGAAAGTTGAAGACTTCATGTGGTAGGCAATAGGGAACCCTGAGAGGTTTGGGGACAGGGGAGGGATGTGAGGAGGCTGTGTTTCAGGGCTGAAACTCATCAGGGAGCATTCAGGAGAACATGTGTGTGTCAGCATGAGGCCAGGGCAGCATGCCTGAGGCTGGAACAAGGGAGACAGATAAGAACCAGCTGTTAGGGGAGGAGGAGACTGGTTGGTGGGAGGATAGGGGGCAGGAGGGGTTTGCTGAGGCCATGTTATTACTAGCAGAGAGGATGCAATCAGGGCTCTGAATGCTTGACCCAAATCTGAGCCCTGCCCAGTGCTTTCCTGCATCAAGGAAGGGGAGGTGGAGAGCACGATAAACCATTGACCAGCTACTGAGAGAGCAGATTGTGGTATGGCCCGTTTCCATCTTGCTCACATCACTCGAACCTGAGCAGTCCCTGGCATGGGCACACGGGCTGGCACACTCCAGCTCTGGTGTCTTGCCTTTGTGAGCACACGCTCAGCAAGAGTAAGCAAGGAGACTCAGGAGTGAGGCAATTCTAGGGCTGGACTTAACAAGAGATCTGATTCCATCCAGAAAAGGCAGGGTTCCATGGCCCACTCCCTTTCTCTTGGCTGAGTGGGCATGCTGAATTTGCCACAGTTGTATAGCCGACTCCTCCGTTCCTGCCAGAGGACTTAAAGTGAGCCTCTTAAAGAACTCATAGATTCTTTCAATTCTAATTCCTTTTCCAAAGAGGAATTTGAAATGGCATCCCTCGGAGGAACGTGTACTGGCCCCAGCTAGAAACCTCTCAGACTGCACTAAGGGCCAGAAGCAGGGCCTGTAGGCTGTCTCAAGGCCTCTGAGGCACTGCTGGCCCTGTGTGGTGCCAGGCCCTTCTGGACCCTGCAGTCATAGGATATGAGACAAAGAGTCTTCCCACCCACTGAGGTTCTTTTTCATACAGTGGCACAGAGCATCATGAACTAAATGAAGATGGCAAAGGAAAATAATGAGAGAGACATGTTTTTTGGGGGGGTTGTTTTGTCAGCCATCTTTAGACATGCTTACTCTTTGCTTATAGCTGTATGATCTTTTATCCTCATCTCCAATGTACAGGGTTTCTGTCACAGTGCCCAGTGTACTGGTGAAGCTTAATACTAAATCAGTGATGAACTGTTTTTTTGTTGTTTTCCTCAAAAAAAGCTATGAATGGCACTTTTCATAATGGCCAGCAGAGGTCAGTCTGAGAACACAGTGGCAACATGAGCAGGTGGGTGTGTGGGTCTCTCCCACTACAGAGAAAAAGAAATCAAACCAGTGACAGAGAAGTCATAGAATGTTCGAGCAGGAAGGGCCCTTAGAGACCATTCCATTTAGGTGCTATTTTATACATTTGCGAAAAAAGAGGCAAAGTGAAGGGGAAGGACTTGTTTAGGTCACACAGCTAGTGAGGAATGGTGTGGGACGGGACTTAAACCAGACCAGTGTTTGCCAGTGGCAGATGTCCTAGGGGGTCCTTGAGGCTGCCTCCCCTCAGCGCCGGCCCGCCTCTGAGACTGTCCCCATCAGTAGGCTGCAGCAGCCAGATGCTCACACATCATTTCTTTCTTCCTAACTCTGATCATTTCACAGAACCAATCTGAAACACCATCAGTTTGGACTGCTAGCAGAATTTCAATGGGCTTGGACCAATGCCCTGTCCTGATACATGCCATTTATTTTGGCAAATAGACCCAGACAGGGCAGAAGGGACTCCTCCAAGTCTTTCCAACAAGCTCTCCTGCCTCCATCTGCTCAGGATTTTAAATACGCACATCAGGGTCTAAGTCTCAAGCGAATGAGCTGGGACTTGTGCCTAAGGCCAGGATCTGCAGGTTCACAATTGCAGCCCAAGCTGGCTGCCTCCTGCTGACTACAGAAGGTTGGGGTTAGCATGCAGTTTAAGGTCATCTTAGTTCAGACCACACCCACAACCCCCACCCCAGATAAGTGGGGTAACAGACCCAGAAAATGTGTAAGAATATAAAGTAGTACACACATGCAGAAATAGCATCTAAGAATCTTAAAAGCGCATGTCTCAGGTTAGGTAGGACTGTGAAACTGAGAGGGGGTTGACTTTTCATTACTAGGCCCCTTTTTGTCTTTTCATCCCTCTCTCAAGGTTCCAGTGTCCTTCTCCTATAAAATTAAAATTTATTCCTAAGAAAGAATCTGAAACTCATTCCCACTGAGGCATAAGTGACTGACAACAACTTAAAGCTGTACTTCTCCCCGGGGGGATTTGTATTTTAATGGAGAGCAAAGCATCAAGCTAGCGGATGCAAACGATATTTATGAAGCAAAGAAGGGAAAAGGGGTGTGCATAGGCTTTCCTAAGGACCCAGCTATATTGTAGGAGGTGGTGCAGTGCTGTTAGGTGGTATCATGGTGCAGGCTCTGGAGTCAAACAGACCCGGAGTCAAATCTCCTTATTGCCATTTAACAGCTATGTGACCTTGGGTAAGTGACTTAACCACTCTGAGTTTCTAGGACTTTGAGCAATAATAGCTCTGGTGTGGGTTATTGCCACCATTTGAGTGAGTGAATGAATGTAAAACACCTGGCAGATAGCATGAACGTATCAGTTCCCTTTCCTCTTCAGGTATGATTTATGGTAAAAGAATGGAGAAGTTACGATTGGGTACTTAATGTTCCTTCTCTTATATTTAAGTGGGAGATACACGGATATCATTAAGAAACTCTCTTTGGGGCAGAGATGTGTGCCCGGGAATGAATGAGCATGTATGCGAGCACCCCACATCTGTGAGAGTATTTCCCCTCTTACTTAGTGCTGGTGTCCTGGCTCTCTTTGGTACTTGGCTCTTCAGTGTCTGCTCATTCTTCTAAAGGAACCTCATCTACATGCTAATAACTCCCCAATTTGAACTTCCAGCCCAGATTTCTCTTCTCAGTGTACCAGATCCTTATAGCCAATGGCTTACCAGACTTTTCCACCTGGATATTCTAACCCAAACTGCACAAGACCAAAGCTTAACTCATCTTCTCCCCAATCCCATACTCTAAACCAGCTCTTTCCTCATGAGTTAATGGAACTAACTGAGTAAATGGCAGTCCATCCACAAAGTTGATCAAGCCAGAAATGAAAACCTCTCTCTTCCCCTCATCGTCCACATGCAATCCACCAACAAGGACTGTCAATTCTACCTCCAAAATATAACTCAAATCTGTCCATTTCTCTCTATCCCTATGGTCTTAGTTCAGGTCTTCCTCATTTCTCCCCTAGAGTGTTACTATAGCCTCCCAGTTTGTCTGCCATCTTCCAATATTGCTTTACTCTCTCTTAGCATCCTGCCCCAGGGCCTTTATACATGTCACTGCTCTCCTAGCTAGCTCCTATTTATCATTTAGACTCCAATAAAGATATCAGCTCCTCTAAGGAGCCTTCCCTGATTATCCCCACCCCACAGTATGGGCTAGGTTGCCTGTTTATGTCTATACCCTGCAACAGACTGAGCTCCTTGAGGACAAGGCCTGTGTCTTACTCCCCACTGAATCACCTGTGCTAAGTACAGTGTCTAGTACACAATGGGTGCTCAGTAAATGTTTGCTGAATGAATGAAGAAATGAATGAATGAATATATGCACTGAGAAGCCCGTGCCGAGGTACAGCAATATCTTCTTTGGAAGTCTAGATAGCTGCAGTAGAGTGCAATCAAGAACCATCTGATCACAGAACCACAGCAAAGAGAGCTACATAAGACTTAGGAAAACATCCAGTTTAGGATGGAGAAGCTGAAGCCCAGAAAGGGAAAGGGACATACCGAGGTTCATACGGTATCAACTCTAGACATATCACAAGAGGAAGGGAGTGGATGTGGCAGCAAGACGAGAGACACAGATCCCAGTGAGGAGGCTGTGACCTCCTGAAGATAAATAACAGTGACCTGGACTAGGTTCATGGCAGTGGAGACAGGGAGAAGACAGATTTGAGAGATAATTTCAGAGAGTAAAAATGGTAAGACTTGGTGCTAGATTGGAATTGGTGGGTAAGACGGAGGGGAGTACAAAGGGTGACTCCCAGGTTTCTTGACTGGGCAACTGAGTGGACCTCTTCATTGACATGTCCTGTTGGAACAAACAGACACAACCATCCATTGAGCCCTACACTCCACTCGCCTAGTAACAGCACTAATGGGCAGCCTTGTCTGCAGAAGTAAATAAGGGAGAAAGAACATCAATAGGTGAAGAATAGGTCTAGAGTATGGCAGACAAATATCAAACACATACAGATCCATTTTGTGGCCCAGGAAGCCCTGGTTCAGCTTGATAATATTAGCACCATCTACAATTTTCCACCAAGGGCAGTGACCCTGCCTGTCTACCCCCCAAAATGTGATTGGCGTCTAGAAAAGAGAGAACCCCGCAAATTCTGTGTCCGCCACAGCTAAGAAGCAGTATCAGAGGCTCACCTTCAACACCCAAATGAAAACACGTCTATTTTCTAGTTCTTAAGCTATAATCAGTGTTTGAAACAGCCGGCTCAGGCATGAAGACATGCGTCTACATGTTTTGTTTGCAAACACACACTCACACACACACCCCCATTACATTGGCTGTTGTCAGCATGTTAAAATTTTGGAAAGACACCTCCCAGAGCGATAGTTAACTCTTGCTAGGCAACACTCTGCATCCCTCCTTTCTGCCTGTTTACTCACATTTCTCTTCTAAAATGTAATATTGACTTTTTTTTTTTAACCAAGCACTTACTAAGTGCCATCTCCTTTAATCCATCTCCAATAGCCCTAAGAGGCAAGTAAGCCTCACGTTACAGATGAGGAAACTGAAATACACAGAAGGTAAAGAATTTGCATAAGGTCACACATCAAGCAATTGGTGAAGCTAATTTTGGCCATACCGAAGCCTCTGCTTCTTCTACCAAGCTACACAGCCTCTGTGTTGAATAATGCTCTGAATGCAGAAACCCAAACCCACATGAAGAGCAGCAGTAAGAGCTACTCTGGGCAGAAAATATTGTTATTTTCATTGATACCAGAACACTTTATCTCAATTTGCCCAATCTTTTCACTGGAAGAGGTACTATTTAATAGAAACTCACTTAATGAAATTAACAAATTGTCATAAAAGGCACTCAAGGAATGGCACTCCCTAGAACTTAAAAAGATGGGAGATTTCTTCTTGTTTAATCATCACCCCCTCCGATTCCTCCTCCTCCTCCTCCCCCTCCTCCTCCTCCCCCTCCTTCTTCCTCCTCTTCTTCTACTTCGTCTTCTTCTTCCTTGAGTGTTCCACAATTAAAGTGGCCTCTTTAATTGGCCTGTGGGCAATAGACAGTTTACTAGGCTCTTGTAGACAAATTCTGATATGCTATGAGTCCCTAATGCTAGCATATTAAGTTAGGGGCAAAAAAGGGAATATAGGCACAGTATACTAATTTGATGATCATTGTGCTGAGAAGAAATTGGAGAATTTTGTCTTTAAACATGTTATATTTTCCCTTGCCCTTGGGGAATGCCAATAATTGTTAAAATAGGATGAAGCAGAGATGTCTGCTAGCTAGAGGCAAATAAGTTGACGAAGATTTTTTAGTTCTCCCTTTTCTCTATGACATGTCCATAAAACTACATCAGAAACCAGAACAAACTTTCTTTTTGTGATAATATTAGAATTTGGAAGTGTAAGAAGCAAAATCAAATGAAATTGTAAATATGACCAATATTTGGCCGCAAAAATAAAAACAGAACAACCAAACACTTCTGTAACCATTGCAAATAGTTGAATGAGCCCCTATAGGCCTTCAAGTGGGCACCAGTCTATACAAAGAGCCCCAGCATACCACGAAGTGTGTACCGAGTTTCCAGACTGCACGAAAAAGTAAATACAGCTCCACTTGTGACGAATTTTACCTAAAACTAACATACGAGTTGGAAAAACTTGAAATACTTTATTTGCTATAATTTTTTTTCCTTCTTAGGATCTAGAAGGGCTACTTGTGTGTAATTTGATGGCACAGGCCTCTTAAGAAAGCCTTCTGATAAACTAGGGTTGATGTTGCCTTTGCCTCTCAGAAGATTCTCCTGTGTAAAGCAGAATTACAAGACTTAGGTTCTATTCCCTGCTCTCACTTTCTAACTGTATGATCTTGAGAAAGCCAATGAACCTCTAGGCCTTTGTTTTCTCATCAGCGAAATGGGGATATTACTTGCTTTACCTATTTGCTGGGTTGCTTTGAGCATCAGTTAAGACAATGCATGTAAAAAGGGGCTAAGGGTTCATTCCATTGACAAAGCTTTACTTTAGGGGAAAACTCTAATAATCAAACTCCTAATTTTCAAAAAAACCCACCTAGTTTGCTGGGCACATAAGGCAGTAAGCCCTTAAATGAAAAAAGGTTCATGAGGAGGAGGTTTCAGTAGAAAACATTTAAATGAAATGAAGAGCAGAATTTACAGCTGTGAAAGGTAGGGGCAAAGTGACTGTCTAGCACAGGATTCTCATTATAGTTTAAAAATGATTGGACCTACACTATTATCCTATTATTGTAGTTTTTAAAAAGTGGTTTATTTTAAAATGCATGGTTTAATTACAACCCGAAGACAATCTTTTTCTTTTAGTTTTTCTAGCAAAACATAGCCATGGTTTTATAATAAAAATCAAAGGGAAACAGGACTTGCCAGAAATTCACTTTACAGCAATTTTTGCAGTATTTTATCCATTCCATTAGATAAGGGATACTTGCGGCATTTTTCTCTGACATAATAAACTACCCACCATTCATATACTGTGTAAGCTTTGGTCCAGTACTGAGCTGGTATGAGCTGATTCCTTCTGGATCAATGTTGGAGTCTCTGGTGAGAAGCCATCAAGTTTTGGGAGTGGGAGGTAATAGGAAGTAACCAACTACTGCTCCTTAAACAGAAGAAAAAGAAGGGTAGCATCGAGGAAATTTCCTGCTAGGAGCTCCTTGCCAAAGAACTCAGGGAGCTCTGGAAGGGGAGGGGAGCACAGGGAATGGAGAGGAACAACTTACTCACATAGTCTCAGTGCTGTTCTCGTGCAAACCCACACCCCTGTGTTCATTTAGAACCAGAGGAGTATTCATATCCACACCCATGCAGATAAAGAGATACACATTCCAAGCAAAATGCATATGCCCACAGGCACAGAAGTCTGCTAAAATGGTAGGGCCCGCTGGTACTCTGGCATAACCCACCATACACCTCTCAGCCGGCAATGGATTTGAATTCAAGAAGATGGGATGACTTACAGCTCCCCCTGCCAGCTGTATGTAGTAGTCTCTATAGACAAGTAAAGCCATCTCACAGACACAGGCAGGCCAAAAAGGAGATGAGAAGGGGGTCTGGAGGGCGAGGGCTCCACATTTCTGATACGTTTTCCTTTTACATGACGGACAATTGGAAGCTAAGATGAAATGAAGCTCTGTGTGCAACAGGAAAGATGGGCTGTAGCAGTGGTTGCAGCTGTGGTACAGATGAAAAGTAGAAGCTCCAGAGCCATCGGTCACATCAGGAATAAGAGCTACAAGCTCGCATTGGAGAAGTGCTTCAGATTTCAAAGTGTTTGCACATCCATGACTCCATTTAATGCTCATAATAGCCCTATCATCAGTGTGCTAGGGACTGTAATTGAGGCCCAGAGGTTAACTAACTTGTCCATGGCCACACAGCTTATGAGTAGCAGAGCCATACCTTCTTATTCCCAGTCTAATGCTCTTTCCGCTACTCCTTTTATAAAGTGACAGGTCAATTCCAGGTCAAAAATTCCCACTAGAAGGTCATGTAACTCCACCAAAAACCCTGGTTCTGGACATTATTAAATCCTCTTGGTTCTTCCCTGCATCCTTCTTGCTGCCCAGTGACACCCTTACTAACCAATTAAGTAGATGCACAAAGGACACAGAACTCAAGTCAATCTACTTGGTCCCCTAGCAAATCATCAATTCAGTAAACATTTATTGAGTGCCTACTATGTGCCAGCCATGGTACTACATGTTGGGAACACAGAGGGGAATGTAACATGGGCCCTGCCCATGAGCTCTCAGTCCAAGTCAGAAAGATGGGTTATGTATGCGCATGAGTATACCATAACGCAGGGGAAGGCAGGAGGGATATGATTCTGAATGCAAGGACTGTCGATAGGTTTGTCTTAGTGAGAGGAGGACTTTTTATCCTCCAGACTAGAGGGTGGAGGGGCATGTGTAAAGAAAAAGACCCAGGACAAGTTCTGGTAAGTAAGAGAGAAGTGGAGATAGACCATTTCAAATTGACCTCAATTTCCTCAATAAATGTAGGAAGTGAGGTCACAGATAGAGAGTGAAGGTTAGTTGAGGTTGAGGATGACTGGAAAGTGCTGGGAGGAGACCCTATGGAGGACATGGCAGGAAGTCAATTGTTAGAAAAGTGTGAAGGGCTGCCAAGCAGCCCTAAGCTCTGCTGACACTAGAGAAGATGTTTTTGTGGGGGAGGTTTTCTTAAACAATACTTGGCAGCCCAGGAACAGGAGCAGACAAAGCAGGTGGTGGGGTTTTCCAGGGTTGGGTGCTGGCAGCTACACCAGAAGTCCTGAGGGTGAGAATGGGGGTGAGGGAGAGGGATAGGTCCAAAAGGAGGCCCATTGTCGACATAACTGATCTTGGGGTCCAGGCTAGAGAGTGAGCCAGAGGGGAGCTAGCAATCCCTGATAAACAACTGATTTACTAGAAAATTTGGCCTTATTCAAAGTGAGAAGTCTGAACTACTTATAGATATGAATTATGTACAGCATTTAGTACTTGAGTCAATGCTGTCAAGACAAATCTGGAGCCAGAGAGAGCAACCTGGGGATCCACATGTGGAGAAAATCCACCAGACTCTTAGCAAAGTCATGCCACATCTACCCTAGACTGAAGACCTTGTAGCTTGATCTAGTATCCAACTCAAAGGGAGATGGTTTAGGCTGATGCAGAGATAATGGTGCCAACTCCCAGGTCAGAGTCAATGGCATGTGTAGGGAGGAAAGCAGACAGCTCACATGTTTACAGCTCACTGAAGACTCACATTTTATCAGAGTTCTTGGTCCTCTGTACATTCCCCACTTTCACAGTGTCATTTACATTTTTGTTATATCTCACTCTGCCCAACTGTTCCTTTAGAGATAGTAGCAATGAAAGCACTTAAAACAATTATCTGGTCCCCAGAGAAAGCAGAGCTAGGGATAAATCAGGAAACTATTTTGAGAGGAATCCAGGTGGGAAATCGGGGAGGGAGGAAGTGGCAGCTGGAAAAGGAAGCAAAACGAGCCAAACCCTAGGATGAGGGGGAGAAAAAAGAGATGAACAGGGAGCTGGGCAACCAGGGGCCTGGCTTGTGGAGGTTAACTGGGCAGGAGGCCACATGCTCCCCTTATCTCTTCATCCATCACCACTTTTTTCATTCTCTGGTTTTATGAGGATTTTAAAAGCTTCTAGATCTGGTGCTGGCAATCTTTCAGAAAAAAGTTAACAGAAAATTCTGTAGAGATAAAGTCCCCAGTGAAACCCGCCATAGCCAAGAGTAGGGACAATTTTCCCCTAAAGCTGAGTGGTAAACAAACCTTCAAGTACTTTCCCTTTCAAGTCTTTGAGTCTTCAGGTCCTTTGGCCTGAGAAGCTAGCAGCTAATCGCTTCTCTTGACTTGTTGACTGACAAAGGAGCTTTCTTTGCTAGTCCAGGTTCAACCAGTCTCTGGAACCCAGGAAAAGAAAAAAAGGGAGGGGGTGTAATGGGGGGGGGAAGCTCTAGTAAGTCCACCTGGGAGAGGGAAGAGCTCCCAAAGGCAAAGCAAAGGAGCACGATTAGGGGAAAGGTGTGGATCAAGGTACAGCAAGGTTAGCTTTCAATGAGCACTGCCAGGTCGGCTGTTCCAGGGCTCAGAGGAATGTTCCTATCCCCTTGGGACCCTACTCTGGGAACCCTCTCTTCCTCTCCCTTATATCTTCTGGACTGGTTGCTTTCCCTTGGTCTTCAAAACATGCTCTGGTCTGCCTGATACTAAAAAACAAAACCAGCAAAATCTTCCCCCTCACCCCATGACCACCCCATCTCTCACCACTCTTCCAGAACAAACTTCTTGATAGACTAGACAACACTCACTGCCTCCACTGCCTCTTCTACCACTCTCCCCAACTCCTGGCAATCTGGGGCTACCAACTCCTCCTGCTTGAAAGCACTCTTTGGGAAAGTAACCAGTGACCTCTCCTAAATTCTAATCCCATAGACCTCCTTGGCAGCTTTTGTTATTGCTGAACCCTCTTTTCCCTTCTGAAACCCTCTCCTTGGCTTTCACTACACTGTACTATGGGCTCTTCGGTCTTTTATCACCTCGCAGTCCTCTTCACTGGCCCCTTCCATTCTGCCCAAAGGCTCTTGCCTCTCTCTTGGTGAGTTCATCCACATCCTACACCTTCTACCACCTCCTCTATAAAGATGAGACACCACTCTAATCTGTTTCTCAGGTCATGTTGATTTCTTAAATCCATGTCCACAACACTCTTATTGGTCCCCAAGGGGACCAATAACCAAAGCCTAGCTCAGTCCCTCATTAGCTTTCACCTGGATAATGACAACAGCCTCTGGAGTTCTCTCTGTGCCCAAACGTTGCTGCAATCTATCTAACATTCTGGACAGTAATCTTCCTAGATCTGATCCTATAGTTCCTCTGCTCAAAAACTGTAAATAACTCCCTATTACTTTCAAAATAAAACTCATACTCCTTAACTAGGCATTGAAAGACCTTCCCCATTCAGCTCCCACCTGTCTTTGTAGGCTTATTTTCTACTAAGCAGTCTACCTTCCCCAGACCCCAGTGTAATATCTCCTTGCTGAAACTTAAATCTATCCTATACTCTCTCACCACCTGGCTTCCAACCAAGTGGTTCCCTGCCAAAAATAGAACCCTCTCTCTCTTCTAGAACTCTCTACCAAGGTTCTATCGTTCAGAGCTCGGCTCAAATCTGACCTCTCCCCAAAAGATTTCTCAGACTTCACTGGTTGGAGTTATTATCTCCCTTTTGATAACAATTTTAAAAATATTTTGTTTGGAATTCATCTGTAGAGAGCTGAGTTAATCCCACCCCTCAGTTCATGGCAAAATATCATCATTAGTCCATATAAGGCCTTTCTTTTTATTTTGTCCTTTTATTTCATCCAAATCTCCACTCTCATTCTTGTCCCTTCACGTGAACCTTTTCTAATATATTTGATGGAAGTCCAAGATATATATGCTTGTTGGTGTGTGTCTATTTAAATATAGATCTCATTCTAGTTCTTATTTTTTCACGAGAATGTTTTCAAAATCTATATTGGTATTTGCACAACTACTTTATTGCTTCTAACCCTTGTTAGTATACATAGTATGCAGTCACCACACTTTACATGTATATTCCCCCACTGATGGACACGTAGTTTGCCTCCAATCCCTTGCACAAATGATTCTGTAATAAATATCATTATTAGCATCCCATTTTAGAACTATGGTGAGGTTCCCCAGGATACATAGTCAGGAGTGAGGCTGCCGGTTTGTAAACATATACATGCTTACTATCAATAAGTGCCATCATACTGCTCTCCAAAAAGCTATACCAGTTTACACTCCCATCAGCAACAAATGAGGATTCCTTTCTCCCCACATGCTCAGAAACACTTGGTGCTATCTGACTTTTTGATTTTTATCAATTGGATGCATATAACTTGGTATCTCACTATTATTTTAATTTGTATTTCTCCGAATATGAGTGAGATCTATCATCTCTTCATATGCTTGTTAGCCAATCCAGTTTTCCCTTCTGTGAGTGTCCATTCTGTGAATATGTTTTCTTCTTTTTTTCTATTGTGTTTTCTGCCTTTTTATGGTTAATTTACCAGAGTTCCTTGGACATTCTAGATATCAATGCTTTGTCAGTTTTCAACATTGCAAATATCTTCTCTTAACCTATCATTTGTCTGTTAACTTTGCGGTGTCCCTCATTGAATTGAAAGTCTTAAGTTTGATGTAGTCAAATTCATAAATTTTTTTAGCTTATGTTTTGTACTTTGGGGTCTTATTTATGCAGTCCTATCCCATTTCAAATTATAAAGATATTTTCCTTCATTTATAGTTTCCCCTTTCACATTTAGGCTTTTAGTCTACATGGAAGTCACCTTTGTATGTGATATGGAGTAGTAATCCAGCTTTATTTTTCTGCATAGAGCAGTGCTTCTCCATCATTTCATGTCATGGCACAGAGAGAATATGGAAGTATGTGCTCAGCATAATGTGGTAAACTGATGGGGCTGCTCATGGCCAGAGGTGGAGGCCACCAGCTTAGGAGCTGTGGCCACTTTAGGCCCTGCCTGGACATCCTAAAGTTCAAGGAGAGCAATAGTTCTACACCCTTAGAATCCATTTGTGGCAATCAGTGTGACACACTGATTGGGAAGCTCTGTCCTGTTGATTCACTCTTTCCAGTACCAAACAATCCATCCTTCCCTTGCTGTGAGATTGCATTGATATTATTATCATCTGTTTCTGAGCCCTATATTCTATTCCTTTGGTTTATTTGCCTTTTACTGTGCCAGTGCTACAGTTTTTTATTGTTATCATTATTATGTCTTTGCAGCATGTCTCAAACTGTAGAAGGGCAAGTCTCTCATCTGTTCTTTTTCAAAATTGACTTTGATATTCACAGACACTTATTCTTCTATATACATTTTAGAATATGTTTTTCAAGTTCCTTAAAATGGTGGTATTTTGATTCGAACGGCATTGAATTGATAGACATGGGAAAAACTGACATCTTTACAATGATAAGTCATCCCCTCCAGCAGTATGGTGTATCCCACCATTTATTCAGGTCTTTTATGTTTGTTAGTAGAATTTAAAAATTTTATCTGTAAAATATCCAATATACTCGTGGTTAGGTGAATTACTAACAAAAAAGATACATTACAGATTTTCTTTTTTATTGTTGTTACTGTGAATGGTGATTTTACATACAGAACTTTGTACCCCTATTATTATATTCAGAATGAGCATTGAACTAGAATTCTATGTGTAAGGCCCATTTCCCTAATTGGGCTTGGAGCATGTAAAGACAGGTCTTTGGTTCATCTTTCTTTCCACTACTGTGCTTTGGCATAGTAGGTGCTCACTTAATATTGATTGACCTGCATTGAGGGGACTGTGAAGTACTTCAGAATGCTTTGGAAATTACCTCCCATGTAATTGTCTGACAAAAGTGCCATGTGATTCTCATTTAAAAATAAACAGCCATGTTACTTCAAATTAGATACTGGAGGAAAGAGAGGGAAAGAGGAAAAACAGATTACTAACTAATGTATAGTTTTGACTTTCGAACCATGATAATGTTTTATATACCCCCAAATTAAATTAAATTATGAAAGATAGAGGAGGAAGGACCTCTGAAATTGAATAGAAATGAAAAAAAAAGAGTTAATTGTGGTAGGTGATAACCGGGAGGGAACATATGGGAGACTTTTGGAGTGATGATAATGTTCTAAATTTTGATCTAGTTGTTGATTACATGGCTGTGTTAACTGTAAAAATTCTTTGTGTTGTACACGTATGATTTGGGCACATTCGATATATAATATATAATTTAAAAGTTGTAAAAAATAAAAAACGAGACGTTGTAGGTGGTTCACAAGCAATATAAATGTATATAAAATACTTAATACAGTGTCTGCACATAACAATAACATCTAGCATTTACTGTATATCACTCCTGTGCTAAGCACCTTGTAAAGATGGTCTCATTTAATGCTCAGAAAAGTCTTATGATGGAGGTACTATTATCATCCACATTTTATATATAAGAAAAATGAGGCAAAAAGAGGTTAAATTACTACTCATAGTCATACAGTTGGAAAGTGGGAGAAGCACTATTCACACTCAGGCTTCTGTACTCTTAACCACTATGCCGAACTGACATTCAGGAAATAGTACTATTATGATTCACTGTGAGATATAGATATAGATATAGACATAGATATATCTCAAGCAGGCACTATATGTTATATATATTTCACAGTAAGTATATATATATATACATACACACATATATACATATGTATGTTTTTTATAGCTTAGAACCCTGAAACAAAAGCACCTTCTGACCACGTCCGTTTCAGCTACAACATCCTGGTGAGGGGTGCTCTGTTGCACCTTAGCTGCCATCATTTCTAAGGGGCTCAACCTGGAAGCTCTGGAGAAGAAGAGTTCTAGCTCTTGTTGTCTTCTGTCAGATTGTTCTACCGCTCCTTCCTACCTCCTTTTCAAAATGATGGGTCACAATAGAATCATTTTTTTTTAATAAACTTTTTATTTTGGAATAATCTTAGATTTATAGAAAAGTTGCAAGATAGCAGAGAGTTCCCATATACTCCACACCCCCATCACCTGGTTTCCCCTAATGTTAACATCTTACATAACTATTGTACATTTATCAAAACTAAGACATCAGCGTTGGTATGATACTATTAACAAAACTCCATACTTCATTGAGATTTCATCAGTTTTTATACCAATGCCTTTATTTGTGCTGGGATCCAAACCAGGATACATCATCACATTTAGTAAAATGCATTAATTTTTTAAAATCATGGTAAAAATGCGTAACATAAAATTGACCATATTAATCAATTTTAAGTGTACATTTCTGTGGAATTAAGTATATTTACATTGTTGTGCAGCCATCACAACCATTCATCTCCAAAACTTTTCATCTTCCCCACGTGAAACTAGTAAAATGCATTTTTACAACAACAAAAAAACCCTGAAGTCCAGAGTAGCTGGAGCCAACAAGAAACACTGACCCCTTTGCAATTAACAACTACATTGTAACAAGACCAGACAAAGAGGTTTGTTTATATGGAAACCATGGAAACAGCTAAGTATGAGCAGTACATATAGGAAACATCTAGATTGGGTTACTGATAAACTCTCTTAATAAACAAAAACTTTGGCAATGTAAAGCTAAGCAATCCCCATTTGAGTGAAATCCATAGCCTGAACAAGAAGCTGCAAATGGTTTTGAGAAGCTAATTCTCTGAAACCAATCCAAAAGCAAATGAATCACCAAGAAGAAATAGGGGACTGTATCCTTGTTTTTAGAAGAGGACCTAAAACCAGTCACTTCACTAACTGCCTGGGAGTTACCCAACAATGTGCATGGCACCTGAGTAAGTGATCAGAATCCCCCCCACCCCCAGCACACCACCTCATGTATTCTGTATCATCAAGCATTGTCAGAAGACTGCACAGTCAAGCATCTGGTATTGGAGATCATCTTATAGTATGTAAAGACCTCACATAGCAATTGCTGCAAGTATTTGACTACATAAGAAAGGAGGAAGATTCTACAGAGTAGAAACATGTTAGATGCTCTCAATCAGCACTTCTCAAACTGTAACATGCATATGAATCACCTTGGATCCTATTAAAACATAGGTACTGATTCGGTAGGTCAGGGGTGAGACCCAAGATTCTGCAGGTATCATAAGCTCTCAGGTGATGAGGATGCTGCTGATCTGTAGGCTGCAGTTTGAACATCAAGGCTCTAAATTAGTAATTCTCAACTTGGCTGCATACTGGAATCACCTGAGGAGCTTTAAAAACTACTGATATTTAGGTCTCTTTCCCAGAGAGTCTGATTTAATGAATTGGTTTAGGGTATCCAATGGACTGGACTGTGTTCCTCCAAAAGTCACAAGTTGAAGCCTTCACCCCCACCATGTGTCTGTATTGGAGAAAGGATCTTTAAAGAGGTGATTAAGGTTAAATGAGGTCATAAGGGTGGAGCCCTGATCAGTAAGAACTGGTGGCCTTCTAAGAAGAGGAGGAGATACCAGAGTTCTTTCTCCACCATGTGACTACACAGCAAGAAGGCAGCCATCTACAAGCCAGGAAGAGCGCTCTCACCAGAACCTGACCACGCTGGCATTCTGAGCTTGGACTTCCAGCCTCCAGAACTGTAAGAAAATAAGTTTCTGTCATTTAAGCCACCTAGTCTATATTTTGTTATGATAGCCCAAGCTAAGACAGGGTGTTGCCTGGGCATTGGGATTTTAGAAAGCTCCCCAGGTGATTCTAACGTGCAGCCATGGCTGAGAACCTCTGCTCTAAATAGTAGTTGAAGTGAATGTAACATCAAAGTTACATCACTCTTGCACCCATGTGAACACAAAAGCTATGGCACATACTTGGAGAAACATCACCCCACATCACCAATTCATTACAGGATAGACATGAGCCACTCTCCAGCTTAAACAACTTAGTCATATTCATCAAAGACATGAGTGCTCTACCTGAAAGTTGGGGCAGCTTATGTGATATTTAATGAAATGACAGCTGTCATATTTTCTCTTTTAGTTCTCTTCAGGAGAAAAGCTGTAGACAATGTTACGATTTGTATTTCCTGTTTGGGGACTTAACCAAGACCTACAATCCTCTTATCTGAGTGGGCATATGGGAAGTCCTGTGAAGAATGAGCTCTTCGGATAAGTTCATCAACATTTTTTGCTTCCTTCACAAGAGAATGAAAGGAGATCACACACTCTTGCCCTGATTACACCAAGCAAGGCTGCACTGTGTTATTTAGTGTTCACTTTTAAGCAAAATTCTCCAAGTTAGAGTGCTTGGGATCAACATTGAGTTTGGTCAGAAAAGAATAGATATAATTTAAAAGACTTTTGCAGAAAAATCAAAGGATTGCGGGAGATGAATCAAAGTCTTTTTGTTGGTCATCTACTGCGCATTGGTGGCCACCAATCATAAAAACAGGCAACCGTGAACTCAGTTTTCTTAGGCTCTGCTTCTCTTTGGGCTGACCAGTAATGTCACAATTCCCCAAGTCCCAGGCCCAGGGCACCTGGACACACATACTTAAGCACTTACCTGCTGAATGGCACGGCTGTTGACCAACTAATCTAACGGCAGCCCCTAATCATGGAACTTCCACTGCATTGTTATGAGTGTTAAATGAGAATCTTTAGTGGGAAAGTGCTTTCAAAAAGGATTCAGTACTAGGTGAATATGATCACAGCATGGCGATTAGGTCGTGAGAATGTTTGATCATGCTGAAATGGTTGGGATGAGTAAACTGTAGGCTAGTTCAACTGTCCTAACCACCACCCCTTTCCCACATGCAGATAATCAAGAAATAATAATGAAAGTTCCTAATGGCTTCCCTGGGTTCGCCCTTTTGCTAGTTAGCTCCAGGCACTCATCCAAAAAATAGTCAGCTTGGATGGTCACAGAGCTGGGTTTGACCCACAGCAAAGAGATGTCTGTTTTCAAACACCATTCAGGTATTCCTCGGCCACATTAGCAGAGAATAAAAAGACATTCTTGGGGGATCAGTCATGTGCTACAAAACACAGGCCCTTCACAAATTCTCTCCAAACCAACAATTTGGCAGAAGAAGGGTTTCCTTCTTTAACTGTCAGAGAAGTTTTCTGGGGGTAAAATCACTGAGGAAAACATTCCATCAGTACATGTGACAAGACAATAAAGAAACTTGCAAACTTTCCCAGCTAGCTTAAAAGAAGTAGACTATTTTAACAGAAGTGTGCATGTGTGCATGCACACACATGAACAGGTCAGTCCACTAACAGTCCAAATGTCTTGGTCCAAGAAGCCTCCTTTACCTGTCTGCATTTTGATGCTCCCTACCTTCAGACTCTTCTAACAGAAGGCTCACTGCTCTGAGAGGTTTACTTGTCATTAATTAGCTCAATTAAATGGTGCGCTGAGCAGAGGGAACCCCATGTTATTATAAGCATTCACAGCAGTACCACTGAAGGAACTCCGGGCCCAGTGGATAAGACTGAAAAGCTATATATGCCCCAACCTTCTCCCACCCACCCCCCAAAATATGTGGCTTGTTGGCCATTGTCTTCCGCCTTGAGCAAAGCAAAAGCTCCAGACCACTGAGCTCAGTGTGAAAGTGATCAACTGGCCTAGCCGCACTGAGAGGACAGAGGGTTGCCTATGAAATAGGCTTTTGTGGTCATCTGTACATGAGCCACGTTAAAAGAGGGCACAGACTACATATTTTAATATGTAGGTGGAATTAGTAGGTAAGGCTTACACCCTGTCCTTAAAAGGCACACATTTTAGCAGAGGAAACAATGTGGTACTTTGGCTACTGTCACCTGGATCCAGCGTAGGTCCCAGTGACCTGAAGAGGGAATTCAAACTCCAGAGTCTAGTATAGTTCTGGGCTGCAACTCAAATGTATTCTAGAATTCTCAGCAAGCAAAAGGCTGGCAGAGGATACAAGAATTGAGAGGTCAGTGTAACCTTTCAACAGAGGCTCAAACCAACATTTTAATAGACTGCATAAAAGCAGCCAAAAGGGAGATAAACATGTCAAACCCAAGCTGCCATTATCTCTATTCCTTTTTCCTCTCTGTTTCCATGGTACTGATCACTTTGGTACCTCTGAACAACTGGGGAAATAATTTTCTTTCCTTTGCTATACCAAAAGCAGTCTGGGACCACTTACTGCTCCATCTCCATTTTCTTAATTTTTTTCATGTATGGTAGAGTCGGATGGAGCTGGGTTAGAATTTCAGCTGTGTCACTTACTAGGACCTTACTATCTGCGTGATCCTGGACAGATAACTTAACCTCTCCGTGTCTCAGTTTTTTAATCTTCAATTTGAGGTTAAAAATAGCACCTCCTTGTCTGGCTTGTTGTAAGGATTAGATGAGATAATCCATTTGTATCAGTGAAGGTTCTTGATTGCAAGCAACAGAAATCAATCCTGCATATATTGAGGAAAAAAGGGATTTACTGGAAGGATATAAAGCAGGATTTGTGTGCCATACTGTGTTGCAACTTCTCAACTTTGCCACTGTAGCACAAAGGCAGCCATAGATAATAAGTAAATTCATGGGCATAAATGTGTGCCAATAAAACTTTATTTGAAAAAAATGGTAGTGGGCTAGATTTGTAGTTTGCCAATTTGTGATACAGAGACTTCCAGAATAGATGGAATGGTGGAGACTTTGAAGCCTAGATAGCAGGAGCAATCTGGTCAGGCTACTGTAGTCACAGACACTGACTGCCACTGTGGTTGAATTCTGTCTCGTCATCTTAGCTTCAGTTGCTTCAGATTGAAAGTTGCAGGGAAAGTGTCCCATTGGCCCAGCAAAGCTCTATGCCAATACTCTAGCTACCTAGGAACAGGTAAAGGGAGTATCTGGCCTCCTTTGGCTTCCACAGTGAGAAGTGGCGCCCTACTCCACAACAAGACTCATATAATGGGGAATTCTTTCCAATTAGAAAAGGCATTTGGGTGCTGAGTGATTTAAAAATGACATATATTCACTATGCCACATACAGTGCTTACACAGTGCCTTGCACGTTGAAAGTTCCTGGTGGTTTTAACTATGCAGCTGCTGCCACTTATTATTACTATTATTAGAATGCTGGCAAAATGCCTGATCCATGGTGGGTGCTCAATAGGTGCTAGCCCTTTCCTCTGCTCCTCCTCTTCTCTCCTCCTTTGTGGACTTTCCCATAATTCACTCCCCACCCTTCACTCTTGAGAGGGCAGCATGGCATAGTGCTCAGGGGCATAGATTCTCGAGAATTCTTGGGTTTGAATCCTCACTCTGATACTTCCTAGCTCTGTGACCTTGGGGTCGGCTGCTTTACTTCAGTTTCCCATTTATAGAATGGAATGATGATATTAGCACTTGCCACATGGAGGTTGTCCTAAGGATTAACTGAATCAATTTATGTAAAGTTCTTAGAACAGTGCGTGGTACATAAATGTTTACTATTGTTATTCTGTCTCTTCTCATAGTTGCTCTACTCCCATTGTTTCAACTCCTCAATCTGTGTCTCTTGTCCAGTTGTTCCCCCAAGCATCATCCCCACATTTCTTACTGCCCTAAGACCATTTCTGTTGGGATGCTGGGCTGTCATGTGAATCAGTTTATAATTTCCAGTGATCATTGCCCTTCCTCCACTATCCCAAACTTGAATCCTCAGAGTTGCCATTGATTCCCCTCCCTTTCCTTCATCTGCTATTGATCACTGAGACCTGCCCCTGCTTCCTTTGAAATGTCATTTGCATCTGTTCTCTCTCTTCCATTGTTATTACATTTGCATTGCAGGCCTTTGAGGTTTTGAAATAGCCTATTAACTTGTCTCCCTGCTTCTACCATCTGCCCTCCCCGACTCCACCCTGGTCACAGCCAATTCATTTTATGCACAATGACAAGACTCAACTTCGGAAAAGATTAAAGTCTACAGGCCACTAAGCTACTCAAAAGCCTTCAGTGCCTTTCTCCACCCAGAGAAGGGGTTCTTAAACTGGGGTCCAAGAATGGGCCTCAGAGGGTTCATCGCCTGCCCCATCCTCCTTGAAATTAACTGTATGAAAAAGCTAAGCATCTGTGCATGGATTTCTGGGGAAAGGAGAGGATATGTAGCTTTCATCAGATTCCTAAAGGGCTCTGTGGTCTCAAAATGTTTAACTGATGCTCTAAAGCAGTGGAATGTAGAGTGAGGGCACAGGTGCCTCAGGGGGAGCACATGATTCTTTCGGGTGTGAGAAGAAAATATTAGAACTTGTAAGTTTTATTACATCATTCTTTATCATTTTTGTGTATGCTTTGTAATGTATTAGTGCATTAGTGTAAGTGTACAGTTTATAAATAAATACACATTTATTGGAGGTATGCTAATGTATTTTTCTGATAGGAGTATAGATCAAAAATGTTTCGAAGATACTGCTGTAAAGGATCAAATCAAAGTTCCTCTGTTCTTCACTCTCTGGTCTGAAGCTGTTTTTTCTACCCTTATCTCCTTTATGTGACCCTTCCACATACATTATAGGCTCATTCCCACCTCTGGACCTTGGTTCATGTGCTTATTTTTGCACAGACTGCCCTCTTCCTTCTTCTCTTCATATTAAAATTATATCTATTTTTCATGGCTCTAGGAAAAGTCCCAGCCCCATCAAGAAGACTATCCTGACTAATGCAGCTGCTACATCACTACAAAACTCTCTATCTGGAGCACTCGTTATGTCACTTAAGCAGATGATTCTTAAATGTATATAGTGCAGATTTTATTGACTTATCTCCAACAATCAGAAAGCAAGCTCATTAAAGGAAGACTATGGAAATGTTTTCCATATCTTCTACAGGACCTAGCACAGGGCTAGAACTAGTGCTTAACAGAGACTTGCTGAATGAAGTTAAAGCAACAACCTGCGTGGGATGCACTGGGATGTAGAGTCCTCCGATGGTTTTACCAATGAAAACGCTGTTGATTGGCAGATAAGTGAACTCACAGGGGATCTTTAGTACTTGCTGATGATCTAGGATCCAGGTGTCAAAGGGTAAAAAGCCTAAGCAAACAAAATCCTGTCTAGTCACTTCAGAAAGCTTTATATTTACAGTCTATTTCCCTAGGGGTCCTAATTTTCTGTTGAGATTAATTTGATAAATGTATTTGAGGGATAAAGTATTAATGGCTGATAATGTTTTTAATTTCTGACCCCATCCCAGATAATGGCTGCACTCAGAGACCTTTAATGGAATAATGAATGATTGTCAATGTAGGCACTACCAGGATTGGCTGGGGAAATCTGGGCTGGGGATTTCCTCATGTCCTTCATGTTACACCCCAAAAATAAATAGGGAGAAGAGGAAAAATGAAGCAACAGGATTTTTTACCACACAAAGAGGTGATGTGTCTGTCCGAGGTTAGAGCAGGGTCTAGAGCCCTGTTCTCTGTATTTCTCTGCAGTGCTATCTGCCCTCCATGACACTCCACCTCCTCCCTTTCTGGAGCCTGCAGGGTATATATAACATACAATCTGTGATTAAAATGCCCTCCATTGAACAGTTTAATGTAGGGTGCAGTGACATGAAAGACAGGGAGCTTGAAATACTTCAAAATCCAAATAACTCTAAATTTGAGGCTGTATTTATTGCAATGGGCCAATCTCCCCCAGGCTGTGGAACTGTGCAAATGAAACTCCAGGAACGCACAATGGCATCCCATTCCCATCTCTGTTCAGCAGGAAGTCCAGAGGATCAGAGAGAGATCCAGCTGGCCAAGCCAGGAAACCGTAAATTCCCAAATGATTTCCAATTAGCTTTAAAGTATCTGCTCTCTATAAAGCACTGCCTTTTACTTCAAGTCTTTTAGGTGGTGGTAAAGGAGCTCTGACAGCTGGAGGCAAAAATTAAGACCCCCAACAACTCCCTGAAGAGAGGACAAGTGAAAAAATGGCTCTTGGTGTTTAAAACTTCCCTCCACTACAAAGTGGCGGATGTGCATTGGGCAAACATCCTGAAATGAACTCTTTACCTATCTCAATTCCTCTTGGCTAAAATCTATGAAATAATTCCAGTCCCCTTGTCATCACTTACATGATCTAGAGAAGTTCACGGGCATTGATGACAAGGCTGTCAACCTCTCCCTAAAGCATCATTCCTTTGTGTGCATAGGCTCCCCTTCCAGTCTGCTCAATCTCTGGAGGACAGAGGCCTTTGTCTCCAAAATCCCTCCCTCCACAATACAATCAGGGCTTAAGTGACTCCCTGGGCCTGTAGAACCAGTCACAATGCCCCATGCTTCCTGCCCTGAGAGCCCAGAATTCATGACTGTGCAGATAAATGAATTACACACTTGGCCAGAGATTAAGCCTGGTCCTTTGTACAGCAACCCCTGAGGTCTGGGGGAAGATTTGACCTGTCAGGATCTGTGTTCATTCTGCCTTGATGAGAGGCAGAGCAAAGCAGTCCCGGCTGTACAATCCCACACCCTGGGGTGTGATAATCAGCAAATTGCAGACAAGGAATTGGCTATTGCCCGATTCTCATTGTCCGGGGCCCAGGCTGAACTGTTCAGTGGCTGGCAGGCTGTTTTTCTGACTCCAGATGGCAGACCCATCTCTTGCCAGGCAAGCCAAGGAAGAAGACCATTCTGAGCCATGGTGGCAGCTACAAAGGGGTCATAGAGGAATTTCAAGAGGCAGAATGAATGCACAGACCTAAGTCTATCCAGAATCCCACACAGGGACTGAGGCAGGAGAGAAACTTGGGTCTGAACTCTGCTTCCTTGGCTTTGAGCCCAAAGATTTAGGTAGAGCTGGGAGACTGAGACAATCTTTTAAACAAGAAAAACTCCCAAAGTGCCACTTCAAACCCATTCCTTAACATGTTAACTGAGTAGCCTGCAAACGTGAGTCACTTAAAAACCAGACATCTTCAGATTTCCGGGGGCTTTTGTATATCAAATGTGAGCCGTCTGTTGTCTGAAGGGTAATACTCTTGTCTTTGCTAGCTGCTCATGTCTCTGCTCAAAGGTTTCTTCCTCACAGAGACCTATCCTGATGCCCTGATCTACATCAGATCACCTTGTTATAATCTCTAACTACACCTTAATTTATTTCATGGTATTTACCATAATTTTTAATTATCTATATTTACTTTACTCATCTGTTCAACAAATACTTGTTACATGTTCACTAGCTCGGTTCTAGGATCTGCAGATACAACAGTGAATGAAAGAGACAAAGATACCCCTGCTCTCAGGTAGACATTTTGGTAGAGGAGATTGATATACAAAAGCAATGTTATGTTATATAGTAAATAAAGGCCCAAATGTGAATTCTGATGCTAAAACTTTTATGCTGGTCAATGTATATCCTTATAATGTACAGTAATGAACTAATTATGTTTCTCTTTTTTTTTTCTAGTTCAGATAAATCTGATCTTAACCCATAATAACAAAGTGGTCATCAGCGAAGGGAATCATCATCCTTACAGCTATTTACACTATCTGTTAAATAACTAAAAGTCTGCTCACACTGCACAATGTTTGTACCTCTGTAATAACATCTGCCTCTCTGAATTGTGGTTGTTAATATCTTGGTCTCCTTCAATCCCCAGATAGTGAGGTTCTTGAAGGTAGGGACTATGTCTTACTCATCTCTGTATCCCCAGAACCCAGTCAGGTGGTCAAGAAATATTTGTTGAATTGAGAATCCTGGACTCCATCATAGGTCCTGAGATCACTGAATGATTTGCATGTAAAGGCCCAGGAACCGAGTAAGAATAGAGAATGCATCCAGCCCCTTGGAGTCCAGGTCAGGCCGGAGCAGAATGAGAAACCCCACTTCTTTCCCAAGCTGGAGAAGGCATTGTCTGATTCACGAGCCCTTCCTCAGCCTTTGGGAATTTTATTTTAGGATTTGCGGGTTCCTGTGGGCCCTATTTTTCAGAGAACACATTAATTTATTAAGGCATTTATTAGAGATTACAGCAAATCTTCCATGTAATGGGGACTCTTGGAGTGTGGACTGTACAAGTTTACAGAATTGTATGGTTCATTGAGGCCTAAGGGTAAACCTTTATTGATGCAAATCTTTCTGAATTATCAGAGACAACCTTCCTGCCTCACAAGATAGACTCACATGGAGATGATGGAAAGTCTTTCTTTGCTGTTTGGGGACTAGGTGGGCCTCTGAGTTATTTTCCAGTAGATTATTTTGCATTGTCTGAGACTGTAGTCATTAGAGGTATAGGATCTGGACTAAATGAGTAGGGATCCCAAGACACTACCTGGAGACTTCTTCTTTTTCCTGGGCTATATCCTTGACTTCTCAGATCATTTTCCTATCATATATAATTCTTCCTAAAAGAGGAATGCCACAAATAACCCAGACAGCAAAGGTCTGGTCTATCAATACTTTACTGAGCCCTTCAGTGGGATATCTGTAATCCTCTGGGCACACTTAATTTAAGGGAAATGATTTTCACTCTATAATCTTCTTCCCTAAGATGGCTGAAATAGGGTTTCAATAAAAGCACTCCTGGACAGTTGTAATTGATGTCAGGGGGCTGTTGTAGTTTGGGTTGAATCAACACATTACAAGTCCCAAAGAACATGACAGGTTGGTTTGGTAATATGCAAGGGGAATAATTAGTTCCTGTCTAGGGAAGAAAAAAAGGTAAACTCAACCAATCGTACATATTAAATGCACATTGATTTGAGGCTGAAATGTCCACTTTATACAGCTCACACACTTCTCTAAATCTTGTATCAATAGATGTGGTAACACCAGTGGGAACTCTCAATATACCTACCTCTATTAGTTTTGCTTACCTTGAAGGACTGTGCAGAATGGAAGAGGGGTCAGATGTGGGTATATGCCAGGATCATGAGGGCTGGGGTGGAAGGATGAGTGTGGGTGGGGAGAGGGGAAGTTAAACTTGGAAAAACCACCAGTGGGGTAAAACATTTTGTTTACTTTACTTTATCCAGGAAAATCCTGAACTTCTTAACTCCAGTGATAAAAAAGCAACAATGGAAAATGGTGCCTCAGGGAAAAAGCAAACCCTGACCAAGTTTTGCTTAAACTCTTCCCTAGATCTGCCAGGGAAGCTTTCCAAAAGTTGGAAGCCTTAAGAGGGCTCTATTACTCTTGAGAGCACACTTACAAAGAACCCCCAGTGTTGGTTTTCCTGATTGCTCAAGCCACTCTGAGTCTCAGAGGGAAAAAGAAAAAGGAAGGGCACTCCAAAATGGAGGGTGGGCTACTTCCTGAAGAGCACTGTCTGTAAAGTTCTGCTCTGATGGTCTGCTGTATGAACTGGACCAAGGAGAGGGTCTACATTGTCTAGAAGAGTTTGTGTTAGCGCCCCACACTTACTAACAATAAAATGTAGAGCAACCTTTCTCAAAGCAAGGGCCAGGATGCCCTTGGGTGTCAAAGGACATTGAGAAAGGACTGATGGTTCAATAAAGAGACTCAGTAGCAAAATATATCTCTCCCTTGCCTGCCCATGGCCCACTGCAAACAATACAGCATTCAGAGGCTCTTTTCTCCTTCCCGCTCTTCTCCCCTCTTTCCCCTCACTGTTAAGATCCAAGTTCTGTATGTACCCTGAATCTGTTCTCCAGTTCTCTCTTGTCACTGGTCTGCCAACCTCATCCTGTCAACAAACCCTGACTCTTTTTCTTGCCCATGTTCATTTTTCACACTTCCTCCTAATTATCTGGCAGTCAACACATTTAGCCTCTCTTCCAACTCTAAGCTCTTAGGACCACAATCAACCATGGCCCAAATCCCTATGATATAACAACAGATACCATCACAAAACCTATAAAATTAAGTTAAATGACAAAGCCTTGATAGAAAATTAAGAATCTCCAGTACTAAAGATACAATTACTATAAAGTCATCATAAGGCAGGAGGAGGAAGCAGTGGGGCATTTCTTCCAAGAGGCAGTAGAGAAGGTATCCCAGCCAGGGGGTTAGGAGACTTGGTCTCAGGTCTGTCATCAACTTTCTGTGGTGATGAGTACCTCCTTTTATTTAGATCTGAGTTTCCTTATTTGAAAAAGAAGGCTTATGAGTGAAATCAGTCCTCTTACGAAGAGGGATACCCAAACCACTGATGGTTTGAGGGGGTACATGGATAAATCTTTTTTATTCTACTAGTCTTGTATATATTCTATCTTACATTTGGGAAACACTGGTTTTCCATTTCCAGTTTCATTTTAAAATAAATTTAGCCAGGTAAAACCATGAACCAACCTAAAGAAAAGCATCTAGTAAAATAGTACTGCATATAGCAAGAGTGAAGCTATTACGCAAATTTTGACTTAGATTTGGTGACAGATGGGCTAGATTATTCCTACTGGCTCTAGAATTCTGTGTCAATTAAACAATAATAACTGACACTCTACAGCATTTATTATGTGCCAGGCATGTGCCAGTGTTCTAAGAAGTATGTATATCAAATCATGTAATCTTCGCAACAATCTTACGAGGTAGGTACTACTATTATCTCTATTTTACAGATGAGGAAACTGAGCCATAGTGGGACTAAAAACTTGCCTAATGTCACACAACTTAAGAGCAGAGTCAGGATTTGAACACAGGTAGATTGGATCCAGAAGTCACATCTATGTGTTATACCAGTGCTTCTCAAAGTGCGGTTGTGGACAGCAGCATCAACATTGCTTCAGGGCTTGTTGGAAACTCAAATTACTAGGTTCCCACCTCAGACCTACTGAATCAGAAACTCTGGAAGTGGAGTCCAATAATCTCTGTTTTAACAAGCCCTACAGGTGATTCTGACACACATTCACATTTCAGCGTGTACTACATTATAATGCACTATACTGAACCAGTGGCAGCAAGTGTGGAACGACGGGAAGGTGATTTGGATGGCAAATTGAGGTAGAGCTAAGGTTTATGCAAGACTGGAAAAACTTAGATATGTCTGATAGCAGAAGGGAAGGAGCCAGATTATGGAAAAATTATGGAAACAGCAGAAGAGGAAGAAAACAGAGTAGCTTGGGGTCACAAAGGACAATGAGGATGGCTATCTCTCAGAGGAGTGGAAAAGACAGAGATGGACACAGGGAAGAAGCTGATGCTTTGGATTTTTTGCCCACATGACAAAAAATTGATTAATAGCTTTTAGTGATGGTGGAGGGGAACTGGCCAGGTTTTGAGGAAAGAGATGACTGATTCAAACTGCTCTGAGCCACAACATTGACACAGGTGAAATAATATTTACTTATAGTGCTTAGGTCAGAGTAGCAGCTAGAGATGAAGATTTTCCAATGAACCAGGCCCAGTGATTATTAGGGATTTGTGGCAGTCATGAAAATGTGCCACTCAGATCTCTTGCTTTGGGGAACATAATTGACAGATGGCCCTAGCTGCTGACCCTCTGAATCCATCATTGCATTTGAGTCGAAGCCACACTTCCAAAGGGCAGTTTCCAGTCAATAACCGAGCGTGGCAAGCACACTAAAGTAGGCCCATTCTTTGTAAGATAGGGGACTCCTCTGGTGGATGACTTTGGCTTGAGAACTCCCAATTGGCTTGACTAAAACTTTCTTAGCACTATGCTGCAATCTGAGACTCTACTTGTCCAATCTTCTTTCCTTTCCTCTCTCCTTCACAAGAGTTGGACCTGCACTGTGATCTGACAGCTCCTACTTCCTTTGGCTTCTTTCCCGTTTTTCCTCCCAGGCACCTAACTCAATAAATCTCTTGCATATCTAGTGCCATCTTGGAGTCTGCTTTTTAGAGGTCCCAAACTAATAAAATGTTTCCCCCAACCATGATTTGCTAGATGAGTGAAGATATGGACTCTGGAAGTATCTCAGGGTTGGATGGTTTGAGGTTAAGAGTAACAAACACGTAAGGAGGTAAAGGGGAGAAGTGGAGATTCTGATAGCCTTAACCCTGGAACTTTACAACAGTGGACCTGCTTCATTCAGATTCCCTCAGTAATCTAGAGACAAATGTCAGGCATTTATAAATCAGCATTTGTAAAGCTCACCTTTATACTGGTTTTGTTCTCTATGTGGATCCACAGGATCCACAGGAAAAGTTCACAAGGCCTTGAGCTTAATAGTGTGGAAGGAGTCAATGATCTGAATGAAACCGGTGGATCCTAGTGTGGGATGAGATACCTTCACTCTTGAATGATTGAAAGGTATCTGATTCCATGTGAACATGAGGATGGTGGTGTCAGTAAGATTGAGAAAGAGGAATGATTTGTTAGAAGTTGAAAGAGATAATGTTGTCAGTCAGACTTTCCTAAGAGTGTACACTTATACTATATAAACTCCTTGGGGGGGCCTCTCCCAGGCTAAATATCCCTGGGAAAAGTAACATCTTAGGCACCAACATCTTATAGGAGATGGTCTGTGAAATAGTTGGAATAGAGCTCGTTAGGGATGAGCTATGGAGTATCCCTGAAAGAGGAGTTCAGATAATATGAAAAAAAAAAAACCAACTTTTCCAACTTTACCTTTTCCACTTTTGCTTTGGTGGGGAGGACACTCGCACCCTCTTCTCTGTCACAGACCCCTGGTTCTTTGGCCTGCTTCTTCCATGACCCTAGAATATGGCAGGAACCAAGCTAATCTTGTAAAGGAAATTACAGGTATAAGTCACTAGCTGAAGGGTAAGTCTTCCTATGGAAACTGGGGGATCAGGCCCCTCTCACTCATGCCTTCAGAAGAGGTGAGCAACTTCAGACACATTGAAATGTAGTTTACTTAAAGGCTATAAGGAACCAATTACAAAAACAAGAACGAGATCTTTAAAACACAACAAAGAGTTAAAAAAAAAAAAGGGAAGGAGGGTAAACTACTCTAATACAGCTTGCTGCTTTGTGGGAATGTTCAACAGCGGGGGAAATTTCGGATATAAACACGCTTTCTAAACAGAGGCGCCGAATGTTTGCTCAGAAACAGATGCGCTTTGCAGTTAAATGGTAATGCCATTAACCAGAATTATACCTTTCTCTTGATTGTTCATTTATAGTAATTATACTATTTAATAAATAATAATCATGATTCTCACTTTGCAAATCATTTAACATTGCCAACCTAAAGAATCATTTAGATCATAAAGACAATCCAAAGAACTGGTAACCAAGACCCCCAGGTTCCTGCTGTTGCCTCTGATTAGAATAGGAGGCTTCTCTCCTCTCTATTGAAACTGTGAGGGCTCAACTATTAGGTACTGTCTAACAATGATATCAATGTTATTAGACATACTAAACACAATTTTGGCATAGGAACAACCCCTATTGAGGGCACAGGCCATAAGTAAGAGGAGCAAAATATTAGGTGGAGAGCAACACATTAACAAAGGCAAATATCCAGGAATTTGCTAACGATAATGATAAAGGCCATATTTGTTAATTGGTACTACACATTCCAGCAGGTCCTGCTAAGTTAGGACTGGTCGTTTCAATTAATGGGATGCTAGTTCTTCCTTCCAACCAGGTGGAACTGGACACAGATGTCTGGAAAACATGTAAGTCCAGCTCATGGGAAAGTATACCAAATATTCTGTTTGGATGTGTCCATCCCACAAACCAATAGAGTGACCCTGTTTAATAACCAGGCCTATCCAGGCTCAACTGTCCAGGAAAGTGGACATGATTTTTCAGGAAACTCAAGAGTGATGATAATCCTGCACCAAATATCCAAGGTACAATTACCACATGGTGGGTGGTGTCTTGCTGAGTCTGTCTGAGTCAGGAGGCTGGGATCCAGTCCCATTTTTGGCACCAACTGATTTTGTATAACTCCCCTCCCTTCTTTCAGCTTCGGTCTTCTCACCAATAAAATAAATTAGATTGGGGCCGGCCCGGTGGCGCAGAGGTTAAGTGTGCACGTTTTGCTTGGGTGACCCAGGGTTCGCCGGTTCAGATCCCGGGTGCAGACATAGCACCACGTGGCAAGCCATGCCGTGGTAGGCATCCCACATATAAAGCAGAGGAAGATGGGCACGGATGTTAGTTCAGGGCCAGTCTTCCTCAGCAAAAAGAGAAGGATTGGCAGCAGATGTTAGCTCAGGGCTAATCTTCCTCAAAAAAATAAAAATAAATAAATAAATAAATTAGATTGAGTGCTACTTAGGGTTCCTTTCAGCTCTAGAGCTTTTGTATTTTATTGTGTTTTTTTTTTTCTTACAAATTGATCATATCCACATGGTAAAAATCAGACATGGAAAATAAGTTTCATCTTAAATGTTGTCAGTTAATTGCCTTAATTGGTAATGGTTGCTGAGAACACTGTGTTGAGAAGAATTCTGAGGCTAGTCCAAGCTCAGCAGGAAAGAATGCGAAAGACAAAGGAATGGGTAGGAAATGATAGGTTTCATGCTATAGATTCACCATCTCAGACATAGATAACACCACTTGGGCAACTGGATCATATTAGTTAGATGCCTCCATTCTAACCAGTTCATGGAACTGGAATTTAGTATTTTTTAAAATGCTCCCCAAACTTATCATGAGTGCTATATACTCCCTTAAGAACTATGATAGAAAGTCTTGACTAATAAATGCTTATTATTACTTATTTATACTACTAGTAGTAGAACTAATAACACTTAATATTATTTACTATATCAAGACAAATATTGTAAGTTTGAAAGCTAGAAAGGCAAGTCCAGGAACAGCCATAGCTGATTTTCAACTCAATGAGTTGTATAATGAAGACCTGCCACTGTTTTTAATTCAGACAGATTAATAACTTTCTGCAGTCAATGCTACGGGATATAGATCAATAAACTATTAAATGGCAAAGAAACATTTTGCAAATTAAGTAAACAAGCTCTTTTTTTGTGTGAAAAATGTTTAATTAACGTGGACTGATGGAAGTTGATTCTGTGCAATCTGCTGTGTATGTCTTAGAACGTCCTACAGTGACACCGTTTTCCCAGCTTCACATAGTGCAGCTAAAAGCATATTAACATTTCAGACAGAAAAAAAGAGGAAATGAGTTCAACGGCTTGCCACCCACTCCACTTTTTAGTGGAACTAATAAGAACTCAGGAGTTGTGCATTTCGAAAACCTTAACACGTCTAGAATATTTGATTGTATCCCACCTTCCGCATCAGAGAAAGAGCATTCCTACTGAGCAGGGTTTACCAACGACTTCTTTAATCTTCCACAAATTAGAAGCCATCATTAGCACAGATAATGGCTTTCTGTAAGGAGCTGGCCAATACCATTGCTAATCATCTAGCATTTGTTGCCCTGTATGGTAGCTACTAATCATACGTGGTTATTACCTTTAAATTGATAAAATAAAATTTAAAATTCAGTTCCTCAGCCACATTAGGCACATTTCAAGTGCTCAGTAGCTACATGTGGCTATTGCTTACTTTATTGGACACCACAGATCCCGAACATTTCCATCATTGCAGAAAGTTTTTTGGATGGTACTGCTCCAGCAAGCGTTGAGTATTACACATGGGGTGGGTAGGGGATTCAAAATGTCTCAGAGAAAGCCTCCATGAAGATTCAGAGCGGGAATAAGTTTTAAAAATTCAAATTCATCTCCTTTATTCTATAGATGAGGGAACCGAATTCCAGAAAAGTCACACAGCTAATTTGTAGCAAAGCTGGGACTAGAATCTGGGTTTCCTGATTCTGAGGCCCTGCTCATTCCACGATCCTGGTAATATACCTAGAGTATTTTCCTGGTTGCTCTATTAGCTCAGGGTCAGCTCCCATCAATATCGGTAGCTCTACTCTAGTGGCCAGATGTTCCCATCATCTCCCCCCTGCCACTTATATTTTAGAGAGAAAACATTAGGAGAACACTGAATGGGGTTGGAGGTGGGGGAGGAATATGCAATTATGCAAGTAAATACCCAGCTTCAGAATTAAGAGTAAACATTCCAACTGATCTATAAATATTTAACCAAAGTCATACATCTGGGCCCCAAAGAAGGGGGTTTGTTCTTGGCATTTACAATTAAAATGGATTAATCCCCTGACACAATGTTAATACTAACCTTTCTTGAGTATAAACATGTCCTAGGATACTCCCCACTGAGTGTAAATGTATAGGAACAGATTATTCACTGGATAGCCAGCTCTTGGCGAAAATACAATGGTCTATTCTCAGAGCAGATGGATGAGGACATTGCATCAGTGAGGGGTTTGTTGGGTCCTTTTTTCCATGGGTGGGGAGAAAGGAAATGGTTTTGTTTACAGGGACAATTAGGCTGCCCTCCAAAGCTTTGGCTGTTGTGACTCATTTGGATAGGTCCAAGGCTGGATCCGAAACCTCTTATGGCAGTTCTAGGATGGTCCATTTTCACTGGCTGCCATTCCTTTGACTACCTCGTATCAGATGCTGGGGCTACAGAGATGGCTAGGGCCCAGTTCACTACTTCTCAAAAGACTCACATTGCTTTTCAACACAGGTTACCTCTGCAAGGAAGTCCTGAAATGGGAAGCGCAAGGACAAACCAGCCCACATGAACAAGAGGCGTTAGTCTTTCTTTGTGAGGTCCTCTCTACCTCTCTCCTTTGTCATTTCTCCACCAAGACAGTCATGGCTTTTCCTTCCTGAGAGTATTGGAGGTATCAGGACTTAATGTGTTAGTTCTGTTTATATTTAAAAACAAGGACCCGAAGAGGGACTGTTGAAATTAAATACATTAATCACTAATGATGGAAATTCAGGCATAAGTGAGGAAAGAAACGTCTTAAAAATGTATTTTGAGGAAGAAGAGGAGTCCCGCTGTACTCTCCCAATCTCACCATCTCTGGTTTGACCTACCCTGCAAGGCTGACTCTTTCTGTCATTGTCTGGCTGTCCTCTACAACTAATTAGCGGTGGGAAAACATACAGGTAAAGCTTCTAAAGGAAAAAAAATAATCTCTCTTCCATTTGCTTCAAAAGGGCCAGCAGGGTGGTGGGGTTCAGGACACGCTATCCCAAAATGTGGCACCTTGGCACATTGAATATTTTAAGCTGGAGGAGTTTGAGAAAACGGCAGAAGCAGGACGGTAACTCTGACCTTCCCCCGACCTTTCTCTCCTGAAACAAGTCATAAAACACTCATGTGAGAGGTGCTCTCTCCATTCCAGGAGGAAAGGAGCATTCTTATCTCTGAAGACAAAGGGACACTGAGAAGAATCTGAACAAACAGGCCTGGCTAAGTTTCCCCCAGTTTGCTACACTCACTTCATGCTCCTTACTTATCATCTTCCTCTATGACTGTCCACTCTTGATCAAACCTAGCATAAAAATACACAAGTCTAACCATTTCTTCTGGTCTTCATCTCCTTAGGAAGGCTCCTGTGTCATGTAAAACTTACATTAAATAAATTTGTGTGCTTTTTCCCTGTTAATCTGTCTCTGTCAGTTTAATTTTCAGACCCAGCCAGGCACCTTGAAAGGGTCGAGTAAAATTTTTCCTCCTCTGTAAGAACCAATCGTGGATTTGTAGTTAAGCTGTCTATTTGCTCCTACCAACTCACAGTGAGGGGCCTTGCAGGCCTCTAGCTTTAAATACAATTTTGTCTTTACAAAGAATCTGTCTCTTAAAAGCATCAATTGCCCTATTTTTCATTTGATTATCTAAAAAAAGGTAAATAAACCATCATCAAAAACCTTTCTTTATAGAGGTAGAAGATATTGGAATCTACATTTTATAAACACTCTGATACATTCAGTAGTTATTTGTTTTAAAAAAACGAGTGAGTGACTGCAGCCAATGTTTACTATGTCCGGGAAGACGCATAAGACCACCACGACCATCATAAATGATAGATTCTAGTGGGTAGACAGGGTTCAGGAAACAGAAGCAATTCTATCACTTAACTTCAAGCCAAAGAGCTAGACCAAGCCAGGTACTAAATCCATAGGAAAAGAGAGATGAAGTTTACCTGATGAGGTTCTCAAATGAGACCCTGCATCCCACTTTTTAGAGCAGTGATTCTCAGTTTTAGCTACACATAAGAATCATCCAGATTCCACCCTAGAGTCTGATTTAATTGATCTGGAGTTGGACCCAGGCACTGGTGTTTTTAAGAAGTTTCACAGGAAATTCTGATGTGCAATCAGGGCTGAAAACCACTGTCCCACAGCATAAGGTTATGCTCAAAGTTCTCATGAATCTAAGGCATTAAGAATAGTTTAGGGCAGTGGCTCCCAAACCTGGCTGCACATCAGCATCCTCCTGTGAGGTTTTCAAAAATACAAATTCTTAGGACCTATCCCCATACTTCCAGATTAGAAATTTGAGGAATCGGTCCTAGGAATCCACAATTTT
Source organism: Equus asinus (assembly GCF_041296235.1). Lineage (NCBI taxonomy): Eukaryota > Metazoa > Chordata > Mammalia > Perissodactyla > Equidae > Equus > Equus asinus. The sequence continues at coordinate 101,725,201 of NC_091820.1, forward strand.
ACAAGCTCCTCAGATAATTCTTATGCAGCCAGCCAGGCAGGTCCTTGTTGAAGTGCACTTGAGAACTACTGAGTTAAGTCATCTGCACATCTGTGATGGTGCAGAGCAGTGGCTCTCAACCCTGGTTGCTTGGATGCCTGAATCTCATCTCCAGAAAATCTAATTTAACTGGTCTGGTGTGGACCCCAGGGACAAGTACTTTTTTAAAAAGCTCCCAGTAATTTGTGTGCAATCAGGTTAAGGAACTACTAGCTTGGAGCAAGAGTGGCAAAAAAAAGTAGCCCATTTGCCAGCGTGTTGTATCTTCATGTCCATGGCAGACAACACTAATCAATTCTGGCATGCTTTCTTACAGTGTTCATATGTGGCCTCATAATTCTTCTCACTATGTTGTTCTAGGCAGCCACTCCAATGTATGAAGCAGGCATGCGGCTACTGTTTGCCATCTTTATCTTAGATCCTGCCTGGCAGAATCTAATAACCTCTGGAGAGCCCTTCCTGGCTTTTGTTTCTAGATATAGTACTGAAGGGTCCAGATTATTGTCTGCCAGGACATTGTTTTGAAGCAGGAGAAGGTGGAAGCCAGAGGTGGGTGCAATAGAGATATGCATCATTTAGCTACCTCTACTACCCAGTGAAGCACTTTCAATCCCATCTTCCGCTGCAAGTAGGAAAGTCTTATGCAGATTAATTTATTTATTCATATTGGGTTAATGGAGGGCCTCTGTACGACCTCCTAATAGCAAGTGTACAAGAAAGGCCGAGCGTAAAGGGTGTTCATAAATATTTACCTCAAATCCCTCATGAGAGTTCTTGTTTGTACTTCCTGATCTACTTTCCGTAAACATTCTACCTATTGATGCGTGCTGAACCTTCGGCCCAGGCTGTGGTATGCGGGAGAGCATTTGAGCTTCAGAATGAAACTCTTCTCTTGTTTTGCTGCTTCTTGCTTTGGAGGAGAGAAGGGCCAAGTGGGCTAGAAGTTTCAGCAGTTTCTTCTTTTGCTGATAATTAATGTGATGTGTGAGGAGGACAGAAAGAAGATATTTTTTCCTTCTAAAAAAGGGCCTCTTTCCCTAGGGCCTGTTGTTTCAACAAATGCAGAAAAAGAAGTGTAGGCAGACAGGGGTTTTTCCCTTGGAAACCTGTAATAAAGCACCTTTAAAGGCAACAGATCATAATTCTGATTAGCACTGGGGAGGTAAGTGTGCACTGAGCATGCCAAAGATCCAGAAGTCTGCAAATGAGGAAAGCTCTGTGGGAGGCAAGTAGCCAGGAATTAAGGGAAAGAGGAGGGGCTTTGGAGTCAGAATATGTTGAATGGCTCTACCATTTATTAGCTGTGTGACTCTGGGCAAATTACCTAACCTCTCTTAGCTTCAGTTCTCTCACTTACAAAATAGGGGCTTATAATAATACCTTCCTCATAGGCTAGTGGAAAAGATTAAATTAGATAATGATAGCTTTCCATAAAGCCTCTTAGAAGAGATCAGTGCCTGGTAAATAGTAACACTCAATGAATGGTAGCTAGTATTATTATTTGACCAGGTCACTACACTGCTTAGACACCCAACTCAAAAATCCATATTAGCCTTTCTCAAGAGATGATTCCTGGACAATCAGCATCAGAATGACGTGGGAGATCTTGTTAAAATGCAGATTCCTAGGTGACATGCTGGATCTAAAGAATCAGAATTGGGCTTGGGTTTGGGAATAAGCCATTTTAGCAAATACTGGGTGATTCTGCTTCAATTTAAGTTTAAGCACCATTGATCCATATAATAGGGCCAATTATATCTGGTTTGGTTGTCTCACAAATAATGCAATTAATTCATATGGGGAAAATTGTGAACGAGTACTTGAGGCAAACAACATTACAAACTTTCTAAGTGGTATTAACTAACATCATTTAGATAACAGAAAAGGAAATGGAAAGAATTTCAGGATCCCAGGTTCGGGGGGAATCCTGAAACAGAGGAAACTTTGCCTTCATTGCTTCCCTCTTTATCTATAAACAGCATAAAATTAACAAAGGTATGTTTTGACTGGATTTCACAAAGATGCCAACATTGTTTTTAACTAGTATTTTTTTGAGTATACTGTAAGCCAGGCACTGGTGACATAGCAGCAGTCAATAAGATAGACAAGGTTCTTGCCTTCACTAAGCTTACATTCTAGTTGAAGGAGAAAGATAGTAAACAACTTAAAAAGTTGAGGCTAAGAGATCATTCATTCATTAGTTCATTCACCCACTCACTCTCTTTTTCAACAAACATGGTGCTTATATCTATAGGAAGACAAAAAATCCAAGTAATTACACCTCAATAAGTGCTACAAAGAAATTTTAAGGGATTAAAAAGAATTATGTGTCTAAGGGAAGATACTATCAAGGGAAGCCTAATACAGGGGTGATTTTTACAGAGTGCTAATCGAGTTGTCAACTGGAGGATGAATAAACCAGGTGAAAAGAGTTGGAGTAGGAGTGGGAGAAGAAACATTTGATCATAAGACTTCCAGGAAGATGTAGCACGTTGCAGGCCCAGAAGTTGAAGAGAGCATAGTGCATTTGAGGATATCAGAATGGCTGCTGAAGATAGCGCTATAAAACTGAATGTTGTGCTCCTGTCAAATTCATATGTTGAAACCTACTCCCCCAATATGACAGTGTTTGGAGGCGGGGCCTCTGGGAGGTGATTAGGTCATGAGGGTGGAGCCTTCATGAAAGGGATTAGTGCCCTTATAAAAGAGACCCCAGAGAGCAAGCTTGCCCCATCCACCATGTGAGGACAGAGTGAGAAGATGGCCATCTGTGAGCCAGGAAGCAGGCTCTCACCAGACACCAAATCTGCCAGCGCCTTGATCTTGGTCTTAGCTTCCAGAACCGTGAGTAATAAATTTCTGTTGCTTATAAGACACTCAGTCTATGTTATTTTTGTTATAGCAGCCCAAATGGACTAAGACAGATCGAGTGGGATGTAGAATGGCACTAGAATGTGGAGAGGAAGGTAAGGCTATCAGATCATGATGGCCCACAGTGCTATGATGAAGAGTTTGGACTTTATTCTGAGGAGTGGGAAACCACTGAAGGGGTTTATAACCAGGGAAGTAATAAAATGCAGATGCCACATGCAATAGAGAACAAAGTGACATAAATAATATGGGGCATGAAGGCGTGACTCAGAACTACATGTACTATAGAGGCAAAGGAGAGCCGCTGTGGCTGGGGAGGGCATTGGTGCAGGCAGACATGAGCTGGACCTGATAAATGCGAGAGCCTCGGAGTTGATGAAGAGGTTCATTTTGCATGGAGGAAAACACCTGAGTGGAGTGGAAAGCTTAAAATGAATATGGCCACCTGGGAAGACAGTGCATGAGGAAACCACCTTTCTCCTTCCCTAGTGGAAATACCTGTTTTGTTCCTGATATTTTGATGTTGGAAGACTGTAGTGATAGAATTCTGGAAAATCACTTTGTGGGATGGGTGAATGGGTGAAAGGGAAGATACCAAGTCACAAATCAAAGGCAATCTGAGGAAAAGGGTTAGAGCAAGAATGGAGTTAGTATGGCTTAAATATTCTGTCTTACAAATGAGCAAAAATCTATGTGTTCCTCAGTCCATAAACAGGAAGATGTTGAGAACCCCCTTCCTGCAAAGTACAGGTTTTGAAACGGGAAGAGATAATGAAAACAGCCTGAGACCTTCATGAAGACAGACCCTATATCCATGCTGTTCATCAATGTGGCCTTAGCATTTAGTATACTGCCTGGTAATGGTAGGAGCTTAGTAAATATGGTGCTTCTAAGACTAGATCCAGATATTAAGTGTAAATCTTGTGTTTAGGGTACCTGAAAGGGTGAAGGGCCTAGGTTTCCTATGAGCACAGTTGTGTGGTCGGGGTTTGGGGATAGGATTTGTTACCTGTCATCAACTTGGGCTCAACCTCTGCATTAGTTTCCTATTACTGCTGTAACAAATTACCACAAACCTAGTAGCTTCACAACACATATTTATTGTTACTCTTCTGTAGGTCACAAGTCTGAAATGGGTCTCACTGTGCTAAAATCAAAGTATCGACAGAATGACATTTCTTTCTGAAGGTTCTAAGGAAGAATCAATTCCTTTGCCTTTTTAGCTTCTAGAGGCTGCCCGCATTCCTTGGTTTATATACCCTTCCTATATCTTCAAAGCCAGCAACATTGGCCAAGTCTTTCTCATCTCACATCACTCTGACACTTTCTCTTCAGCCTCCCTCTTCCATTTGTAAGCACCTTTGTGATTACATTGGGCCAACCCAGATAATCCAGGATAATCTTCCCTTCTCAAGGTCAACTGGTTATCAGCATTACTCCAATCTGCAACCTTAATTCCTCCCTGCCATATAACTTAGCATGTTTATTTGTTCCAGGCATTAGGATGTGGACATCTTTTGGGGGGGGCGGTGAGGCATTATTCTGCCTCCTACAAGCTTCTATCCATAAAACTGGTAAATATGCTCTACTGGACAGTGCTCCCTTCTTGCAAGCCCACAGCATATAAAGTACTTAACATAGTACATTGACCGTACAGTAGAAGCTCTCTTGTATAACACCATAAGAAGAACTAATTGATTGGTTAAAGTGAAGAATCATATAAAAAAATCTATATGGTCCTTAAGCATTTTATTTCAACTTAAAACATACAAATGTACATTCATTCACCAATCTGGTGAGGTGATGTTAAGGCCAAGGCCCTTTTTTTGATGCTGGGTCCTCGGACTGGAATTTTACAAACTCTTTCTTGCGTAAGTTACATCCCTCATGCATTCCATTTCATTTCCGGTTTCAGGCTTTTTTTTTCTCTAATAGAGCAGTTTTTATTTGTTTATTTATTTTTTCTAATAGAGCAGTTTTTAAAAGAGACTTTGCTTTATCAAATTTTTCCAAAGCATTGAACTTAGTTTTCATGGGAACAGTAGCTTCCCTTTTATACTCATATTTTTGAAATTTACATTTAGTTACCTAATTACATTAGCAATACAACTGGCATAAATGGGTTTGGCAACAAAACAACTAATTCTTGGTAAACATCAACTTGACACACGGGAGCGGAAGCGTAAGGGTTGACCAGAAGGTAAGTTACTGCCCCTGAGCTTTCCTTGTGCCCTGAGCATTGGTCAGTACATATTTCAGTAAGAAGGAAAAGCAACAACTTAATCCACCAAGTCATTTAAGTGGAGGTCAGTGAGGGGAGCTTTTATTGTGTTTAAAAAGCTTACTAAAAAATGAACAATCAATAGGTACCACATAGTCTCAATGTATTCTTGTACTCAGTTCCTTCTTGAAAAGCCCTCCAAATGTGCATCAGCTAATACTAACAATGGTTAATATTTATTTAGTGCTTATTATGTGCCCAACATTGTGGCAGGCACTTTATAAACATTATTTTATTTAATCCTCACAACAATCATATGACGTAGGATGCATTATGCCCATTTTATAGATGAGATAACTAAAACTTAGAGTTAAGAATCTTGCCAAATGTCACACATTGAATGATATTCAAACCCAGGTAGTCTAGCTCCAGAGCCCACACTTATTCCTATTATATTATGTTGCCTTCTATCAGACAAACAAGTCAGAAATCATAGCACGCGGTGCCTCACTGCCAGCTGCCTCCTTGATTCTTCTTCATAGTCCAGTGGTGGATCATCCCAAAGAAGGAGGCAAAATATCTATGGCAATGCCCCTAGCCAGACTTCTTTATCCTCTCCGACATGGTAGCTGTACAGCTCTCTCCCTAGAGATGAGCCAGCAAGATAATCAAAGACCAAAAGCAGATACTGTTTGAATTGATTGATGTCCTTTATCAGCAGCAGCTATTTTTTTTACAGCAGCACCTTTTTACAAACTCGTCCTTATTTACGTCCCCTCTGGATTTAGATATCATCTCTGAAGGCTCAAGGACAATCATCATTCTCTCTTGGTTCTACCACTATAGAGGCCACTTACTTACCTTCTGCCTCCAGAAATCACTGCAAAGAATGTCTTCCAGTCTTGAATGGAAGTATGGAGAAAGAGATCAGAATTCAGCCTCTTTGCTATGGCTGAGCCACATTAGCCCTTAGAATCAAAAGAGATTAGGTGGAGCCTCACTGAATGGTAGAGCCAGACAGCCATATTAACCAGCTGCTGGAAGTTATGCTGCAGAAAAAAAGATCAGGAAAGAGAACTGTGCCAAGGAAAAGGGAGGGGCTTTCAGAGATTGGGGTCCTGGAAACCTCTGTCTAGCAGGTTCACCTGAGGCAAACATACTGTCAGTCCATGTTGGCCAGAAACCCAGAGGAGGAGAATTTAAGGTCAGATGGTACTTTCTACCTTTAGGATGCCAGAAGCCAGATTTAGGAATGCAAGTGTATCGAAAACCAGAGGCATGGGGTTGCCATGGAGACTCACACCTGAAAGCAATTTCACAGGCTGTATCAGAGATACCGACTCAAATCTCTCCAGGCTAGGTTGGAGCAGCTTGGACTAAAATTCTACCCAGACCAGGCTGGGCAAGATGGGACAGATTCAGGATTTGAGGGCCACTAAAAGAACTCTCTACAAAGGCAGTCAGGGAAGGGCTAAGAGAGAACTAGCGTAGACCTATTAACACCGAGTGAAGCTCAGAGTCAGCAATCAGCATGGTGACAGTTTTCAGCTGATTATAATACTGCCATTCTTCAAAGAACTATAGTATGTTGGGGTTTGAGGTCACCCTGGTCCAATTATCATATGATGTTGGGATTTTTTTTTAAAAGTCTGTTTTTATTTTAAAAATGGAGTGATTGATATGTTTGTTTCAGAAACAGGAAAATTTGTGTTTGTATCTTTCAGTAGGGGGAACTTCATCCATCCTCCACCCCCAAACAGGCCCAAGTGGAAGAGTAGATGGTGACGACTGTGAAGGAGGCACCTGGGCAAATCCCAGGGGCATTAGGGGGACTGAAAAAAGGACCAGGCCATAAGGATTCATCCCTGAAGAGAAAAGAGACATAGACCTTTGACTAGTTGATAGGGCATATGTTATAGAATTGTGGAATTCAGTGTGGCAAAAAGCAGAAAGGATTAGAACTCATTAGAGTTGGGTTTGCATTCCAACACTACCCAAATTTTCTGTGTGACCTTAGGCAAATCATTTCAGCTCTCTGGGTCTCAGGTTTCTCATCTGTAAAATGAGAACAGTTGTATCTGCCCTACCTACCTGTGGAAGATTGCATTATTTACCCCAATTCTTTGCCCTTTGTCTATCTGTGCCATTTGACTAGTTTCTTCCATAAAAAAGGTGGAACATATCTCCCATTCATTGACTCTGGGTTCAATCATGTAACTTGCTTTGGCAAATTGTATGATGTGGACGTAACAGTGAGCCAGTTACGAGCCTAAGCCTTGAGGCATTATTGTTTCTGCTCACTCTTGCAGCTCTGCCTTAACCATGAAAATAACATGCTCAGGCTAGCCCATGGTTCTAGGAGGAGGGTGAGGAACATGTGAAGCATAGCCACTCTCAGCCTAGACTGGGTAACCCCCAGCTTGCCATAGACTCAAAACTGAGCCCAACTTAGACTGGCCAATGCCTAGCAAACCTAAAGACTGGTGAGAAATAATAAATCTTGTTTTAAGCCACTGAGTTTTGGGGTGGTTTGACTGACACATTGACTCATAGAGGTGATATGAGTCTCAGATGTGATAATATATAGGAGTACTTTTTAAAAAATTTTCAAGGCTTATACAAATGTAATGAACTGTTCTAAGAGTGGCTAAGTAGCTTGAAGGGCTAGAGTGCTGGGTGAATTGGCACTTGGTCATGCACTGTTACTGCAGGTTTTAATTGAAAGGGTCCCTTTTGCCACACGAAAATTAGAGGAACTAAATCCCAAGGTTCCAATCCAGTGACCTCATCCTGAAACCATGGTTGCTCATGAGTCTCTGTTCAGGCACTTGAGGAAGGACAACAATGCCTAGAGCAAAAGGAGATATAGAAAAAGAAGGGCTTAATGAGAAGCCTTGCAGACTTCTTTAGACAGCAGAAGAGGATGCCAACAGCTCTTCACTCTGCCTCTTCAAATACTTATTCAGTTCAGTGAATCAGCCATAAAATTCATTGGTGTTGGTGGAGCCTTGTGGGCTGTGCCGACAGGCTTGCCGGGCAATAATTCTGTCAGCTCTCTATTCCAAGCAACTGTCTCTGAGAGTTCCAGAAGCTAAACACAGGAAAACCACACCGGCCACAGGCCTCATTAACCAATAAACCCTTGATGGAAAGCAGGATCTCACACGGTTGTTTCTGGTACAAAACTCCCCCAAGGGAGGGGGACAGTTGTACTTAAAAATCCCATTGGGCTGACTAAAGATGCTCCTATCCTTCACAATTTATTTCAGAGTTTGGGTCAGGCCAGTATTTCTACCAATAAAATAAATATCAGAAGGGATATTTAGAAGACCTTGGCAAGAAAAGTATAAGTAAATATAAAAGCACAGGCAGGGGTATTTTGAGAAGTAATATTAACTGGGCTCAGTGGAATAGAGAGTAAATTATTTATACTCCTAGGGATTCAAGGCAGACTCAGCCATTTAAGGGAGGGAGGAACGACCATCTGCTGCTCCAGCTACAAGTGACCAGCTTACATGTCGCACGCCAAGGCTTGAACCACAGCCAAAAATATATACCACAACCAGATACAGCCCCAGAAAGTTCCACCTTGAGTGTCCATAAAGGGAAAAAAATTGTGTGCTCTCTTTATTGGTAGCTGGGATTGCTAGTTCTTACTTCATGAAACTGTCCAAAGGGAGTTTTCTCCTTTATAGAGAGTGAGAAACAAGCGAACTATTTTATTTCTACCATATTTCCCTTGTGAAATCCATCCCTCATCCACCTACCCTAGGCAAGGGAGAGTCCACAGTGGATGAATTCTCTTATTATCCAGGGACACCCAAGAACACTTGAAATCTAATTAACCAGTTTACCTTTCCTCTAACCACAATGCCTAAATAGATACCTTTACCTATGGATCAAATTCCTTACTACCATCCTACTAAGCCTAAAGCTTGCAACCCTTCCCATCCTTTACTCTCATATCCGGTAGGTACTTCAAATTTGCCTTTTCTTCAGTTGCATCTCTTGGTTTGTCCTGCTCCCCTCCCCTTCCCCTGCTCTGCCTTATGACAGGCTCCGTTTTCTCATGCTTTGCTAACTGTAACAGCCTGTAAGCTTCCTAGCTTCTAGGTTTTCTCTAACTTTTCTTCATGGTGACTCAGGTCATCTTCCTCACCTACTGTTTTCAAAAATCAGTTCATTCCCCTTCTTTTCAAGGAATGAGAATGACTCCTGGTTTCTTATGGCATCAAAGCCTCTGTGTGGCAGCCCTCTTACTCTAACTTCACTCACTGTGTCAACCACCACCTTCGGGCTAGTACCTGGAACACTAATTCCCACCTTTGAGACTTGGCTCGAACCATTTCCTTTGCCTGGAATGCTCCTTGAGACATCCTCAACAATTCTACCACTCCATGTGTGCATAGCCAGCCTCAAGTTTCTATTTCCTCATGAAAATTCTCCTAATAATACTAATGAGATGAGTGGAAATCTAATGAAAAACAAACAAACCAACCAAACAACAACAAAAACAAAATGAGCAGGAGAATTCCCAGTCTTCTTACTTCTGGGTTTTTGGTGGCTTCTTCAACAATGCCTTTTTCACACATCCCTCCTTTTCTATTTCAGTAGGACCGCTTTAATTCAGGATGGCACTCTCTACCTCTGTCCGCCAGTGGTTCTCAAGCTTGGCTGTGTATTAGAATCACCTAGAGAGCTTTTAAAACATTGGATACCCAGGTTGTACCCAAGACCATTGAATAAAAATCTCTGGAGGTGGTGAGTCTTAGGTATCAGTATTTTAAAAATTATTCTAAGTGATTCCAAGGTGGAGACCCACCAATCCATATAACCACTATAATTTCCTGCCACGTTTCTTCCACCTCTGTTTCTCTCAACTGTACCACATTTTACTGCTGTTTAAATTCTGAGCTCCAAGTGTTTCATTCCCTCACTCAAGATCTTTCAATGGCATGTATACATATAATATACTATATTAAAGGAAAAAATACAGGATAGAAAAGAATATAGCATGTTTAAATATAAATTTTATATGGGTATTAGTTTTTATTGCTGCATAACAAATTTCCACAAACTGAGCAGTTTAACAGCTTAAAACAACGCAAATTTATTAAGTCACAGTTTCGATGAGCCAGGAGTCTGAGCATAGTTTAACTGGGCCCTCTGCTAAGGGTCTCTTGCTGTTTTAAAATGTAGATTTTATTATCAATCAGGTATGGTGAGGCCAACAGATCAGAGGATGATGGCCATTGAAAAGACACTTTGTTACTCATGGTTCCCAAGAGGAGGGGCCCAGCATGCCACACAGGGCCACATGGGGAAGCACAAGGGTTGGTAAGGAGGTAGAAGGAGCAAGAGGAAGACATGGGCAAGACCCTTTATTGCAGTTTCCATGGGAAAGTCAAGGCAAGGCAGGGTAAGCAGATTTAGGATTGGGTAATTTGAATACTTTCAGCAGACTCTAGGGTATAGGAGCAGTCTCTAGTTGTCTGGTACCTGGCCCTGGGATGCTTAAGGCAGAGGAATATTGCCTCCTGGAGTGTAAGAGCTAGATAGAGGGGGTGGTTCAGATATGGGGTCTGGATTGGTTGATTTGTACATGGAAGGCACCCTCCTGGGCAAGTAATTTGCTATCTGTAAGAACTGCCTAGCCCTGAGAGGGGCAGACTCTCCCCAGACAGCAAGACTCCGATTCCAGAGCATCAAGAATACAGAAAATAAGGAAATACAGTTAATACACTCACTGGGTTGAAATAACAGTATCAGCCAGAGCTGTGATCCAAGCTCACTGCTTTTTGGCAGAATTCAGTTCCTTATGATTTTAGGACTGAGGTCCCTGATATCTTGCTGGCTGACTGTTGGGGAGTCACTCTTAGCTCCTAGAGGCTACTCTCAGGTCCTAGCCACATGGCCCTCTCTCAACATGAAGATTCTTCTTCAGAGCCAACTGGAAACTCTTATATAATGTAACATAATTACAGGCACGACTATCTCAGCATCTTTGCCATAAAACCTAACTCAATTGAGGGAGTGACTCCACAGCATATTCACAGGTCTGCCCACACTCAAGGGGAGGGGATTATATAGAACACATAAGCAGTGAGCAGGAATCTTAGAATTCTGCCTGCCACAATATGGAGTTATTTATAAGTGTATATTCGCATGGGAGAAAAGTCTGGAAATACATAGATAAATATTAAGATGTTAACACGAATCATCTCTGTTGTGGGGCTTTCAGGTGGTATTCTTTTTTAGTTATTAATTGCTATTCTATAAAGCACATACATTACTCGAGAGGGAAGGAAGAAAGGAAGAACCTTCAGTTGCTCACTGAACTAAGCACAAATTATTCCTGTCAAAACAGGTTCTCCATAACATAATTCTAACTCTGTTCAAGGAGTTATCTTCCAATACCCTTTGCAAATGATCCAATGTTCAAGCCAAACTAACTAGCCTTGCCCAAGTTTTACCCTGTGATTTTTCTACCTGTATGTCACACTCATATTACTACACTGCTTCATTTCTGTCAAAATCCTCTTCATCCCTCAAGGCCCATTGCTATCTCTTCTGCAAACTTATCCCGTTCTTTTAGTTTTTCCAAAAGTCTCACCCTGAGCTAACATCTGTTGCTAATCTTCCTCTCTCTCTCTCTTTTTTTTTCCCTCCTCAAAGCCCCAGTACATAGTTGTACATTCTAGTTGTAAATCCTTTTAGTTCTATGTGAGTTGGTGTCACAGCATGGCTACTGATAGATAAGTGGTGCGAGTCCATGACCAGGAACTGAACCCAGGCTGCTGGAGCAGAGCACGCTGAATTTTAACTGCTAGGCCATCAGGGCTGGCTCTGCAAACTCATTCTTGATCCCACTAGCCATGGGGTTCTTCTTGCTTTTGAATCTCTGAGCAATAGAGTATAGGGGTTAATCTCCCAAACTCTAAGGTCATACTGCCTAGGTTCTACTCCTGGCTCTTGCTACTTTCTAGTTGGGAAATGTGGGATAAATTGCCTAGCCTTTAATAAGTCAGTACCACTGCTTAGAAGAGATAAAGCAATTGGGAGAAGAGGGACTTTAATTCATAATCCAAGGGGAACTAGCAGAGTGTGACACTGGAATTCGGCTAAGTCAGAAACCCAAAGGAAAACACATGTGCCTTCAGAATGAAATCAACTGTGTGGGACTGAGATTGGGATGGGGAGTATAAACAAGTGGAGCTTTGAAGTTCAAGCCCCAAATGTAACATTTGTCTTAGAAAATTCCCCAGCCAAAGTCACAGATGATAAATAGAAAGCAAATGCTCCATGAAACCAGGCATTGCCATCAATGATGCCTCCCAGGCCATTTCTCCAAAATGAGGGTTCTTCCCACTTAAGTCTCTTTGTAGTGATGTACGAGTATGTTATTTCCAAGTGAGGAAATTTCATTTGCGATTTTTGAGAATTGAATTTATCCAAGAGAAACAACTATCCTCTTTGACAATTTTCTCCTCCATTTATGCCAGTCAGATTATAAGAAGCAAAGCAAAGAATAGTATTTTCCAGACCAGTGCTTAAAGGAAACCCATTACCACATCCTCTGTTTAGCTCTCAGTCCTGGCACAGTAGGGTACACTAAGATTGCCAAATTCTGCTAGGCTCCCTGGGAAGTGAAGGCTGAGCCTTGACTCCACCAAATGATATATGAAATTGGCATTCATCTGGTAAACCAGGATAACTCACCCTGGACCTGGATTCTGATTCACAAATCCTCATTTTCTTGGCCTAAATAATAATTGGGAGCTATATTGCCAAAAGATACCACTTTATGTTCCAAAGAAATAGCTACATTACAAAGATTTACCATTTATTTAGCACCTACTATGTGCCAGGTACTTTGCATGTATGATCTCAATTAATCCTCACAATTCTACCAGGTAGGTACTCATCCCCTTGTGAAGGATGAGGACCCACTTAGGGGCAGGAAAACGGGAGGCTGATATCCCTCACTGATCTCTCCTTTGTCTGACCTCCTAGAGTAACTTAGGACCTAAGCACTTGGTTCAGGATACCCCAAAGCAACTTCCTCCTGCTCCTGAGACAAGTGGCTCTTCCTAAGACAGCAGGCCACTCTGATATTTTAGAAGTGTCTACTGCTAGGCTGATAGGAGGCATGGGGAGGTGGATCACTGGAATCAGAAAACTGAGGGTTACAGCTTCTAATTGGCTATGGACCCTCAACCAAATTCCCTTCCCTTTCTAGGGCTCTGTTTCCTCATCTGTAACATGAGAGGGTTGGACTATATTTGTGGCTTGCAAATTTTTGAAAGCTATGGAGCCTTTGTTACACAAACAAAATCTTACAGAAGTTCAAAGCAATGTCACTGGTTGAAAAGAGCGGAGGCAAGAAGGGCAGAGAGGCAGCCTTTGAGGCACTTTGCTGACTCTTAGGGCTTGAGGGTCCAGTTTAGAAACACAGTTGTACTAGGTGATAACTAAAGGTCCTTTCCAGCTCTAACACTTGATAGTTCATAAGCTGGATAGTTTACTCTTAGATTTTGCAGTGTATTTTCCCTTCCCCAAGCTGAAAATAGAACATCATCCAAGATGGGGACCCCGCCATGCCTGTCTTATATTTCTACTCTGCTACCTAGCTCAATGCTGTACACTTAACAGGTGTTCAGTAAATACTTGCTATCTACCTTTTGGTTCAAAGAGAATGTTTGCCCTGGGGTATCTGTACCTTAAGACGAACATCCTCGTTTGTCCAGAGGGTGGCCCTCTAAAGTTTTGAGAGGGAAGAGAGTCTTAAAGACTCTCATTCTATTCTCTTCAGTACCTAAAGCTGACAATTGTGGGATCTGACATCCTTGATTACAGAGAACAGCAGGACACAGTGCTTTATAGCTGAAGCACTTAAAAAAAGCCCTTAAAATCTACCATGACAATGGCATACAAAGTGACAAGAATGTGTTAGACATGGGCTCCCAAGAAAGAAGAGGGCTTGGGAGAAAGGTAGAACCTCTTTAATAGAGAGTGCTGTGGGAGGAAGATTGTTGGATACTAATTTGCTGTTTGAAAAGGTGTCCCGGTGACACAAGACAACATCGAAGAAGGGCCACACTTGAGAAATGTGAGCAAGATGAAGAAGCCCAAAATACAGAGGCAGAAAGAATTGTAACACGTTCAGTAGGTTTCGCGTTATATTTATTGATTTGCTGATACTACTCTATTGCCCTGCCTGACTGGTAGAGGACAGACAGCTCTTGTGCTTTAGGTTGAATTCACCGAAAAGAAAGATACAAAGACCTAAAGTCGAACTGTCTTTTTGTATATTATTGGGTGAAACTCTCAACAAGATTTTTTCTTAAAGACCAAAAAAACAAAAAACAAAAAACAAAAAACCTTTCTGATTTGCCTCATTTGGGGCAGTTCACTATTTGGATTCAAACACTTCACAGATCTGGAGCCAACCAGTTCAAAGAATGCTACTTTCTTCTCAAATCAATAAAAATGTGGGATCAGAAAGACAGGCACTCAGCTAGCAAATGTTTGCAATTTACATGGCTAATAGTCATTGACAGTTCAAGTGTTCACCCTAATCTTTTGATAGTCATGGTCAATGAGGAGTTAGTTAAAATAAATGGAACATAGTTCTAGTTTTTGGAGCTCACAAAGTATCAAGCTTCGAAAACACCTCCATGCTAACAAAGGTTTACTTCTCACCTTCACCTGGAAAACAGCTTAACCTTTTAATATCCATTTCTTATTGAGTGAAAACACTTACCCAGTCCCATGAGTTATCTTTCCTTTACATCAATGCTCCACCTCTACCTTTCATTTTATCCAAACAGCAAAGTATTACTGAAAACAAAATTGTACCTGAAAAACAGCATTTTGTCAAGTCAAAAACCATTTGCTCTTTCCCAAGTGGTCCAGACAGTATACTCTGGGTCTAGTAGATGCCCAATGAGAAATGTAATTAGATAGGGCACAGCAGGTCAGTGAGTGTGTTTACTGAATCTACACCATCATGACCTCTGTGGACAGGTTCATAGTAGGAGAGTCAAGGGGAAAGAGTCTTTCCCCACGGTCACAATCCAGAGTCCAAATCAGCACTAGAAGTTCCATCCTAACCTCTTCCACCAAGCATTTCTCTCGTGTTAGTTTGCTATATGAAACACCTATGAATGATATACTTTAAAAATCACTATTATTTGGTGTAAAAAATAATGAAAGTGGTGATTCTAATAATAGAGAAGCAGTGTGATTATAGGAGGAGAGAGCTTATATGGGGGGAAAGTGGAACTACCACATGCAATGTCTGAGCAGAAGGTTGTTAAAGAAATCAAAGCCATTAGCAACTGGAAAGCCTCCAGGCCTGACTTCTTGCAGATATTTTGGTCTAAGTTGCTCAAGATAGCACACAGAGCTAGTGCAAAATGCTTTGTAGAAACACTCAGTGAGCCAGCCATACACTTGGTTTGTATGGCACCTTAAAAGAACTGCCATTTTTCAGCAATACCTTCTTGCCTGACAAAAGCAGATCAATTGCATGCCCACCTACCATCTCTTGAAAAGAATGGCATCCACTTTGATATTAGGAGAGTAATAATACCCCCAGAAATACTGAAAGGCTGTTGAAAATGATGAAGAAGTTGTAATGACCAAGATACTTGAGATTCAGGAATAGTTATATGGCCAACCAAAAGAATATCTGGGACGGAGTTACATGGTCTATAGGAAAGATTGTATCTATCATGTGTCAAATTTTTCTCCATCAGGAAGAAGGCACTTGGGTTCCAGAGCATGCAATATGGATGACCTTGTGAAAGCTGGTTTCAGCTGCAGGTGTTAGTGACTTTATTAGGAAAGAAAGAAAGTGAGCTATTTCAGGACTAGGGTATAAACACACTGAATGACCCTGGTTTCTTGCCCAGGATAAACATAGTCATAAGTCAAACAAAATGTTAAACTCCACCTCTAGCTTGGTGTCAGTGATCGGGAAAATGGAGCAACTCTGGCAGTCTGTGTGAGATAAGGTCAAAAGTATACGGAGGTCTGGGGGCGGGAAGTCAGACTACCCCAAACCAAATGAATCAGAGTTTTAATTTTTGCATATCAGAAACACTGAGGTGTAGTCTCATTCAGATTATTTTTAAGCCAGGAGTCACAACATTATTCAAACTGAATTAGGATCTCTGCTGCACTGATAAGGCTTTGAACTTGGAAAGTGATGGCTAGTTGTGCCCCTGTTTTGGTTCTCCCATTCTTTACCAAGTGGTAGACTCTGACATTTTAGCTGGACACACAGCCACACGGAATAAAGAGTATAATTCTTGATCTCACTTTCAGATGCTTATGACCTTGGGACTAAGTTCTGGCCAATGAGATGTAAGGGAAAGTGATGTCATGTGATTTCTAAGTGTCTTTAAATGAAGGGGCATACTCTTTTCCTCTAGTCTCCCATCCTGCTTGTTGGAATGCAGATTATGACGGCTGGAGCTAGAGCAGCCATTTTGGATCATAAACTGGAAAACATACGTTGAGAATGGTGAAGCAACAAGACAGAAGAAGCCTGGGTCCTTAGTGATCATGGAGCTGCCATACAAGCTCTCAACTATCTATATGCACTTTTACATCATCTCAGACATTTTTTAATTCTAGAAGTTCTATTTGGGTCTTTTTAAACTCTTCCATGTCCTTACTTAACATGCTCAATCTTTCCGCTAGCTTCTTGAACATCTGGAAAAAAGTTATAGTGACTGTTTAAATGTCTTTGTCTACTAATCCTATCATCTGCATTATTTCTGGGACAGTCTTGATTGAATGATTTTTCTCCTTATTATAGGTTGTATTTTCCTTCTTCTTTTGAATGCCTGGTAGTTTTCGACTGGATGTCAGATGTGAATTTTATCTTGTTGGATGCTAGATATTTTGTATTTCTAGAAATAGTCTTGGGCTTTGTTCTGGAACAAAGTTAAGTTATTTGGAAGCAGTTTGATCCTTTCAAGGCTTGTTTTTAAACTTCATTGGGCAAGTCTAGAGCAGCCTTGAGTCTAAGGCTAATTTGGCACCACTACTGAGGCAAGACCCTTTGGAATTCTCTGATGCTCTGTGAATTACGAGATTTTCCATTCTGGATGGTGGGAACAGGCACTACTGCTAGTTCTGTGTGATCTCTGAGGATTGTTCCTTCTGCTCCTTTTGGGTGGTTCTTTTCTGGGCCTTATATACATGTGGTGATAAGCATTCAGCTGAAGATTCAAGGGAGACTCTCTACAGATCTCCAGAGTTCTCTTACTGTGCAGCTCTCTTTTCTCCAGTAGTCTGCCCTGAAAATTCTAGCTGCCATAGTTTTCCTGACTCTCAGCTTTGTCGCCTCATCCACCTGGCCTTGCCTGGGTTCCCTCTCCCTGCATCACTGCCTAGAAACTCTCTCCAGGCAGTAAGCTGGGGCAATCATAGGGCTCACCTTGTTTGTTTCCTGTCTCTCAGAGATCACTGTTCTTTGTTGCCTGGTGTCCAATGTCTGAAGACTATTGTTTTCATTTTGTCTGGTTTTCACTTGTTTTAGGCAGAAGGGTAAATCCAGTCCCTGTTACTCCATCTTGGCCAGAACTAGGGACTTTTACATCAGAGAGAAATAAATGACTGTATTGTTTAACCTACTGTTATTTTGAGTTTTCTGTCATTTGCAGCCAAGTCTAATCCTAACAAATACAGGGCTGATCCTTGATTTATTTAGAATAGTTTCTGACTTTAATATAGAGAAGCTAAGATTTTTAGAATAACCAGAGACTTGAATGTTGCCTGAGTAAGGTCAAATACCTGGATGAAAACTGAAAGCTCTGTCATTTCCCATGAAAAGAGCGGTGCTTAAGCAGCCAAATCAATTCCAGCTGGTGCCAGTTGACAAAATAAAGTAGATTTTTTGCTTAGTGTGATGAATTTCTTATTCACAGAACTTTACAATTGGAGAGAAATGTATTCAATAAACTTTTCCTGAACACCTACTGTAGCCTAGGCACTAGGCTAAGTTCTAGGAATACAGGTATGTATAGACTGGGGCATAAGCCCCTACCAGCTGTTCACAATTTAGATAAGAAATGCCTTATTTAGATAAGATCCCTTGTCATGTGAATAGCTCATGAATTTGGCTAAGAGGCTTAGTGCCAGCTTTTTTTTTTTTTTTAATAAATCTCATCTTCTATTTTTTTCTTTTAGTTAGGGAAACTGCCTTTTAAACCCATGGTTCTGTAGTGAACCATGTAATTTATACTTTCAGTAATAAAGTAATTTATACTTTCAACATAAAGAAGTTTCTCCTGGAATAGGATATTCACAAACTCAAATAAAATATGCATTGCATTTACTAGTATCATTGCAATGGAGAAATATGTTGGACATCACCCTAACCAAATGATTAAGCTTAACATTACCAATAATGGGAAAAATGACATCATGTTCCTCCTGTTGTGAGGCACTACGAAGGACATAATATCGTAGAAAGCAAAAAGGTTTAAACTCATGTAGTCATGAGAAATAATCAGATGAATCCAATTGAGAGATATTCTGCAAAACAACTGGCCTGAACTCTTCAAAAATGTCGATGTCATAAAAGACAAAAGAAAAAAAAATGGTGGGGCCTGGGATTCTAGATTAAAAGAGACCAAAGAGACTGATAACTAAATGTAATGCATATTTTATTTGATTCTGCATCAAAAAAACAAAGCTATAAAGACATTATTGAGGCAATTAGGGAAGTGTGAGTACAGACTTCATACCTGTATATCGTATCAGTGTTATATTTCCTGAATGTGATGACTACACTGTAGTTATATAGGCTAGTGCCCTTGGTTTTAGCAGATTCTGACTCAAGTATTTAGGGGTGAAGAGTCAAGATATCTGCAACTATCTCTCAGATAGTTCATAAAAATAGAGTGATAAAGCAAATGTGGGAAAATATTAAGAATTGTTAAATCCAGGTGAAGGGTATATGGGTGCTCATTGTTCTATTCTTGCAACTTTTCTGAAGGTTTGAAAATGTTCAAAATAGAAAGTTGGTGGGAAAATGAAAAGCTTGTGACAAGGAAAAAAAATTCTCTAATCCCTATTAAAGGTGTTAGCTTTGGCTTTACTGAGAGGATTCACGAGAGGCCAGACCTGGACTTGCAGTCAGTAACCAGAAGCTCCTCTCTCCCTTCTCCTAAATTGTCCCACCATCTGGATATCCTGGCCCACTACCTTGCACTCCCTTCTCTCTCCCTTTTTCACATATTATAACCAAGCTTCTTGAATAATACCCATACTTTAATTCTTACTGAATTTATATAATCTCAGGAAAGCAGCCAACTTAAAGTTAGTATTCTGCTTCTACTGGAGTGCTGGAACTGGCCTGCACTGGCTTGTACTGGCTAACACTGGTTCACACAAGCCAATCACATTGGTAGTTTGAAATCAGCCATGGTGGAAACATTTACAACATGGATATCTGCACATGCTACAAATCAGGATCGCTCTACCGCCTCTCTCAGAGCCAGCGGTTAAATATTTACTAGTACCCTACTGACTTTAAATCCTTAGCCTGTGAGAGGCATCCTGCAGACCTTGCAATTGTTTTACAGCCTTTCTAAAGGATCCTGAAGTTCTATGAGGATTGCTAACAAAATATCCCACAGAAATGTTTCCTGGTGGTATCCAGTCCAAGAGTAGGCTTTGAGTAAACTGAAGATGTAGCTACGAAGAAGGTAGTCTACAGTAAATAGAAAAACAGTGTTGGCTATGTCCTCATTCAAAAAGGATTTTCACTGGGTGGCAATTTAATGAAGTGGAAAACAGTGCTGGATCAGGAGACAAATGGCCCTGTCACTTACTGACTGTATAAACTTAGGCAAGGCAATTAAACTCTCTGAGCCACAATTTTCTCATCTGTAAAATGGGAGCATTAATAGAAGTACTATCTCATACACGTGCTATTAGGTGGTATGGGAGTCTCATATCCGTATTTTCAAATTGAGACATATAGTCAATCACATATAAGTCATCAGAGCTAACGTTTAATAGGTATTTACTAGAAGACAAACATTGTATTAATTTATTTAGACATATACTCTCACTTAGATCTCACTATGGTTCTATAAATTTGAAATTAGTAATATTCCTCAGATCTTAGAGCAGTGCCCAATGCAATGTAGTACGTGCCTAGTACATGTTTATTGTTACTGATAATCCCTTGTATTTGTGAATAATTGAAGGTAATCTGCAGAACAACCTGGTAAACAAGCAAGGTAAGTATTTATAGATTTAACCAAGCCTCAAATTAAGTATCTTGCTAATAGGCAGCAGGGCGGGGAGTAGGATTCAGCCCTTTGAATTCCCAGTCCAGTGGTCTGCTTCTTGTGTGACTTTGGTCATGACACTACCCATCTCCCAGTCTCAGCTTTCTTGAGTCTGGGGTGGCCAATTCACCCCAATTTGCACAGAAATTTCCCAGTTTTAACACTTGAAGTCCCATGTCTTGGGAAACTCTTCAGTCCTGGGTAAACCAGGATGATTGGTGAACCTACTTGAGTCTGCCTTCTCATTCACAGAATAGACCCAGGCCTTTTCCCAAGAAAACCTACCCAGCTCTGCTACCCAGCTGTCACCTCATTCCTTCAGCACTCATTAACACCTTACTTATGGATACTTCCTCAATCTTTTCTGTGGGCTCCTCTTCCTCTGCCAGTCCGATGTATCCCCCATAATTATACGCTTTGGTGATAACCACTGATAACTATTTAGTGTATGTTCTTTCAGTCTTTTTTTAAAGTTGAGTATGTATTATAATTATTATCATTACAAATTTGTGATCACACTGTATAAATTCTTGTTTCCCATAATTCTCACTTAACATTATATCATAAGCACTTTTCCAAGTGATTAAACATTCTTCAAAGAAACATTTAATGACTATATGATATTCCACTTCAAGGGATATACCATATTTCATTACTTAACCATTCTCCTATTATATGACATTTAAATGTTTTCTATTTTTTCCTATTATAAGAAGGGCTCTGATGAATATCTTCATTCATAAATCTTCCTCTACTGCTCTATTTCCTTTATAAGAGTAGAATTACTGGGTCAAAGGCTGTGAACATTTTAAAGGCTATTGATACATATTGCCAAAATGCAAAGAGGATAATTGTGAAGGGAAATTGCCAGTATTAAATTTAGAGGCACATTTGGAATGTTTTGAACAATATCTGGGTGATTGTGAAGTTTCATTTTATAAATGGCTCTTAGATTACTTTGGAAAGCACTTTAATGTTAAAATCTGAGAAGGTGAAAAAAATTGTTAATAAAATGTTTAGTCAATGGGTATTGTATTGTTAATTTGAGGTGGTATTTTATATTTCAATAAAAAAGATGACACAGCAGAGGCCCCTTTTCTAATTATTGTGTGGAGTTTATCTAAGCCTATTATAAAGCACCTGACTTAATTTTATTATTTAGAATTATTATAGTTCTACTATAATTGTATCTTTGCTAATATGAAAAATTGTTGGTCATATTTTAAATTTGTTTAATACAGTGTCCTTGGTCTAAAACATAGCTCCAATTATAAGGTTGTTCTTAAGGAAACAATTTTCTTCAGCTGTTACTTCCAGAATTGCATTTACAGTCAAAAGTGGGCACCACTTATACCACCATTCTTTCCTCCTCCCACTGACCACTAGAGGGGAGAAAACATTCAGAGGTAGCTCACAGCATATCTCCATCCTCGAAAAGGACCAAGGTGGTTTCCAATCCAGGCCACACACTTTACATTTCATACTCTTCAACTATTTTCTGCTGAGGCTATTTCTTTAGCATCTAGACTAGATCCTTGCAAAATTGGCCCACCTCTTAGAAGAATTGTTCTCATTTAATTTACCAGAAGGTTACAGAGCTCTTTAAGGGAGAAAGAGTCATCTCCTCTGGCTTGTTGCATTTTCTTTATAGATCAAGGGAAGCAGATAAGTTTAAAGGTAGAGTGATGGCAGCTATTATTCTATTTGTGACCACTGAAAATTAGAATATATGAGGCAATCAAGGCAAAATTTCCAGGACACATCTATAGGACAAAGTGAATTTGTGTATAGCAGCAAGAAAAAGAAAACCCTGAAAAATCACTGCAGTAACCTGCCTCAGTCCAACCCAGAATCTCTCTCAGCCCCTCCCTGATAGTCTTAGCTGCACCTCAGACGCTTGGCACACTCCTGCCATCACACAGTAGGAAAAAACCCATGACCCTCACTTCAACAATTCTCTGGCTAAGCATCAAATCAGCTTTATTGCTGGGATCATTTTATCCTCATGCCTAAGTCTCCAAGTGTGTGGCCTGTGGTTCCCAGCAGCATGGTAGTGTTTGGGAAGGCGTTATTATGGTACAGTGGTTGAGGGCATGTATGTTGGAATCTGAACGATCTGGGATTTAATCCCAGCTTCACCACTTTTCAGTTCTGCCATTCTTGGTTTCCTTAATTTAAAATAGGGAGGATAATACTACTTATCCTTATAAGATTGTTGTAAGAATTAAATGAGAGAATTAATGCATAGTAAAGGCCTTAGCAAAGTATCTGGTATGTGGTGAATACTTAGTTAATGGCAAGTCTTATTATTAGTGAAGTCTGGGTCTCTGGTATTTGCTCTTGGATTGTGTAGGGGTATCCTGCTGTTTGGACCTTTGCTTAGTGCTCACGTTGTCTGGGCTTGGATTGGATGTTGGAATTGACTTAAACCCTAAGATAATAATCTGCTTGAAATCTATATTCCAGATCCTCATCCCAACTGGCTAACTAAAATAGCCCATGGGTTATACTCTCAATTGTATTTGGGCCTTTGGTCTTTATCCAACCACACAGGTCTGCCAGGGCTATTTGACCTCAGGCAGGTCAGACCCAACCTGACCCTGTGCAACTCCTGGCTATGCTCAATATCCTACAGGTCAAGTGAAGTTTTGCTTTTGGATGACAACAGGAAATCCCTGTAGTTTCTTAAAGAGGCAAATACTGTGACTGCTTTGAAGACAGCAGTCAGAGATTTAATGCCAAAAGTGATCTTTATGCTTTTAGTTGATTAAACTGGCCAGAATTTGCAAGAACTATTGAACTTGATTGATATACTACTTGGCATACTATCATTCACTTCCCTGCATAATAAATGCTTTTTGTCAAAGCCTGTCTTGTGGGCAGGCAGCCTAGGGAGATTCTAGGCCGTATAACTTGATGAGTGCTCTGTAATTCCCCAGTCTATCCATTTGCTGATGCCACCAAAATAACTACCAGCATTTATTGAGCATGTACTTTGTTTCAAGGCATTGCACTGTACAATTAGCATGTATATGCAATTTAGCCCTCACAGCAGTCCCGTGATGTATGTACTATTATTATTTCCATTTTACATTTGAGGAAACTAAGGCTCACAGGAGTTAATTGTCCAGAGTAACAGACCTAGCACGGGGAAACCAGCACAGAACTTAAAATCCAAGCTTGATGCCAAGTCTTGTTCATATCACGATGCTAAATAATGGTTTACTATTAAACAAAAGTAGGGGGCTGGCCCCGTGGCCGAGTGGTTAAGTTCACGCCCTCCGCTTCGGTGGCCCAGGGTTTCACTACTTCGGATCCTGGGCTCAGACATGGCACCGCTCGTCAGGCCACGATGAGGTGGCGTCCCACATAGCACAACCAGAGGCACTTACAACTAGAATCTACAACTATATACTGGGGGGCTTTGGGGAGAAGAATAAAGAAAAAGAAGATTGGCAACACTTGTTAGCTCAGGTGTCAATCTTTCAAAAAAAAAACAAAAGTAGGCCTATAAGGACGTAACAATGGAAAGCTTTATAAGTCTTTTAGATCTTCAATGCAAATTAATGTCACCAGCTGAGAGCAGATTTTGACAGGGAACTGTGTGCTGTATATTAGTGTTTGTATGAAGGAGGTGTTGGCAGGAGGAAGGTGGTTGCTAGGGACACCAAAGCCGTCAATCCCTTGAGGGACAAAGGAGAGGAGGGCAGGAAGTGGAAGAGAGAAAAGAGAAAGATACAAGTTTTCCCTTTGGTGTCCCTATTAATGAAAATGATAATGGACCATGGTACAAATAAAGGAGCATTATGGAGGTAGAAAGAGACGTATGCACTTGGGAGCCAGGGAGATCTACCTTTGACTCTCAGCTCTCTCACTTGCATGCTGTGGGAACTTGACAAATCACTTAACTGCTCTAAATCTTTGTTTCCTCATCTGTAAGATGGGGTTTAAAATAAATACCCACTCCCCAGGAGTACTGTGAAAATTAAGTGAGACAGGGTGATGAAACGTAATGGAATTCCATGGAAGATAGTTATGATGGTCGGACAATCTTGTGAATATACTAAAAACCACTGAATTGTACATTTTCAAAGGGTGAACTTTGTGGTATGATATTTACATCTCACTAAAAACATTAAATGACAACATAAATAAAATACCTAGCACAATGCCTGGCGCAGAGTAAATACTTTATAAATGGCGACAAGTGTTATTATCTAATTGTTATGTGTTATCCTTATCAGTTTGATGATGATGATGAAAAATATGACAATCATTATCTCTGATAGCTCTGAAAGCAATCCCGATATCTTAGTAGGAAAAATATGACTCTGTGAGCACATTAGTCAAGAGGATGAGATGAGTGGGTGGTTTCTGGATACATTTAGATCGCAGATGGGATTACTAAGCTAGGAGCTCATTTGGCATCTACAGGAAGCTCCGGGGACTTGGGCAGCTGGGTCACCTTTCCAGAATGAATTACAACTTCCCCCTTGGGCTCTATCAACACTCCTTTCGGGAGCCTCGGTTATCTGTGGGCCAGATGGATATTGAAGGATCTTTGACAAATACTAGGAGAACTGCCAAAAGCCACCAATAGCCCAGCCAGTTGGAAAATCATGGTGGCCTTTTTGTCACTTGTGTATTTATTAAGCACCTACTGAAGGCTTAAAAAACAAGACTGTTGTTAAGAAAAGTTTAGGAATTTAGAAACTAAATTAATTTTTAGAAGAACTTTGCATTGATGGAAAGTTTAAACTCAAAGAAAATAAATGCTGATTTGAAAATAAAGTTGTATCAACATAATTCTCTTTAAAGTCAATGGTTTGCGTTTTGTGGATTTAAAAAAAACTTCTTTGGTTGTTTATGTAAGCTAGATTAAAATTCTTCTCTGCATTTGGGTAGGTCCCATCTGGCAATTTACAGATAGGCTGACCCATCTGCAAAGCAAGTTGGTCAGTGCATACGGGCTGTAATGCAAGTGAGCAGGAGTGTACGTTTTGGATGGTCAGGGACCGGAAACATATGGGTTTTATTTAATAGCATTTACTAGTCAGAGTCCAAGCTGTGAACATTTTGTTTGGAGAAGGTGGTGAAGGAGAGAAAGGAAAGGCTAGCCATCATTTAGCACTACAATTGGCAGTAGTTAATGGCATGAAGATTATAAAAACTAGACATTCTATTTTTAATGGAAAAAAAGAAACTTGGTTCAAATAGCCTATTTGGTTATTACCTCATTTTCACTCAAAATGCTGCCAAATTATGTTGTTAGAATCATCAGCAACACCTAATGGAAGTTTTGAATGTTCACAAGTTTTCTAATAAAATTTGTGTTGTGTGCTTTTTCTAATGGCTATCCCTAAGGGACCAAATTCTCAGGCTAATATAAATGCCACTTGCAAATCCATAAAGATGGTGGTAGAAACTGATTAGTGTACAAAGTTGCTCGAAGTTCAAGATGACTGAAAATAAAGTTCAACCAGGACTGTGAGTAAAGTGAATTTATGTTGCTTACTCTGTCAAATCCAACAGATAAGCTCTGTTCATGCTAACATTTGGCCACACTCCCAGTTCTCCCCCATACCTGGGAGAGGAGGAATTGGGATGATTAATGGGTGAGAACTGCTACTCCCTACCTTTTGTGGTCCCATCATTTATGAAGAGGGGAGTGAAAATGGCTAGGACGTGCTTCCCTTCTGGATGCCTATTCCCATGAGCCTCTAGCCACCCACCCCCACCCTCGATCAAGTTCTTCCAAACCCATTTCTTCTCTAAGGACCTGCTCCAGTCACACGCCCTAGTCAACTACTCTTGTCCATTGCAAACTGTTTTATGGATATATATATCCAGACTTGGATATAAACTCTTGCATTGAATAAAGCTCTATACAAGAAAAGACCAAGACAAGCTAAATATTAATCTCACGCTTAAGGGGCTCATAGCCAAGTAGGGGAAAATAATAATAGCAATAATATCAATGGTAACAGCTGTAGTAGTGGTGGTAATGATGACCATTTATTAAGTGCTTAATGTGTGCTAAGTACTTTACGTACATGATTTCATTTAATTCTCACAATAAACATTATTCATTCATTCAACAAAATTAAACAAATCAGACTGAATCCCACTTCTCTGGAAGCAAAGGAGACTGAGAGGCTTTCTCCATTGAGGTAG
Organism: Equus asinus; assembly: GCF_041296235.1. Lineage (NCBI taxonomy): Eukaryota > Metazoa > Chordata > Mammalia > Perissodactyla > Equidae > Equus > Equus asinus. Next base: position 101,751,823 of record NC_091820.1, read on the forward strand.
GAGGAGAATCAAAGGAGTAGAATCTTGGAAATCAATCAAAGAAAGTTTTTTAAGAAAGAAGGAGTGAAAAGCCATTTCAAATGCTGATAACAAGTCAAGTAAGATGAGGACTGAGAGATGACGGTGGAATTAACAATATGTATGTCACTGGTGACCTTTGTAAGAAAGGAGTGGTGGCAATGAAAGCCTGATTAGAGCAGGTTCAAGAGAGAATGGGAAAAGTGGAGATTTTGAGTATAAACAACTATTTTAAGGAGTTATGCTGTAAGGCGAGTAGAGATACGAGATGGTAACTATAGGAGGAGGTGGAGTTAAGAGAGAGTTTGATAATACTAACAGTTAATAATTAATAGAGTACTTACTTTGTGCCAGGCACTATGTTAACTGCTTTATATGTATTAGCCTGTTTAATTATTATAGCAACCTTGTGAGATAGGTACTATTACTCTAGGTCACAGATGAAACTGAAGCTCAGAATGATTAAGCTGTCTGCCTAACGCAGGGTTTCTCAACCTTGACACTACTGACATACTGGGCTGGATAATTCCATGTTGTGAGGGCCTGTCCTATGCACTGTAGGACGTTTAGCAGCATCCCTGTCCTCTACCCACTATATGCCAGTAGCACCCCACCAATTATGGCAACCAAAAATGTTTCCAGACATGGCCAAATGTTCTATGGTGGGCAGGACTGCTTCTTGTTGAGAACCACTGGATAAAGATCATACATCTAGTAAATGATAGAGCCAGGTCTTAAAAGACTGGTTTATCTAGCTCCAAAACCCATGCTTTTAACCATTGCACTTATTTGTACTACCAAGATGGCAAATTTCCCCTACCCTGTTCTGGGTGCCTGTGGATCTCTGAGAAGTGGGAAGAATATCTGGCCACTGGAGTAAGGGCATTCCTACTTACGAGCTCCATGGTTCAGGCTTGCATATAGCAACCTGTCTTTCTCTCTCTCTCTCTCTCTCTCTCTCCCTCACACACACACACACACACACACACACACACACACACACATCTGGCCTTCATAATCAAGGAAATGAGTTTTAGAAAACTTCTTAAAGTCTCTTTCCTACTCTGGACCTCCATACCTAAGATGAAATGGTTGGACTAGATGATCCCTGAGGTGCCATCCGGCTGTGCCATCCTGGAATCTAAATGTCCTCCATTTTCTCATGAGGTAAACTCTTTTTGGGGGGCTAGGGGGTAAGGGACATTTGAGGACTTTGAGTTTGGAAGCTGGTCCAAAGTTCCCAGGCTGTGTTTGTTTTTGTGTTGCGTTTGCTTCTTCCCAACTGGTTTCTCTCATTGTTAAGGGCCAACGGCCACTCTGGTTTGGGCCATGAATGTGGTGGGGTGGGGGTCAGTGGCTCATGACCGTCCTGAGCTGCTCCACATGGGGTGGCCATCTACCACTTGGGCTGCAGAGGAATTTGGTTGCTCCTTGTCTCGCTGGGCTGGGCAGGGCCCCCTCCCCTCGGTGGTGGCCTTGGGAACTGACCCCGAGAGGCCCCCTTGCAAACCTCAGTTGCTGGGCGCCATGGGGCCGTCTGAGTGTGGGAGTGGGCGCTGTGCTCTGGGCTCCCAAGAAGCGGGGACTTCCAGGGACAATGTGAAGAGCCATGCAGGTCCCTGGGCAGGATCAAGTTCCCCTCAGGAATATGGGAAACTCAGATTGATGGAGGCACTGTGGGGGTTGGTCAAACTGTGGGCTCGGGGATGGTTTGTTATTAGGCTGTAATGAACCTGGGGGAAAGGAGGAGGCAGGGGGCTCTGTGATGCTACACGCTCTGCTTCCTCCAAGGGACCTTGGAGCCCTTCAAGCCTGACTCCTCATTTTACGAGGGAGGGAGGAAACAGGCTTCGATCCTGCTCTCAGAGTTTGAGCTAAGTTCGGACTTGATTTGGAAGGTAAAACTCAGAGAGAAGTTAGTTTGTCTTACTCTGATGCCAATCACTGGAGACATATGCCCTCAGTTCCAACAATGGATTTTATCGGCTCACTAAACTCCCTGTCACATGCCTCAAAAACCAGCCCATGTTAGGCACTGTGGGACTCTGGGTGTTTTTGCCCTGCTGAGCCTCTCTGAGTCTCGATGTTTCTATCTGTGCAAGAGTGGGGACCTTTGGAGTTTGCGGGGATCAACATTAGTATCCATGTGGATATACAGGTTTAGGTATATTTCTGAGTTCATGGAGTGTCTGAAAGGGTTTTAAGAATAATAAATGTTGCTCTATATGAACACGTGTGGCTTTTCTCTCTATGTATGTTCAGTTAATAATTCTTCAACTGAATTGCAAAAGCTATGTTTAACCCCTGGCTCCCTTCCCTCCCTGAGCTTTGTGAAGTTTAAGGTTCTGTTCTTACAGCAAAGGGGCCGTGTCTGGGGATCCTGTTTAGACCTGTCTCTTCCTTTTGTTTGCTTTCTTTTTGTCTCTCTCTGGGGAAACCTGGCTCCTGAACCCTCGTTACCCCTCATTCCATTCTGGGCCCCACAGCATGTTTCCCCACAGCTCCCTCCTTTGCTCATAGCTTTACTGGCATTCTCCCAGCAACATGTGAAGGGGGCAGCTATCACTGACTAGTGTCAGCTCCAAGAGGGAACCCAACGAAAGCAATGGAATGCCAAGTCACTACAATTACTTGAACTAGCAAAGACATGTACAGGGACAGAGACCATGGTTTTCTTTATATGGACAATAACCAAACATATACATTAATCTCCTTGGGGTCCAAAGGAATGAGCATTATTGTCTTTGGGTTTTCAAAAAGTAAAAAGTAAAACTAAGCTTGTAAAGCTGAGGATAAAAAGTATAAAAGCTGTCATAACAAAGCCAAGTGCTTAGCTAAGTCCATATATGAGCTTGTTAAGTCACAGCTGGTATTTCAGGATAAGGGCACAATTCTAAGATACTCTGTAGATTTCTCTGCTGTCCAAACTTTAAAATCTGTCTTACGTGAAACAATGACTTCCTTCTTTCATGAACCCTACCTTTCATTCATAACTCCCACAACAAAATGTGTCAATTAGGAAACAGATGCTCTTTCAGAACCCATTGACTTGGCCTTCCTCACTGGTCACTGTAGTAACTGCAGGAGCTTTTGGTGACCCATAGAGAAAAGCATCTCACAGATCTCTCTGTACCCAAGACAGGGTCACCTCAGTGCTGCTGATTCCACTTGGTTTTGGAATGAATTTTCCCCAGGTGGGATCAGTAGGTACTAACCAATGGAGATACTGGTTTCCAAGGAGTTAGAGGAATATGAGGGAAAGGAACTAGCACCATCTTCCAGCTAATGAAAAACACAGAAAACTGATGCATTCATTTAAAATGAAGACAAGCCCTCACCATCAAATCATTATTTCAGGTGAATGTGTCTGTGTCTCTGTATGTGTGTTCAAGGTTGGAGAGAATCATTTAAGGAAAGATAGGATCTGAACAGCAGAAAATGCAAAGTTTCCATTCTGCCATGCTAGGGGATTTTGAACGTGCCACTTAACCTCTAAAAATAGAGAGCAGTCTACCTGTCTATCATGCCCTGTACAACCCCCACCAAATTAATCTTCCTAAAGAAACATTTTTGTCATAATATTAAAAAAAAGAGGTTGCTTAATCACTCCAGTCCATACCAATATCTCCTTTTGAGGACATGTGCTCTGCCATTTAGACTTTCAATCAATTGCAGTGGTGCAAAGTTAAGCAATGCTCTGTGTATGTGTGTGTGTGTGTGTGTGTGTGTGTGTGTACGTAGTCTCCCTAAGTAGACGTCTGGTACTTGTAATATGTTTGTGTTCCCCACAGTTCCTGCACCAATATTTAGCCACCAGAGTGCTTTCTTAAATGTTTGTCTAGTAGGCCTGAACTCCACACAACACAACGAGAAAAACAAAATACAGATCGTAGTCTAGGACCTCTACTTCTATAAGTAAAAGGGTCTTAAATAATTGACCATGTGCTTCATTTGCTAAAATAAAAAGCTCCTTTGAAAAGATGACAGTGAAGCAAATTTCTGCAAAGCAACGCACATTGTTTCCCATCGACTTTTACTATAGCTTAAGAGACATGCCATGCAATTAATTTTGTTAAACATTCTTGGAAGACTTCCATTAATACAAGTCTTCTCAGAATAGACACCAAGTTACTTCATCGACATAAACTTGGTAATTTCATCCACACACATTTCTAACTCCTTTGCAGTGAACTTCCATACAGTGTGTGGCCCACATAAAGGGACAGACTCGCATCAAAGCTGTAAAAACTGACATGACTCTCACAAAACTTGTAATCACAGATGAAAACCAGGCTTTTCTTACACATGGATTTCATTTCTTTAACTTTTTAAAGACAAGGATATTAGGAAAACATTTTTAAACCCAGACAAAGATATAAACAGATGCTATACATGCAGTCAGGAGTTACTTCTCACTGGGGCAGGGGAAGGACGATTGATTTGTTGATATCTGGTCTATGTCTTCTTAGCAGATTGTCTCCATTACAAGTATTCCTCCATTCACTACAATCCAACCACAGTGAGCTCAGCTGATTATGGTCATGGGATTAGGAGGCTGTTTGACACGGTGGAAAGAACACTGAGCAAGGTGACGGAATACCTGTTCAAATCTCAGCTATGCCATTTACAAGGGACCTTGGCAGAGTCTCTTAACCTCACTGAAACTGTTTCTTCTAAGTGTCTTCATATTTAAAGCGAGGGAAAGAGCATTCACAGGCATGCTTGGAAAGCCTTTTATAAACTATGATATGCCACTTGGGGCTTGGAACCAACCTCCCAGGCTTGAGATTTTATGATTTTTAAATTTATTTGTGTTCTCACTTCTCCCAACTCCTGAGATCCCTATTGCTTTATTTTATATGAAGTTGTCAAGATGAGGCTCTAAAGTTGGTGGAACAGCTGTTCTACAGGGAAAGAGCAAGAGATTTCAGGACACTTATTGTTTTCTTATTCAAAGTTTTTTCACCTCTGCTTGTGAGTCGCCATCTATTTTAAGTATGGTCTAGGCCAGTGGTCACCAAATCTTTTTGATTGCATATCCTTTTCAGGTAAAAAATTCTAAGCATGCTTCCTCTCTCTCTCTCTCATGTATATATTTATAATATATATGATTATATATAATAATTTATATATAAATATATTACAAGTTATATACATATATATGTATACTTTACATATATATGCACATACATATATATTATGAAACATACCTAATAGAAAATGTAAAAGAATGAGATAAAGATGAAATAAATAGCACGTCAAATGTCTTGTCAATCATGATGGCTTCATTATATTATTAGCTAATATTTCAGGTCACAATACATACTTAGGGCAAGATCTTTCATTATTGAGAATGAGTGTAAATCCATATTTCATACACTCTTCTTGATTATTCTTGCATTCCTTTTTTGCTGACTTCGTCTCAGGTATAATTAGATTGTTGTGGTTTTCACCTCATAACGCAGCTGATGGAAAAACACATCCTACGAGTAGGAGAAGTATGAGCACTGCTATTTGCATGGGCTTACATTATTAGTATTATTTTCAATACAAAGTTTAAGCTACTTGTTCACTTTACGAGGGTTAATGTAGCTAGATAAACATAATCCATAAATCCACTTAACTGAGCCCAAAGAAATAGCAATATCTCTGGTATACACCCAAGAAAAAAGAGTGAAGGCCCTGGGGTCACCCGCTTCCATCTTGCAGACTCCCATGCTTCCCTCAGAATACCTTACAATGCATAAGCAACAGGAAAGCTGAGGATAGGCCCACCTGGTGAGGGTGCCAATGACAATATGTGTATTACATATTTGAAAGGCTTAATACTAGCAATGATAAAAACTAATACTTACATAGAGCTTGGTGCACTACACACTGTTTTAAGCATTTTATATACATTAAATCATTTAATCCAAATCTTAATTTCTTTCTAGGTTTCCTCAATTTAAATGGAAATGGAACTTGTAATATTTTCTTTTACACCCCAATAGATTGATTTGCATGCACCGCCGTCTCCCAATTTTGGAGAGGGCACTACTAATCCAGGCTCTGAGATTTAGAATCTCTGGATAAGTGGGATGCTTCTATAAGGTATATCACAGCGAATCTTTCTGATATCTTGCTGCGATAGTTTCAAGCCTACTGATAGATGACAGAAAACAGGGACTGGTGACACAGGAAGAAATCCCAGGCAACTGAAAGCAGAGGGGAGAAACTGGATGGAGGCCATGGTGGGGAAAATGGGAATGAGGGATGGAGAGCTAGAAATGCTGGAGTAACAGAGATAGAAGCTTGGAAAGAGAAAGGAGGAAGTTAGAGAACAGGGAGGAAAGAGAAGAACAAGAAGAGGAAAGGGGTAAACAGCTGGTGAGGGAAGATGAGGGCAGACTCTAGAAAGAGAGAATATGTTACACCTTGGCATGCAAGATGCTCACCCATGTTTTGATATCCAGTGTCTCTGACATATGGGTTAGCATGGCCAGTACAAGGAAAACTGAGCAGTCTCTAAAGATTCGTGCACACAACTCCTCCCCCAGTATGCAGGGTGAGCCTGCCTCCTCTCATCCGAGAGGCATATGTAATTTATCCAAGCAATGCAAGGATAGGGCAACGCTTAACCTAAAAAATGACTCTCTAAAGCTAGAATGTAGGCAGAATGACTCCTAGGCTAAGCAGGGAAGATATTTTGGAGGTATGGGTGGTGAGAAGATATCCCTGTGACTCTCTTCAAATCACACTAACCAGATGCCCAAGGAGTGGGTAGAGCTGCACATTCCTGCAGGAGCGCAACTTCAGATGTTGGGAGCTTCCAGCCTCAACAGTGAAAAGCCACAGCAAGTGATTTACGTCTGAGGCAGCTGCCAAGAGACCATTCTAGAGGGTAGAACACTGTCAAACATTGCCCTCCATATCTCACTGCAACACTAGAAAGCATGATAAGACACTCTAGGGGCAAGGAATTGTCACAGTACAGTAATGTGGTGTCTGACTTAAATCATCAGAGCTGGTAGGTTCTTTGAGATTACCCAGCCCAAATCTCTCATTTTACTTATGGGCAAACTGACAGCCTGAGAGGGGAAAGCACCAGCCCAAAGTCATCCAGTTGGCAAAGCTCAGGCATGGCACTTAGGTCTCTGGATATCTACAGCAGTGCTCTTGACTCTACAGTTGTACATTTATCTCCTCCTCCAGCTCCTTGGCTCCTCTCTAACAGAAGCCTACCTCGCTAGTATGGAAATATGTTTCATATATCCCATATTGTCCCCATATGATCAAAGAAGGGATTAAGATAATCACGAACATCTGCTGGGCTACGATTGCATCTTGATTCAGGGCAGAGACACTAAGTTTTAACATTATCAACAATCATCCTTGACCTAAATAACTATATTTAAATACACAAGGACCCTTGGTTTTTTACCTCCCTCCCCTACTGCCACCCAATAGCTACTTCCCTGCACAAATGCTATTCCTCTCCCCCAACAAGGAAGAAGAACAAGGGAAACTCAAGGCTATCAACTCTGCATAAGGTTAAGGGGCTTTAAGCAAAAGGTTTGGTGGGGAGGAGGGTGAAATCAATGTCAAAAAGAAAGTTTGTGATTATCTTTGGCTCACAATTATTCGTGAAGGTCCTCACCTTGGAGGAAGAATAAATTGCTGGTAGTAAACCAAAAACATTTTGCCAAGTCCCTTGCATTGGTAGGCACAGAGTAAGAAGCAATCAGGCAAAAGAAGAGGTCAGGGTCAAAAACACAGAGGAGTTAGAGCAGAATCCCAAAGCAAGCTATAGGAACCAGAGTGTGAGAAAGAGCTGGAACGCTTACAGTTAATAGGATCTAAAAAAGATATGGAAATGACTGCCTTGGTCCTTTGCCTTCTTTTAGCATAAGGGATTCTTCCCTAGACAGGACACTCTCATCTGCTTCACAGTGACCTAACAGCTAATCCAGGATGTGAAGAGTAGGGCTGGAACCATACCCATCAAAATTGGTTGGTCAGTCCTTCTTGAAACAGCTTGTGGTGCCTACTGCCCCTGAAGAGTCTGAGAAGACCCAGTCTCAGCTCTTTAGGAGTTCACAAAGACAGTGGAGAGCAGACAAATCAATAGACTGCTGTAGTTTAGCATGAGAGAAGAGCAGATAACCTCAGCCTTGCAGATCGTGCAGCTTTCAAGAGGACAGGAGGTCTGTGTTCAGTTTTAAAGGATGGGTAAATAGAAGCAAGTTAGCAGAGAAAGGGTAGAGCAAGTGGAAAGAAGTACATGTCAAGGAAGTAGCAGGTATAAAACCTGGAATATGTCAAATAATGTAGGAGGTTCTGTGAACTCGAAATAGTTCAGTTCATGTGTATAGCTTGTTTTGCTTTCTGAAGGGAGAGGCTCCTAGTGATGAGAGATAATGCTGGAGAGGTAGTCAAGGGCCAGGCCATGGAGGATTTGTAAGCCTACTAGAGTTAAGATTTCATTGTGAGATCTATGGGGAGCCATTGAAGGATTTTAAGCCAGAGTTTCATGATCATCTTTCTGTTTTGGAAAGATTATGACAGCAGAGTGGCAAATGGATGGGAAAGAGTGAGACTAGAGTTTGGGAGACCAGTCTGGAGCCTATTATAGTAATTCAGGCAAGAAATTATACAGGCCTGGATTGGAGATACAGGTATGGAGAAAAATGGATGGTTTTGAGCTCTATTCAGAAAGATAAATGGACAGGATTTGATGATGAATTGGAGGTGGTAGTGGGAAAAGGAAAGGGAAGACCAGAATGACTCCCAGGTTTCTGGCTTGAGCATGAAGTGCTTGGTGGTGCCATTTGCTGGGATGGAAAAGACACAGGACTTAGGAAGGAACATGTCTGGTGGAGGTTGATGGTTGAATTCTGTATGAAACATGTTTGTGGTGCCAGTGAAAATCCAAGCAGAGATATCCAGCAAGAAACTGATGATGCTGACCTGAAGCTAAGGAGAAGGTCTGAGCTAGAGTTAGAGATTCAACATTTATAATTGTATGGGAGGTAGCTGAAATTCCTGGAATATATGCAACCACCCTGGGAGAGGCCTACAGTGAGAAGAGAAGTAGGATGAGGACAGAACCCTGGGGAGTGCCAATCAAAGTAGGAAAGGAGCTAGGAGAGAATAGTGTTATGAAATGCAAGGGAACAGAGAGTTTCAGGTAAGAAGGAAGTGTCTCATGCAGCCGAGAAATCAAGGAAGATAAGAATGAAAAATGTCCACTGGATTTGGCAACAAGCAGGTTAGTGGTGACCAGCGTTAGCAGTGAGGCCAGCTTGCAGAGGGTTGAGAAGTGAGCGGGCAATGAAGGCAAGAAGTTTGACTGCAGGCAGCTGCAGCAAGGCCTAGCCACCCAAGGAGGTCATGCGCAATATGAGCTTTCACTTCGGAGCAGTAGAAGATAAGGTCATCAGTGTGTGTGGTAGTGGTTGGTCAGGGCAGGGGTCTAAGGGGTACACAGGGAGGATGGAAAGATGTACCCAGGAACTGCTTAATTCGGGAGAAAATGGAAAGGCCCTTTGGTAGCCATGGTACCACTCAGCTGACACAGAGAACGCCAGCTGTTTGCAGGAGGAGAGTAAATTGAAGCACTGGTTGTTAATGCATCTGGGCTCTGGAATTTACGGGAAACACACTTTGTGACAGAGAAGCAGCAGGATGCAGGCACAAGATAAGGAATTCAGAAATCTGGGCTGTTCCTCGTGAAACTCAGGCTAGCCTCATAAACTCTCTAGCTAGAACATAGCTTCCCAAGCCATAAAACAGGGGCAAATAGCTCTCACCAAGGGGGGAATCCAAACATTCCCTGTGGTTTGAGATTATCTGTGACAATGCTCCTCTAGATGGCATGGATAATTAGGAACTCACCATGCTGTATATAAACACCAGAACACTGTAAAAACAGGGAAAACTCTGAAGTTATATTAAGGAATAGTAGGCTTAGAACAAAACAAACAGTCCTGCCTGCTCCCAACTCAGACAAACACACACTGATGGAGTACAATTCAGAGATACCTTTCAGATCCAGTAGGAAAAAAAGGGAATGGATGGAAATGTCAACCTAAAATGTTCTGTTCAATCCAATGGCAGAAAAAAAATACCAGGGAAGAGGACAACTCAAAAAAAATACTTCTTCCAGATAATAACACCTACACCCAAGAAAGAAAACTGAAAGTCAAACATTAAATCCAAATTTAAATGTCCGGGGAAGAAATCATTTAGTTTAACATCACTAGGCACGTCATTTTTTAAAGTTGATGTTTTCCTAAAGAAGGCTAAATAAGGTTTAGCTACTAACAGGCTAGTGACCTTGGGCAAGTCACTCATCAGTTTATTTGTTGAATACCAGATAATAATACAGACCCAGGGGAAAGATGCTTTGGAAAAAAGCAGTGCACCGACACTGGGCAAGGGTTTTTACCAGGCAGGGCATACCTTCAAGAAATCAGCTTGAGATAGCTTAAGACAAAAAGCGTTGGATTGCAGTTGTGCAGGAGTGGTAGGTGTTGTGTAAATGTCCCAGTCAGTTCAAGAGGCCTTTGGCAAAGGAAAAGTACACACTGCCCAGCAAGCTATGTGCTTGATGTCTCCCCAAGGCAGGAGGCAGGCCTGCCAAGGGCTGCAGCGTATCTCGGGGGTGACCCAACGTTCCGTTCCCCTCCCAGCTCGCAGACCTTGAGAGGAACAGCTTGAAATCCAAATGGGGCCCTCTTCTCAGCTAAGGAAAACAGTCTCAAATCTTTCTGACATCTGCACAAAAGGGGTACTGAGGGGCTGCCCTGCAGGGTCAACAGTGCTGGGGCCAGTTTAAACAATCCGGCTTGGCCCTGGGAATGCAGGAGGGTAGGGAGGATGACTAAAAGGGACCTGGCAGCACAGGCAGCTTCAAGCATCTGTGTTCACAGGATCTGCCCCATGTGCACTGGCCTCCTCATCTACTTGGGAAATAGGACATCCCTGCTCTTGACTCATGAAATACAGCTTGGTCTGGTTCAATAACCTTGACAAACATTCCCAGAAACTTCAGACTTCACAAATAAACTTTTAGGAACATGTTTAACTGTGTGGACTCTGAGTCTTTCAAATTTGAAGAAAAAAATTTGTGTGGTGATGTTCTATTTTCCTCCATCCCACGCCCCTTCAGCCACTCATATTTTCAAAGGAGAAGCCAGACTAGGGCTCCAGATGTTTGGAACGCAAATGAGGGCTCCTCATAGAGGAAATCCATTGCCTTCCATCTTCAAAGATCAAAATCTCAGCCAGGGGTTCAACAATGAGGTCATCGTAGGCATGTTTGCCTGGTGTAGGACTGACCTCCGTTCAGATATATAATAAGATTTTCTACTTTTAAAGGCTTTTCAACCCCAGAAACAGTCCAGAGCTGTTTCTCGTTTCCCTGGCCTTGAGGCCTGACCAACCGCTACCTGTGCCCTACACCCATCAGGAAAGGCCCTTTTGTGTTAAACTTCAAATCTCATCTGCTTCCACTTGGGCCATTTTTATTTGCTCTGTCTTTGCAGAGGTAAAGGGAATCAGTAAGAATTACCTCTTAGGAAAGTGGGTAGAGGATATGTCCAGGAAATTCACAGAAGAAATACAAACGTGCAGTGAATATGGGAAAAGACACTTAAACTCACTTAGTCTGGGAAGTGGGATGGTTTTCACACATACCAGTAAAAATATAAAGTGTTGGCAAGTGGAAAACATGGATACTCTTGTACAATGCTGATGGCAGTGTAAATTGGAACACTTTGTGGGGTAACTGAGCATTAGCTTTGAAAATTAAACATGCCTATTACTCTGGTATCTGATAATTCTGATCCTTAGTATCTATGCTAGAGATGAATACAAGGAGGCCTGTTCAAGGATTTCCACGGTAGCACTGCTATTTTTTTAAAATAGCAAAAATTTGGAAACAACCTAAGTATTCATCAAAAGAGGAAGGGCTGGGGGCTGGCCCAGTGGTGCAGCATTTAAGTGCGCACGTTCCGCTTTGGTGGCCTGGGGTTCGCTGCTTGGGATCCCAGGTGCAGACACTGCACCACTTGTCAAGCCATGCTGTGGCAGGCGTCCCACATATAAAGTATAGGAAGATGGGCATGGATGTTAGCTCAGGGCCAGTCTTCCTCAGCAAAAGGAGGAGGATTGGCGGCAAATGTTAGCTCAGGGCTAATCCTCCTCCTCAAAAAAAAAAAAAAGGAGGAAGGGCTGCATTAAACTATGAGGTAGAAGAAAATATCTTAAGGACATATTAAGGGACCAAAAAGACAAAACAAGTTACAGAATATATACTTACAATTATATTTTCAAAAGAAACAGAAAGTGAAACTTCTTTTTTACATATTTGTACGTATTTCTGATTATGCACAGAAAAAGACCAGAAAAACAATAGTGGGACTGAGAAAGCATCAAGGGAGAATTTTGCTTTCTGCATCGCTTGCTGTTAAGAATGTATTCATATATTTATTGTAGAATTATTTTTTCTAAAGTGTTTCCTGGTTGTAGATCGGAGGCAAAGGCATGGGTCTCGGTGGCTACAGTCAACATGACGTCCCTGGGAGGCAGCAGAAGGTAAAGTAAATAGGTGAGAAATCAAAGGACCCAGGTAATAGCCCGAATCTCTCATCAATTTGCTGTGTGACCCCGAGAAGTCATTTTCATTCTCAGAGTCTGTTTCCTCTGTATAATCAGTGGATAAGATGAGAAGCTCACTAAGCCACTTTCCCTTTCTGAGATTTTATGATTCTCTAAATCTATGCCTTTAATGTATAATGGGTCTGGTTCCTTTTGATGAGGAGATGGCTTTTTATTCTCTTCCTTCAAATTCTGGCATAGTTTGACATTTCACTTTACTGCAAATGGAAGATAATGAAAGAGAAGTTGGAGCGGTCACTCTGTTCCCTGTTCAGCTATGTTTTTGAGGGTTTGGTTGACCTATTTGTACTACCTTCTTTTGACAGTGTAAGGTCTCAGGCTTGTTTGAGTGTGATGAGAGTGCAAATATGATGCTGGAAGTCAGAAGATCTGATTCTATACAGGGTGGCTATAAATTCTGGAAACACAGCTTATACTTTATTTTTTTACCTATTGAATCCCCTTGAATACTTTTTCTGAATTATAATAAAGATGCAGGTTTATTCAGTGAAAATCAGAGATACAAATAATCCAGGGCAACACATCACATATGCATATACAGGGATTGATGGCAATGTGTCAATGTACTGTGTTCACTGCAATTTGCACAAAAATTTGAACTGTGCATTGCTAATAAGGGATGATGCCAATACATTGTATATAGCACATAATGCTTTTAAACGCAACCTATGCCTTAACATAATATCTATAAATCATTCTTCATGTATAGTCGCCTCTGTTTCTGGAGTTTATGGCTACTCTGTACCCTTGATTTTGGATGAGTCACATCCCTAGTCTGTAGATAACAATTGGACCACTTGTTCCCCAGGGTGGTAGGGAAGAACCAAGTGGATATAAATGAGCTATGAAAATTTACACATATCTACAAACATATCATAATCTGGTTTTGCATAACCTAATTGCCTTTTGAAAATACTCCAGATGAAACCTTGAGGAAACCCTGGCATTAAGTCAATGAAGGAAACCTCTTCCTGGTCCCTCAGAGACTGACAATCTAGCTCTGCCTATCATTAGTTAGCAAAACTCCTTCCAGCTGGTCCTCATCACTTTGCTTGTTCCATGAGGTCATAAGGGTAAATTCTAAGCAGTTTAATTCTAAAGAAAACACACACTTCAGATAACAGCTCCTGTGACTATTTGTCTTTCAACAATGAAAGAAGCAACTTACTCTTGCTCCTTTCTCAGGAAAGCATTTACAGCCTCCACTGCAGTCTTGGCCCCCGCATAGCTTTCCATAGGATTTCTTCTCTCCCTATTAAAGAAAAAAAAAAGGAAAAAGTTAGTAAACTGTATGAACCAAGAAGCAACGTTGCCCCAGGGAACCTAATCCTTAGCCACGTTCCTCCTAACCAAATAAATTTAGAGTAGCTTAATCATCTTATTTGATGGTGTCATGAGTCACATGAAATAAAAAGTCATCTTAGTTAGCACCCTTTTAGGTCAGGTCTATACCTCACTAAATAGCCAGTTTGGTAGCTGGTTTGGGAACTGTGACTCAGATACCTTCTCGTTGGTAGGAATTCCAGTCACAAAATACAGGAGAATTTCTTTATATAGGGCTGGAAATAGGCCCTAGACATATCCCTGTGTCCCACCAGACTTATATATTTGCACTCATTGGGAAGGCAGTAGCTGTAGCAGAGAACTTGAGAGAAATTCAAGTGATAGAAATGTAATGATAGATGAAAATGGCCACCGTGTACTGTGCTCGCAGAATTGTCCTCCTCAGGCTCCACTCTCAGCACACCATTCAAACCTTACAGCGACACCTCTGTGCCCAGTTAGTCAGATCAATATTCCTCAGGTGGTATTGTACAGTATCTCCCAAACTCTCCAACTTCCTTTTTCTTCTCTGCTTTGTTGTTATGATGATTATTATTACTAGCTGAATTTCTACAAGGCCCCCGCATGACCTGACATGTGCTGACCCTCTCCAACCTCATCTCCTCACTCTCTCCCTGGCTCACTCTGCTTCAATAACACTGGTATTCATTCTATTCTTTGAAAACTTAAGCCTGTTCCTGCCTCAGGGCCTTTGCCCTAACTCTTACTTCTGCCTGGAATGTTCTTCCCCTAGATTTTTTTTTTTTTTTTTATTATCCAGGTCTCAGTTCAATTGTCTATTCTCAGAAAGGCCTTTGGCTTTTCCTGACCACTCAACCTAAGGTAGCCCTCAGTTACTTCCAATCATAATTACTAAGTTATCTTCTCAACATTAAATGTTCTGTCCCCCATGACCAGAATGTAAGCTCCATGTAATTATCGACCTTATCGGTGTTGTCCAACGTTGTATCTCAATGTGTAAACCAGTGGATGGCACGTAAGGATTGTTTGATAACCACATGAATGGAGCTGGGGTTTGAACCCAGGTATGACTAACTCCAAAGCCTTGACCTTGACCCTTATGCCTTAGAGTTTGCTAAGTCCTCTGTCTACTAGAGCCTCAATGCAAGGACCAAAAATGAGGAAACTGCCATTCTGACCCCATTCACCTTGGGACAAAAGCAAAACATAAATTCTAACTATTATCTGTAATAAGAACTCTATCTCTCAGATGGATTTAGTATCATCCAACTTTTTTGTTTAATGTTGGCTGTTTTTCTCAAAAGAGAAAGGCATATTTATGAGCTAGTCTCACACTTAATCATTCTTGCCTCTTTGTACTGTGCGCTTTTTCCTAATTCCCAGGGAGCACTGTGAATTTCTCAGTTGGTCTCTTATCTCTTTAGACATTCCCACAACACTTTATCACCACAACACTTCGGTAATAAGGTAGTGATGGCAGAGCTATGACAAAATACTTCTATTTTAGATGCCAAACACCTTCCTGATATGAGATATTTTATCTCTCTTATATGCCTTTGACATAGTAAGTGCTATCGTACACTTTCCAGTTTGCCCTCCATTTTATGGTATATAGGACAGGCAAGTTTTCATAAAGGGGAGATCAAGAGGTGCTGTGGGAAGAGGAAGCTGGGGGCTGGCATAGAATAGAGAACAGATAGACAGAGAAGCATTGAATTGAACCTCCACCTATGCTATCACCTTTATCTAATGTTGAGTACTACTCTATTTCTTGGGACTATGGATAGTTTATATTTGCTTCTCCATATATTTCTGTATTTTCCAAGCAATCTTCAGTGAACATATATAATTAGTAAGAAGAAAAAACAATACATTACTAAATGATAAAAGTCATCCTCTTCAAGGGAGAGGACTCAACAGGTGTTGCCAAAGTTGAAGTGGTATTTATTTGAAGCTATGGCCTAATTCCAAACAATGCCTTTTGGTTGTTCCATAAAATTTGTCTATTGTGGATCAAAAGTTTCCAGATCTATAGTAGGGAGCAAGGAGACCCGAGGCAAGGGACCTGAATAAGACAGGGAAAAAGTCCCAATAATAGGAGCTGAACATGTAAGGAGCAGAAGCTAAGGTTTCTTGGGAACTTGGCAGAACAAGGAGGCAAAGACACCCAGCTAAGCTAACAGACAGGAAGTCATCACTGTCCTCTGTCACTGAGAAAAGTAACCAGAGAAGCCTCACTGGCCACAGGCAATTTCCTGTAATGCTGGCCCTGGCAGTTCCCCCAGGAGTCTTCAATTACAGTGAGGGGGGAAGGATAAAAGGAGTAGTTTCCAGAGAACATGACAAGACCAGGCCATGAGGAAGTCTCTGCCCTATCCTGGCTTGTCTGGGGACACTTCAATCCCTGCTCAACCAGGCCGCATAGCTGGTGTCATTCCTACCCTGGAATGCTCTCCCTCTTCCTCTCAAACTCCAACCCCTCCTTATGCCCACAGCAAAGTAGAACTAGAAAGCCCCTGAGGGATTACCTAATACAGTGGTTCTTAACTTGATCAGACCAGCACATCATTTTTTATTATTAAGTATTTATTATTCTTTCTTGCTATCCTAAGAATAAATTCGTAAGAAAAAGTTATAATAAGGATGTAAGCAATAGTTTTAAAAGCACACATTATACCATAATTGTATTGCAAGGAACAAACAAAAGGAAAGTCATTTATAATGAAACAATGTGTAGTTCAATATGTAAATGCTCATATATGACTGTGTCAGAAGATGTAATAATGTTGTCAGAGGCCAGTGGCTCAATGCACAATCACCATGAATGCAACAGCCTGCTGAAGCAGAATGACATTGGGATGTCGTATTGGTAACTCAAATACCATGAATGAAGTTGCCATTAATGCAGTGATTCTCTGAAACGGTGAAAAACTCAGCATCAAGTTCTAGAAAAAAAGTTCAATCTTTCCTTTATTTACTGGATAGTTTTAATCTATAATAACAAAACCATGAGAAAATTCATTTCAATATGTAAAATGTGGTTATATTCTAGGCTCAGATAATATAAACAGTTTTCACCTCCATGAATGTCCAGAGGTCTTCTAAATGTAGGGCAGGATGCAGGACAATTCTTCATAGTGTGCAGAACATCTATTATTCCTGGCCCTTACCTAAGAGACCCCCAATCATTTTGACAACAAATGCCTTCACAATTTTCCAAAATACCTACTGGGGGTAGGGTACTTCCATTAAGAACCAATAATCTAATTCAAATCATCCATTTTACAGATGAAGACACTGAAGGAAATTACTTTGGTCCAGGTCACACTGCTAGTGAGTAGACTCTAGCACTTCTGACCCTAACTTCATGTTCTTCCCACTATGCCATACCTCTCAAGGCCAAGTTTAAGTTTCATTTCTTTCATGACACTCCAGCTCGGTGAAAAGACCCAGCACACACTAATGTCCCACTCGTTGGGCAAGTGTCACATGTTGCTGTGGGACAGTCCTTGTAATGTTCCTTAGGTTTCACGGCTGAGAGTCTTGTTTCCTCAACCACACAATGATGTCTATAAGGGAAAAGTTAACCTATTTACCTCTTCCTTTTTTCAAGGAAGATTAGCCCTGAGCTAACATCTGCCAATCCTCCTCTTTTTTCTGAGGAAGACTGGCCCT
Source organism: Equus asinus (assembly GCF_041296235.1). Classification (NCBI taxonomy): domain Eukaryota; kingdom Metazoa; phylum Chordata; class Mammalia; order Perissodactyla; family Equidae; genus Equus; species Equus asinus. Next base: position 101,769,484 of record NC_091820.1, read on the forward strand.
GAGCTAACATCCGTGCCCGTTTTCCTCTACTTTATATGTGGGATGCCTACCACAGCATGGCTTGCCATGCGGTGCCATGTCCACACCCGGGATCCAAACAGGTGAACCCCAGGACGCCCAAGCAGAATGTGCACACTTAACTGCTGCACCACCGGCTGGCCCTATTTACCTGTTTGTATATTCCCACAGTGTTAGAGAGGCAACCTACGTTCTAGCCACTACCTGAGGCAGTATACCTTAGCTAAGCATATAAGTTCTGAAGTTCGTCTGTATAGGCTTAAATCTTGGCTCTAATATTTCTGAGTTAGGTGGCCTCAGGTGAGTGAGTTAATCTCTGATACCCAATTTTCAATCTGTAAAATGGGGATGGCAACAGTATCTACTGTACAGTGGTTGACTGGAGAATTCAATAAGATAAAGCATGCAAAGCACAGTGCCTGGCTTATAGTAAGCTCTCAGTGTCAGCTATTATGATTACATTAGTATTAGCTTTGCCACACTACTCAGCATTTCTGTAACACTCTGGTCTCTCTCTGGAGCTTATAGTCAAGTGGTATGTTACGATATGGCTATGCCAGTTTGTCTATGGCTGGTGTCTACGCTGCTTGGTTAGACATCCATTTGGATTTGTTGATATCTGTGTATAACTGATTATTAAATATTTTTAATATCACCAGTATCTCACACCTTTGTCCGTTCACTGATGCTTGTCCCTTTGTCAAATGCTTTTTCTACCCCCTTTTCCCATTTACCACAAACTGATCTTCTATTCATTCTTATACACCATCTTTTTGGTGAAGATTCTACCAAATTCTTCCCTCTCAGCAATTTCAGGCAGAAGTTCTTACTCCCTCCTCTTTGCTAATGGTGCTTTGCCATATTTGACTCAATCTATTTGGTTCTGTCATCAAACGGGGAACAGGACTCTTTCTTATTCTTCTTTGTAACCCTTGCACAAGCATGTACTCAATAAAGTGCTGTGAAATAATTGCTTTCATTGAGTTACAAGTGTTAGACCAGCTCCACTTGGGAGTCTCTCTCTCCTTTGGTTTCCTGAGATAAAGAGTTACATCACAGTGTCCCTTCCACAAGCCATTATGTTTTCCCAGTCATCATCAGTGCATTCTGCTATGAGTGGCGGCAGGGATGACAATGACAAAAAAGGTAACCCAGGAAGTGAGATGGAATGTAAGAACAGCTTAGTTTGAGTGACTGAATGGTTGGCAAAGGTGAGTTATCCTTGTAAGCAATTCTTCCAGAAGCTTAGGTCACAGAAGGTTAGCTGTGCAACATTTTATTTTGACCATTTATTCAACAAGTATTTATTAAGCACTTATTGTGTGCTAGGCACTGTGCTAGACACAGGGGATTGAGGTGTATCACACAGCCACAAGTGAAATCAAATCCCTGCTCTCATGGAGTGCACAATCTAGAGGAGAGGACAAACAGTAAACAAATAAATATTTCGTCCATATTTGTCAGATGATACGTGTTATGGAGGAAAATAAACCAGAGTAAGAGGGATAGGAAGTGTTGGGGTGAGGTTGTTATTTTATACAGGGAAGTCAGAGGAGGTTTTGCTCATATGGTGACTTCTGAGCAGAGAACAGTGTTTCTCAAAGCACAGTCCTTGGGCCAGCATCATCAGCCCTGGAAACTTGTTAGAAATGCAAATTCTTGCCCCCTCCCAGACCTACTAAATCATAAAATTTAGGGTGTGACCCAGCAATCTGTGACTTAACAAGCCCTTATGGTGATTCTGATGCACAGTAAAGTTTGAGAACCTTTGCTGTGGAAAATGAAGGAGCAAGCTATGTAGTAATCTGGGGAAAGAGTGTTCCAAGCAGAGGGAAGAGCAAGAGCAAAGGCAATAAATGAGAGAACATGCTTGATGTTTTGGCCAAGCAGGAGGGGGCCAGAGTGCTGGAGTAGAGTGAGGAAGGGGAATGGGAGAGATGATGAGGCCAGAGATGTAGCAGAGGCCAATACATGCAAGATTTTATAGACCACTGTAAGAACTTTGCCTTTGGAAAAACATTGAATGGTTTTGAACATAAGAGTGACACTTACTGATTTACATTTTAAGATGACTCACTCTAGCTGCCATGCGAACTGTGGTGGGGCAAGGGTGGAAGCAGGAAGGCCACCTAAGAGGCTGTCATGGTAGGCTAGCAGAAGGATAATGGCGGATTGAACCAGAGAGTCAGTCTTAGAGACTGGCAGAAATGAGAGGATTCTGGATATGTTTTGATCATAGAGCTGCTAGGGTTTGCTGATGGATTGGATGTGGGATGTGACTGAAAGAGAGGAGTCAAGGATGACTCCAAAGTTTTTGTACTAGGCAACTAGAAAGATGGAACTGTCATTTATTCAGATGGAGAAACCTGTTGGGGGGCACTAGGAATTCTGGTTTTGAGATGTCTTTTAGACATCTAATTGGAGAAATTGAAAAGCTGGTGGCTATGGCAGTCTGGAGTTCAAGGAAGATTGCTAGCTTAGAGATGTACATGTGCTGTCTTAGTCAGCTGAGACTCGACTATGTTGTGGTAATGAACCCCAAATCTCAATGGTTTAACATAACTAAGGTTTATTTCTTGCTTATGTCACAATCCAATGAGGAACAGGCAGGTCTCCTTAGTGGCTTTCTTCCAAGGGTGACTTGGATTTCTAAGCTGCTTTTGACTAGCAATTCTACCACCTTAGATGCTAATACTTGCTCTTAATTGCCCCTGACTGTACTCATATTCTCCTTAACAGGAACTATACACCTGCACAACCTAAAAGCATGGAAAGTAGAAGAGAACAGGGATTATTTGGCGAGCACCACCTATGCTACCACAGGTATGTATATAAAGCTACAAGCCTAGATGAGATCACCAAGGGAGTGAATGTAGATAAAGGGAAGAGAAGACATCCTGGAATTGAGCACCAAGGCACTTCAATGTTAAGAGAACATGAGGAGGTACCAGAGAAGGAGTCTGAGAAGGAGCAGCCTGTGTGGTAGGTAGATAACTAACATAGAGAAGGGTCCTGGAAGGCAAGTGAAGAAAGTATTTCAAGGAGGAAAGAGCGATAAATCATGCTAAATTGTTGATAAGTCAAGAAAGAAGGAGTATGAGAACATACCGACGGATTTAGCAATGTGGTAATCTGGACCAGAGCAATTTCAGAAAGGAGAGCTAGGGAAATGTGGCAGAACCGTGAGGCAGCTCTAAGGGCCCACTTGAGGGTAGTGGTCATGGACTTAAAGGAACACACGTTATCAATATTGTGAGGTTTTCTTTAGCCTTGTTCAGCCATGTTGGATATGGATGCAGATTAGCAGAAGAGTTAGATTTAACCAGGGTTGGGTTCTGCTAGGTGAGAAGGATAAAGGAAAAGAGGGTCATGGGATTCAAAGCTGTCTGGAAAGAAGTAATTATAATGATGGACCGTGGAATCTAGGCTTCCTAAGAAGGAAAGTGAGCATAGGTGGTGGGTAAGAGGCAGCAAAAAAGGTAGTAGACTCAATGGATGATTGATCCTGGCGAGGTTAAAGAAATGAGTGGGGTTTAGAATTGTGACCAGGTCTCAGAAGAAAGAAGAGGTGGTGCTATTCAGATGCTAGGGCCTGTTAATACTCTACGTGGTGCAAAACAAGACAGTCCTCGGAATATACCAAATACTTCCTGAACTAGCTCAGTAAGCAATTGTTGAAATGGCTGCTCAATCCTGGTTTCATACAACATAAGAAAACTATTTTGTTTTAATAATGTCAGCTTTCTTCAAAACACCTTTCACACCAAGTCTCATTTGATTGTCTACCACAAATCTGAAATAGTGTTTTAGTGTATGGGTATGTGTAGAGACATACACACACATGCAATATTACAATGCTTTCTTCATACCTTCACCTACCCCCTAGAGAGTAAGTTCCTCTGAGATAAAGATGGTGGTTCGTTCACTATAAGGAAAATCAATTTAAACTTACCTCTAAGCCTCAATTTCCTCAACTATCAAACAGGGATGATAATATTTGACTCCATAGGGCTTCACGAGGTTAGAGATAATGCCCCTAGCAAAGTGCTTGGCACATATAGCATGCTCAGTGTATGTTAGCTGGCATTATTTATAATTACAGCATCTACTACTGTGCCTGTGGATACCTAATAGTGTTCACTGAATGATTCAAATTTTAAAGATGAAGAAATAGAGGCTCAGCTGTTGGTGACTTCCTCAACAGAGGAAGTTAAGTATCAGAGCTGGGATGAGAAACCAGGTATCCTTACGCTCCGCCTCTTGTCTTTTCCACTAGACCCGCTGCCCCTAGTTCCAGGAATTAGCCTGAAATTGCGAAGTCAGGAAAAGAAAGATAAGTGTGAAGAGAGGTGCCTTTTTTATCTTTTATGTTTCTTATCAACATTGGTTTACTCACGTTACAATAGTACTGTACTATTTGTATACTTTCTAAACAATCTTCATATATCATTGTCATAACTACTTGTGAAACAAAGGAAGAATTTTTATATGTCAATTTTCCAGATTAAAAAAAAGAATCTGAGTCTCAGAGACTTGGTGTCACTTGCTAGTTAAGTCACAAAGTGAGGACTCAAAGCCAGGGCTTCTCTTTTCAGTGTACAGCTAAATTTCTAAAAGGGGAAAATAATCCAAGATGCTGAGGTGCTCTTTCATAATCTTCATTCCCTCACAGTGGACTCAGGATCCAGAAACCCAGAGAGGCCTCTTTGGCTGGATCAAACTTATTCCCCAGGCCACATTCATAACGATGGCTACCAGTCACTGAATATCCACTATGTGCCTGGCTAAGTACTTCATTTTTGTTATCTCACAGAACTGTCCCAACTACAGTGTAAGGTAAGCACTGTTACTGTCATTGTTTCACAGATGAGGAAACTGAGGCTTAACAGGGTTAAAGAGTTTGCCTAACCAAGGTCACACAGTGTGGAAGTGGCACAAATTCAAACCCAGGTTTAATTCAAAATCTTAGCGCTCTTCCACTAAGCCAGGCCCCCTTTAGCATCATCCTAGGTTTCTGAACTTTGTGCTAATCATACACGGAGTCTGGCTTTACTTTGAGAAATTCTAAAACAAAACCCGTTCATTGAAATTTAAACACACACATGTTAAACCAAGCTGAGTCTTGTCCCATGTTTAATGTGCACTTGCCTCTTAAGAACAGCTCCTTATGAGTTTATGAATGAGAGGCTCTGTGGGAGCTGGCTCCCTACCAGGTGGGACTTGTCACCCACACTTTATTTTAAGGATAAAGCTGACACCAGACATTGCTGAGTAGTTCAGGAAGGCATTTCCCTCCAATGTCTATCTAACTGTGTTCACACACATACACGAACACAACCGACAGGGTCAGGGGGTGGGGAGAGGAACAGGCATTCCGGATTCCACTTGGAAAAGCCCTAGCCAGCCAGAATGAACCAGGGCCTAAGGGGATGTAGAGTCTAGCTAGACTTTAAAGTGAATTTACCAAGCAAATGCTTAAAACATGCAAATAAACAAACTAAATGTTATCCCATAATGTTCTTAAAATTGATGCCTCCCTTCCCTCTGCCAGTGAGTACTTATTAAACAGCTATTAAAGAACAGCATTTCCTAGGGCCAGTCACAGAGAACAAGTGAGGAATCTTTGAGCTTTAAGGCTGGAAGGGGCCTGAGGAACAAAGGTCCCACAGTTCACACATAGTTATGGTGGCCAGATTTAACGAATAAAAATATAGGATGGTGAGTTAAATTTAAATTTCAGAAAAACAACAAAGAACTTTTTCATATGTGTGTGTCACAAATTAGCATAAATATGTCCCATGCAATATTTGGGACATACTTGTACTATGAATCCATTTGTTGTTTATCTGAAATTCTAATTTAACTGAGCATCCTATATTTTATTTGTAAATCCTACAAGTAGCATCATGACACACTTGTGTGACAAGTTCAGTTGTGAGGTGTGTCTAAAGTAATTGTTAGTAATAATATTTAAAATACGAACTCTGCAACTTACTTATCTTTTAGAAAACTGAGAGGGTATTCAAGTTTCTTTCTGTAATTCAGTTGCTCTTAGTCATCTGCAATCTAATATGATTTCCAAAGCAGAAGGGAAAGCTAGAGTTATAACTATCATTGTAAGGATTAGATTCATTTATTTACTCAATAGATACTGTTGCTTGCTGTGTACTAGGAACAGTGTTAGATGCTGGGGATATGATGATAAAAAATTTGAATATAACTTGTATAGGAATGTTCACAGCAGCTTTATTCATAATAACCCCAGAGTGGAAAGAGCCCAAATTTACATCAATAGGTGAATAGATAAACAAATTGTGGTATATTTGTACAATTGGATACTATTCAGGAATAAAAAAATGAACAAACTATTGATACATGTAACTGCATGGATGAATCTCAGGACAGTATGTTGACTGAAAGAAGCCAGAAGCCACATAAGAGCATATTCAGCGTGAATTCACTTCTACAAAGCTCTAGAACATGCAAAGTGAATACATAACGACAGTAATCAGAATAGTGGTTATCTCTGTAGGGGTATGGGGCTGAAGTTGACTGGGAATATAAGAGTACCTCCTGGGATGATGGACATGTTCTGTATCTTGTTTGGAGTGATGTTTATGAGAGTACACATTTGTCAAAACTCATGGAACTATACGTTTATAATTAGTACATTTTATTGTTTACAAACTAAAATTCAATTTAAAAATAAATATAGTCCCTGCCATCATGGAGCTTACATTCTCATATGGGATATAGATAAACACTTACACAAATATTTGAGGAATAATAATTGTGAAAAGTGTAATGGAGAAAAATAGGATCCTGTGAAAGTTTATAATCCTTAAGTCATTAAGACATAAGAATTATTTCTTCATTCAACAAATACTTATTGAGTGTCTACTCTGTGCCAGGCACTGGATTATACCCTGGAAGCATACTGTTAAATAAAATAGACTTGCTTTCCTGCTCTATATTCTTACAGAGGAGAGAGACATTGGAAGGGTAAATAATCTTTTAATAATAATTGTGCTGTATGATACAAAGGAGACCAATGGAAGGATATGAGAACATATAACACAGGCACTTGGCCACTTCGGTGGGATCAGAGAAGGTTTATCTAAGAAAGTGTAGTTAAACTGAAGTCTGAAGAATCAGGAATCACCAACTAGGTCAAGGATGGGAGTGAGGCAGAGAATATTCCAGGCAGAGGGAACAATATATGCACACGCCCTGTGGTGAGAGAAAGCATGGCACATAGGAGAAACTGAAGACGACCAGAGTGATCGAAACAAGAAAGTAAAGTGGAGAGTGACATGAGATGATGCTGTACAGTCGGGCAAAGACTTGCTCACGCAGAGTCTTATAGGCCATTTTAGGGAGGTTGGTTTTTATCCTCAGAGCAACAGAAAGTCACTGAGTAATTTTAAGCAGAGAGAACATGATCAGATTGATATTTTAGAAAAAATTTCCTAGTGGCAGTATAGATAATGGACAGGAGAGGGTGGTAGTGAGGTGGGAGACCAATTAGATTGTTGCAGTGAGAGAAGATGGCCTGAACAAGGGTTATGGTGGTTAGATGGAGAAAAGTGAATGAATCTAAGACCTATTTAAATAGAGGGGACGTGACCAGAAAGGGACAAGAGTAGAACAAAGCTTTCTCACACCAAGTCCACTTCACTGGTTTGAGGAACCTTTAATGCACATCTGCTGTGTATAAATGCACTGTGTTTGGCCCTATGGAAAAAAGACAAATATTTAGAAAACATTGATAGCCCTCAAAGAACTGAAAGCCTAGCGAAGGAGATAACTATAATCCAAAGAAGAAAGTAAGAGTGTTATCGGAAAGGAAAAGAGATACCTTTCTAAAACTTAGATGTGATTACATTCTGTCTTCTTTCAAAAACCTTTGATGACTCCCTTATCTGCAAAGTTCAAAAGCCAAGCACGACATTTAAGGGCCCCTCTAAATCAGGATCAATCCACCACTGCAGGCCCACCTATTATCTCTAATATTCTACTCATAGAGGTCTATTTATCAGCTATTCCATTTTCCTGGAATGCCTTTCATATCCCATCCATTTCTCTGAAAATCCTAGTCACATCCTTTCTTTTTCTTTTTTTAACAATTTTATTGAGATATAATTCACATATGACACAGTCACACATCTTTTCTTAAATGTCACCCTCCCTCCTTTCCAACAATAGCACTATTTATGTTTCATTATAATATTCATTGCTCACTATAACAGCCTCTCCTTTTAACTACTTAAGAGAAATTGTGGTGACACTTTTCTAATAAAAATGCACAAGATTATTTTGAGTGGTTAGGCTGAGCCTCAGTTTCCTCAGCTGTGCAAGGTGTGGTGGAACTGCATGTCCTTCTACTTTCTGTGAGTCTGCTCTTGCTACCAGACTTTATGTATACAGTGTCATGGGCTTTAGTGACTTGGCTCAGAGCCTTATTGCTCTTTATAATATGATGTTTTTAGAAAAAACATTCCAAGTTGAAAACAAAATCCTTCAGGGTTTCTAGTTGGGAGCCTAAGTTAGGATGGAAGAGTCGATAGGCTCTCTAAGAATTGAATCTACAGGAATATGAAGGATTGGGATTCCAGGACAGAGACTATAGCTTACTGGAAATATCTTGACAAACTGTTTCATCTGTTATTGAGTCCAAATGAGCAAGGACACTGCCATTTTTGTCTTTTGTACCAGAAGGAGGGAATCTAACAAATTGTTGAGATGGATGGTGAGTCCATGTGCAATTCACCAGCAATAGCAACTATTAGAAGGAGACAAAATGGGAGGCAAATATAGGTTGTTTCCATAAAGATAATACTTAGCTTGATATTTAGCTCATAATATAATAGTCTCTAAAGCCTACTGACATAGATGAGGCTAAAGATGTTTTGCCTTGCTTAGAGATGAGGAAAGATGACTTGGGGAGGAAGATCTGAACCAGGAAAATAGAATAGCTGATAGCAAATCCATCCCTCAGGACTACAAGGAAAATGAGAGGGAACCCCCTCCCTCGCAAAGTACAAAACCCAGTAAATAGCAGACCAGGATCTCTGTCTTCATTTGCCAAGAACAGCATGTTACTTTTACCTAATTTTACGACTGAAATTTTAAGCTGTAAATCCTTTCAGAAGTTAATTTTAATTTTGCTTGCAGGATGAACAAGATAAACCAAGTTGTCACGTATGCCTGCATTTCTAAAATTAGGAGAAACAGCCCTAATCCCTTCTCACATGCAGAAAATAGAAACTAGTCGAGTAGTCTACTTGATTGGTGGGAACAGACTTTAAAAAGCATCATGCTAAAAAAATAAAGCATTATATGTCATAAGCAAAGTTCAAGCTCCAGTTCAAACTTTTTGGCTTTAGCCAAAGCCCACAAGCAAAGAGTTGGTCCAGCATTTCTGTCTCTGATTCTATGTTTCATGGCCTCAAAACTCACCTACTTTTCTTTTTGTTTCTAGGCAAAGTGATATGCAAAACTTATTTCAGAAAGCCCATCTGTGGCAAGGCCTCAGCTACATTTTTAGTAATTCCTTTGCAGTATAAGAACAACCAAAGCTCACTGAAGAAGAAATAGATAATCTGAATAGTCCTACATCAATTTAAAAAAATTGAATTTGCAGTTAAACTCTCCTCAGAGAGAAAACTCCTAGGCGAAGCAGACTCCCTGGTGATTTTTACCAGTTAAGGAATAAATAGTACCAATCCTATACAAATTCCTCCAGAAAATTGAAGATGAGTGAGTACCTTTTAACTCATTCTGTGAGTCAAGCACTACTATTACAGACTAATATCCTTCAGGAGTATAGACACAAAAATTCTAACAACAATTAAGGAAGTTGAATCCAACAATATATAAAAATAATGGTACATTATGACCAAGTGCTGTCTATCCCAGGAATGGTAGGTTGGCTTAACATGAAAAATCAACCAATATACTTCACCATATTAGCAGACCAAAAGGGAAAAAGACATGATTATCTCAATAAATGTTAGAAAATAATTTGACAAAATTCAACATCCATTCCTGATAAAAACTCGAAGCAAACTAGAAATAGAAGGTAATTGTTCAGTCTGCTATAGAGTATCTATGAAAAATCCTACAGGTAAAATTACACCTAATGGTGAAAGTCTGAATGCTTTCTCCACTAAGATGGGGAGCAAGGTAAAGGTGTCCACATTTGCACTCCTATTCAAGATTGTGCTGGAGGTTCTAGCCAGTGTGAGAAAGCATGGGGAAAAAATGCATCCAGATTTGAAAGGAAGTAGTAAAATTGTCTTTATTCACAATGTAAAAAGTACTGTGACATCTAAAAATAAGCTACTAGAACTAACAAGTGCGTTTAGCAGTGTTTGATAATACAAGATCAATTTAAAAAATAAATTTTATTTCTATATGTTAACAGCAAGCAATTGGAAATTAAATTTGAAAATACAATTTTGATAGCATTAACTATATGAAATACTTAGGGATAAATTTGACAAAATATGTGCTAAATGTGTACACTGAAAACTTAATTGCTGAATCCCACAACTGGAAGGACCTACAACTAAGATATACAACTGTGTACGGGGGGGTTTGGGGAGATAAAGCAGAACCCCCCCCAAAAAAACCCCAAAAACACACTTAATTGCTGAGAAAATTAAAGAAAACCTAAATAAATCGAAAGCTATTGTTAAGATATTGATTTCTCCCCAATTGCTCACCATAGATTTCATGCCATTTTAAAATATATATGGAAATGCAAAGGACCTAGAATAGCCAAAACAACTTTGAAACAGACAAACAAAGCTTTCATACTTATAGGACTCCAGAGACTTATTATGAAACTCCAGCAATCATGACAGTGTGTTACTGGCATAAAGACAGACAAATATATCAGTGAAATGGAACAGAGTCCAGAAATAGACCCACACATATATGGCCAATTGATTTTTGGCAAAGCTGCAAAAGCAATTAAGCAGAGAGAGGATAGTCTTCAGCAAATGGTGCTGGAACAATTGGATATCCCTATGCTAAATAAATAAATGGATAGATAAATAATGAACTTTGATCTGTACCTCACACTATATATAAGAGTTAACTGAAAATGGATTGTAGATATAAATGTAGGCACAAAACTTTAAAATTTTCGGTAGAAAAATTAGGAAAAAATCTTTGTGGCCTTAGATTAAGCAAAGATTTCTTAGATACAACACCAAAACTTGATGTAAAAAAGAAAAAATTGAGAAGTTAGACTTCATCCAAATTAAAAATTTCTACTTGTTGAAATATATTTTAAAGAGAATGTAAAGATAAACACCAAACTGAGAGAAAATATTTGCAAATCACATATCTCATAAGGGATTATTAACATGGGTAACCATGAATGAATATAAAAATAAACATGCTAAGTAAAAGAAGCCAGTAAAAAAGCATATATATTCTATATTTCCATTTACATAGAATTTTAGAAAATGAAATTAATCTATAGTGACAGAAAGCAGATTTGTTATTGTCGGGGTGGGGGTTGGGGGAGAAGTGTGAGGGGATAGATCACAGACACACGAGGAGATGTTCGGGAGTGTTGATTGTGTTCATTATCTTGATTGTGGTGAGGGTTTCATGGTTGTATACATATGTCTAAAGTGCAATTACACACTTTAAATACGTGCAGCTCAATGTATGTCAATTATACATCAGTAAAGCTGTTAAGAAAAAAACTATTAGGGTACTCATAAAGACTCAAGAGCCAATCTGAATAGGCTTCCACTGGCCAAATACGTGATGATTTGAGCATCAATAATGATAACTGCAACGAATAAGATGCTTAAAATATTTTAAACTCCATGAGTTCATAATAGTACTCTTCCTCATGCCCCCTAAACAAAACTCCTCACTGGTCACCTTTGGAGGATGCCAGAGAAATAACTAATGCTTTTTAAAATTGATTAAAAAATAGAAGAGAGTGGTGGTGGAATTAAGCATTTATCCTGCCTCTCCTAAATGAACTATAACTCAGGTTAACCATAAAAATTAATGAAGGGATGTTTCTCCTAAAAGAGACAACAGAATTATAGAATCAACGTTTGCGAGCCTCTATGAAGTAATGGATTGAGGCGATGAATATCAACAGCTGCTAACATCACAGAAGGAGAAACAAGCAGACACTGCAGACATTTTGTTCCTCCTAATGGAAGAACAAAACACCACCTGATGAAATATGATGAAAAGGTCTTGGGGAGAGGGGGAGAGAGAGAGAGAGAGAAACAAACTCTGATCAAGTCTCTAGATCTAACTACTGATGTTTTACCATAATGTTACAGTAAATACAAGGGAACAGCAACCAACAAATCAGAACTGTGGGAAACTTACAAGGCAGAGTGAATTAAGAGACTTATTATCTAGTTGCAATGTAGGGAATTTACTTGGATACTCAAATGTAAGGAAGCAAAACCATTTATAAAACAATGAGGAAATATGAATACTGACTGGATATTTGATTATATTATGGAATTGTTAACTTTGGTTTTGGTGTGATACGATTTTGGATGTTTTCATAACTTATTTTTAAGAGATACATAATAAAATGCAGATGAAATGAGATGATCTCTGGGATTTGTTTCAAAATAATTGGGGGTGGGGAAAAGTAAGAATAGATGAAACAAGACTGTCTGAATTGGTAAGTTTGAAGCTGAGACATTGGTATGTGGGAGGAGTTTCATTGTACTATTCTGTTTTGTATGTTTTTGAAGTTTTATATAAAAAAGCATTTTAGAAAATAAATGTAGATTTCTGAATTGGTGAATGGCTGGATTAAGGTGAATGATTGGATGTAAGAGGTGAAGGAAAAAGAGGAGTCAAAGGTAGCTCCTTCAGCCCAAGCAACAGGAAGGATGATAGTGCTATTTGCTGAGATGGGGAAGCATGGAATAGGACCAAATGTGTGTGTGTGCGTGTGTGTGTGTGTGTGTGTGTGTGTGTGTGTGTGTGTGGAGAGAACGAGTTCAGTTTGGGACACACTGAGTTTGAGGTGACTGAATAGCCAGGGAGACATGTCTAAGCAGTTAGATATATATGGGCTTGGAGCTTGGAAGAGAGATTTGGATTAAAACATAGAATTGTGCATGGATGACACTGTGCACAGAGAGAAGAGGTCCTAGGACAAAAGCCTGAGGACCACCCACATTAAAGATCTGAGCAGAGGAAAGAGTGTCCAAAATTGTATGGATACAAAGCATAATAGGATGAAGACTCTGGGGAGTTCACGCTTTAGCCAGGGAGACACATTCAGTGAAGTTCTATAGGCCTGGTACTGGCTCAGATACTGTGGATAAGGCAAAATTTTGAAAATATTCATATTCTGCCTTGCATGACTCTCCAAGTATTCTGTGGGCATTGATTAGTCTTTTCTCTCACATGACTGTAAATGACTCCAGTGCAGGGAGTCAGACAAGAGCTTGCATCTTGGGGAATAACTGCAATTCACCACATTTTAAGGACATAAGCCTGCCCTAAAATACCCAGGGCCAGTCTTTTTGGTGGGTGGTACATACAAGCTAGGTACTGAAAACCAAGGAGGAAATACTTGAAACCAAGAGGTGGAAGGCTGAGGACAGGTTACTACCCCAGCCCACAGGCCTAATTTGGCTGCAATCAAACTGTCAGGGAGACAAGTGGGCTGATTAGGAGATCAGACGTGTGCCTGATTTTCACTCCACAGCTACATCAAGCAACTTCTCCATCCCTAGCCTGGGTTCCAGAGATTAAGCTGAGATTAGGGAGAGGCCCTGCCTGGCAACATTGAGACTTCTCAGATCATCACTACTTTGTCATTATACACTGTGTACAAAGCCAAGAGTCAATAGATGTTTATTGAATTAATAAATAAATTCAATCAATAGATTTAAATATCAGGATAGTCTAAAGAGAGGAGGGGAATCTATTTTTTTGCCTAGTGGCAAGGTTTGTCCTTTGAAATTAAGTAAATTGTCCACTTACAGATAAAATCTGAGTATCATTAGAATTATTAGCAGGTGTAAAGTGCATCAGGAAATACACCTGTGTGCTTTTCTTGTGGCTTTGTTTTCCTACTTTGCCCTACCTTTGTCAGCATGCTTTGTCATATTGTACAAATCCTTTTGTATAAAGAGCTCTTCTCTATATTCCCAGAGCCTAGCACTGCATCTGGCACATTAGTAGGTGGTTTAATTGATCAGGATTCTCCAGAGAAAGAACTAAGAGTATGTGTGCATCTATGTGTGTTTACTTTTATGTATATATGTATTTAAAGGAATTGGCTCACACAATGTAGGGGCTGGCAAGTCTGAAATCTGCAGAGCAGGCTGGCAGGGTGGACACCCAGAGAAGAGCTGATGTTACAGTCTCAAGTCCAAAGGCAGTCTGGATATATATATAATTCTTCTAAAAATTTCTTCTTCCTCAGGGGATCTCCGTCTTTTTCTCTTAAGACTTTCAACTGATTGCACGAGGCCCACTCATGTTACGGAAGGTAATCTGCTTTACTCAAAATCTACTGATTTAAATGCTAATCATATCTAAAAAATAGCTTGGCAGCAGCATTTAAACTGGTGTTTAGCCAAACATCTTGGCATCCTAGCCTAGCCAAGTCAACACATAAAATTAACCACCACAGTGGTTAATGCCTGTTTATAAAATAGAACTGAAATCACTTGTGGACTGCCCACATCTGCAATGTCTACTTCTGAATATCAAGTAGTAAATACAGTGGGCACACAGACACCAAGGAAAACCAAGTCACTGGGTCATTTCTACATAGACAAAACAGTTTTTCAATAAGCCCTGTGAAACATGAAATGAAAGTAATTAAGTTACTGGGTGGAATTTATTTTCAGATTCGCTTCAATCTTTTAATCATTTTTTAATTGATGAACCACTACATTATCCATTCATTCAGAGACAATAAAGTCACATAAGCTAGTGTTCTTGGAACTGGTTTCTAGTCCCTGCTTTACTGTCAACTGGCTAAGTGACCTTGGGGAACTCACTTTACCTCTCTTGGCTTCTGCTTCATCAAAAGCTAAACATGATCTCAGACATTCTTTAAAACAAGTGTAGTATAGTAAATTGAAGTCTTCAGAAAGATGTGAGTTCAAATCTTTGTTCTGACACTTACTAGTTCTGGGCAAGTTACTTCTGAGCCCCAGTTTCTGTAGCTCCGAGGTGGGAATATGGATATTTACCTTACAACAGGGTTGTTATGAAGATCAAATAAGACAAATTGAGTGCATAGTGTACAATAGATGTGAATTCCTTTCTCTGCCCCTTCCCCTTTCAGCCCAAATACTATATGATTCTGCTCTGTGTAAGTTGAAAGTGAATCCCTCTTAGAAAAATACAACTTCCAACAGAGACTAATCATAAGCAGGAAACTCAAAAGATACATCTGAGATTACAGAATCTTGAGTTGCTTTTGTTATGGTGGAATTATTTTTTAATTGGAAAGAATCTTTATGACCATTTGATATTCTTTCAGTCTGGCTAAAGTCTCTTAGCTCTTTAACTCCCATGGGCCACTTTGATGGCTTGTGGGGTGTGGAAAAGGAAGGTCAGAGTCGTGGCTATCTCTGTAGCAATCTGGACAGAAGGTTGAGTGCTTGCCAAGTGCCTAGCACCATGCCTGCATTATCTCATTTAATATTCACAATGAACCGAAAAGGGTAGGTACTATTATTAATATCACCATGTTTACAGATGAGGAAACTGTGGCTCAGAGGGATGAGGTAACTTGCCCAAGATTACACAGCTATTAAACACTGAGTTGGAATTTACTCTTATGTCTGTCTTGATTCAGAACACATGCCCTTTAACTCCTACATTGAATTGCCTCTTCTCAGAAAGGGTCTGTTTTATAAAACACACACACTTTAGGCATTTTAAAGAAATTTTTTCACTAGAATAATTAATATGTATATGTATGTGTGTATCTGCGTGTCTGTGCATACATACACATATACACATATTTAAACAATTTAAACTAGAGTTAAGGAACCATGGTAGCTCATTTATCTGGAAATTAAGATCACTTCCTGACTTCTACAAGATGCGGCAGGAGTTAAGTAGCAAAGTCAATAAGAGGGCTGTGCCTCTACTTATCTGTGATGTTGACTATCACGTTTAGCATGAGACTTATATAGGGTATTTCTAGTAGCTGCCATGTGTCTAGTGCTTATGATATGCCAGGCACTGTGCTAAATGCTTTATATGCATTATGCCATGTAATGCCCCAAACAACCCTATTCAGCAGATGAGAAAACTGAGGCTCAGAGATTATATGAAATGCTCAAGGCCATACAACTAGTAAGTAGCAAAGCTAGGATTCAACTTAAAGTTCAAACCCTTGTTTTTAACCACTATGCTAGATTTCCATGAAAAGTCTGGCATTTCCTCAATAAATTAAACATAGAATTACCATATGACCCAGCAATTTCATTGTTAGTTACACACACAAAAGAATTGAAAACAAGTATTTAAACAAAACACATACACCAATGTTCATAGAAGCTCTATTCACCATAGCCAAAAGGTGGAAACAACTAAAATGTCTATCAACAGATGAGGGAATAAACAAAATGTGATATAGCCATACAATGGAATAGTATGCAGCCATAAAAAGGAATGAAATTCTGATACATACTATAACATGGATGAGTCTTAAAAATATGCTAAGTGAAAGAAACCAGACAGAAAGAGCCACGTATTGTATGATTCCATTTATATGAATTATTCAGAATAAGCCAATCCCTAGGTATAAAAAGAGATTAGTGGTTATCAGAGGCTGCAGAGAGAGGGGAATGGGGAATAACTTCTTAATGGGTATGGGGTTCCCATTTGGTGTGGTGAAAATGTTCTGGAACTAGATAGTAGTGATGGTTGCACAACATTGTGAATGTACTTAATGTCACTAAATTGTACATTTTAAAATGGTTAAGATGGTAAATTTTATGTTATGTGTATTTCATCAAAATAAAAGCCAATCAATCAATCAATCAGTTAATCAGCCTATTGGTCCTTGATTTTCCCTATACCTAACTATGGGTTTTGCTCTTTAAAGCATTTGAGTGTCTCCTCTCTGCTGGCCCATAAACACCCTGGGCTCATTTTCCACTCTCTGCTATAACTCCTACTGTCCTTTCCTTTCTCTTCCTTGGACCTAGAGTCTTCTCTCTCCTCCCTACCAATTCAAATTTTACCCATCCTTCACAGTCTAGCTCGTCCTTGAAGACTGCCTTGATTATTTCTTCTCTTCTGCTTCTAATCAAGAAACCCAGAATGACCTAGGTGGACATACTTTATTTTTAAATTAATGTTAAAAGTTAACATTATACAACTGTTTCTAAAACAACACTTTTTGGTTCTCAGACCAGTGCCCTTTCTATTAACACCTCACTGTCTCTCACAGCACTCAGAGTTGTCACAAGAGTTGGCATATTATTTCTTATGCATATATCTGTAAAAATTCTAGGAGGGGTTTCTGTGAGTTAGCCTTCTCTGGTAAGACACTCACTTCTTGATGAAGTACCTGTATCTTACATCTTTGAATCACCAAACATGTGCTGATACATGATAGATGACCAATAAATATTTATGATGAGTCATCTACAAATTTCCATAACCTGCCTCAAACCCATCGTTGACATGTAAAATGTGACAGTATAACCCATCACTTCGTTAGAAAGAAAATATCAGTTTATTCTATTGTGTTTTAGTTTCTAACAAATTAAAATCAGATGAACTCTTGCTAGTGGAGCAAGGAGCAGATAGACACTTTGCAAGAAGAGACAATGCAGTGTAGTAGTTAAGAGCATATGTTCTGAATCAAAACAGATATGGGAGTAAATTCCAATTCTGTGTTTACTGGCTGTGTAATCTTGGGCAAATTACTTCACCCCTTTGAGCCTCAATTTCCTAATCTCTAAGCATAGGATATTAATAATAGTACCTACCCTTTTGGGGTTGGTTGTTGTAAATATTAAATGAGATACTGCAAGCATAGTGCCAGCCACATAGCAAGCACTCAACGTATGTTAGTATTTATGATTATCAATTGCGTTCTCAAGCATCCTTCCCAAGGAAACAGTTTATTCATGGACCTAGGGCTCAGGGAAGCATTCAGCCTAGCTGTCTATAATATGGTAGGTTCAACCCTTGAGTCCTAAGTGGTAGCATCAGGACCCAAAGATATACATTAGGAAAGTTCAATAATGAAATACAGGAAAATACAGGCTGATGCTGACATACTGTAATTATGACCTAATAAGTCCAATTAACTGTGCCAGCCAGATTCCTTTTGGAATAGCTGCAGCATTCCTAAGCCTGAGAACAAAAGTGGGACTTGAAAGAAGGGCTAGTTTGCATCCTGGCAGACGAACAAGGGATCTGCTTGTGGCTTACCAGCTGATAATAGAGAAATCAGTGGACGGGAATGAGATGGCATTCCCAGTGTTTAACCACAAGAATAAGCCTTTTAATTCCCTAAGCTCTATGGATCTCTTGGACACATGGTTATTCATCAATTTTCTTCAAACATCTGATTGCCCATGCATGCCAAGACAGCTGCCCACATTTCAGTAGGCTGGCTCATGCCTGGGCACAGGGATTTGAGGCAGAAGAGTGAAGTTATATGAGGTGGAAAGAAGTAGTGGCGTCAGAGCAAGAAACGGCCTTGGGAATTAAAGAGCTGTAATCTTTGTAAAGAATTAGCAATGCACACACACAGCTCTTTCAGACCTCTGTCAGTATTGCTAGAGGGTATAGAAAGCCATTGGGAACGATTTCTGGGATTGTAAACCCACTGTTGGTAGACAGTTGGCTGCTCTCATAATGCACAGTCTCCACTTGAACGATTGTTTTCCTAAGGTCGGATAGGTTTGTTTGCCCCTTTGGGTGGACTGTCTCTAGCCCTTCTGCCATATGCTGTGGTTCTCAAAAGCCATGGTTAGAAATGAGTGTGCACTATTGTAAGCAAGCAAATAAGCAGAGCTTTGTCTGGTCTGGTCCTAGAATTGGTCACACCTTTATGTGTTTTGAAGGTAGGCACTAATCTGATTATTGAGTTTGGAAGATCACAATTGAAATTGGACTATCTATAGCATGTAGAAGGAGGAGGGGTGGGCAGGAGAGACAGGATTTTTATTGTTAAGCTTAGCTTCACAAGATATCAGAGAGTGACAGAGAATATTCTGCTTGACCACTGCACTTTAAAATGGCTGTCTCTGATTTTCTATTCATACCCAACTTCCCCTGTGGCCACACACCTGTCTCCTCCCTGCCAAAAATGTTGGAAACTAGAAGTTTTTAATCACTACCTCTGACTTATGGAAGCTAGTGGAGGAAGAGCTGGAGAGACTTTCAGGAAAACCAGGAGTGAACTACGGAGCAGTTCAGAGAGCTGGGCAGAAGCCTGGGGCTAGAACTGTACTTGCTGACTAAATCCAACCCACGGCTTCTGAATCCCACACTACATTCCTGCTGTTTTGTTTTGTTTTAATTTATAGAAAGGACTCTACAACTAACTGAAAACCAATATTAAGACCTGTCTAATGTCCCCTTTCATTGTATTCTGTCTTCATCTGACCCTTGCCCTTTTCATCCCCCATTACTTATTGATCTGTTCTTCTTTTACCACACTTGCTCCCTCCCTGGTCTCTCACTCTTCCCGGAGTAATTACTTTCTCAGAAATGCAGTTCTTAGCAGCCTAGTCCAGGCCCCACCCTCACCCTTCCAAATGTTCACAGCTACTTGTAGTGGGAGCCAAATCCTAATCTTCCTTCACATTCTTACAGATAACCTTCTCCCAATCATAGCTTCCACTATAAGTAGACAGGCCTCCCCTCTTGTGGGTGATGGTGATCTGCTTATGAAATGAACAGATTTTGATCTCAAAGCCAGGAGCACAGGCTTCAGAGATCTCCACATTTTTCACAGCCTCTGTCCTGAACTGCTCTCTCCAACCTGCCTTGCACTCCACCTCTTGGCCTCCTTTTAATCTTTTTGGCTTCTGACCTCATGACTCATTTTCCCCACTCACAGTCTTGCCTTGGATCTGATTCTTGCTACAGCGTCTCTGTTTTTGAGCTATCTGATTTCTTCCACAATAATGATTTCAATTCCTTCTCTTGCTGTGTTGCAGTTGACCGCCCTGGATAAACACCTTATTCAATGATCCTCCGAACTCATGCACAGGACCTGAAATTGCTCAAATCCCACTCCTTCTAAATTTGTTTGGCTATTATTCCTGGATCTCATTGAACACTTACCATATACAACCTTGTAAAGCAATATTTCCACATTCATTTGTTTCACAGATATCAAGTGTGTTTTAAATTCATAGTTACTGGGAATATGTAAATAAAGTTATTGTCCAAGGCAACACTGGAGAGTTCAATAGAACTATCTGCAAGGATGGAAATGCTCTATAGCTATGCTGTTCAATTCAGTAGCCACTAGCTGTATGTGGCAAGTGAGCACCTGAAATGTGGCTAGTTCAACTGAGGAACTGATATTCAAATTGATTAAAATCTACATAGCCACATGTGGCTAATGGCTATCATATTGAACAGTGTAAATCTAGTGTATATATCTAGGAATGGATTTGCTTGGGTTGAAGAACACGTGTGTTTTCAATTTTACTAGATATGGCCAAATATTTTCCAAAATGGTTGTCTGTATTACTCCAAAAATGGAAAAATAACTTAAATATCCAACAAGGGACAAAACTATAAACAAATTATGATTATATGCATACAATGGAATACTACATAACAGTTAAAGTGAAAGAAACAGAACTATAACATAGATGAATCTTATGACATACTGTTGAATGAAAACAGCAGCTGTAGAATGAATGTGTTTCATATCGTTTACATAAAGTTTATAACTTGTAAAACAATACTCTATGTTTTGGAGGAATGTTGTAAAAGTACAAAGACATGCATAGAAATGACAAATATCTGAAATTAGTTCATTAAAAAGTAAAGTTCTTTCTCTTCCAGGAAATTAAGGACTACTATTAGGGGGGATAGACAGGAGAGCAGGTCAAACTTGTATATTTTCACGAATAACTCTACTTCATAAAGGCCATGAGAGGAGAAAAATGTTCAGAAGCTTATAGGGAAAGGACTCTCATATTTATCTTTGCATACTTAGGACAGATTTTGACAGTTCAAGGGTCAAGGCTTAGCTTGTGTGCAGCGTTTCAGATAGAACAGTCAATAGTTGCTAAGATGCCGAGTTTGTTAAAGCTGATTGAGAGCCATGGGACAGGGATGTACCTGAGTTCTCTGCCATTGGACCTACCTAAACTCCCTGTGGACACAACACCTAATACACAACAGAGCTTACAGGTATGCAATAACATTTACACAAGCTGTTCTCTAACTTGGAAATTACCATATTTTCCACCCCACCCTAAAGCTTCTAATTTGAGATTCAGGTCTAATGTCACCTCTTCCGAAAAGCTTTCTCTAACTGCTCAAGACAAATTTAATCACTCCTACCACTTAATAATCTTTCTTCTGCCTGAAAAAATGGCAGTGACTCTTGGGTCAGAAATTTCGCTCTTCCAAATGAGAGTTATTCTAAATTATGTAAAGAATCTACAGAAAACCCAGCAACACACCCACCAAACTCTAAGAATTTGATGAATGAAATTAAACCACATTAGATAAGATCAGTGAGATGAAAAATCACCTTAAAAGAGATGGCAGAGGTTCCAGGCTGAGAGCCAGTCCAGACAGTAACCCAATCAAGGTATTATCATACCTAAAGAAAGAGAGTCCATTGGGAGGAAGAAGGTCAGTTGGAAATATTGAAAATGGGGATTTTCAAAAGGAAATCCTTGGCGATGCAGCACTGCCAAGGCTAGGAAGAACCTCTGGCTCAAGAAATCTACTTTCCGTTCACTGAGGTCAGCACATCTCCATCCTGAAGATGAACAGATCAGCCCTTTAGAGTTGGCTGCCAGCACATAATAGGATTATACAAGCAACTCCCCTTGCTGCGGTGCCATATATACCAAGAAACCTTTCTGTTATCTTCTGGCTTCCCACATAGATTTTCCTATAGGCTGAAGACTCAGTCATGTGACCATCTGTTTTTTCTTAGTAGATATTTTTTCTTATGCTACACCAATACATTAGTATTCTAATTTAGGTGTCCACCTTTTGTGAACTTGGCTAGTGTGGGTGTGTCCTGAGAAAATTATATACTCCCCCTGGGCTGACAAAATTAAGTTCCCACATGGGCAAAGCTAAGAGCCAGATTCAGAAATGTAGGGAACTAAGAAAGGTGCAACCAAAAGGGCCATGTAATCTTCCCCTGAAAACACTTCTAAGCTATCACTCCTTTTGAACCAAAAATACACTGTGTTCAGTGAGTGGGAACAGCAATGGCACATTCTATGGATAATTTTAGACAGAAATCTTGCTGCACAGATGTGTCTTGCATCTCTATTTAGACACAAGATTTTCAAGGGCAGGCATGTTTTGCTAAATTTTTTGGGCCTGCAATAGGGCAGAGCACAGTGCTTGGGTAGGTAAGTACCCAATGGATACTTAATGAAACTTTGACTCTACATGCCCTCTAAATGGTGGAATTAGAGAGTTGTATGGAGTTGGTTTAAGGGGAAGAAAAGGGACTTCGCTCATTTATTCAAATATGTAAAAGTGCCTGATATGTGTTAGACACTGTATTATATACTGAAGATACAGTAGAAAATAAGACAGACGTGGCTCTTATCCTCATGGAACTTATATGACTTACAGAGTTGTTGCAAGTGAACAGCATATAGAAATCTACTAAGCAGTAGTTTTGTATCTATGTAGATATGCAGTTAGGTTTCTATCAATCTATACATTCAGAACTGTAATAAATACTATGAAGGAAAAGAAAAGAGTGCTGTGAGGAGGATGAACGGGAAAGCCTGAATTAGATGAGTACTCAGGGATGGTCAGCCTCCCTGAGTAATGTCTTTTAAGCTGAGACCTGAAGCAATATTTAGCCATAGAAACAAATGGAAGAAAGAACATTCCAGACAAAGGGAATAAGCAATGTGTAGGTCCTGAGTTGGGAAATTATTTGGTATAGCTGAGGAAATGAAAGTGTAGTTAGAATGTAATAAGCAAGGGAGAAGATGGGCTGTGTTGAGCCTGGAAATGAAAGCACAGCCAGACCACACGGAATCTTGTGAGCCATCCCAAGAACTGTGGGAAGCAAGTGAAGAGTTTTAAGTAGTGGCATTGGCTTGAGCAGATCTGCATTTTGAAAAGATCATTCTGTAGAGAATATACCAGAATAAGACAGTGGATAAGGGAGACCTTTAGGAGGCTGCTGCAGTAAATCAAGCTGGAGATGATGGTGGCCTGAAATAATGAGTGGAGACAGAGGGACAAGGACAGATTAGAGAAACGTATTCTGAGGTAAAAATCAACAGGACTTGGAGGAATTGGATATACGGGGTGAGAGAGAGGAGGAATCAAGGATCAGGCTTCTCCTTGAGCAATTGGGTGGATGGTAGAACCACTCACTGAGACAAAGAACAATGGAGGAGGGCCAGGTTGGGTTTTTGTGGGGAGGGGAAAGGGGAATGTCTTCTGTTGAGTTTGAGATACTTTTGAGACATCCAAGAAGAGATAGCAAGTAGACAATTCAATTGAAATAATCTCCTAACTGGTCTTCAATTGAAATAATCTCCTTACTGGTGTTCCTCCATCTGTTCTTGCCCCTCCTATAGCAGCTAGACATCCTTTTAAAACATAAGTTGATAATGTCTGTCCTCTGCTCCAAATCCTCCAAAGTCTCCCTATTTTACTCAGAGTAAAAGCCAAAAACTTTACAATGGCTTACAATACTCTACATGATCTGCTCACTCCCTTTTTAAACTCTCTAAGCTGATCTACAATTCTATCTCCTTTTCACTTCATTCTAGCCACGCTAGCCTCCTTGCCAAACACCCACTGCTGGGCCTTTGCACTGGCTGTTCTTTCAGCTTGGGACAATTTTCCAAGGCTAATTTTCTCATTTCCCTCAAGTGTTGGTTCAAATCTCACCTTCTCAATGAAACCTATCCTGACCACCCTATTTAATATTCCTACTTCCTTCCCAGCACTTTCAACCCCCCTTACCCCGCTCTATCTTTCCTTTGAACTATAGTGCTGATGACCTGCTGGCATACTATATAACTTACTTATTATATGTATTGTCAGTTTCCTCCTTCAATGTAAAGGAAATAAAAGCTATTGTCTGTTTTGTTTAATGATGAAACCAAAGTGCCTAGAACAGTGCCTGGCACACAGCAGGCACTTGACAAATATTTGTTGAATGAATAAATGGGAAAGTGGGTCTGGAACTCAGAGCAAAGGTCTGGACTAGAGACATAATTTTGGACGTCATTGGCATATATGAAGTCACTAAAGCCATGAAAATGCTTAAGATTGACTAGGGTACAAAGAAAAGAGAAGGCCTAGGGCCAAGCCCTGGGAGACTACAACATTTAGAGGTGAGAGGAAGCTAATCCACTAAAGTAGAATAGGAAAAAACTTCCAGAGAAGAAGGAAGAGAATAGACAACTTTGTTGAGTGCTGATGAGGGGTTCAATAATAAGAGGGACAGAAGTTACCACTGGACTTGGGAACAGTTTATTCACTGATGGTATGGGCTCCTTATCTTTTGCCTAGATCTTTGCAGTTGCTTTGCAATAGCACCCTGCTCTCTGA
This sequence comes from Equus asinus, assembly GCF_041296235.1. NCBI lineage: Eukaryota > Metazoa > Chordata > Mammalia > Perissodactyla > Equidae > Equus > Equus asinus. The sequence continues at coordinate 101,794,258 of NC_091820.1, forward strand.
CTCTCCCTTTTCCTTTATGTCCAATATACCAAAACCGGATTAATAGCCCTATAAACAAATCATTCGCTATTTACTGAGAGATAGTGTGGCAAGAACAAAAGAATTATAATCAGAAGAATTACCAACTAATAGCAATATGTTCCTGGGCAAGCCAATTAACCTCATTGTTACTCAGCTTATCCATCTAGAAAATGGGGATGAGAATAACAGCTCTGATTCACAGCATGAAGATCAAATGAAATGATGAATGTGTAACATCTGGATCTTGCACCCATGCAATTTGACATTACTTTCATGAAATATGGTCAGATTGGTCTAGCCCTGCCTACCTTTCCCGGCATTCCTGGGGATGTCTGAAATACAAACACTTGCTTATCCTACAGAGTTGCATTAAGAGGCGTAATTGACAAAATATTACACAGTGCACACAAATGTTAGGTGAGAAATCTGCATGAAGACCATGAGAATTCCCATGCAGTATTATTCCTTACAGCACCCCCCTGCCACCATCCCCTTACGATCTACCAACTACCATGTTCCTCCCCTGTACTGGCCTGCAAAACTGTGAGGAGGTGGCAACTTCACTGGTCACAGCTTCTGAGCTTACTTAGTTGGAACTAACCTGAGGGAGCTGACTTTGGCTTCCTCTAAGATCCCCAAATGGGGTTGAAGTTTATTCCTTCCCCAGCTTTCCCTACAGCACCCAGCAAATCTTGCAAGTAGGCAGGAAATATTTATCTCCTTTCCACAGCCACAGGCCAAAATGCCAGAGGGTGAGAGTGAGAGTCTGGATGACATGAGGTTATGAGAACTTAGGCTGAGATCAGACCCACTCTGCTTCCAAAGGCCACACAGTGATCTGCAACTCCCCCTAGACTTGCGCAGGCCTCCTAGCTTATTCTCAAGCTAAGACTTATAGTTTGCGAACCCTCCCTGGTTTCTCCAGAGGGTAGGAAGTTCATTCTCTTTCCTTAGCAGTTGTCGCCTTTCTTTTTTCCTTCATTCAGAGTGTCACAACCTCTTCTGGGGACCACCTCTCCCCCCGCCACCCGACACCTCCTATAAATCTTGGCCTTGGGTTTTCAATTTATATTAACACTAGAGTTTACATACATGATAACGCTTTGGTAAATACAAAGACCAATTTAAAGGCATTATTGTTATCTGCTCATTAGGGGTGTGGCACTGTGCTAGTTGCTGTCTTAGATGACCAAGATTCACTTACCCACAGTAAGTGTATATCTCAGAGGAGAAAAGATTACACATGTTCATTCAACAATTATTTATATAAACCTACTGCATATCAGGCATTGTTCTAGGTCTTGGGGACATATCAGTGAACAAAATAGACACACATCTCTACCCTCATGGAGTTTACATTCAGTTGAGAATACAATTAACTATAATACACAAATCAGAACACAGAATAATACATGTTAATTGCCTTAAGTAAGGCACAAGACAATTCTGTGTATTCAGATTTATCAGTAACTGGATAAATAGCAGCCCAGTGCAAGGTGACAAGCACAAGTTTTAGGATTGACCTGGATCCGAGTTCCCGTTATGCTACTCTATTACCTGTGTGCCTTGGATGAGTGATTTAACTTTGCTGAGCATAATCTTTAAATTGAGGATAAATGATACATATCTTATAGGTTTTTGTGAGAATATGTGATAAATCATGCAGAGCAGGCCTAGAGCATTTAGCTCCTTTCCCATTCTAGACAACGAACTCCACCCATATCTCATGCCTTTAGGATCTTCAGATTTTTGAAATAGAGGTCTGAAAAATAAGCAAAATATTTAATATCTCTGAATCTCAGTTTCTCTATCTGTAAACTGGGGAGTAGAATAATTACTTCCTAGGGTCATTTGAGAGTTAAATGAAGTATATCAAAATCCTCTTGTATAGTGCCTGGCTCATAGCAAGTGATCAATAAATGGTCATTAGCTTCCTTCATTATTCTTTCTGCCTTGACCAGGTCACCTACATAGACTCAGATCCAGTGTCCAAAAGTGACTTAGAAAATCAGCTATCAGGTATTTGTTGATAAAATCTACTTGGCAGGGATATTGTGAGGATTAAAGGAGGCAACTCACGTGCCTGGCCCAATATCCACAAATTAAAAAAAGCTCACATTCCCCATCCCTGAGAAGTCTAACTGCAAAAATATCCCAGCCTGGGACCCCACAATGGGTGATTCAGAGGGGTTGGTAATACTCCACCAAAAACCACATGAGGCTCTTTTTTCTGAGGAAGCAAAAGAGCAGAGAGAAGAAGCAAAAGAAAGGTGGATTAGGAAAGCAGCAGGAAGCCCTCAGTAGGCAGAAGTTGGGAACTTTGGATAACAGTTAAGAACATCTGACTTTTAACATACATGGCTCTTAATTTTTGCCATTGTGATAACAGCGTTGTAGTTATGTAAAAAAAAGACTCACTTTTTAGAGATACATACTGAAATACTTATGGATGAAAATTTGAAAAATTATTGGATACTATGAGTTACATTGCATTAAACTTTTCAATTTAAGAATATGAATACTTCAGCAGTAATCTGGTTTTCTAGCAAAGCACATATTATCCAATTGATATATCATAAACACATATTTTATTTAAAAGTTATATTCTAACCAAGGTAATTCTCTAATTCCTACTCTATTCCAATTCAAACACACACTACTAACTCAATTCAGCAAGATTTATTGAGTACCTACTATATACGTGCAAAGACTGGAAGTTGACAATGTGCCCATAAACCACAAGGTGGACTCAATTCAATTTAACAAACATCTGCTATGTGTAAGCCACTAAAATATGGCTCCTGCCACACAAACCAGGACAGCAATGTGGCAATCTGGGATGTATAGATAACGATCTATGGCAGCAAAAAATTGGTTAAGGTCCTCAAGGTTCGTTTTTGGTTGGATGGGATGTCTAATTACAGAATGAAAGTTACTGCTTATGAAACAGCCCCTCTCTTTCAAGAAAAGAAGATAACAAAACAAACATTACCTAACAAGAGTAAATATTCCTAGCTGTAGTGGCATATAGGTTTGGGATCAGAGATGAACAGGATTTGGGGATTGGAAGGGATTTTAAATTTGAGATTTGAGTTCATTGATGAATTAACCCTTGGATGAAATAGAAAAGAGAGCATTCACTGTCCAGACACTCAATAAATGTTCAGAGTGACTGAATGCCAGCAGTGACTAAGGCACCAAAAACATTGCAGTAAAACTTTGGTTTTAACCTTCCATTCCAAATTAGGATGAAAATGAACATAATTTACCAGTTATTTTTGGCTGCAAAGGCAAAAAGCCAAAAAAGGCGGAGGGGGAGCGGGGGTGGTGAACTGAGGAGAGTTAAGTTGCCTGCCATTTAAACACATCTAGCCATTAACCAAAGGTGCCCCAAGCAAGCAACATGGAAGAGCAACAATAGTGAAATTGATTAGACAACCTTAACTGTCTATTATCAAATGGTAGGGATAAAGTACAATAGCTTGATTTTTGTTGTTTTCCTTTTCATGAATGTTCTGTCTGTAAAGATCCATTTTACCAACTGTAGCTAGTAAGTACTATATCCATTTTATCAGACTCCAAGAATAAAATCAACTCCATCCAAAAAATAATGTTTCTTGAAGGCTCAGATCTGCATTAAAAGTACCAGGACAGTACTCCATGTCTAAAGTCAGTCCCTCAAAACACCCAAAGCATTAGTTTTCACTTAGAAGGTACTTAGAGGCAAAAAGTGCCTCTGCCTTTTACTTCAAGGGAGCAGACTAAAGATTTCAAAACCCTTCATTTGGTAGTGATCCCAGCCAAAGAACAAAGCAGCCCAGGACCTCTCTCCTGGCCACCAAGAATAAACAAGAAAGAGGGAACAGCTTTACAAACAAAACAAAAAACCAACTATCCTCCCCTTCTGCTTTCTTCATCCTACTTGGCAGAATCTCAGAGTTTTGGGGGAGATTTTGGAATATAAAAGATTTGTGCTTAAAACTTGAATTTTGCTGAAGCTCAGCACTAAAGCCCTTCCAGAAGGCATTTTTTTTGAACATTTCAAGAAAAATACTTTTAACTTTTTTTTAGCAATTTAAGTCATGAATTAAAAACCATATTATTAATAATTCATTTCCAGTGAATGTTTATGAGAAAAGAATGCTATAAACTAATACAGTATTGTATGATCAACCATCATTTGTTTCTGATTCAAGATCCTTTGATTTCAAATTGACAAATTTATTTGCAACTGAGCTTTTTGGGGTTCAGACAGTTACTTCATAAATCATGTCCCTGTGTAAAAACCATATCCATTTTCCTCAATCAAGAGCAATGGGACTTTTACAGGAAAGCATAAATGCAAGTATTTGAGTGGATATGATTAATATTTCCATTTTACGTAGGAATTAACTGCAAATTGAGCCTGTTACCCAGATGAATACTAACTATGGGGTGTAAGTGGGGGGGGATGATTATGCCTATATTACTAATAGGCCCCACCCTGGATTAAGTGTCTACACTAAGCTAGAATACATCATAGACATATAGGGTGGAGACCTGTTCCTAACTGCTACCCTCTCAAGGTAGGTTTTTGTTACTTGGCTTTGAGCCCTCCAAGCAAACAAAAGTTGTCCTACAGTTTTTAACCCATACTTAACTCAAATCCTAAGTACTATGTTCCCTCCCCCATCTCCTCCACCCCATAAGACTTCATTAACCAAACAAATCTGTTTTCAGATGATTTTTAGTATGTAATAATGAAGAGTGGATTCATTCACAAATGGGCCCAAATTACCAAAACAGTTGAAAGTCAGCATAATTACAGTTTATCTAAATAAAACACATGTAGTCATCTTCTGGAACTGACAGAAGGGCATGAGTTATAGCACCATCTGGAATTGTGGACAAGGCAGATACATGTTGAAGCCTAAATTAATAAAAGCTGAGCAATAGCTAACAGCCCAAGCATAGAAGATCAGCATTAATGAGGTTAACTCTTAGACTACCTTGTACGTTTACGCAACTAGATTACAAGGCCAGGTGTGAGCTTTTTAGCTCCCTTATGCAATTGGACATATTAAATGGAGAGGAGTATAGTACGGCTGGTGGGGGAGAGCAGTGACATCTGTTAAATACAGGTGGGGCTGATGCAAATTTTGTAGATTGCTGATTATTGCCCTGGGTCAGGAGATTTGGGAGGAATCCATGATCAAGCCTGCAGTGGCAGTAGTGGCACGCCTTCAACAGCATGATGTTAATTTTCATCATCTTTATCACGGATGTGCAGCATCTGCCTAAAATCAAGTGGTTCTAAACTCTCAATGCACATTAGAGTCACTTGGGGAGCTTTGAAAAGTTCCTTTGCCCAGGACCCACCACAGACAAATTAAATCAGAATCTTTGGAGGTGGAGCCCAGGCATCCGTATTTTTTAAAGCTCCCCAGGTAAATCCAATGTGCAGCCAAGGATGAGAGCCACAGATCTAAACGTTGTAATTCACAAGGATTCAAAGCAACACAATACAGGAAACCAGGGACAAACCCCCCTCCCCCCAACAACAAATTTAACTGGAGGGTCAGCTGGCTTACAACTGGGGCCATGAAGACACTGCCTTCCCCTTGGAGAAAACAGCCAGCATTTAATGGGCATTTACTTTGCACCAGGCACTGTGTGTGAAGCACTTCACATGCTCTGTCTCATGTAATCCTCGTGACATCCCTATGAGGGATATATTATTGTTAGTGCCTTTTTACTGAGGAAGAAACTGAGGCATGGACAGGTGAAGTGATTTTCCCAAGGTCACACAGCTAGTACTCTTCACTCCTCTGAAACCAAAAACAAAAAATACTTTGTCTTTCGCAAACTGTCCAGAGGCCTGGGTTCTCTTTTGCCACATTGTTTTCCTAGCTAAAGAGGTTTCTTCTCTGTGGAGGAAGCCTGACAGTCTACCCTCACTATTAATGATGCCCTATAACAAAAATGTCAGCATAAATCCACCAAATATCACCCTTCTATATATATGCAATTTACCACAACCTAGCAACTCCTAATTAAGAGTCACATTTCCTAAAATATTTTGTTGTTATCCATATTTTTCAACTTGGCCTTCAAGTAGGGAATCAAACTCAGGAAACATGGCAGAAGAGGATCAGTCAAGAAAATCCACATTTGAGACTGAAAGCCAAAAGCAAAGATTCGAGAGGTCGGTTATTTTACCTTATCTTTTAGCAATTCGTATTGGCTACTATTCCCAAACTTAATAATGAGCATCTATTTCAGAAAGAAACATTAATTTCCCAGAGTCAGTGATCTAGCATTGTTATTATGACTTAAATTTTTCTAGGGTATTGTTTCACTAAAATCAAGACTGAGTAGAGGGAATGAACAAATTCCATTTCTAACAGCGCCCCACTGGGCTGGACATGTGTGAAGGATGGATGGCCCCAGGATACCAGATCAGACCGTTGTATAGTGAGCTGCAGTGAGGCAACCCCAAGCAGGGAGGGCAGAAGAAAACCCATTAAAGCGGCCCTGAAGCCCCACTTCAAACAACGGGGCTGAGCTGCAGGCAGCAGGAAACAAGCAGCAGGCAGGCCAGGCTGGCTGCAGCAATAAGGGAGTGCAGGAGGGGGTTGTTTTTTGAGTTCCAGGATGACCTCAGGTCTCAGATGCAGAGTCCTAATCAACCATCATATCAGCACAGCTGCAACTGTAACTCAAAAACAGTCTTTGTGTGTACAGTGGTCTATGGACTGGAAAAAGCTGAGACTGTCACCCTGGTCTTTTTAGCCCCATCTGTACTCACAGATAACAATCCCCATTAGTAGTATTATCTTCAAATGTGTGTAGAACATCAGCATAAATGTAACTAACATACCACTTCCATGAATACAAATAGAGTGGCAGGACCTGAGCAGGGAGGATAATAATCTGTGATATCTTTGCATTTTGTAAATGGATTTCCTTTACAGTAGAGCCATTTAAAAAAATCTATCTGCATATAAGGGAACAAATATTAGAAGTGTGCACACTAAAATGTTAGCCATGTTTATCTCTGGATCTTGGAATAACAGGTGATTTTTTTAACCTATTTTCTTTTCTTTGCTTGTATTTTCTAAATTTCTGAAAATAAACATGTATTCCTTAGGTTATTTTATGTTTTCATGCTTTTTGGTTGTTGTTGAACTTTTAAAATAAAAACAAAACTTCTTATGAGTGCTTTAATTTATCCTCAATCTCAAATATATCGTTTGAGGACAGGGATTTGCGTTTCTAAAGATAGAGCATGACACAATATATTCATGCACGCTTTGGGGGAAAAAAAAGATTCTATAAATAGTCACAAGAGGCCTTTGGCCAGGGCTCAATATTAGTAATAGAGCCAGCCCTAAACTCTAAAAGAAGAGTTGGCCAGAATACCAATTCTACTGAATTTCAGAATACTGGCATTTAAGAAACACTCATTTTTTTCTTGACTATCAGAATCTTACCTTGGAACAATACTCAGGGTTTGGTTTGTTATTCTCCACAAGGATAGACAGTGGTATGCTAGAGCCAGCTCACATCAGCTCAAGACCAGATTGTGTGCATCTCTTCCCAACTCTGCATTCAGTGACATCACCTAGCTAGCTTGAAATCAGCCTGGGTGGGAGTATTTATACTGTGGAAGTCGGCAAATGCTACAAATCAGTGCTTTCCCCTCCTCCTACAGAGAGCTGCTCGTTAAACATGGGAACATCTAACTTCTCCTAATTTAGCAGAGCCGTTGTTTGTCCAACCCTTGAACTGGGGAGTGAAAACTTTTATTTGTACCAAAACTACATTGCTGTAAAAACTGCAGAGATTGGATTCAACCCAAATTTAGCTCTTGGCTCTGTCATTAGTGAGCTGGGGTATCTTGCTCCCCCTCCTAGGCCTCAGTTCTTTCATCTCCACGATGAGAGGACTAGATTATGATGTCTAAGGTCCCTTCCAGACAGGGACAGCTTATGATTCTGAGCTGAAGAGGCAATGGTTAGAGGTTCAATCTTTGGAGAAAAGACAGCTCTTGGTTTAAATCTTGGCTCTGCATTTACTAGCGTCTGTGTATCCTCAGAGGTGTTACCTAACTTCTCCGAGACTCCATTTTCTCATCTGTAAAATAATGATAATAATAATTCTTTCATTATAGGGCTGTCATTAGGATTAGATGAGATCATTCTCAGTAATCATAGTAGTAGGCATCAATAAATGCTATTATTATTAAACCTGTTCCCGCTTGTCCCTGACACAAAAATGCCTTAGAACTAAAGGGAAAACTTGATTTGCTAAGATATCTATGAGATGTTGCCTAGGCTCTATTAGAGCTTTATAACCTATCACTGATTAATCAACATTGGGAAAAGTGGTAAAGCATCACTTACAACACAAATATAGATAGTAAAAGGGGAACGGAAGCCTAACATTTATTGTCTCCTATGCCAGGCCTTTTACACACTGTCTTGTCTAATGCTCACCCTCCCTGGGAGAGCCAGGAATTTTTCTGTTTGTTCTGGTTTTTGTCCTTTTTACAGATGTGAACACTGAGGTTCAGAGATGTTACGTAACTTGCTCAAGGATCTACTGCTAATAATTGGCAGAGCCAGAAATCTTCTCCAAAAGAGACTGGCCCAAATAGCCACTGAGGTATTAGAAGACTGTATTTATTCAGAAACACAAACATTGAAGCAATTCTCTTGATTAGAAGGCACACAAGTAGATAAAAAGGAACTCTCAAACAAAATTTCTATCATAGCTCTAAAAAACAAAATCTGCAGTAGGTACGGAGTGGTGAACAGTGATGGCTAAATCCAATAATTTTCTGTAAAAATTAGCCTAAAGAATAATATTTTGAAAAATTCCCAGTTTCATCTTTTTCCTAAATATTTTGGGATAGGATCATTCCCATGCATTCTGGTAGGGCAGTGGTTCTCAAGATCTGGCCCTCAGACCAGCAGCATCAGCATCACCTAGGCACTTATGAGAAACGCAAATTCCCAGGCCCCCCCTCTAGACCTATTAAGTCAGAAACTTGGGAGCAAACCCTCCTTCTCCCAAGCTCTGCAGGTGCTTCTGAGGCAAACTGCAGTTTGAGAACCAGACCTGTAGGGATAAGTGGAAAGGATGAAAAAATGAATTCAATCCAGGTGTCCAAAGAAATCTTTATATATAAATATATTGCCCTGATATGCTTATGGGTGATGACAATGTAAGTGACTAAAGTGCTACAGCTTCAAGAAAGACTAAATCATTCGTCTTTCTACAAGTAACAACTAAATCTTGCAGAACACCGAGCTTCATATCTTTTTGCGACACAGCCCACTCTCCCAAAAAGCACATTTAATTGATTTTTCTGAAAGAATGGTTTCTGAAAACTAAATGATGTTCAAAAGACCTTGGTATTTAGTATTGACTCTGTTTCTGGATTGGGGGCAGTGAGAGGGTGGAGAGTATGGGCAGTTGACTGTCAAAATCTAACCCTTTCCTTCTCAAGAGCTAGAATTCAAGGTTTTAGCTAGCAACAAGGAGGGAAAGTTTTGCTTAAACTACAGAGGCTCAACAAGGACAGTCAAGCCCTCAGAAACGGCTTCTGTTCTGGCCCTTAATTCTGCTTTCTCTACAATGAATTCTGCTGCAGCCAAAGGGGTCCCAATCAACTCTCAGGTGCACATCCTAGCACCCTGACTTTGCTTCATTTCAAGTCCCATTACTGTCACCTCCCAAAGAATTGTGCCCTATTGACAGTTTACCTTTCATTACCAAGGTGAAATTAAATGAATTTGTGTCCTGGAAAGACATAATAGCCACTGTTATAAATGTTAACAGTGTCTATTTTGGGGGGGTAAAGTGGTCTTTTTTTCTTTATATTTATCTGCATTTTTTAATTTAAAAATAAATGATTTTCCAATAAGTATGATTTAAATTTTGTTTTAAACAAAAAAATAAGCAGTATTTTTAAAAAGTAGATGACCCTGTGTGTGTGTGTGTGAGAGAGAGAGAGAGTCTGTGTGTATGACTCTGTGTCTGTGTGCGTGTTGGAAGGTTGGCTGGGAAGAATCTCAAAGTCACACCCTGAGCAAATAAAACCTGTGGTTGTGATCTATGGCTAAAGCATGGTTGCATTGCCTCTGTGGCAGATCCCAAATGGTAATACCCTCACAAGACTGTACCTTGATCTTAAAATAAGATGTGTCAAGATGCAAAAGGAAGTTTTGCTTGTAGAGAGACAGAAAGAAGGGGAGAGAAACAAGAACAACAAAATGAAGTTAATTCCAATTGGGATACATAGCAATGTTATATGGAAAGAAAAACCACTGAAGCTGTATTTCTTCAGGCAGCAAGAAATATAAATTAAACACACACACACAAACAGAGGCAAGAGAGTAAAACAAGCTATCTATATATTCACCGCACAAGGCTTGTAATCAGAGATCATTGCTGCCAGAGAGCATACTGGCAGGTAAAATGTCCTTTGCAAATTGCCTGGATAATTGCCATCATATTATAAAACCTCTTCTTCCCCGATCAATGTGGAAAGGTCTCTGGTACATCGGAAGCTTGGTCAGAACGCTTTGGCCTGTAGCCCTCGCTTTGGAGTTATTTGAACACAGGCATTAAAAGGAATATTTGTGAGACTGTCATGAAGTGTATGTGTGTGCGTGTTTGCATAAGTATATGTGTGCACACACACATGCATGTTTCTTACCTGGCTGTTGCCTCCATTTTCTTTCCTCTATCTCCAGATAGAAACAGAGGGACACAAATGACTCATCAGAAGCAAATTATAAAAGTGTTTTTAATGTCAATACAACCCAACATTTTACTCTAGAAGGTGTCAATAGCAAAGCACTCCCCTCAAAAGCAGGCTTTCATTTTGCCAGGAAGCAGTGAGTCAATGTGCTTTGTATATATGCTTCACAGAATCCTTGTGATAAATCTTTGAGGAAGATATTAATCGCTTAATGGACAAAACAACTGTACTGAGAGGAAGTAATGACAAACAAGTCCCATATATGGAGCACTTACTATGTGCCTGGCACTGGGCTACATGCTTTCTACGTATTACCTTATTTAATCCTCACTACATCTGAATCAGGGTTGAGAATACTCCTGGAGTATTCAGTGATGTGCTAGGCAGTCCTTGAAAGCTACAACATAAACCTGGTACAGGTGTTTGGAGCGTCAACTTTAACTTAAACATTATTTTAAATATTCAAACAAGCATAATTACATTGTGGAGGAGACTACAATATAGGTCTGGATTTTTATGATAAAGCATGAGAATCAAACTTATGGTAGGTGCTTTGGGCCACCATGCCAAGGTCCCTAAAGAGTATGTGCTTACTGCTCTCTGTTATTGGCATTACGCCATGCTATACTGCTTCTAAACAAGGTAGCAGGCAATTCTTGTCTATCATCTTATGAGATTTGCAAGAACTTGGGGTTCCTTGTGAGAATGTCTTAATTAAGGGAATATACATTGCTTTTCTTTCCTCTTATCAATTCCTTTCCTGTGGAATCCCACTATATAGTTTCCTTGGCATCTGGGTGATAGGCTACTGGTTAAAGATGTGATGGTGAAGGCATTGAATTTTCTCTCAGGGTGGCTGAGCTACATAGGGTAGTGATGGCAAGAAATAAGAAAGGCCAGACAAGGCCATGGTTCTCAGTGTTGCTAGGTCCCAATGCCTTTCCCCCTAAGGCCTGTGTTCTACTCCTCAGTGCAGTGACAAACCAGGTCTCCTCAGAAATTCCTTCCCAGTTGTCAGGTAAGCCTCTTCCTCTTTGCCTGATTATCACTTCCCAAACAATCCCCAAATTCATCTTCTCTTTTTATCGTGGAAGGCAATGAGAAAACAGTCTTCTGTATACAGAATACCTCTTGCCTGCCCTTGCTAGATGGCCATCATTTCTGCCTCTATGGCCTTGGGATATATGTGAATCAACCTACAGTTCACTTATGATTCTACAAATATTCAAATACCTGTATGGAGGCTTTGTGTTAAGACTCAGGAGGATGAAAAGAAGATTAGGAGAAAAGGCTAAAGGAATTTACACCACCAAAAGATCACTTCCCACTGAGGTGGCATTTAAATGAGCTTTAGAAGATGAGAAGAATTTCATTAGCTAGAGATTATAGGGTGAGGGAGAGGCATTCCAGAGTGAAGGAACAGCATAAGCAAACATTTGGTGGGGGAAGGGGTGGTGGGAAAGATCGAACCTAAAGAGCACAAGGGAATATCCAGGAAATGCAAGATAAGTACTCCAGGATGTCTGAGATTAGAGTATATTATGGAAGTGGTGGGAAAGCAAGCTAGAAAGATAGATCTTGAAAGGGTTTTAGTGTCAGATTCAAGGTTTTCACTTTATTCAATTGGCAGGAAGCGCCATGAAATGTTTTGATAGAAAGTGATGCTATCAGAGAAGTGACTTAGAAAGATTAATACAAGGGAAGGGGAAAAGGAAAGAGACCTTGCACATGAGACAGGTTAAGGTGTTATGCAGGATGCAAAAGGAATTATAAGATATGGTCTCTTCCCTCAAGAAGCATATACTCAGATAAACTAAAACCAACACTTGAAATGATTCTGTGCTGCTTAGTACACTTCTATAAGTGCTTTATTATATGACACTGACTATAACAACTTCTGAACACTCTTTTTTTTCACAAATGTTATTTTCTGTGGCAATAACTATTATAGGCACATTGCAACCCTGAACTTTGAACCTTGTGACCTGGAACTCTTCCTTCTTTCTTCATATTAACACATCCTCATTCACCTAAGGGGAAAAGAAAGGCTTTCCAACAACAGCCTTTTTCTTAGGATGGTCTTTAGATTCTCTTTTCTCACTTCATTTAACAAACTAGGACTTTATAGGGTAGCAAGGCCTCTAAGCTGCCATAGCCACCCCCTCCCCACTCCCGAGTCACCTGTGCTAATTTGCTGAACAGACTTCTGAGATTACAAGCAAATATCATTTAGGAAGAAAAACATGCCATCTCTATGGCAACCTGAAAGTCTGAGAAGGAGCCCACCTTGAAATCACCAAACAATGGTCTCTTTGAGAAGTCTCTAGGGCCTGGGTTAGACAATCTCTTATTAAGAGGTTGGCTGCTGTTAGTGTATCCACTTCTCAAACCCACAAATATAAGACCTAACTCTTGAAATTCCCATGCAAGTGGTCTCTTTTCTTTCCATGTTTCATTGACATATAAAGTTGTGATGCTAAAGGGAAAGAGGAAAGTTCATTCACATAGTGGACAATTACTGAGCGCCTGCTGTGTGCAAATCATGCGCTAAATGCTCTAGGGATACTATAATACAAATGGCAAAATCATACCCATCGAGATGTCAAGGTCTATCCAGAGAGACCCATGGAAACAGGAGGGAATGACCAACATTAACAGGTACCCATTTTGCAACGACTACTGGGAGACACTAGCATTGCAGTGATTATATGCTTGGATTTTCCAAGCCAGTACTAATGACATTCTCTGTCCTATCCCCACCTAAACTATCAAAAATGTGCAAGAAATTTGAATATTTTGGGATCCAAAGTATATCTTCCAGTTGTTTCTTACACTTTGAAGCATATAGATTCTTTGACAGAAGAGGTGCCCTGGTTTTTTGTTGAGAAAATACAATCGTATTTACTTATTCATTCCACACATATTAATTGAACACTGCCACGTACTATGCACTACTATATGGATAGAGTGGTGAACAGAGCAGACAAGGTCCCTGGCTTCATGGAGCTTATGTTCTGGTAAGAGTACTCAGACAATACATAAATAAGGAAACCAGATAATTTCAGAGAGTAGATGCAAACAATAAAGGAACTCACAGGGTGATGTGACAGAGCATGGCAGGGAGGGACCTACTTTAGATTAGGTGGCCAGAGAAGATCTTCCTGAAGGATGACATCTGAGTGGACATCTGCATGGTGGTAAAGAGTCAGCCATGCATGTCTCTTAGGTAAGAAAGTTACGGATAGAGGGAATAGCAAATAGAGTTGCAGAGGCAAATAATAATATTAACTATGTGACAGGCACTGTCCAAATGTTTTGCATATTGAAACTATTTAATTTTCAGCACAATCCCATGATCTAGATACTATTAATAACCCCAGTTTTCAGAGGATGAAACTGAGACAAAGAGAGGTTGGAAGGCCAACCTGAAATCAATAACTAGTAAATGGCAGGTCTAGGATTGAAACCCAGGCCAGCTTGCTGCAAAGTCCATACCTTAACCACATAGGGCAGAGGTGTTCAAGCAATACAACAAGCTAACCTTAATAGTTTGAATTTGCATAACATACACTGAAAAGTCTTACAAAGTAACCTAGGAAGTTATAGGGCCAATCCAGTAGCTGGGCTCCTAGGGAGCAGGTAGGTTTGAGCAGCGAAATAACTCACTTCATATTGAATCAGATTTGAAACATGGAATTTTGATCTGTGGAGTTGTGCTTGAGCACCCAGACTTAAACTTTCCTAAAACATTCAGAGGTGTCAGAAAAAGGCAGGAAATACCAGAGTGTAGGAATATTAACCCTCTTCATAGACAATACCCATAAATCCAAGTTTCCATCACCTACCTAAAAAACTCTCCAAGAAAAACAGTCTGATTAATGAGATAACTGTGAAGAAGCTGGCAACATGTCATCAATACAGACAGTTGGTTCAGGGGTGTAATCATCATTCTTCATTTTCCTAGAATTTTTCATCTGCAATACTTATCAATTAAAATAAGAGCAGAAGTAGAACTTTTCAACTGAAAAAAACTAACAATGCCTGTAAACATTAACTCATTGTCCTCATGATATAACACCAAAGTGTAGAAAAGTCTTTTCAATTCCTTTTAAGGAGAAAAAAGTAAGTGTTTTGAACTTTAAATACTTTTTATCTGTGCCACCTCGTTCTAGACTGTTCTTTATTCCTTTTTAGCTGTTTCATGGTTTTTAGTATTATCTTTGCAACATACATACATATATACAAACAGATAAGTAAAGATATATCATTCATCGAATGCTTACAATGACACGCAGAGAGCTTGAAAATACACAAGACTGGGATAAGAACAAAAGGACTGTTAGAGGTGGAGGACATCTAGTAGAGTTTTATTATTATACACACTGTGAACAAGACTAAACAAGATCCAAAAACCTGCAACTAATGGGCTAGGCCTCCTCTACCTGCTATTTCACAGCCACTAGCCCAGAGCTAGGTGACTTCTCAGTAAACACATGATAAAATGATTTGAGTCTATCCCAGCTTTGGCTATAAAAATGTCATTCCAATCTGGAATTTGGCAAAATTTCACTTGCACCCCTCGCCTCAGTTGCCCTACATGACAACTACTGAGATAAGGCAATGACAACACACAGATGGTCACTCTTACACAAAACTGTTTCTGTCGTTTCTCATTACCTTACAGGATAAAGTCCAACTTCCTTACCATGGCATACAAGGCCCTCTATGCCTGCTTCTCTCATCTCTTGTTACTTCCACCAACCTCGTTTTACACTAAAAATTCCCCTGTTTCATCTACTTCCTTTTGCATACACTGTTATTTCTCCCTGCAATGCCACCCCTCTTCTTCCTCTCCTTGCTTCTGCTTCTCCCTCCTTCTCCTGCATAACTCCAATTTACCAACTCTCCTATGGGAACTTCTAGGAGGTTAACTCTGGCAGTTAAGTATACAATGGCCCAGAATAGGGCTAGCTAGGTACTGAGAAGGTTTCCACTTATGAAGATATTTTATAGACTTTTAACCTTTATAATACATCAACCTGTTAAAATAAGTTGTAGGCTATATCCAAATAATTTGTTACAAACAATTGTCAAAGGACCACCCAACATAGGAGCACCTAAATATATAAAGCAAATATTAACAGACATAAAGGGAGAAATAGATAGCAATACAATAATTACAGGGGACGTCAATATCTCTGTTATATTAATGGATAGATCATCCAGACACAAAATCAGTAAGGAAAATCAGCCTTAAATGAAGTGTTAGACCAGACGGACTTAATAGATATTTACAGAACATTCCATCCAAGAGCAACAGAATACACATTCTTCCAAAGTGTATATGGAATATTTTCCAGGAGAGATCATATGTGGGCCACAAAACAAGTTTTAATACATTTAAGAGGACTGAAATCATATCAAGCATCTTTTCTGACCATAATGGTATAAAACTAGAAATTAATAACATTAAGAAAACTGGAAAATTCACAAATATGTGGAGATTAAACAATATGCTACCAAAGACGCAAAGGGTCAAATGAGAAATCAAAAGAAAATAAAAAATATCTTGAGAGAAACAAAAATGGAAATGCTACATACTAACATTTAAGGGATACAGCAAAAGCAGTTCTAAAAGGGAAGTTCATCGTGATAAATGCCCACCTCAAGAAACAAGAAACGTCTCAAATAAACAACCTAAGTTTACACCTCAAGGAACTAGAAAAAGAAGTATGAATGAAGCCCAAACTTCATCTTAGGAGAAAGGAAATGACAAAAATTAGAGCAGAAATAAATGAAATAGAGACTAAAAAAACAAAGAAAAGACCAATGAAACAAAGAACTGGTTCCTTGAAAAGATAAACAAAATTGACAAACTTTTAGCTAGCCTCACCAAGAAAAAAGAGAGAGGACTCAGATAAATCAGAAATAAAAGAGGAGATGGTACAACTGATACCACAGAAATACAAAGAATCATAAGAGATTACCATGAACAATTATATGTCAACAAATTAGACAACCTAGAAGAAATGGATAAATTCCTAGAAACATACAACCTACCAAGACTAATTTATGATAAAATAGAAAATCTGAGCAAGGAGATTGAATCAGTAATCAACACATCCCCCAAAACAAAAGCCCAGGACCAGACAGCTTTACTGGTGAATTCTACCAAACACTCAAAGAAGAATTAATACCAATCCTTCTCAAACTCTTCCAAAAATAGAAGAGGGGGAATTCTTCCAAACACATTTTATGAGGCCAACATTACCCTATATCAAAACTAGACAAGGATACCACAAAAGAAGAAAATTGCAGGCCAATATCCCTGATGAACATAGATGAAAAAATTCTCAACAAAATGTTAGCAAACTGAATTCAACAATACATTAAAAGGATCACACACTCTGATCAAGTGCCATTTATTCCAGGGATGTAAATATGGTTCAACATCTACAAATCAGTCAATTTGATACACCACATTAACAAAATGAGGGAGAAAAATCATATGATTATCTCAATAGATGCAGAAAAAGCACTTGACAAAATTCAACATCCATTTATGATAGTGGGTATAGAGGGAACGTACTTCAACATAATAAAGGCCATATATGACAAGCCTACAGCTAACATCATACTCAATGGTGAAAAGCTGGAAGCTTTCCTCTAAGATGAGGAAGAAGACAGGAATGCCCACTGTCGCTACTTTTATTCAACATAGTATTGGAAGTCTTAGCTAGAGCAATTAGGCAAGAAAAAGAAATAAAAGGCATCCAAATCTGAAAGGAAGAAGTAAAACTGTCACTATTTGCGGATGACATGATATATTATATAAAAAACCCTAAAGACTCCATTAAAAAACTGTTAGATCTAATAAATGAATCCAGTAACACTGCAGGACACAAAATTAATATGCAAAAATCTTTTGCATTTCTTTTTACTAATAATGAGCTATCAGAAAGAGAAATTAAGAACACAATTCCATTTCCAATTGCATCAAAGAGAATAAAATACCTAGGAATAAATTTAACCAAAGAGGTGAAAGATTTGTATATTGAAAACTACAACACGTTCATGAAAGAAATTGAAGAAGACACAAATAAATGGAAAGATATTCTGTGTTCATGGATTGGGAGAATTAATATTGTTAAAATGTCCATATTACCTAAAGCAATCTACAGATTCAATACAATCCTTATAGAAATTCAAATGGTATTTTTCACAGAAATAGAACAAACAATCCTAAAATTTGTATGGAACCACAAAAGACCCAACTAGCCAAAGCAATCCGAAGAAAGAACAAAGCTGGAGTTATCATGCTCCCTGATTTCTAACTACATTACAATGCTATCGTAATCAAAACAGTGTGATATTGGAATAAAAACAAACACAGATCAATGGAAGAGAATAGAAAGCCCAGAAATAAACCCATGCATATATGGTCCATTAATTTATGACAAAAGAGCCAAGAATATACAATGAGAAAAGGACAATCTCTTAAATAAATGGTTTTGGGAAAACTGGACAGCCACATGCAAAAGAATGAAACTGAACCACTATCTTACACCATACACAAAAATTAACTCAAAATGGATTAGACACTTGAACTTAAGAACTGAAACCACAAAACTCCTAGTAGAAAACATAGGTGGTAAGCTCTTTGACCTTGGTCTTGGTGATGATTTTTTGGATTTGACACCAAAAGCAAAGGCAACAAAAGCAAAAATAAACAAGTGGGACTACATCAAACTAAAATCTTCTGCACAGCAAAGGAAACCACCAACAAAATGAAAAGGCAACCTATTGAATGGGAGAAAATAATTGCAAATCATATATCTGGTAAGGGGTTAATATCAAAAATATAGGAAGAATTCATACAACTCAATAGCAAAAACCCAAACAATCTGATTAAAAAATGAGCAGAAGAAGTTTTTCCAGAGAAGACATACAGATGGCCAACAGGTACATGAAAATATGCTTAACATATTAATCATCAGGGAAATGCAAATAAAAACCACAATGAGATATCACCTCACACCTGTTAGAATGGCTATTATCAAAAAGGCAAGAAATCATAAGTGTTGGCAAGGATGTGGAGAGAAGGGATCCCTTGTACACTGTTGGTGGGAATATAAAATGGTGCAAACACTATGGAAAAAGTATGGCAGTTCCTCAAAAAATTAAACATAGAACTACCATATGATTCAGCAATTCCACTTCTGAGTATTTATCCAAAGAAAATGAAAACACTAACTCAAAAAGATATATGCACCCCCATTTTCATTGCAGCATTATTTACAACAGCCAAGATATGTAAACAACTTAAGTGTCCATTCATGGATAAATAGATAAATAAATTGTGGTATATATGCATATATACACAATGGAATATTATTGAGCCATAAAAAAGAATGAAATCTTGCCTTTTGTGACAACATGAATAGACCTTGAGGGCATTATGCTAAGTAAAATAAGTCAGACAGAGAAAGACAAATAACTTACGACCTCTCTTATATGTGGAATCTAAAAAATATGCACAAAAAGCAAAAAACTAAGCTCACAGATAGAGAGAACATACTGGTGGTTGCAAGAAGTGGGGGGTGAGAGATGGCAGAAATAAGTGAACTGGTTTTTTTTAGTTTAAATAAATTGAATAAATTTTTTTTAAAGTACAAAGGTTTGAAAATGATTGAAAGGAGATTCAAGGTTATTCCTGTATAATACCACTAGCACACAAGTTTCCCAAAACGTGTTGCCTGACAACTCCCACCCTGTTTAGGGTGCTCTAGACTCCCATAGCACCTGTATGCATAACACTTAGAACTCTGCATTGGAACTATCCGTTTTCTTGTCTGTCTCCATTACTAGACTATGAGTTCCTCAAGAGCAGGGAGAATATATTATTCATTTTTGTATTTCCAGTGCCAGACACAGCACGTGGTACAAAGAAGGCATTTTGCTGAATGGGAGCATGAACATTGACAGGTAAAGTAACTAAAAAAACAGTAAGAATTCCTTTGTGGAGTAGTATGGCTCCATGTTGTTCAACCTGTAACATCTAAGCAGATCTAAATTTGATAGCTAATTACTCTTAGGAAATTGTCTCATCTTCTCATTATATTGGTTATTATAGAACTTAATATTCTTTTTGACTTAGGAGATGGCAGACATAATAGAACAGAAGGCTTTCTTCAGCAATCCTTTCTCTGTTTTTGAATGCTATGAGCTGGCAATTCAGCACAGGGTAAGGCATGGGTAAAATAAAGTAGCTGAAAAGAAAAACTGGCAGTCCAGATCCTTTCCAGATGGTGGTGTTTCTAGATCAGGCATGCGGAGAGGGCATAAGGTGAAAAGAGCTTCAGAATACTGGGGATTGGATCCACATTCGAGATATACAGTTTGAACATGGTTCAAGACAGAACAAAACCCAAACTATTCTGGAAGCAGATCTATCCACAGCATTCAAAAGATATTATCTTCAAGTCCTTGCTGATCAGTGATTCCTTCCCTTTCCTGTATCATCATTTCACTCTCTACTGGTTCCTTCCCTACCTCCTAAAAAATGTGCAAGTCTCCCGGACCATTTTATTTGATTCTCAAACCCATGAAGTAGGCAATATCATTAACCTCACTTTAGAAATGAGAAAATTGCGGGCCAGAGAATGAATTAAATTACCCAAAGCCAAACAGCTAGAAAGTGACCACATCCAGGTATTTAATCCAGATCTGTCTGACACCAAAGCCCTTGTTTTGAACCACTCTGCTAATACTGCCTTTTTATCTAACTCAGGTAAGCTGCATTGCAGGTTTTTTCCCTATTATCCTGTCTTCTAAGGTCATGAAAGACAACTGTCTACACTATCCATGTAATAATCTACCTGTACCAGGTGGTTCATGATCATGTCATTTCTTCTTAAAATTAAATACAGATGGTTTAGCCTTTAGATTCTATTTAGCAAATCTTTAATTAAATCAGGCAAACCTGAAAAAATTTAATAAGTGCCTACGAGGTGCCCATTCTGTTTCAGAACTCAATACAAGTTCTTGGCTTGAAGTAGGAGCAATGTATAAAAATATGGAATGCAAGATAGTGGGGAGTAAGTATGAGTGAGCAAATATACAGTATTCATTTTAAATGCTCACGTGTTCAGGAAAGTTAGAAGCTGTCCTCATTTGCCTTTGGGAAGTACAGGTTTCAGGGAACTACCACCTGCACAGCATATTTGTAGTTAAGGAAATAAAAAGGAAGCCCCATGTACACATCTTACTTGTGTGGGATCAACAGATGCTATCCAGAACTGCTATATTCAGAGCAGCTGCTGGAAGACTGGACACAGCTGGGCAAAACTTCAAGAGTGAGGTATTTCTAAGCATACCAACAGCTTGTCAATCCTATTTGGAGGCAACCAGATGTTTTAGTCTGTGTGATGGCTACCATCAAATGCCCTTACTCAACTGCTAAATAATCCCAAACTCCAGAGATCTATCCAATTTCCTTTCATTTCAATTGCTAGGGTCCCCATATCCTTTCATTCATGCCAATATCCAACTGTGAGTCTCACTTTTCCATTCTGTTCAACCGTGACTCTCCTTAACACGAAGTTATCAACCTATTAATCTAGTGTCTACTATGCACATGGTGCTGTTAAGAACACAAGGACATATCATACAAGGCTCCATCTCTCAGGAGCTTACAAACTACTAATATTTGGGAGACAAAATGATTCACATGAGAAGATTACTACAATTTACTGCCTCTAAACTGTGATGTGCCAAATGAGAATACAGGCAAGGCATATAGGATTTCAGAAAACGGAAAAGAGAGATCAATGTTTTGGGTAAGCATAGTCAGGGGAGTTTCATGAAGGCGTTTTCACCTGAACTACTGAAGGACCAGTGGGTTGTGATTTAAGGATGGGGGGCGGGCATTATAAGCAAGGAGGATGAGAATGCTTCACTGGAGAGAGAAGGAACGGATAAGTCTGGAAAACCAGTCTGGGGCCCGGTCAGGGAGGTCTCGTGTTCCCAGTAAACAGTCTAACTTTCATCCTATAGGAACCTGAAAGTCAGAGCTATCATGATGATAGTCTACAGGATACTGCAAACATTGATTCACCATTTTTAATTTTGTGGAAACCAGTCCCCACAACCTCTTCATGTAATATTTAATTATTTTTCCGCTATCGCTTTTATTTCTCTTTTCAAGGATCTTTTTCCCTCCGGTTGATTAAAATAACATATTTATGGTGTGAATCCCCAGCTTCAATGCCTTTGTCCCAAAGCAGTCACAACCTGAAAAGTGACTAATGCCTATCACACTGCACTCAGCTTAATTAACTGCACAAATAGATTTTTTCTCTAACACAAAAATTATCTGGAGAGAGAAATAAAAGGGTAGAGAAGGAAGCTATGAGAAGCAGAAGCCAGAAGACGAATTTATCTCACTCAGGAAGCCATATTGGTTATCATAACAATAACAAATATTTATAGAGGGCTTTCATTCTGAAGAATCCCAGAGCCCCAGAGCAATGAACACTTACGGTAAATAGATTAAAGGAGCTACTCAGCCATCCAAGAGAGGAAGCCCTCTCTCCCAGGCCCAGTGCACTAAGTCATTCCTGGGACAGCATTCAATTTCAGCCAAGGGATTTTAAAGGAAGCTGGATGGAACTTCCAAGTCATAAAACCTGGACAGTATTCATAAAGAACATCTCAGAATCTGTTCAAAGGAGAGAACCTGGGAGCAACAGGCGTGCCCATAGTCATCTTAAGTCTCACGTGTTAAGATCACAGCAGCTTCAGAGGCCAGTGAAACCTCACTGATTTGAGATAAAAGAAGTCTGAAATGCCATCAGATATTGTTTTATATCTTAAATCTAAATCTTTAGATTTACCTTACTGACACACATTTCTAAATAAATTGATTCAATAAATATTTAGTGAGAGTATATTAGAGGAAAAGGGTTTACAACCTCTTCAGAAATTCAAGCCACACCATTAACAAAGTGTGTTATTTTGGTTCCATTTCTGGATATTAACATTAAGTAGCTGTAAAATCTTGGACAAGTTATTTGGCAGCCCTGGATCTTAACTTCATCAACCTAGGGTGTGTGTATGTGTGTGTATTTGTGCATGAGAAAGAGAGAGAGAATGTACTACATAACTTTAATAATTCCTTAGTAACTCCTGCCTGCTTGTGTGGAGTGGTCACAGGTAATTTGGCTCAAGGCCCTATTTGGAATCCTGAGAAATACAATCTACTAGATAGCATTGAGCTCCCCACTTACAAGCTTAAGAAAACATTAAAAAAGAGGAGCAGATTGCAAGAGGGTAGAACTTGGACAAATGGGTAAAATCTATAGGTATATTGATGTATGATCACAGGGATAAACTAGTTGTAAAGGTCACTTAGGCCAGCGGTTTTCAAATAATTCCATGGAACATCAAGGTTCCTCGAGAGCATCTCAGGGTCCACCAAGGGGGCCCAATCCAACGCTGAAATGTCCTTTACAACATCCTTTCTATTTTTGAAAAACATTCACCCTATGTTGGAATGGCTGCAGTTAGTGGGAACCCCTTCCATCTCAAGGTGGCTTATTATAGCACCTTTGGAGAGCTCAGATAGTCAGACGGCTCTTTCTCATATTGAGCTGAAATTTATCTTCTGTAGCTTCAACCTATTGACCCTAGCTCTAGTCCTTGTAGCAATATAGAACCAAGTTGATCCCATTCCCCATGACAGCCCTTCAAATATCTAAAGACAGCTAAGCTGTCCCAGAAGTCTCCTCTTCTCCAGTCTCAACAGCTCCAGTTCCTTCACCTGTGCCTTCACTGTCCAAACCATTCTCTTCTGAACACAAGTCAGTTGCCTTACATATGTGATAAATCTCATTGGCACAGAACTAGCCCGAAACTTTGCAGAAGAATGCAGGGCAATCAAGTCTTTTGGTCGAGAGACTATGGTATGTTTACTTCTATTTATACAACATGATACTACAGTAGCTCAAAACAAGGATGAACCTTGTCAAACTCAGAGTGGCTGAAGAGAATTGCACTAGTACAGGAGACAGTGAACTGTAGCTGGAGGTGACGTGGGCCTACTGGAGGAGTGTAAACATGAAGTGGGATTATTATTTGTTAGGCATATTGTAGAGGGGATTTGATGGGGTAAGCAATATTTTCCCCATTCTGTCTGAGTCTTGAAAGTCTATGATTCCATGAAGCAAGTGACATCCTACAATCTCTAATAAATTTCTGCATCTGGGACTATCAGAACCTTTTGAGAGGTTTCTCCAAAGTTGAGTCAATAAAGCAAGTTCCTGCAAGGAATCTAGGGGGCAGTTAGGAGTGTAACACCATAGCTGCCCCAGTAGTTTCATACAGGAAGATCTTTCCCAAATAGGGAAGCAGGTGATAAAAATAAAAAGTAGCAGGGGCCTATTTTCAGCCCATAAACACAGGCATAACTTGCTGCAACATCACACCACTAGTAAGTAGAAGTGCGAGGCTTGGAAGCTGGGTGTCCAGACCCCAAACCAAAAATCTTTATCTTCACAGCTGTGAGCTGATCTTAATACCAAGCACATGTACTTGCACCTTCACTTTCGAGACACCTGCACACCTGCTACCAGTAGAGGGGGCCTTCAAGGGTTCTTCACTCACATCAGTCATTCTGTCTGGGTTTCAATGACATAATAGCCCGCATCTTATTCAGATCAATTTGTTCTGAGCCTTTAAAGTTGTGATTTGACTGCCATTCTGATAGGGAGGTCTCTTCAGTTAGGCATATTTTCCTTCCCTACTACGGCAGCCTCTTGACAATCCTAATCAAGATTGTAGAATCCAGAGCAAATTAGAGGATATTTTGCCCACATCCTTGAAGGGACTCTTCTCTCCTTCCATAACCAATTCAAGGAAGTTTTATTGAGCACTTGCTATGAGATAATATCTGAAAATCACTAAAAACCTCTCCATTGTATAATGAAAGGAAAGACAAATTAAGTTCCTCAGTGTGACAGATGTTATATAGGACTTTTCATATTGTGACTTCCAGCCTAATTTTGAGCCTTATCTCCAGCCACACAGATTCACCTACCCCCAACCCCAGCATGCACATATATCCCCCATCATGTAGCCACACCTCACTACTTGCCATTCCCTAAACATACCATTTATTGTGTGTGTGTGTGTGCGCACATGTGTGCGCGTTCATGCTGTTCCCTCTGCGTGGGAGACCCCTGTCTACCTGGGAGTTCAAAGTCAACTTCCAAATTTAACCATAATTTCTTTCTGTAGCCTTTCCTACCTCCTCACTTACCAAATTAGTTAATCACTCGACTGCATTCCTGAGGCAACACTGTTATAGCATTAACAAATGTTTATTAAAGTTACTTACTTATAGTCATATGTATTTCCACTAGACTCAAAAGCAGAGGTTTTGTCTTGGTTATCCTCCTATTCCCAACAACTAGTGCAGTGTCTGGAACAGGGTAATGTTTGGGAAATGTTGAAAGATGGAAAGAAGGAATCCCTCTCCTTACTAGATCTTGAGCTCCTTCAGGGTAGGTACCACCTCTTACTCATTTCTGTAGCCACAGTGGCTTATACACAGCAGACCAACAACAAACATCTGTGGAATTGAAAGAAGGTTAAAAAATGATTCCCAAATATAAAATCATTAAATATATAGCTGCCCTCCAAGTGCTTACAGTCTCAAAGTTGAAAAGAATAGTTTAACTGGGAAGCAATTCAATATAAGACAGACAACCCCAAGTGCTGTAGAAGTTCAGAGAAGGGAGAAGTGAGTGAGGGCTGGAGCTGTGCAAGGCAGCACTTCTCAAACTGTAATGCAGTGGGGAATTTGTTAAAATGCAGAAGCTGATTCAGTAGGTCTAGAAGGGGCCTGAAGATCTGCATTTCTTTCCTTTTTTTTGGTGAGGAAGATTGGCCCTGAGCTAACATCTGTGCCAGTCTTCCTCTATTTTGTACGTGGGATGCCACCACAGCATGGCTTGATGAGCAGTATGTAGGTCCACACCCAGAATCCGAAACCACGAATCCCAGGCCAAAGAAGTGGAGCACACAAACTTAACCACTACGCCACTGGGCCAGCCCTGAAAAATCTACATTTCTAACAGGGTCTAGGTGATGCTGATCCTGCTAGAGTTGAGTACCATACACAGAGTAGTAGTGAGGATGTAGAAAGCCTTCTTGGAGGAGGCCTTCTTTTTGTTTTTTTAAGGTATGCTTGTTTGGTGAGGAAGATTTGCCTTGACCTAATATCTGTTGCCAATCTTCCTCTTTTTTTCTTTCTTCTCCCCAAAGCCCCAGTACATAGTTGCATATCCTAGTTGTAAGTCCTTCTAGTTCTTCTATGTGGGATGCCGCCACACCATGGCTTGATGAGCGGTGTGTAGGTCTGTGCTCAGGATCCGAATTGGTGAACCCTGGGCCACTGAAGTGGAATGTGCGAACTTAACCACTATGCCACCACCCTGGTCCTGGAGGAGGCATTTCCTAAGCTAGATGCATTTCCTAGCTGTTTTAGGTTTAAAAAAAAAGGGCAAAAGCAGGAAGGACAGCCTAAGTAAAGCAACAGAAGCAGTAAAGAGGATATTTTATTCACAGGAGTGTAGACAGAACCATATAAATGGAGCAGAGAGATCTTATAAGGGCATAATTAGGGATAAGGGTAGCGAGATTAGGTAGGGTGAGATTATTAGCTGCATCAAAGACTGACTTGACTTTTCCTTGTAAATTCTTAAGAACTTGACGTGTCATCTTCACACCTTGTATTGCTATAGAAATGTTCAGTTTATAAAACACATTTTCCTATGCGTTATTGTCATCTGGTCCTCACAAGAACACTGAGAGTTAGGCCAGGTACTTTTGTTTTCATTCCCATTCTACAGGATGAGGAAACTAAGGCTCAGAGAAGTGAATTTACTTTCCCAAGGTTACCCAAACTTGGATTAGAGATAGTACCCAAACCAAGTTTTTATGACTCCCACTCCAAAGTAATTTTTCCATCACATCATGTTGCAGATTGCCACTTTAAACCAGAGGGTCCTAAAAAGGGGCACTTGTGAAATTATCTTCACATTATTCCAATCTTCTCCTTAACTACAGCTCATTATCTGGTTAAGGAAAATCTGCCTTTAGAATGATAATTCTCTGATCCCAAAGGCCACTAATTTCCTTCTATTTAGTCACTGAAGGATTTCTTCCTGCCCATTCTTATTGTATGTTAAAGAAGAATGAAATTATTCAAGTAAGAATGTGGAGAGGCACCTGCTAATCTATTTTGTTTCAGAAAATTAAATGGAACCAGTTTGAGTGTGTTTATGATAGCATCTGAGTCTCCTCCCAGAGGCCTGGTTATTGTCGTTTCACTTGTCATGCATCTTTTGTTATCTCCCTGGAGAACTGATCACTCTGTTATTGCCTATTGTGATTCTACGGGAGTCTATTGTTCCCCAAATTTCCCTTCTTTAGAGATTCTTTTTAGGAGATTTGCAGGGCTAGGGGACTGGTAGTGTGACATCAGTGTCATACTTTTTGATGCTTTCTTTTAAGTTGCAAAGAATGAGTTTTGTCACATTGGAATGAAGTAGGTCCAAATTTCATCTAAGTGGCTCAGGGATTAGGAAACACTTTCTCTAGAAAGGAAAAGAGAGATGGACTCAACTGGAAGGTCTACAGGACTTGTATCATCAAACAGGTGCTAGAAACCTAGCAGGTTCTCAACGAGCATTTCAAATTTGATTAATATCTGACATTATCTGTTGAATGTTCAGATAGTATCAAATTGAGTTTGTGTTTATCTTGTTACTAATTATTTAGGCAAGAAAAATTTACTGGCTGTGTGAGCTTGGGCTAGTCCCTTAATCTCTCTGAGCCTCAAATATTGTCATTTGAAAAGGGGATAATTAATTGTGCCTCTTGTAGGATTGTGCCTTACACAAGGCATGTTTTATACTGTCTGGCACCATAGCAGGTGCTCACTAAATGGTTGCTGGTGCTCTCCCACTCACTCTCATGCTTTTTCTGAAAAGAACATGAAAGGAAACTTAGAAAGACTTGAAGAACACATCTCTCCGCCTTTAAAGACAGGACTGGAAAACAGAACTGTTATCTGATAAATTGTAATTATATAGAGTCAAGGCAGATCATTTGGAACAGTGATTCTCACTTTCTGGAATGAGACTAACAGTAAGAAATGCATTTTACATAGAATCACAAAATTATTTCTGGTAACGCAATTGGAAATTTTCATTCTATTTCATTTCTGTCTTGCCATTCCATTCTATTGTATTGGGGAACAAATGCTGGTCAGGAGCCATACAACTGATTTTAAAAAATAATAATGGGTTTCATCCAACCTGCAGTTTGGAAAATACTGATTTAGATGCCTCCAAACTCCATTTCCAGTAGCCAAGAAATGAAACAGTTCTCACTAGTACTATGTAGATTATTGGTCGTATGCATCCTTTAAATTCTAGCTGAAGTGCTTCCTCAGAAATTATTCTCTGATCTCTCCAGTCCACAGCATGTTCAGTTGTCATATGCTGCCATATGACCATGTTCCTTTTCTTCAGAACAGTTATTACAATTGATAATTACATATTTATTTGTGATTTTTGTGATTAATATATATCTCCCCCCCAAAAAAATGTAAGGTCCATGAGGAAAGGAACTTCATCCATCTTTTTTATTAGTATTTTTCAGCATCTAGCCCAGCCCAGTACCTAGCACATAGTAAGAACTCTATAAATATATGCTGAATGAATGAAGACACAAATTAATAAATGAATGAATAATGGTGTTTATAAACCCATATTTAAACTTGGTCAGTCATCATCCTACTATGAAATAATTGGTTGGCTTTGCTTCCCAAAGTGAATGATGTGATGAGATTCTGTTAAAAACTGTCTCCTCCAATAGACTGTAAGCTCTACAAGCGCGAGGATCAGGTCTGGTTTTGTTCCCCATTGCACCCCAGAATCAGCACAGTACTTGGCAAACAGATAATGCTTCAAAGAGTTTTGTTGTATTAATGATAAATATATAGATTGGACATTTCCAAATTTCATGAAAGGTTTCCAAAGTGAAACTATTGATTGCAAATAGTCTCATGCATCCAGCCTTTAGCAGTTCAGACATCACAGAATGTCAGAGGTGGAAGAGACCTTATCGCATCAATCAGTGGTCAGTAAACTTTTTCTGCAAAGGGCCAAATAGTAAATGCTTTCAGCTTTGCAGGCCGTATGGCCACTGGCACAACTACTCAACTCTGCTCTTGTAGTGCAAAACCGATCATAGACAATACTTACACGAACAGGCATATCTGTGTTCCACCAAAACTTTATTTACAAAGACAGGTGTCCGAGTAGATTTGGCTGCAGTTTGCTGACGCTGTCCAACTCTAATCCAACCCTAACTCAACTCTCATATTTTATAGGTGAGAACAGAGAGGAACTATTTCCCAAGAGGAGAAATGACAAAGTAGGGACTTTCAACTTTCACTGTAAATTCTACGACATCACGTAGCAGCCATGTTTTAGGGTCTTCCTGCTTAAGTCCTGGTGTTGGTACTACACTGCCTTGTTTATTAAAGCTAAGGGACTTTACCTTAAATTTGATTTGCATTGGTGGTTTTTCATTTTTCCTTTTTATTCTATCATCTATGTAGTCTAAAAGCCTTGGGAGTGATCAGCTTCACAGAGAGATTATACAAGTCTCTTGATTTTGTTCAGGTTCCTGGAGTTCTGCTCCTCTTATTCACAGACGGTGTGTACTAGGTTCCCTTAGGCAAAATGTGTTGACTTCCATGGTCGTAAGAGCTGGATGGGAGAATAGGGAATAAGAGCTCCATCATATCATGTCCTACCATACACTTTACTCAACTCTCTCACAGGTCATTCAGTATCAGGGATTCACTGAGTTCCTAGTGCATATGCAGCACTAAGCTAGGTTTGGGAGGGAAGGAATAAGGATGAGACTATTAATAACAGCTAACTTTTATAGGTTCTGACTATACATGAAGCACACTATATAGGCTTTCCTAACCCTCATTACAACCCTGTAAGGAAGGATCAGATAGACTAAATTGCTTGGATTGGAACCCAATTTGGTCCACATCCAAACCCTGGGCTATCTTTACCGCTATTGCTGTCTCAAGACATAGATTCCTGAACACTCTTCTAAGGACTGGAGGTAAAAAATGGAAAGCACCTAGCCCAGTGTCTAGCATATAATATGCTCTCATCTGTTCTTTTTACTCACCACTCTCCCTCACAAGCTCACCCCCAGACACACACTAATAAGTCTCTGACCATACAGAACTTCTCAACACTCCCAGAACAAGCAATGCCATTCCACACCACTTTGCCATTACATGCACCGTCTGTTCTTCCTGGAATGCTTCACACCACGTGTCCTCTGCTCTACCAAGCCTCAGCTCAAATGTCACCTCTTCTGTGGCACTTTCCTGACACCTCTGGAGACACTGAATCAGTTTCCTCCCCATGCTTTCCCAGCCCAGCACTTCGTTCAAATCTCTATTATTGGACCTAGTAAAGCATCTGCTCTCTGGTTTATCACACTATGAACTCTACGGAGACAGGGGCTGTCTTACTGATTTCCCTTTTAAAATAACATCCATTGTGTGTTTTAAATACAGAAAAGTATAAAAAGGAAAAAAAATAACCATAATTCAGCTCCCAGAAACTTCTTTTAATCTTTAAGAAAATAAAGCAATACATGAACATGGTAGGAAAACTCAAACTGTACAAAAAGAGTACAAAATGAAAAGTAAAAATCTCCCACCAGCCAACCCTCTTCCCAGAAGAAATTTTTGATAAAAGTTGTTAGCACATCCTACCAGAAAAAAATTTGTACATATATGTCAGAACTTATATATATACACCACATCTTATTAAAATAGATTTTTTTGCACAGAAAAGATTTTTCTAAACACAATATCACGTACCTTAATTTTTTCACTTAATTATATATCTCAGACTTTTTTTTCCCCCAAATCACCACATGTAGATCAACCTCATTCTTTTAAGTAGCTGCATAGGATATTATTTGGGATGAATATAAGTTTGTTAACTAGTCTCCTATCTACGGACATTTGTGCTTTTCTCGATCTTACTGTTACAAGTGACCCTGCAATAAAAATCCCTAGAGTAACTTGTGAATGTGGGACAGTATCATATTTCATTGAATCAAAGATGCAACTCAATTTCAGAGATATTAAAATGTGCATAAAATGCACATCTATAAAATAAATGTGCATTTTAGAATTTATGAAGTATGGTATATTTGTGGGGTAGTCTCCAAGAAGTAGAACTGATGGGTTGAAGAGTATTTGAATTTAAATTTTTGACATGTGTTGCCAAATTGTCCAACAAAAAGCCTACATCAATTTCCACTCTCACCAGCAAGGTATGTGGGTGGCCATTTTTCCATACTCTTGCCAACACTTGGTGATAGCCAATGTTTTAATTGCCAAAGAAAGAGATTTTACCTAACTTACATTCATGAAGTATAGTTTGAAAATGATTGCACTAAATGCCCTCTCACACTTTACCTTGAGATACTTTGATTTCCTGTGTAATTTTAACAACTAATTGGCCCCAACAAATTAGAAGTTTTCAAGTGAAAGTCCATTCAAAGAGAAAGTTTTCCATTCACAGCAGCATTTCTGAGCCAAAGCACAGCAAGATAGACAATAAGGCCAGATACAGGGCTGGAGATTTTGTACAAGAAAAACACTCCCTCCTTCCACAGGAGCAGCTGAAATTGCTCAGATTGGAAGCAAGAGTTCAGCTCTCTGCCCCCTCTCCTAATCTTGCTTAGCTGATTGCCTTCTTAGGTTTCTGGACCATTGTTTCAGCCAGCCCCCAAATCTGTCCCAAATCATGCATCTTCTGGGAAATGATCTATATTCTCTTGGAAAATGTTGTCTCATTTTATCCATTGATCCTGACATCTAGATAACAAAAACCTGCACTGGAGAGCAATGCACTTTTAGCTGATCTAATAACTTTGAGTTGTTCTTGTTGTCTCCTTGGTGTTGACGTGGGTGATTTCTCACCTTCATATAGGTTTACTTCCTACCAAGAGTGAAATGGCTGGTGCAGTTCCTCACTTGGGAGAACTGAACTCATTGGGATCTTCAGCAGAGTGTCTGCTTAATCAAATGCCCCAAAGAAGAGCAGACAGACAAAAGCTACTTAATTTATTCAACAATTATTTATTGAGCAACTGCCAAGTTTCAAGCACTACCCTAAGCACTAGTGGTACAGCAGTTCACACCCAAAACTCCCGCCTCTGTGGAGCCCACATCGTGTGTGTAGGGGGGAAGGGGACACAAACAATAAAGAATCTAACTAAATAAAATATATAGTATGGCAGATGGTGACTAGTGTTATGAAGAAAAATAAAGCAGGGAAAGGCGAGAGGGAACACTAGGGGTTAGTTTAGCTATCAGTTATTGAGCAGCTACTATATGCCAGGCCCAGTGCCAAGTTATGTTCTATCCATGATGAAATGAAAGAGAGGGAGAGGAGAAGAATGGGATGGAGGAGGAAGAGAGCAGCTCCATTTAGCTTAAGCTTGTCTTTAGAATCAGTTTGAGGGCTGACATGTCCAGTTTTTTGTGCTTTTAGATCTTCCTTACAGCATGTCTTTTAAATTTAATTAGGTGGCTGTTTCAAGATCAGACACACTCCTATTCTGATATTAAGCACAATACAGCACCCAAAGGCAAACTTATACTCTTTTGGATGATCTATATAACTTCTCTTCTTTCAATTACACAAGTAACCAACTGTATAAAGAAGAGCTTGGGTGCAAGGAGCATATACAGTGATAAGGGTTGCCTGTGTCAAAAAAACAAAACGGATGAGTACTATGGAGAGGATTTGGTTTAGATCAATGTAGAACGTGACGGAGGCGCTACTTGGAAAAAGGACCAGGATGGGAGGCGGGGAAGAAGAGTGTGTGCCTAAATGTAAAAGATGGAAAAAAGAGAAAGAACAATAGTGGAGGAAAAAAGTCAGTTGAGCTGCTGCTGAGATCATGGGAAACAAGTAAAAACTGAAATCTCCACTTTGCTTCCCTTGCACAGACTTAAATCCCCATCCTCAGACAAGCATTATCCAAGCTAAGGAGTTGGTTAAAGCGCTTTTCAAGTGCTTTGCAAAATCAAGGAAACTAATAGTCATTTTTCTCATTGGGGAAGGCTGGGCCTCTCAACATCAAAGAATGGCCTCTCTTTTCAATGAGGCAGCTTCCCACAGCAGTACCTGGCTCTCTTAATCTCAGTAACTACAATAAATGCACAAGCCCCCTTTTGTGTGGAACCCCTATCTAATCAAAACTAATCGCCAAACAGATCTTTGCCTAACATATCTAAGTAACAGAGCCAAAGTCTTTACCCTAGCAGAGGCCCCCAGTAAGCCCCTGTGAATGAGAGGAAGGGTGGTTGGGGCTGTCTGTCTATGGGAAGTGGCTTCCTCAGTATTCTGTGAAAACTCTTTACATTGACAGGAATTAAATCAGATAAACCCACAGGCGTTTGGAGAACAAGGATACAGTCCAAATCTCCACATCTAGATTGACTGGGACCAGGCAGATCTAGATACTGACAAATTGAAAACAGCAGAGATACTTCAAAACCTATTTTCTGGGAAGGGAGCTGAGGAAGTCTTAATAGTGTGGGGGAGGGGGCTGCCATGTAAGCTGACACGAAGGCCCTCAATTTAAAGATGATAAAAGCTCAGTCTCTAAGGAGGAGCTAAAGAGGCCCCTTTGTGTAACCTAACTTGTCCAGCAAAACAGTCAAGACAAACCAGAGCTCCAGTAATTTGGGAGCTATAAATGGCTATCATTTATTGAGTGTTTATGGCAAGCCAGGTCAGTGCAACATGCTTTGCTCAGATTAACTCAATTTAGTTTTCAAAACAACCCCATTAAGTATATAGAATTACTATTCCAACTTAATAGTTAGAAAATTCTGGCTTTAGAGAGGTTAAGGAACTTGCTTGAAATCACAACTAAGTGGATAAATTGGGATTCCAACTTTGGCCACATCTATTCAAAACACATCTATTCCAAAACTTGTGTTCTTTCTCCTACATGATACCACTTCCCCAAAAATCTATCTAATGTATTTGATACAAAATTTTCTCTCTCACATATTTTTTTCTCCATGAGCAACTTTTTCTTATTCTGGTCCCGGGTTTTATTAGAGGGGCCTTCATAGGATTCATTCCTCTCCCCTGTAATCTTCTCTCTCTCTTCAGCCATGAGACCTATTGAGAACTTGAGAACCTGACTGGATTTAAAATTTAAAACTCACTTCTTCTGAGGAAGCTTTCAAATCCTAGAATGCCCTGGTTGGAAGTCTCTTATGTAGTCCCAACCCCTGTATTGTGGAGGGGATGACCTAGAGTTCTGAGATGGGAAGTGACAAGACAAAGGTCAAAGAGCTACAGAATGGTGAAGTTTGCATCAGCACTAAACCCAGGCCTCGTGAATCCCAGTCCAGCACTCTTTGCCCTACAGCCTCCCTCTCCCTGTTTCCCCAACCTCTTTCTTGATTAAGCTCTCCTTCCCTGATTAAGCCCATTATAACTACCCCCGCAAGTCCGTCCTACACGCTTCATCTTGTTCATTACTATCTGAGGCAAGGCCTCTACATCAGTCAAGCCTGTCACCTTAAGCCCACTTCAGTGCTCATTTACTGGCGAATCCCTTCACACATATGCATAATGTTTGTGGCTTACAGTTTTTATAACCAGCTTAACCTCCTCAGATCCAGCAGCTCCTTTAAAAATTTTCTTTTATATCCCCCATAGGCCCTAAAAGTGCTTAGTAAACATTGGTTAAATGAACAAATATTGTCTTCTTGAGAAAAACAAATGTTTGCTAAAATAATATATCCTCCCCCAAGAGAAAATAAAACCAGGTAAAAAGACTCCTTATCGATTCTCATTAGAATTTGACAAAGTATACACTAGTTAATTAGCCCTTATAAGGGCCTGCGGATGCTAATTAACCTCAAGGTCTGCACAGACCAAATGCAGAGAAGTGGGAAAATATTTTAAGCAAATTTTGTTTTCAAGAGAGTATGGTTACTTGAAAACCAAACATGGCATATTTACAACATTATATGTTTAACTGTTGTGGCAACTGAGCCAGATTAGAAGCAAAGGGATCATAAAAACATGGCAGTTCATCTTCAAAGCAGCTCACTAACCGAGTAGTCCTCAAACGCCTCTATGAGGTAGGAAAGTATTATTATCTCACTTGAACAATGGGGAAACTGAGACAGCCAGGCTAAGTGACTCATGGGGGCCTAAAGTTGTCCAAGGTATACATACCCAGAATGGAGATTCTACACATTTGTTCACTGTTCATAAACCACTAGTAGGATTGTCCCTAAAATACAGGTGTGCCTGACATTTTAGTTTTCGAAGGTATTTTTAAAAGGGGTGTAAATCAAATCCTATTTTCAATACAGAGAGAAGCTTCCCAGTGGTGAGTGAATTCTTTAGAAATGTAAACAACCCCCTCATTTATCCATTTGGTAAATAACCTCCTGCCTTTTTAATCACAAAGTCCCTGGACTAGCAGTCTAACCAAAGAAAAAGAGCTAGAATCTACTAGTATAATTTACAAAAGAGCAGCAATTTTGGGTGTTTTTTCAAAATGTTGAGAACTACTTCATTCATTATACTGATTAGAACTTCACACTTGCTGTAAGGGTGGGAATAAGGGTTGACCAGACATGACACAGAAGGATTGTTATTATCAGCACTTGGCAGAATTTCAGTCAGCTGTTTGAAATCAGGAAAGAGCTTGGATCCATTTTTAAAAGGCTTGCAGCCTCTTTAATAGAATTTATGAAAGTATTTTCAAAGCATTAAGGAAGTAAACTGAAAAAAAGTGCAATGAAGTTGTCTTTTTTGAGTTGTCTGTACCCTGGAAACCTTTACCATCCATGTAAGTTAGCTCAAGGACTTAGTACCATTTTAAGTAATCAAGGGGAAGGCTCCAGGCTTTCTAATCTAATTGCCATCTCCAGGGAAGTGACTTCTTCACTCAGCTAGGATGAAGGGAAAGAGTATCTCAAGGGAGTAAGAAGTGAATGATTTGGACTGTAGATTTTTCAATCATTTTGATGGTGCATGTCTCAGGATTTAAGTTTTTTTTAAAATTTGGTATTTAATGAAACATGCTGGTCTGTGTGGGTATGTGTAACAATGTACCTCTTTGGTGAACACAACTAATCTGTGATGCCTGATATACTTCTCCTTAACATTTCAAGGGCTACAAATTGCTGATCTCAAGAATCTGGACTAATCTGACTGGAAGATGGAAGAAAATAGTATTATCCTAAAAGATTTTTTTTCTGAGCTGCCTGGGGAAAGACTTTTTTTTTGAGTTTATAATAATTTACAACATTGCGGAAATTTAAGTCGTACCTTATTACTTGGACAAGTAATATAACTACTCCCCTTCACCCCCTGGGCCCAGCCCCCAGCCCCCTTCCCCCAGTAACCACTGGATTGTTCTCTTTGTCTGTGTGTTTATCTTCCACATATGAGTGAAGTCATATGGTGTCTGTCTTTCTCTGCCTGGCTTATTTGGCTTAACATAATACCCTCAAGCTCTATCCATGTTGTTGTGAATGGAATGATTTTGTCTTTTTTCATGCCTGAGTAGTATTCCATTGTATATATATATATATATATATATATATATATACACACACATGTTCTTTATCTAATCATTAGTCGATGAGCACTTGGGTTGCTTCCACATCTTGGCTATTGTGAATAATGCTGCAATGAACACAGGGGTGCATAAGTCATTTTGAATTGTTGATTTCAAGTTCTCTGGATAGATACCCGGTACTGGGATAGCTGCATCATATGGTATTTCTATTTTTAGTTTTTTGGGAAATCTCCATACTGTTTTCCATAGTGGCTGCATCAGTTTGCATTCCCACTAGCAGTGTATGAGGGTTCCCTTTTCCCTTTTCTCCACAACCTCTCCAACATTTGTTATTTTTTGTCTTAGTGATTATAGCCATTTTAAGGAGTGTAAGGTGATATCTTAGTGTAGTTTTAATTGCATTTCCCTGATGATTAGTGATGTTGAATATCTTTTCATGTGCCTATTGGCCATCTATATATCTTCTTTGGAGAAATGTCTGTTTATATCCTCTGCCCATTTTTTGATTGAGTTGTTTGTGTTTTTGTTGTCCAGTTGTGTGAGTTCTTTATATATTATGGAGATTAACCTCTTGTTGGATATATGATTTGCAAATGTTTTCTCCTAATTGGTGGGTTGTCTTTTTGTTTTGATCCTGATTTCCTTTGCTTTGCAGAAGCTCTTTAGCCTGATGAAGTACCACTTGTTTATTTTTTCTTGTTTGCCTTGTCTGAAAGATATGGTATTCAAAAAGATCCTTTTAAGATTGATGTCAAAGAAAGAAATACCTATATTCTCTCCCAAAAGTTTTATGGTTTCAGGTCTTATCCTCAAGTCTTTGATCCATATCAAGTTTATTTTTTGTGTATGACATAAGACAATGATATACTTTCATTCTTTTGCAGGTAGCTGTCCAGTTTTCCCAACACCATTTATTGAAGAGACTATCTTTTCTCCATTGTCTGTTCGTAGCACCTTTGTCGAAGATTAGCTGTCCATAGATGTGTGGTTTTATTTCTGGGCTTTCAATTCTGTTCCATTGATTGGTGTGCCTGTTTTTGTACCAGTACCATGCTGTTTTGATTACTATAGCTCTGTAGTACATTTTGAAGTCAGGGATTGTGATCCCTCCAGCTTTGTTCTTTTTTCTCATGATTGTCTTAGCTATTCAGGGTCTTTTCTTGCCCCATATGAATTTTAGGATTCTTTGTTCTATTTCCGTAAAGAGTGTCATTGGGATTCTGATTAGGATTGTATTGAATCTGTAGATTGCTTTAGGTAATATGGACGTTTTTAACTATGTTTATTCTTCTGATCCATGTGCATGGATCTGGTATAGGATAGGTGCCCTTTACCTATTCCAATACTATCTTTTCTTCATGTATCTTAATATACCTGTTTTCCAGTCTTTGCAGTCCTCACTTTCAGGGCCATTTGCTTCCCACCTGCAGCCTCAACCACGCTCCAACTCCTAGGATAAATCTAAATAATACTTGAGAAGGGGGAGCATTTAAAGAGCTCTAACTCAACTCTCTAGTCTATACTTAATGTGGCATCACTGTCATTACCTGTCTGGCCCTACCTCTGTACCCAGTCCTTATAATTTGATGGCTCTTCTATTCAGTTAACTTCAGCAAGCTTTAATGAGCATCTATTATTTGTCAGGTACTATAGTTAGGCCTTGGAGAGAGCTCAGCTTAGTCAGGTTTCAGGCACATAAGCTTAAAATATCATAGCATTTCTTTAGAGCTGGAGTTAGGCCCTGGGTGCTATGAGAGAGGAGAAGAGACCTAGTCACCACTTTGTATGCTTGTTCATAATAGAAACTGGATCCCTCCATCCGTCCATGAATTGTTCATGTTGACTCAGTTTCCTAGTACCCTTAAGCTCTTAACTTAGTACCCTACTATTTGTAGGGTTGGAGTCATGTCGTGGGGTTTATATATAAATGTCTTCTCTCCCTCCCACAGACACACTCCAGTCTCCTTCCCCAGAGCTAGCCACTGTTAAAAATTGCTAAGTGTCAGGGCCAGCCCCTGGGGCCTAGTGGTTAAGCTCAGCACACTCCACTTTGGCAACTGAGATTCGGTTCCTGGGCTTGGACCTATAATGCCCTTGTAGTGGCTAGGCTGTGCTGGCGGCCCACATACTAAAAAAGAGAGGCAGATCGGCATGAATGTTAACGCTGGGTGAATCTTCCTTAAAAAAAAAAAATTGCTATGTGTTATGAATGTGAATTTTCACCTGATGTCATGGTTTATGAAGAAAAAAGGTAGAGAAGAATGTTCAAATCCTGTGGTTTTTAAACTTTAAGTATCAGTGTCACTTGAATTTCTTTTCAAACAATAAACTTTTATTTTCTCTTACAGTTTCTGTGAGTCAGGAATTTGGGAGCAGGTTATCTTGGTGGTTCAAGCTCTGGATCTCACATTAGACTGCATTCAAGATGTCAACTGGGGCTGCATTCATTTGAACGCTTGCCTAGGGCTGGAGGATCCACTTTCTAGGTGGCTAACTCACATACATGATTGACCAGTTGATGCAGGCTGTTGGCAGGAGACCTCAGTTCTTCCCCATGTGAGCCTCTCCACAGGGCTGCTTGAGTGTCCTCATGACATGGCACCTGGCTTCTCACAGAGTGAGTGATCCAAGAGGCCAAGTGAAAGTTGAAATGGCTTTTACAACCTAGCCTTGAAAATCACACACTGTCACCTCTGCCATATTCTGTTGGTCACACAGACAGATTCTGAATCAATGTGGGAGGTTACCACACAAGGGTGTGAAGAACAGTCTTAGAGACTGGCTACCACAGGCACAGAGCAAAGCAAAGAAGGGTGGAAAACGAATTGGTGGGAGTGGGGAGGTGGTGGA
The DNA here is from genome assembly GCF_041296235.1 of Equus asinus. Classification (NCBI taxonomy): domain Eukaryota; kingdom Metazoa; phylum Chordata; class Mammalia; order Perissodactyla; family Equidae; genus Equus; species Equus asinus. Next base: position 101,833,631 of record NC_091820.1, read on the forward strand.
AATCAGAGAACCAGGACCCTTCTTTCACCACCCTACTTAAAATATTATATTCATTCCTGCCATTTTGTACCCCATTACTCTGTTTTATTTTTCTTCATGAGACTTAAAGCTACCTAATACATTATATATTTACTTGTTAACTATTTTACTTGCTGATTCTCACACTGGAATACAAACTTCATAAAATAAGGAACTTAATCTACTTTGTTCCCTGTTGGCACCTAATAACCTTTAATTAAATATTTGTGTATTTGAAGGTATAATTGAGTTTTTCAAAGTTCCAGATTCGCTGATCCCATCTTTAGAACTTTGGATTCTGGAAATCTGGAATCTACATTTTCGTAAAAGCTCTCCAGGTGATATTTTTAATAATCTAGGTTTGTGAATCAGTGCTCTAAACAATAGGGAAGTTGTCTTTTGATACCCTAAATGGCCTGTCTTAACTGGAGGGTGCCTGGAACTAGAATGGACTATTGGATGGAGTAACAGAGAAAGAGAGAGAGAGAGGAAAACAGAGAGAACATATGGTTTTACCTAGCTGTGGGAACTAAGAGGAAATCTAGTCTATCAGGCAGTACAAGATTTCATTTACGCAACATTTGTTGAGCACCTATTATGTGTAAAGCAGTATTGTAGGCATTGGAGAAACCACAGTGATAGATGAAACAGACAAAAGTCTTTGGAATCACATAATTTTTTTTTTAAAGATTGACGCCTGAGCTAATATCTGTTGCCAATCTTCTTTTTTTTTTCTTCTCCTTCTTCTCCCCAAAGCCCCCAAGGTTATAGTTGTATATTCTAGTTCTAGGTCCTTCTAGTTGTGCTATGTGGGATGCCGCCTCAGCATGGCCTGACGAGTGGTGCCATGTCCATGCCCAGGACCCAAACCAGTGAAACCCTGGGCCACTGAAGTGGAGTGCACAAACTTAACCACTTGGCCACAGGGCTGGCCCCTGGAATCATCTAATTTATATTCCAGTGGAAGAGCTGAAGGTGAAGTTGGCACGAGTGACAGCACGCCAGAGGTGTGAGACAGAGCATAGCAACAGACATACAAACACAGTGTATAGAAATTAAAGTAAGTAGGTAATTGGTATAGGTGGTAGGAAAGGATTAGAAGTAATGGTACTTTTATTTTTTAACTATGTGCATGTACTGGCTTTATAATTAGTCTTTTTGTTTTCATGCATAAGGAATTCCTATGAGCATATCTGGGATTGCAAATAGTTCCCCCAGCATTGCCTGTAACCCCACTCTCTTCATCTCACATTCAGAATACAGGTGAGCACCATTGACTTTATTATAAAGCAGTTTTTACTAAGTTTTTAAAGTTTTATACACTGCAGGACTTCTCAGAGCTTTGATATGTTGGTATGTATCTTAAATCTCAATGCAGAGGGAGAATCTAGTAAACATATTCCAAATCTTGTATGGCCTCAGATCCATTTTTTTCTATGAAAGTCTCCAGTACATGTGTTGCATATATGAAATATCCTTTGGGAAGTATTGGTTTAGAGCAAAGTTTGAAGTAATAAGTGGTAGAGATTGGCTAGATGTTTACCAAACTTGTTTCCTCTTCTTTCTGGGCACATAGTTAGACTGCATTCCCCAGCCTCACTAGAAGTTAGGTGTAGCCACATGACTGAGTTCTATCCAACGGAATGTGGTTAGGATTCTTATATGCCACTTCCCGGTGTAATCCATAAAAACAACTCGTGCAACCCTCTGCATACTCTCCTCTTATTTGCCCTCAGATACAGAGGATTCTATGGAAGACTGTGATGCCCGAAGCCTGGGTTGGCAAACCATGGTCCACGGGTCACATGCAGCTGCCATCTATTTTTGTAAATAAAATTTTCTTGGAACACAGCCATGCCTGTTCATTTAAGTCTTGTCTATGGCTTCTTTCATGCTGCAACAGCAGAGTTGGGTAGTTGTGACAGAGACTGTATGGCCCACAGATCCTAAAGTATTTACTACCAGGCCCTTTACAGAAAAGTTTGCTTACCTCTGCTTTAGGACATGAGTGACACAAACTTGATGGAAGGAGCTTGGGTCCCCAAATGACTGCGTGGAACAGAAGCACCTGTTTCTTCCATGGACCCACATTGGACCCTTATTATGTTAAGCCTCTGAAATTTTGAGTTTGTTTGTTACTGCAGTTGGCCTAGCATTTTGTTAACGAATGTGCTGGAAATTCTGCTTGCCCCTCCAGAGAGAACCTCCATCTTTTTCTATTCTGTTTTGTGCCCAGGGAGAATGCCCACACTTTTGTGAATAGTCGCTTCATTAAATTCTCTTTAGTCTTTTGAGTGTGCCATCTGCTTTCTGTTGAGATCCTGACCATTGCAAGGGAGAACTTTGAGTCTTTTATTTATATTAAAACAATCTACAAATTTCAGTATGTTATTATTAATATGTTACTTGCAGTACTCCTCACAGCTTATGGAGACACACCAGTAGTATTACAGCACATACAGGTGAAAAAAATAGTAGATTTATCTCTATATCACATTTAAAATAAATTATTATTTAAAAAGGCTCTCAAGGCTCGATGGTACAGAAAGAACATCCCCCCAGGAGTTGGAGATCCAGAGTCTTCTATTTGCCCTGCCCTCTGAGTGACTCCCTTTGTGTCCTCTCCCTCCATTACTGCCAACAACCAGAGCTCTTCAGAATGCTGAAATTTGTGGTCTGTGAAAAATTCCTCTGTTGCCAATATTTGATAATGACCCCAAGAATCCACTAACTAATCCAACACACCAAGGATTCAAGAGGGAATCTCCTGGGTTTAAGTATTATTGAGATTTTTCAGCAGGGGAGTTTCTGCTTTACACTCAGTTAACCAGATAATGCCATCAATCCACTATTTTCAGAACACAAGCCAGTGGAGATCTTAATATATTTAATTAACAAAGATTAAATTTAAGAAGACTATTTTTCACTTCTGTGAATCAAGAATGTTGTTGATATTCTTTCCTATATAAATTGATCTCTTCAGCTTAAAGAGATTATCTCGGTAAACTGGTTTATAAACAGCCGAATTTCTATTTAAGAAAAAATGTTTAACTGAATCACTTTTTGGAAACTGGATTTCTTCAGGGCTGCAGACACAGACCATGCACTGGACAGAGTGAATAGTGAGGTCTCCATAGGCCCACAGGTTATTTACTGAGTTTTATAATGAACAGGGGATCAGATACACATTGAGCCTGGGAGCTTTTCCACAAGGCCATAACATCAATTTCAATCCAGAACAATCTGTGGTATTGATTAACTTTTGAGATCTCTTTCACCACTACTGATCTGTCTCATCTTTAATTCAGCAGCTCCCTGAAAGAAATTTAGAGGCAACTCTGGAACACCTAAGCAAACCCTACTTGCAAATTCTCTGCAACACTGTCATCTCCTCAGTTTACAAACTGTCCTTACAGAATAGGGAAACTGCCCAGATTCTCAGCTTTTTTCGAAACTACACTATAAAGGAAACTGAACCACAAATCAGGAGCTCAAGGTTCTTGAGTCAATAAGTAGCTGTGTTTCTTTTAAGAAATCACCAAACCTACAGTATGGGCCTCAGTTTCATCATCTGTAAAAAAGAGGATAATAATCTTCTACTTCATAGGTTGTTGAAAGGATTCAGAGATATATGAATGTAAAGCACTTATTACAATGCCTGGGACATAGTGAGCACTATTATTATTAGAGTATTATTTTCCGTAAAGTAGATCAACCCCACCTATGATTTTATTTTCATCCACTCTTCAATGTAAGTCATCTTCTATAAAAATGCCCATTTTATCACTACCCCTTTAAAATGTTGTGCCTTCAACCATGAGTGTATAAATTATATTATAAGTTGTATTCTTTATTATTGTTTTATCTATGTTTGTCTTCCTCCAAAATTCCCTGAGAACTGTAGGTATGTCTTACACCTTAAGGTGTGTGACTCATATCCCTACAGGGACAGTCAGGTAACATAAATGAGTTAAACAGGATTGGTAGGCATTGAGGCCTTTGAGATCCCATGCCTTGTCTAACGAGGAAGCTCATTAAGTACAGCTGAACGTTGCCATGTGGGAAAGCAAGCCAAGTGTAGCTAGATTCTAGAATATTTTTTAAAAAGAAGCTGAAAAATCTGTATTTTTTAAAAATGTGATTTGTCTTTCTGTTTACATGTTGAAAACCAATTAATTAAAAAAAAACATTGTGCAGACCAAATAGAGGATAGCTATGGCTTCAGGTTAGATTTGGCTGTGCTATTTATTAGCTTTTATGACTTTGGGCAGTTACTTAACCTTCTTGTACCCCAGCTTCCGTGACTGCAAAATGAGAATAATATACCTAACTTATAGGCTGTTATCGGGATTAAATGAGGTAATGTATGTAAAGAAAACCATTAGAACAGTGCCTAGCACATAGCTCGCACTTAGTAAATGTTAAACATATCCTATTCACTTAAAAAGTTATTGGCCATAGAGTATCATTAACAACAACAACAACAATCATAATGTTATTAAGGACAACAGCATTAGTATATAGGCTAACATATATATGTCATCACATGCAATTGATATTGTTATTAATAATAATTGATCTTATTACTTTTTCTTTCTCAGCTTAGCACAGCACTAGGCATAAAGTAGGCACTTTTCATTTTCCATTTTACTTTTTCCTTTCTCTCTTTATGACTAATACAATATCAGGTCATATTGATTCTAGTGCATACATTGCTCTTTTTCTCTTGAATTTGTACTTTCCCTTCCACCTCCACTATTACTGTCTAATTTTAGGCCTTCATCATTTCTCACCTAGGCTGTAACAACAGTAGTGTCTTCACTGGTTTCTCAGCCCTAGGTTTGGTACCCTCCAATTAATTTCCAATACAGCAGCCAGAGTGATTTTGTTAAAATACAAATCTGCTCATATCTTGTCTCTGCTCAGAAATCTTCAAATGCTCCCCAACAATAATATATAATTTCTCTTTTATCTTCACTATGTCTTCCAGGATTTTACTCCTGGATCTGCCTCTTACCTGCTATGTGACCTTTGGAAAGTTACTGAGCCTCAGTTTTCTCATATCTACTACATTAGGTGGTCGTGAGGATTAAATGATTTAAATTAATGTGTATAAGGCAGTTACCACAGCAACCAGAACATAATAAGTACTTTATAAACAGAAATATTATCATCATTTAGTCTGATTAATGGTTATGTCAACCCCTACATTAATCTCTGAGATCCAGGGACAAAGAACAACTCAGTTTCCAAACATGCCAGATTGTTCCACACTTCCATACCCATGAACGTGCATACTGTGGTTAATTGTAATCCCTAGAGCAAGCACAAGACAATCTCCCTTTAAAAAAAAAAACATAACCAAGAGACATAGCTAAAAAGTTAATAATGTGAGGAGATAAAATGGAAAGCAAACCAAATTTTTAAAACATCTTTGATTAATTTAAAAGAAGGCAGGAAAAGAAGAATAAAGAAAGAACAAAGAGGGGTAAATAGAAAACAAATAGCAAGCAAATAAGCTTAAAACCAACCATAACAATTATTACATTTAAAGTAAATGTACTAAACACTGCAATTTAAAGGCAAAGATTGTCAGAATGGATAAAAAACAAGACCCATCTGACTCAACTATAGAGTCACGATTTTAGTATAAAGAGTCATACTTTAAACAAAGATAAAATCAGATAAAGTTGACTTTAAAACAAACAGTGTTACTAGATACAAAAAGGGCATTTTATAATGATAAAAGGGTCAATCCATCATGAAGATACGATGATTATAAACATATATGCACCTAACAACTGTGCACCAAAATACAGGAAGCAAAACCTGACAGAAATGAAGGGAGAAATAGACGATTCAACAATAATAGTTGGAGACTTCAGTTCCTCACTTTCAACAAGTAAGCAGAAGTTTAACAAGGAAATAGAAGACTTGAACAACACTATAAGCCAAATAGATCTAACAAGTATCTATGGAATACTCCACCAAACAACAGCAGAATACACATTCTTCTCAAGTGCACATGGAACATTTTCAGGACAGGCCATATTCTAGTCCATAAAGAAAACCCTAAAAATAAATTTGAAGCTAAAAATAATACAAAGCATGTTATCCAACCACAATGCAAAGAAATTAGAAATCAATAGCTGGAAAATATTTGGGAAAACCACACGGATGTGGAAATTAAACCACACACTCCTAAATAACCAATGGGTCAAAGAATAAATCAAAAGGGAAATCATAAAACACCCTGAGATAAATGAAAATGAAGGCAAAACATACCAAAAGTTACAGGATACAGTTCAAGCAGTGTTTAAAGAGAAATTTATAGCTGCAATGCCTATGTGAAGAAAGAAGAAATATCTCAAATCAATAATCTAATTTTACATTTTAAGGAAGAGAAAACTAAACTGAAAATAAATTAATGTACTGCACCATATCAGATGATGATCTCAATAGACACAGAAAAAGCATTTGACAAAACTCAACACTCTTTTATGATAAAAACATTCAACAAACTAGGAATAAAAGGGAATTTGTTAAACCTGATAAATAACATCTACAAAAAATCAACAGTTAACATCATACTTAATGGTAAAAGACTGAAAGCTTTCTCTGTAAGAACAGGAACAAGACAAAATGTCTGTTCTCACCACTTTTATCTAACATGGTACTGAAAATCCTAGTCAAAGCAATTACACAAGAAAAAGAAATAAAATTGTAAAATTGTCATCCAAATAAAACTGTCATCCAAATTGCAAAAAAAGAAGCAAAACTATCTCTAGTCACAGACAACATAATCTTATACATAGAAAATCCTAAGTAATCCATTAGAACTAGTAAAATAAAAACTATTAGAACTAGTAGAAGAGTTCAGCAAATTTGCAGCATACAAGATCAATATACAAAAATCAGTTGTATTTCTGTACATTGGAAATGAATAATTAAGAAAGCAATTCCATTTACAATAGCATCAAAAAGAATAAAATACATAGGAATTAATTTAACAAAAGAAGTGCAAAATTTACACTCTGAAATCAACAAATCATGTTTGAAAGAAATTAAAGAAAATCTAAACAAGTGTAAAAACACCCATGTTCAATGATCAGAAGACAATATTTTTAAGATGGCAATACTCCCGAGATCATTCTACAGATTCAATTCAATTCCTATCAGAATCCCAGCTGGTTTCTTTGTAGAAATCTACAAGCTGATTCTAGAATCCATATGGAATTGCAAGGATCCCAGAGTAGCCAAAATGATTTTGAAAAATAAGATCAAAGCTGGAGGATTCATACTTACTGATTTCAAAAGCAACAGTAATCAAGACCGTGTAGTATTGGTTTAAGGATAGGAATACAGATCAACAGAATAGAACTGAGACTCCAGAAACAAACCCATACATCTTGGTCAATTTATTTTTGACAAGGGTGCTGAGATCATTCAATGGGGAAGGAAGTCTATTCAACAATGATGCTGTGAGAACTGGATATCCTCATGCAAAAGAATGATGTTGTGTCTTTCCTTCACATCATATACAAAAATTAACTGAAAATGGATCAAAGTCCTAAATGTAAGAGCTAAAACTATAAAACTCTTAGAAGTAAACATAAAGAAAATTCTTTGGATTTGGCAATGGATTCTTATATATGACTCCAAAAGAATAAGGAACAAAGGAAAAATAGAGTGGCCTTTGTCAAAATTAAAAACTTTTGTGCCTCAAAGGACATTATCAAGAAATTGAAAAGATAACCCAGATAATGTGAGAAATACTTGCAAATCATATATCTGATGAGGAACTCGTACCTATAATATGTAAAGAACTCTTACAACTCAATAATAAAAAGACCAGTAACCCAATTAAAACGGACAAATGATCTGAATAGATATTTCTCCAAAAGAAATATATAAACACATGAAAAGATGCTCCACATCCTTAACTATTAGAGAAATGCAAATCAGAGCCACAATGAGATACTACCTCACACACACTAGGAAGGTTATAATCAAAAAGTCAAATAATAACAATGCTGACAAGGATATGAGAAATTGGAACCATCATACACTGCTGGTGGAAATATAAAATAGTGCAGCCACTTTGGAAAACAGTCTGGCAGGTCCTTAAAAAGTTCACATAGAGTTACCATTTGACCCATCAATTCCACTCCCAGGTATATATTCAAGAGAAATGAAAACATATGTCCACACAAAAACTTGTACATAATGTTCATAGCAACATTGTTCATAAGTCAAAGAGTGGAAAAAATCCAAATGTCCTTAACCTGATGAATGGATAAACAAAATGTAGTCTATCCATACAAGTGAATATTATTCAACCATAAAAAGGAATGAAGTACTGATTCACACTACAAATTAACAAACTGTGAAAATATTATGCTAAGTAAAAGAAGCCAGTTACAAAACACCACATACTATATGATTCTATCTATATGAAATGTCCGGAATAGGTAAATCTCTAGAGACAAAATGTAGATTATTAGGTGCTTAGGATTTGGGCGGATGAGGTTATAGCGGGGTGATTGCTATCAGGTACAGGGTTTCTTTTTGAGATGGTAAAAGTGTTCCAAAACTGACCGTGGTGACGGTTGCACATATCTGTGAATATACTAAATACCGCTGAATTGTACACTTTAAATAAGTAAATTGAATGTTATGGTATGTGAATTATATCTCTATAAAGCTGTTACCAATAACTATAAAGACACAGATAGGTTGAAAGTAAAAGGATGGGAACACAAATCACAAACAGCGGATGTGGCTATATTATTACTTTTAACCTGTCCATCTTACCCCCTAAAGCTTTGAGTTCCTTGAAGGCAGGGGCCACATATAACTGAGCTATGGATTCCTAGCACCTAGCACAATGCCTGGCATGTAAAACATATTTATTATCTACTTGTAAAATTACTGAATTGTTCACTGATTGATTTGCATGAAAATTAATAGTAAATGCTACTTGCAACAGCATGAATGAATCTCATAGACCCAATGAGACAAAAAAGCTAGACATAAAAGAGTACATACTGTATGATTTCATTTTTATAAAGTTCAAGAACAGTCAAAACTAATCTATGGTGATAGAAATTAAATTGAAATGAGTCTGGTGTAATTCTGGAAATGTTCTGTATCCTCATCTAGGTGGTTGTTTTATATATTGAAATGAACAGTTAAAGTCTGTATACTTTATTGAGTACGTATTATTCCTGAATAAAATCTGATACTAAAAATGATCCATATATAAATACAGGTTCCCGAGTTTTAGATTGCCATACACCACTTTCTTTAGGAAGGTATATTTATGTAGATTATTGAGTGAAGCTTGTTTTCATAACATCATCACCATCCCATCCCAACATCTGCCAATTTACCATTGCTTACTTTTGTGTCTTAATGCACTACAGAAAAAACTAAGGACAAGTGTACAGTTCCTAGCAAAGTTTATAAACAACACTTTCATCAAAGCCTAAACAGGTGTTACTGCATGGCCTTCCACATGCTACCTCTGGAACATCAGATTCTGACTCACAGTTTAAAGTGGGAAGAACTTATGAGTTTGAGAGTTGAGGGAGACTATTGTCCACGACAGCAGATCTTGTGTGCAGTATGAAATTTTCCCCCTGAGCTAAAAAGATAATTCCTTATGTAAAGAGCAAAAGCCCCCCAACAGTATTCATCAATCTCAAAGGGAAAAGTACTATAGAGGGTAAAATCACAGTGAGTGGATGCTATAACTGCAGGTATCTCATATTTTTCCTTAAGCCCATATCTAGAGCATATCACATCTGATAAAATAGAAATGACTTGATTTCAGTTTATCTTGTCAGTCTGATTAAGCACTTTCCGCATTTCCTTCACCTTTTTATGTGCCCTGAATTATATTTTACATTTGCCCTTACAGTTTGCATGGCATCTTGAACAAATATACTATGCTTGTGCCAGCAGATATTTTGCATTTTCTGAACCTAACTTATGTCCCAAGAGTCCCTCACCAAGGCAGTCAAAAATACATTTAACTAGCTTTTTAAAAGAATTCCATAATAAGTGGGACTAACTCCATTTTCTCTCCTGGTTAACCATCTTGCAGTGTTATGATGAATCAGAAGAAACAAGATTCATGTTCTTCGTATTCCTCATTTAAACACAGCTGATCCAGGACAGTTTTAACCAGCATTAAACCACTCATGTTGTCATTCAGGACATCCTTATAAGTGTTTTAAAATTTTATTTCTCTCTCCTCCTTTTTTCATGGTACCCCTCTCTCCTTCCCCAAACTCTGGGAAAAAAGCAGAAAAAATATTAATTCTTTGGAGCAAACTGTCAACTGTCTATAGAGTAATGGGAGTTGGATAAAAGCTGCTTTCCCCAGGTATGTGAGAGCACTAGCCTGTACCTGTGCCTCTCACTGTTCACACATTCCTCTGTTGTGGAATTCAGGTCAGAAACTCTGTATCCCCCACCTCCACTCCTCCTCCTCCTCTTTCCACCCTCCCTTCTCAAGGCCTCCCAAGAATGAATTCACAACCTTGGAATGAAGAAGGTGAACGGAGCTTTTTCTTCACTCATCTTAACATCTGTGCAGTAGCTTGGGTTTTCCAAAATTGACTGAATTCATCAAATGTGTCGGGACAGAGGTGTTCTCTCTCATTAAGTGCACTCCAGCACAAAGGCATTTCTCTTATCTACAGTCTGTGGCCCAGTGCCTGAACTCCTGGCAGTGAGATACCTATAGAAGCTCTGTTAACTATTTCAGGACAGAAAGCTCTGATTCAGCACTACCTCCCAATGCTAAATAATCATCCGACAGGCTGGTTGGGGAGACAAGGCTTACAATTCGAAAACAATTCAAGGCACTATTCACTTAAGATTTATAAAATGATGTCGTTCGGAAAGTGAGTCACAGGAAGAGAGTTCAACACTGACCAGGAAGTCAGGGAAGGCAATCAATGTAATTCTGCCTGAGCTCCCTCTTCTTTTCACCCATCCAATTTCCATGTCTCTTTCAAGGCCTAGTTCAAGTTCCACCTCATCTAGGAAGCTTTCCCTGACCACCAAGGCAAATGCTGAACTCTCTCTTTTGATCACTTATTGCCTGAACTTGGCACTTATTTTAAAATTCTTTCAATTTGAAATGACTTTCTATGCATGTATATCATGCCTCTCCATACAGGTTGCAACTTTCTTGAGAATAGGAAACTTGTGTTACACATCATATCCTCCACAAAGGCTTTTATGCACACAGTAAATTCTGAACCCTTAACCAAGAAGACCCTCTCTCCTTCACTAAACCAGACCCCATCTATTCTTCATGATCCACAAAAAATAAACATATAATTCACATAAGAATAGTGTTTGCTAATGTAAATGTGGTTTCAAGACAAGTCCTTCAGCCCTCCCATCTAAAGAGATTGCCACCCCCTAAGCCTCTCCTATATTAAAATTCTGAATCAGCCACGATTGTGATGATCTATTCTTTGAGGCCTTCTCCAACCTCTCCAAAGGGAGGTTACTCAACTTAACATTCAATAATTGAGGGGGTTTTTTGTGAAGAAGATTGTCCCTGAGCTAACATCTGTGCCAATCTTCCTCTATTTTGTATGTGGGATGCCACCATAGCATGGCTTGATGAGTGGTGTAAGTCCATGCTTAGGATCTGAACCCATGAATCCCAGGCCACCGAAGTGAAGTGTGCAAACTTTAACCACTATGCCACTGGGCTGGCCCCTCAATAATTTTTATTGTCTCTATCATTTATTTTTGTTGCTTAAATATAGTCAGCCTTGTACCTTTCTTTAGCTCTTCTTTGTTATTATATCTTGTTCCTCAAACTGGTTGTTAAATTAAGGGATGATTGAGAACAGCATATTCTATTTTTGTTTCATCTGCCATAGCCCTTGAATGCAGTGCTGTGTGCATAATAAGCACTCAAAAAATGACACTGATTTAATAGAAGATATTCAGGAAAACAAAAATGCTAGGCAAAAAGCAGCAGCAGATAGGAGCCATCTAACTCCTTAAGCAAAGCACATGGAAGGGTATAGTGATGCACTGATGTCACAAAAACATTTCAGGGAACTGATGCTCATTTGCAGCTTCTCCCGATTAGGTAGATCGATCTCTGCCTACACTTGGAGGTCCGTGTGGTGTTCACCCTCAGTACAAACATATCTCCCTACAACTGATACCAAGCAAACAAATTCCAATGAAGTTTGTTAAAAATTGCCGATTAGGCAAGATGTACCTTTTTAAAAGGACTAATTAGCTGACATTTTATTTCAACATGACCAAATGAAGTGCAAATTAAGTGATCAGATATTTATTCAGCTCCTTTTACATACAAGACCCTGTGCTAGATGAGAGCTTAGTCCACAAAACAGGTAATTCTTAAAATTACTTTGAAGGAGAAAAAAACAAAGCCATGAACAATATATGACAAAATAGTTAAATAAAGCTCATTTTTCTCAGTCAAAAAGTGCTTTCCCCACCCTGCCCTCTCAGCAAGAACTGACTAACGATGAATCAATCTTTGCTAACTTTTGGCACTGCCCATCTATTTTAGGCATTATCAGATTCTGAGTCACTTTACTTTTGCAATTAGTTCTGCAAATTTTCCCTCATTTTATTTGAAGACCCAGACTCTTAGAAATCCTCGAGCTGGAAAGGCCTAAGAGGTTGTCCAGGGGTTCTGCACCTTTGCGGGTGTTGGTGGGAGTGGGATGAACTCTTTTGGCAGTCTGGTGAAGGCTTTGGACACCTGCTCAGAATGATGTTTCTAAATGCATAAACTAAAACACATAACAGTGATTCCTATTACTTAAAGTTCAAAAATAGGCAAAACTAGTCTATGGTGTCAGAAATCACGACAAGTGTTACTCTTAGGGGTTCTGATTGGAAGGGGGCCTGAAGGACACTTCTGGAGTGCAGATAATACTCTTGTTTCTTGTGCTGGGTGCTAATTATACAGTTATGTTCACCTTGTAAAAGTTCATTGAGCTATATACTTATGATTTGTCAACTTTTCCGGATGCATATTCTACTTCAATGAAAATTTTAAAAAATAAATAAGACTTATAGGATTACAAAGAAATCTATTACATTAAAATACAGTTTTATCCACAGACGCTTAACGTATACTCTCCCTAGGTTAAGAACCAAGAAAAAAAAGGTAGAGTATACAAAGAGATATGAGACAGGGGCCCCTCATTCTAGGAGTTAATAATCTGGTTGAGGAAAAACACTGACAAACCTACAATTTGAAGAAACCAATAAGTATACTTGATAAGAGCAAAAGAGGGGGAAAGCCAAAAGAGAAAAGAGGGAATTATTACTTTGGAGCTAAAGTGTCAGGGCAGAATAAGCAGAGGATGTGGAATCCATGCTTTAAATGGAAGGGGGTGAAGTGTTTGGGTAAATTGAAAGGAGAGTATTCTTCTTAGAGTATGGCTAGTCAAGGGCTTGGGAAGCTTGATATCTATTTGGCCATGGTGAAGGAGGCATGGCAGTATGTAGTATGAAATAATGCTGGTGACTACTGCTGGGTACAGAATCGGAGAAGGATTTTGAACTCGGACTTCTTTTTAATAAGAAACCATTGAAGATTTTTTACCAAGGTATTAAGAGAGAATGCTGTTTTCAGAATTCAGTTCAATTTTAACAAACATTTATTCAATGCCTACTAGGTTCAATGTGCTATGCTAGATTCTGCTCTGGTTGATGGTTTTAAATAGTCTCTATGATTCTTTGTTTTGTGCCTTTCATAAGTACTAGACCTGTCTAATTTCTAAATTGCTAAATTACATTTACATTCTAAGTTGGTATAAATTAGACTGCAATTTATTCAAAACTGCAACTTTTTAGATATTACAAATCAAGAAAAACTGGGGCAAAAAGACAATAGGATATGTTCCTATTTGGGTCAGGAACATGCCTCAGAGTTTTTAGTTGGATTGTTTCCAAAAGTACTGTTTGTCCAAGTGTTTCCCCTTCAGGCAATGTTCTTTTCAACACAGAAAATGCTCGGGCTGGATAGAAGATGAGACACCCAGAGAAGGCAGCATATTTTAATAACCATTGAATAGCCCAATGATTCACCCTAGTATCTTTCATTATTAACCATTTTGAAAGTTTGATAATAAAAAGGACTATGGAAAAGTCCATCCAAGTAACCCAGATAATGGAGAAGCTTCCAAACTTCCCAGTCCACTTTGTTTTCCTACTTTTCTAACATGGAGGTCACACTAAGTTGTAAATTAGGGATAGTCAGTTTCACATTGAGGAAGATGGTGAAGATTGCTAATTTCAGGGAGTTTACTGTGTTCATTTCAGTGCCTGAAAGCTATGCTATCTTTGTCATCATGACTACCAGTCAAGGCATGCTTTATGATTTCTAAAAGACATTCTACCCAGACTACATGGCTGCCAATAAAACCTTTGTTTTCTGAAGACCAACACTAAGCCTCCTTTATTATGAGGTGAAGGTTAGTAAAGATTAGTATTTGCTAGAAAAATGTGTCTAAGACAATTCTATAAGAAATGGTTTCTCTGCTGCATTTACTGCTCGGCTAATATTTTGCTATTACTACCCCTAGGAAAGAGAAATCCCTAGGTTTGTAGTTTAATTCTGCTCTCTCTCTCCTCTCCTTCTTTCCTCTCTCTTTCAGTGTGTCAAAATATGACTTCTTTATTACAGTGTATAAAACCTTTGGCCATACAAATCACATACAGGTGGTACTGTCTCATTACTCATTTTAGGTTGGAATAGATTAATTTAATTATCAGTGTTTAAAAAGTCACTCCCAGATTTTCATAGCCCAGTTATTTTTGCCCTTAACTCAAGACTACAGCTGCATCTCAGAGAAACGATGAAAGGAAAATGCCTTCTATCTGGGCTCCAAGTATAGCAGAATGAAACTGCTATGCCTCATCTCACCAGAACCTCAAAGTAAAATACCTTTTGTAACTTCCATTTTGGTCTCAGAAAATCTCTTTTCCAGCTCCCAGCTTGAAAAAGGTCAAAAGAGAAAGCTTTGACTTCTCTTTCTTGAAAAAGACTCAAGTAAGTATGTGTGTGTGTGTGTGCGCGTGTGTTTATATTTACATACACACATATAAACAATAGATAGCCTTCAGCTATTTACATAGTTATGAATTAAGCTTTTCTTTTGCTCATGTTGTAAATGTTTTCTGAACTTGGCATTTGTCTACTAATTTTTCCATTATATATTTTTGACACAAAAAATTTAGAAACTGGTCCAATGTATTAATATTTTCCTTTATGCTTTCGGATTTTTCTAACAGTAGTTTTTCCCTACTTTACATTATACACTTATATTTCTCTACATTCTCTCCTAGGATTTTTGAAGTTTTTATTTCTTAGATTTAAAACTTCACTATGCGTGGCATATATTCTGGAGCATTTTATGCAATACAGATTTGACTTTTCAAAATTATTAGCCAACTATCTCCAAAAAAACTGATTTGAAATGCTACCTTCACTATATGTTAAGTTAATATATGTACTTGAATATGTATCTGAAATTGGTAATTTCTTGTCTTTAGAAACGTGCACATCTTTTGACTTGGCCATTTTTCTTGTAGTTATCTATTTTAAGGAAAATCATAGATAAGTATAAAGCTTCAGCTATCAGAATGTTAATCAGAGCATTATTCATAAGAACTTACATTGAAAACAACCTAAAATATCTAAAAATAGAGTAGTAACTGAATAAATTATGGTATAGCCATTTGATAGGATACAACATAGCCATTAGAAGACTATGTATAAAGCTGTTAGGGGTATGATATGAAAAAAATATTTATAATATTGATAAATGAAAATAGGAGGTTACAACAGAGTAGCATGTACAGTATGATCACATTCATGTGAATTGCAAATGCACATGTATACACAAAAGCTATTGAATGGATATACACCAAAATGGTAGGGATTGTGGAATTATGGGCAATCTTATTTTTCTTCTTTGTGCTTTTCGATATTTTCCTACTTTCTATAGTGAAGATATATTATTTTGTAATCAGAAAATTGTTTTATTTTTAAATAAAATAAAATGTGCAATATTTACATGTTAACAGGGAGTAACCAAACTGAAATCTGAGACGTAAAATTTATTGCTTGCTGCTTTAAAAATGTTTCAAGCTCTATGGAGGTCACATGAATTTTTAGGGAGTTAGCCATCTACTATTATGTGAAAGTCTCTTCACTGGGAGGAGCATATGTGTTTTTCTTCTCCTTAATCTATTAATTGGTAAATTACATTTATATATGTCCTAATGTTAAAACTACTATTGCATTCCTGAGATTAATCCAACATTTCGTAAGATTTTTCTTTTTTATATCTTGATGGATTTAATTCGCTAATATTTTGTTTAAGATTTTTATACCTATGTTCATGAAAGAAGCTATCTAGTAGTTTTCCTTTTCCTTGTTGCCATTATCTCTTTTTTTTCTAAAGGTTTTCTTGATTTCACAGAATGAGTTGGGTGTTGGAGGAATACTACCACTTTTTCTGTTCTCTGGAAGCATTTGTATAAAGATTGGGATAATCTTTTTCATAAAAGTTTGGTAAGACTTTAACTACGGAATTCATTTATTTAACAATTATCCTTCTAGGAATGTGTCCATTTTATTTGGATCAAAATTTATTGGCATAAAGTTGTTTATACCATCCTTATTATATTTTTAGTATCTGGTGCATCTGTAGTTACATCCTCTTCTTAATTACTCCTATTGATTATTTGTGACCTTTTTTTTCTTGCCCCGGGTTTTCAGTTTTGTTTTTTTCAGAGAACCAACTTTTGATTTTAATGATGCTCTACACTGCACGTTTGTTTTCTATTTCATTAACTTCTACTCCTACTTTTATTTTCTTCAACCTTTTATATTTATTCTATTTTTCCTTTTCTAACTTAAGCTGAATGCCTAGATGATTAATTTTCAGTCTTTCATATTTTATAATAAGCATTGAATACTATATATTTTCTTCTAAGTATACCTTCACGACATCTCACAGTTTTAATATGTAGAATTTTCATTATCATTCAATTCTAATGTTTAATTTACATTATGATTTCTTTTTTAATGTGTTTTTAATGTGTAAATGTATGAGGATTTAAAAAATTATCTTTTGTTATTGAGTTCTAACTTAATTTCAGTCTACTTAGAGAACATATTCTGTGGATATGGATTTCTTTGAATTCTGTTGTAATTTGCTTTAGGGCACAATTCATGGTCAATTTTTACGCATGTTCCACGTGTACTTAAGAAGAATATGTATTCTCTAACTATTGGGTACAATGATCTATAAACATTCATTATATCAAGCTTATTAAGTTGTTCAAATATTCTAAGCTTTGCTAATATTTTATCTGCTTTGAGTATCAATAATTGAGGGAGGTGTTTTGATTTGCGAATTTCTTCTTGCATTACAATTAAATTTTGCATCCCATTGTGGTTGGTAAGTGATCTGCTATCAGTCTGTTGGTCCTTTGTAAGTGACCAGTCTTTCTGCTTTTAAGATCTTCTTTTTGTTGATGATGTCCTGAAGTTTCACTACATGTGTCTAGGCTAAGATTCTCTCTTACTCTCTTTCTCTCACTATCCCTAGCTCTCTATTTCTATCTCTCTCTCTCTCATCCTGTTTGATATATGTTGTGCTTCTTCAGTGTGAGGATTCACATCTTTCATCAGTTCTGGAAAATTCTCAGTGACTATATCTACAAATAGCACCTCTTCTCAATTCTATTCTCTTCTTCTGGGGCTCTAATTAGATATGTTATGTGTTCTCATTCTGTACTCCACATCTCTTATTTTTTGATAATCCAACTCCTTATATTTCTGTCTCCACTGTAGATAATCCTTCTAGATTTTTCTTCAAGTTGACCAATTCTCTCCTCATCTGTGGTCTGAGATGTTGTTTTAACCATTCACTGCATTTCTTATTTCAACAAATATATTGTTTATTTCTAGAAGTCATTTAATTATTTTTCAAAATTTCCTGGTAACTCCTAATAGTCTCTTGTTGCTTGTTCATCTTTGTGATATATCTTTAATTTTTAAAAACATTTAACACATAGGTATCCTGAATATCGGAAGTCTTTGGGAATATAAACCTATTCATTATTGTTTATGCTGACTCTTGCTTATGGTGTCTTACTTTCTCAGGTGCTGGTGATCTTTGATTATTGTGAACTCATATCCACTTGTCCATAATATGCTGTAAAACTGCAGGACTAAATATGGTATTTTTTCAAAGATTATTCTTATCTATGTCTCCTGGGGAGGAAGGACACTACTAACCTGGGACCAACTTGATTCCTTCAAGTATTCTGGTTTATGATGGAGTCTCATGTTCAGAGCCCCCTTGGCTGTGCCCCCAACCTTGCTGCCATACCAAGTCTTAGTGAACTGAAAGTAGAACTACTATAGGTATTTCCCCCAGAGCAATTCCCACATATCTGGCTTTCTTGTTGCTCTTACTCTCAGCTCTTCTTTGAGTTTATGGTTTATTCCCTTTAATTTGGGGAACTAAGATTTTTTTTGAATTTCCTATCTACTTTCTGTGTTCCAGAAATGCATAAAAACTATATTTTATGTAGGATCTTATTGTTTTTCAGTTAGCGGTACTCCCAGTATGTCTATTACATCACATGGCTGGAAGCAGAAGTATGTAGGCAATGTAAATTTCTTTTTTTAAAGATTTTACTTTTCCTTTCTCTCCTCAAAGCCCCCTGATACATAGTTATATATTTCTAGTTGTGGGTCCCTCCAGTTGTGGCATGTGGGATACCGCCCCAGTACGGCCCAATGAGCGGTGCCATGTCCGCACACAGGATTCGAACCGGCGAAACCCTGGGCCGCCGAAGCGGAACGCATTAACTCAACCACTCGGCCATGCGGCTGGCCGCCGGCAATGTAAATTTTTATGCCCAACCACTGTATTAAACGTCTTGACTCTTGGGCTCAGATAGGCTACTACAAACTAGTACATTTTGCACTACTAATAATTTTCTAAAATGCATAACTTGTCTTTCTTTAACCTAGTGTGAATTATTAAAGAATTGACAAATCATAACAAAAACACAGTCTGCCTTACCTGGATATTTGACTTATCAAAACCCACCAAGTAAAAGTTTTCTCCATTTTCCAGTTGTTGGGAGTGGACCTCCCTCCATCCCCCATCTCCTCATGGCCCTATTCAAGTTCTCCTACACTCCTGCTGCAATGTTTGACCTATGGAATTTCACTTCGCGACCAAACTGACTAGAATACAGGTTGCCCACAAGTGGAGGGAAACCTGGAAGCTTTCATAAGAACACAATAAATAAGCACAATTATTTTATTTTTCAATGGATCGATTATAACTTATTTTAGTAAGTAAAAGTAATTACTTCACAATAACTACTTCATTTTTCACTTTTTGAATATGCAAACTTTATTAATTTATTTCTATCAGAGAACTATAACACTGAGTATCTTTATATGTTTGACTTCCAGGGATTTATTTCCTCTGCTGATAAATCATAAACCTGATATAAATCTTGTTGCTTAATTACTGGAGTGCGACGGAGAAGAGACAGAAGCCATAACCCCCATATACAGATCATCCTTTTCCAAGGTATTCAGAAGAAACACTGACCAACATCCCAGCAGAAGATTCAGTTTGTAGAAATTTCATCATTTAGGAATGGTAATTGTCAATTCACCTCATGTATCATATATGATGAAGAAAAAAGTTAAACTGATGATTGTAAAACACACACAAGGCAGAATCTCACTGGAGAACAATGGCTTCTAATTGTTCATCTGATCATATCCAAATTCCGCAGTGTAATATTTAAGAATCTACATTATTTGGTCCTGTCTCCTGTGTCCAATATCTCATCTGGCAGGCACCTCCTAAGAAATACGCATTCCACCTTCCCATCTATTATTTCACACTTTACAATATGTGATGATTTAATGTTGCTGAAGAGAATGAAAGAGAACTGAACACCGGCCATATATCACTACCAATTTTTTAACATAGATCTCATCTCTTCTTTTTCACCAAAAGTAGAGGTTAAACCATATAGTCATTCCACATATTTTGGTTTTTGATTATGTTTAAATCAGTCCTTTAGAGAAGCGATTGCCAAATTTCTCTTTTTAACAGTAGAGTCCACCTCACCCACCCACACCCAAACCAAAGTTACAATTGAAACACACACACATGCTTCTAGTAAAGCATTTTCTAGCATGAGTGAGAGGACTGCTGAGCCTCTTCTTTGTCCCATGTAGCAGCCTCAATTGTAGCTCTTTAGAACCCTGGCACTTTGAGGTGCAGTTTGAAATCCAGTATCATCTTTAACTAGGTTGTAAAGTACTCAAGGTCAGGGCCCTCCTACATTCAGCATTGACACTCAGGAAATATTTGTTAAACATTGGTGTTGCACCAGGGGTCTATTCTCAGATCTCTCTTCTTTTTATTCTACATGTTCTCCTCGAGTAAATTCATCGATTCCCATAGTTTCAATTACCATCCATATATCCATCATTTGTATATCTACATCTAGCTTAAACCTCTACCAAGAACTAGTATTTCCAATTGCCCTATGGTTATCTCCACTTGCATGGACCAAGGGATATCACGCATGTCAAACATAAAATATCCAAACTGATGTCAAGTTGAATTCCTCCCAAATCTCTTCCCATGTCAGTCACTGCCATCACTAAGCTAGACACCTAGGATGGGAGTTTTCTTTAATAATTCACCCTTTTCTGACCCCATATGCACTAAATCATGAAATCTTGCCGATTTTATCTCTAAATATTTCTTGAATCTGTTTGTTCCTTTCCACTTCTACAATCTTTGCTCTAGTTGCTGCCCTTATCACCTCTTACTCACTAAAAATCTTACAAAAATTGTTACCCAACCATCCCACTAGCCTTCCAGTATCCAAACTTATACTAGAATCTTCTAGTAGATCACTATCACTTACATGATACATTTCAGGCTTCTTATGTTATCCTAGCTCCTTCTTGATTTGGTGCCTGCTTGTTCTGGCCTTGTTATTCATTGATTTCTATCTGGCACATTGTACTTCTCTAACACTGAGAGTTTTCCAAACACACCATGTTGGTTCTTGCCCTGGTTTTACGCTCAGTGCAGCAACCTCTGCTTTAAATAGTCTTTCTTTCCGTCTTCACCCCTTTCCTGTAAAACTCCTTTCTATCGTTTAGGATGCCCTATTGAGGCTACTTTAGGTGCTTCCCTCCTCAGTGCTTTCATAATATCTTTTGCATATTTCAATTAGAATGACATGCAATAAATGCAGAGGAAATCTGTTTGTGTGTCTGCCTTCCCTACTAGACTTTTAAATTCTTGAGCATGAGGGCTGATGGTGATGGCAGTAATGGTGGTGTTTGCACAATGTTTGTGGGAGAAAGGAAGAAAGGGAAACAGAAAGGCAGTTGTTTCCTGACTCTTTAAGGAATGGCAATATAAATTTGCCTGCTGGATCATAAGGACAGGTGATATTAATCTACAACTGTCAGAGTTTTACGGTATCTGTGATTTGACTACCAGAAACCTCAACTCTCGTAGCGAATCATATGTAGTCAAATGGCTTCGCTATGGCTGCTAATGACTTTTAGATGGCTGCTAAAACCAACTTTTATAACCAGAAACTGTCAAGTCTAAAATCAAATATTTCTTGCTTCTCCCATGAGAGATTAATGCTAAATGACAGACTCTCGAGAGGACCTTAAGCTGTGGTTTGAGAAGGTGGATCAGTGACCTTTTAGTGACTGGTAAGGAGGAATAATTTTCTTTTCTTCTTTAGAGGATATTCAGGCTCTCAAAATCTGGAGATTCCAGCTGAAAAATGGAGGAACTTATTACCTACAAAAAGGTTGGGGCCCTTGATCCAGAAGATAACAAAAAAATTTACAGAAATGTTGGAAAAAGTGGTGAAGAGGACCAAGAATAAAATTTAATTTTACGTGGGAAGGTGATTAGGGATGATGGGAAATTTCTTTAAAATACTGAGAAGTGAACTTGAATATAATCCAAGAAATAGTTTTGAACATTTGCTGTCCCAGGAACTACAAGGGATACACAAATACATAAAATATATAAACAAAATAAATAAAATATAGCCCCTGCTCTCAAAGAGCTCATTAAGAGGACTTTGAAGAAACCTAGTCAGACGTCCATACTAGTGGTTTCCAAATTGTGTACTATAGAACCTACAGTAAGTATCAGACAAAGATGGGCATTTAATACTCTATGATTTCACTCATACGTGGAAGATAAACAAACACATAGATTAGGAGAACAGATTGGTGGTTACCAGAGGAGAAGGGGGTGGGGGAGGGTGAAAGGGGTAAAGGGGCACGTATGTCTGGTGACAGATAAAAACTGGACTGTTGGTGGGGCCAGCCCTGTGGCATAGTAGTTAAGTTTGTGCACTCCACTTTGGTGGCTTGGAGTTCATGGGTTTGGATCCCCGGCATAGACCTAGCACTGCTCATCAAGCCACGCTGTGGCAGCATCCCACATAAAATAGAGGAAGATTGGCACAGATGTTAGCTCAGTAGCAATCTTCCTCAAGCAAAAAGAGGAAGATTGGCAACAAATGTTAGCTCAGGGCCAATCTTGCTCACAAATACACACACAAAACCGGACTGTTGGTCGTGAACACAATGCAGCCTATACAGAAACTGAAATATAGTGATGTACACCTGAAATTTACACAATGTTGTAAGCTAATATGACCTCAATAAAATATTTTTTTAAAAAAAGATGGTCATTTAAGATTAAGCATTTTACAATTTTGTAAGATACATTTGAAAAAATGTTTCTCACTGAACAGTGAAGATGCAAGGAGCTAAGGAATCTATTGACTAAACCTATTGCTGTATAATTTAAATAGGTGTTAATGCTGGTGGTGGTGATGTTAGTGATCATGATAGTGCCAGTTAGTATTTACTGATTGCTTATTATGTGCCAAGTATTCTGAAAAGCCTGCGAAATTCTGCAAAGACTTTACATACAATGTTTTATTTAACCCTCATAACCCTTTGAGATACATACTATTATACAAATAGGGAAACCAAGGCTCAGGGAAGTTAAGTAGTTTATACAAGACCACACGAATTTTTTCTATTAATATTCTTTTAAGCTTCTGGATCAATTATTAAAACAAACAAATAAACAAAGCCCAACCATTTGCAATTACTATATCTATGTGAATATTATCTTTTTAATACTGTGTAGAAAACAAAACGCAAACAAATTGAATTATAGACACTGATAAAAGACTACAACTGTCATCCTTAGCACCTAGCTTCATTTTTCGCACAGAAAAAATCATATACAAATATTATATATATGAACATATTGAAAATTTCATACTAATAGAACACAATTTTTATATGCTTTATATATGTGATTCTTTGTATAATTTCACTTGGGGAGAAATGGGGGAGGTTACTGTTCAAAAGTTTTGAAAACCACTGGTCTAGACCATTTAAGGACTGGACTTTGGGAATTAAGAAGAGATGAAGCCTAACTGAAATGTTCAGGATCTTTGGTCTCTATAGCTGGGAACCTTGTGGTTGCAATGCTTAACTTTTAAGCAATCTGTACTCACAGAAGGCATAATTACCTTGGGTAGAAACAACTTGGCCTGAGTATGTGAGGAGAGGAATCAAGTAAACTGTTGTCCTCAAACTGTGGCTAATAGAGCTTTCCAGAGACCTTCCATAATGGCCAAAAAGATAGTAAGTTTTTATTTATTACAATAATAATTATAATGAAACTATGACATTGGGAACAACTACCAGCACTAATCAAGTGATTATCATGCTAAGCGACTTAAGTGTACTACCTTATTTATTCCTCAAAACAATCCTGGTAGATGGGTACTATCATTATTTCTAATTTACGAGAGCAAAAATGCAGGCTTGGGTATCCTCAAAGGGGATTAAATCACTTGTGTAAGTTCTCACGATTAGGAAGTGGAAGAGCTGGAATGAAACCCAGGTCTATCTAACACTACCTCCTGTGCTCTTAACCACTATGGCAAAGAGCCCGCCGCCCCCAGTCAGCTATCTAAAAACTCCATTATGCTGCTCTCTTTAAGTCCCTCAACAATAGTAGGAAATGATGGTAAGGCATCAGGCAGAAAATGGGTTGGATACCAAATCTCTTGCTGAAAGCTACGCCCCTCTTAAGGACAATAGTGGCACTGTATGATCAAGGGTGGAAATGGTCTTCATTTTTTCATTGAATGACTAATGAGATTTCCCCTAACAATGTTTTCCCTGAGCTGGGCATGATCAATCCTTCTGTATATCTCAAGCAGCTCATTCCAGGCTCGTCCCTTGAAGTCTTCTTTAGGATCCTTCTCCCATCATCCAGGAGAAAGATCCTTGGGAAAGGTGAGAAACTGAAAATAAGGAAAGAGATCCCTGAGTGGCTGTCAAGCAGCAGGTCTGAAGGTGTTTGGGAAGTGATCAGTACGTTTTTTGAAGGTTTTGAATAGATATATAATTAATATAATTGATTAATAAATATCCTTTTAACAACTGATTATCATCATTTTAGGGTAACAGAGGCTTGCTAATCGCACCCTCCCCTGCAAGACTCCAGCCATTCATGTCACTTTAGTACCCCATATTTCCATTTTCTCAAGTGACACTTGCACCAAAAACTCTATTTCCACCTTGTATGAATGAGAAATGAGTTGCGATTTTTTAAAGCTTAAACAGAGAATGGTTTCTCCTAACCAAACTCTACACCAGTCCACCTAGGACAACAATTGTCTCCCAAACTTTTAATAACTGTTATCTGTCTAGACATCAACTCATACTAAAGAAGCAGAAGAAGCTGTCAAAGGGTGAAACAATCAACATCTGCAAAGATGAAGAATTTGGGCACAGCAGAGGTAGATGAAAAATAAATAAATTGTACTTCAACATGGTGATTAATGCACAAGTAAGATAAGCCCCGAGGTGGATCAAAACAGGCACCAGCAAATATCCTCCCTGAAAAATCTTGCCAGTAAATTGTAATTATGTACCAGGATCATAAAGTCTTTTTGAGGAGGTACTTTTCACTTGGCAAGTGGACAGTGACTTAAAAATAACAAAACTACAGAAAAGACCGATGACTATAATAACTTTACCTTTTAATTTCTTCTAGCTGCCAGCTGATAGGAAGCGGAGGGCAATTTTGTCTCCTCTGTGATAGGAAAGGGAGGTGTCTGAAATAATATAACTTTAAAGTTCTGTGGGGCCTAGTGTACACATCCACTATTGTGTGGGAACTTGGCCACAACCTTGTGAGGTGTGCAGGGCAGATACTGTTATCAACATTTTGCAAATGAAGCAACTCAGGAAGAGTTGAGGTAAATTGTCTAAGGCCACAGTGGTAGGGCCAAAAGACCTCCAATTGGTACCCAGTGAGTTTCCATTACCCTTACCCCCTTGAAACAAAGGGTTAGATAAGGGTACTAGGTCATTTACAAATTTAATTTATCCAGGATATTCTAATCTAACAGCAGGAAAAACAGAGGTTGAAATGTACTTCAACTGCCTTAGAACTCTAAGTATCTGAGACCTGTAAATCCAGGGTGCCTGTATATGCCAAAGTTGATGCTTAGACCATCAAGCTTTATTTTAAAACCTGCGGGCATTTCAAGTACATCTCTTTAGTTTCATTGTTTTCCCTCTACTGCTATTTGGAGGGAAGGGGCACTCGATATTGAGGATATAGGTGGGATCAGAGGGAAGAAGAGAGATTTATGGAGATGTTGCAAGGGAGGCCATAGGGGTCACTGTTATGCTGGGGGCTGCATTCCACATGCTAAAATAGGAATTTTCACAAAAGCACACCTAGATCTTAATGAAGAGGAGCAAGAGATAAGCCTTATCAGAGAAAAAGAAAAGACTCACAGGAATAACATTAGTGTTAGCTTTAACAGAGAAGCAGGAAATGTGTTTTGGGACCCATCCAAAATGCCTGCCCAGTAAAAGGAGAGAGAGATGGTGTCAGTAGATTTGTAGGCTTATCTAGCTTTCCCAAAACAAATATTGTATGTAAATACTGGTTTATTACTACTCACTCTAATTATATTAGTTAAAGAATCTGGCACAACATAACACAAAGATTTATATTCTCAGAAATATCAGATGCAGTACAGCACAATGGCCAGAGTTTCTATATCCCTCTCACTAGAAATTTGAAAACAGAGATAGTTTCTCACTGCTTAACATGTCTTAAGGTGATTGTGTGAAGGAACACTTTACTAAATCCAGAAAAGCATGAGGAAGCAGAGGTGAGGGGTAAGGGTACATCATCATCAAGATGTGGAGGGGCCATTTTCAGTTTGTGGAAGATCTGCAGAGGGATCACTCCACCCCATCCTTGACCCCACCAATTTGACAAAAGCACTAAATGCTTTTGCTTCTCCCTGTGACTTTCTGGCACACAACCACCTCAGGCACCAACTCCAGTGAATGAAAAGGGAGCCCTGTTGACATAGGAATGGTTCTGATAGCCAAAGTATAATGATCCAAGTGCATACACCCCTGTTAGGGGAACAACCACTGCATAACAAAGGCATTTCCCTGATCCAGGAAACAACATGCTGAATTTCATGTTACAGCTAATTCAACAAAATTCTGGCACAATCAAAAAGTCACCACAGCCTGGAGTCCCATGAAATTGATTTGATGTATGCATGCCAAATAATCAAAGCTAAGGAAGTGACTTTCTTTTGAAAGGTCTTGTTAGTCATTGCATATCATCTGACTCACTTTCTCTTGTTTGGGGAAAGCTGGAGGTTGGTAATACCTTATTGTGGAATTTGGAAGAGTAGGTTATTTACCCTGAATGTTAATAACCTTAATGGCACACAGAGGATTGTTACATCAGTTAAAGTAATACAAGGTAAAAAGGCTTTATTTAGGGATCTTCATGTTAGAGAGTCAGCACCACAATCCCACACAAAATTAGTGTGTAAAAACGTGAATCTCCAAATGAAAGTACTAATGTTAAAATTCAGGTGTAAGAAGATGATAGACTTACTCTTAACGCATTTTAAATGAGAGGAAATAATCTATTTGATGGAATTGAGTCAATAGATTGCCTAGCTTACAAAGTTAACCATAACACTGGGGGTTGGGGTCAGTCCAGTACATCTGAGCTGATACAGCATGTCTTGCAGGACCCCTAAGGGAAGAGATAACCTGGCACGCCATGCTTCTAGCAGCATTCAGGCAGTTCCCACTGCTTTGCTGGAAACAGGATGCACTGGCTTTGCCTGGCTTCTAGAGAGTCCAGTCAGAACTAGTTTCCCAGCCTAGATCCAAGGCACTGTGGAGGTTCATAAAGACTGAAGGCAATGTAGGAGTTAAGCATCTATTACTACTGGTTTTCAGGGAGAGTGTGGATGATATCTAGTGGTTCTCATCTATGCAAAGCTGTTCAGATCCTCACATCACATCCTCAAGATACACTAATTAAAGGTTTCATTCTCTCCCCATCTCATTTGTTACAAAGTGCATGGGTTGAGGGTTAAGTCTACGGCCACCACCAGGGCAAAGGGAAATTCATAGAGACATGGAAAATGCAGTGTATGACGATTTTTAATGGAACTCTCTAATCAAACCTCTCAAAGTTATGCTCAGTAGTCAGTGACTAATAGGTTGAGGAGGAAGAGATTATATTCAATCTGCCTGTTAACTACTTTAATCAGTTTCAGTGGAAAAGGCTCTGAGGCAGAAAGAAATATAATAGGGCAGTGATCTAATCTCTCAGAAAGCTTGGTGCCATTTTCTGTTTTCTCTCCAATTGGGAAGACACTAATGTTGAGATCATTCCTGTGTATTCTTCATCAAATCTTGCTCACTGAACCACACATGTCCTTAGCTATGAACTGTTGAAACCTGAATCTCCCAGTATAGTTGTATCTCATCACACCAGAGTATCTGGAGGGCCTCATTGGGGGTTGTGGCAAGCCTGTGGGCTCAAAGTGCTTCCCTCTTCTCCAATAAAGCCAATAAAATCCTACCCACCTAGCATACAGCAGCACTGGTGAAAACAAAACACATCTTTGAACTATATTTGGACCATGGGTCACCAGTTCGTAACCTCTAGTCTACACTACAATTATTAGAGGATTTCAGAGAAAAGGAAGATTAATGGAAGCCAGAATGGTCATAGCATGCTTTGCAGAGGCAGTACACTTTGAATGGACCATGGCAGATGAGTAGGATTTCTCTTCTCTCCAACTACTTTGTTTCATATAAACATACTTTTGAAAGGTCTACAAACATCACCCTACATACACTCACCATTCTCTATCAGTATATATCTATACCACCATCAATGTAGAATCAGGAAAACATATCCCGTTCCCACTTACAGGCTTTCTCAAAGCAGGAGGGAAGTTGATAAAGCATCCTGCAACTCAAATTTCACCTCATCCAAGAAAACTTTCCTGATTAACCTCTTCCCAAAAGGGTTCTCCACTCAACCACTCCAACTGACTCCTCTAGGACTTAATGCCTGTACCATTTATTTGGCTCACAGAGAAGCTTGCAATAAAATAGAAGATCTTTTTGTAAGATGGGATGTATCAAGTCACAGGATGGGCAGAAAAGCAAACAATGTTGGATTGTTGGAAGACCACTAGATTCAGGTTGCAGCTCTGTAAATGGCTTTTCTAGCTATCAGCCAGATGACCACTTAAAATCAGGAAGCTTCAGTCACCTTCACTTATAAAATGAGTATAATAATCCCTATCTATCTCATATAACTGGTGATTAGCTCAACTCAGATAACATATGAAAACCCTAAACACAAGGGTAAAGGTAATGTCATCATTATTATTATTCATCATTCCAGTCTGTGAAAATGGGTTGGTGAAAGTTCACTCTGGAAGAATGATCAATCTTTCAATTTACCAGTGACAAAAAGCAACTCTCATTATGTATTATTCATTGCTCCTAGTAGCCTTGCATGATGAGAATTATAAGTAACACATTTTGAGCTGCACATTGGAGACAAGACTTCTACAAATGAAATCTGACTATCTTTTTCAGGATCCCTTTGAGAAATAAACAACAATGGAGATCAAGGGGGTAACCAGATAAGCACAAGTAAAGGCAAAGTAGCCAGTAATGCTGGATGAAAGGGAGGTGATTACCTAGGGAAATCCAGGCCAAAATACCTGCCATAGGACTTGAGCCCACAGATTTGCAGTCTCCATTGTGACTTAAGTAAATGTTTGGCTTCTGTATCTTTCTAGCAACCATTTATACATCATTTCCATTCTTCATCCCTGAATCTCCTTACACCCACTGATTAGGTAGTGCAGGGTAATGGTCAAGAATGAGAGATTTGGGTTTAGTCAGGACTTGGGTTAAATCCCAGTTCTGCCGCTTGCCTGTCTTGGGACCCTGGGCAACTTATTCAATTTTTCTGAATCTCAGGGATCTCATTTGTAAAATGGGGTAATAATAGTAATGAAGGCTCAGAATCTGGCACATAGTTTATTCTCAACAAGTAGTAATTATTGTCGTTATAGTAAATAATAAACAATTTGTTAATAGATTCCTTTACAACTCTCTCCACTAGTGATCCTGCTCCAAAATGATCCTTTACCTCTTTCAAAACTACCTTGGCCAAATCCTCAGCAAAGATTAAAAAAGCTATTCTGTACTAATGTGTAAATGACTTGTACTTTCTAGAGGATATGTAATTTAAGACGATGTCTAGGAGC
Organism: Equus asinus; assembly: GCF_041296235.1. NCBI lineage: Eukaryota > Metazoa > Chordata > Mammalia > Perissodactyla > Equidae > Equus > Equus asinus. Next base: position 101,863,460 of record NC_091820.1, read on the forward strand.
ATCAGTGGTCAAAGGAATGGATCTATAATAGTCTAATTTTAGACAGTGTGTGATAAATGGCAGGTAAAATATTTGGGGCCCTTCTGCAGTATAGAGTTCCTAGGAATATTTAGAGACTATACAGCTAATGAATAGCCACGTACTAACTAACGGCAAGCCTTACCAAAATTTATTTTATTCTCCTAGCTCTTCCTCCATTTAAGCATTAAATCTAACAAGCCACGTAAACAGGCATTTATTAAGTGCCTGTTGTATGCCTGACATCATCCTGGGTGAAGGTTATAGTAAATGAGGATTAGTTTCTGTCTTCCTCTTAAGCAAAAAAAAAAAAAAAAAAGGTGAATATATGTACTTTCAACAGTTCAAGAGGAGTCAAGATTGAATATAACAGTAGCAGAAGGTGATGGAAGAAGAGTTGTACCTTGAGCAAGTAAGAAGTATTTGAGCCTCCATTTTTTCATCCGAAATGAGTGTAATACTGTGTAATATTTTCCTTTGCTATTTCATAGTGTTCCTGCCTGGATCAAATGAAATATCAGACATAAAAGAGATTTTGTTAACTGCAAACAAATATTAGATGCTAATGAAGTACTCATACTGTGATAGGGGAATGAGTGTTACAGAAGTAGCAACCCACCACAAGAGGCAGAAATAATTCAACCCAAGGGGAATAAACGCCTTGCATCAAACAACGTAGCCTACAGTATACACAATAATTACCAAACTGATAAGAAGTAGCTTGGGTTTTGCAGAAGCAAGGAAACAAGGATGAGTGAAATTGAAGGAAAGTGACTGAGCAAGACATCCCAGGGAAAGGGATAAGGCTGGAGAGACCAGAGATGCCCTTCTACAGGACACATTCAGCAACAGTGTGATTGAATATTTCCAGCTCTCCAACTTCAGGGCACATGGTAGGATTGCTCTTCCTGGCCTCCAACTGGCCCCTGATCAAGACTGACCAATGGTATATGAAGAAAGTGACATGTGTCATATGCAGAAATAAGATTTAATGGTAGTGCAGTGTGAGACCTCCAGAATTCTCTTTCCCTCTGCCACAACAATCAGCAGTGTTCCGGATGGTGGCTGCTCCTTCTGGGTCCTAGATTGAGGACCACATAAAGTCCCCCAGGTAGCCCATGATGGACATGCAGTGTAAACAAGAAACAAACGTTTATTATTTTAAGCTAGTGAGATGTTGGGAGTCATTTGCTACAGCAACATAACCTACCCCATCCTGACTGAAGGAATGGCAGTTATGAGGCCAAGCACTCCACCTAAAAGGGGGCAAAGATAACTTGGCAGCTTTTCTCTCAGCAGATGAGCCTCAGCAAGGACCTTGGTGCTTCACAGAGGCTTGTGCCCTCAAATGTTGTAAGGTTCTCTTATGGATATAAACAAATGTAAGCCACTGTTACTTGCAGCTAATTGTGGATGTGAAAAATAAAGAGGACAGTTCAGGACAGGGTAGGCTCAGGGGACTAGTAACTTGATATAAATCCTTCCTCTCATTCTGTTCAAAGTAAATAGTGGCTGAAAGTCATATGGCTCTTCATTGGCCCGTCCTGAGCAACTGGCTCTAGGCCAGTTGAAGCCAGCAGGTGTCCTTCATAATAGAGTTGGCACCTTCATTTGTCAGTCTATTTAGTAACAGAGTGGGCAAAAAGCTGAACACACAAGAAAGGGAGAACTACCTGAGGCCCTTAAAGGTAACCAGGCTGAGGACAGTGTTACAAACTTTGGGGGGATGAAATTAAAAATATATCCCTATGCAATTTAAAGCTGACTAATCTTCACCTAAATTATTTCCTCCTGAAGATTCTAAGGGTCACTGATCCTGCCATAACCAGAACTATTAATATGTATAGAGCTACTACTAGGATAATGAACAGCAGTGCAGGAAGCTGAGGCAGTAATTGCAGGCTGGCTTCTTGGCATGACCCCTGTCCATTGACAACACCTTAAATCTGGGGCTGGAAGATGATGAGACACACCACAGTGGTACGAGAATTAACTGCCAATAATAGCTACAATTTATTGAGCACATACAAAAACCAGGCACTTTATGAACATTATAGCTAATCCTCACAACCATATGAGGTAGGTATTATATTTTTCACATGAGGAGACTGAAGAGTATCAAGAAAATGCAGAAGCCAAGGTGAGGGAGAGAGTCTAGAAGGAGAAGTAAGTCAAGAGTAAGATGTCACTGGTAGTTCTCAATGAGGATAAGGACTGAAAAGAAGCAATTGAATTTGGTGATTAGGAAGTGACCATTAAAAAATTAATCTCAGTGAATTGATTGGGAAGAAAGCCAGAACACAAAGAGCTAAACAATAAATGAGTAGCAGAAAAGGATATGCACTAACTGTAGACTATTTTTTTATGAATCAGGTACTTCGCACACAACTTACCTTTATCTATGTAAATCTCGCCAAAGCTATGGACCTTTTCCCCAGAAAAATGCACATACATATCTATTTTTATACACAGTTTCAGGGCACTCATAGATCTACCTAAAACCCACTTAGAAACTCCAGCTCAGGAATGAATGAAATATACCAAATTCAAGATGGTGGAGGTGAGGCTGTGGGAGTGATACACAGGTGGTTTCAACTGCATTGGTAATATTTTATTTTTTAAGCTGGGTGATGGTCGTATATTCATTATATTATGTTCATTACATTATTATGTACGTTCATTATAGTACTTTATATAATATTTATATATATATATTAAAACATTATTGTTGCCTAAAATATTTCATAACTTTTTAAATAGAAAAGAATGATTACATAGCAGAATATCTTTGTAGGAAATGCACACTAAAGTATTTGGGAGTGATGTGGTGTCACGTTGGCAACGTACTCTCAAATGGTTAAAGAAAAACTTTTTGTACCATACTTGAAACTTTTCTGTAATTTTCAGATTCTTTCAAAAATTTTACAAAGACAGTAAAAGACACTTCACACTAAAAAGAAAAAAATTGATAAACAAAAAACCTTAAATAAACACATACTCTCACAGGTATACAGGAGGGCATAACCAAACTTACAGAGTAATATACACAAAGAAATGCATAGAGAGATCTTTCAAAATAGAGAAAGGAACTGCTGTCAATTTGGCTCTGAAGTACAATGTTTTATGTCAGAACTCTCTTTTCCCCACTGATTTATACTCTGGGAGAGTATAAACTGGGAGTCCGTGTATAAAGAAGCAGCAACCTCTCTCAGCACCTGTGGCCATCACAGCTATTAGGGATATTGGGAGCTTCAAGCTACTCTCATGGCTTCACTACTGGAGAGCTCAGGTTGAGGGCTCAAAACAGGTGCTAAACATCAAACCAGAGAAAGCTACAGATCTCTTCCAACTTGACCATTGTACCTTCAATTCTTCTGGTAGTCCAGTAGAGAGAGATATAGGGGGTAGGGGAAATAGTAGAATGTTTTAATTGACTAGGCACCTGGGTGATGTTACAACTTTTTGAGCAGGGGATGGATAAAAGTGGTGATGTAGGAGGATAGCATATAGAAGGAAAGATACTAAAGGAAAATGTGGTTAAAGCTAGAGTGTTAGTCTTTATAATACAAATACAAATTCAAATAAATGAAAATAAAAGTAGCAGACTCTTGTTTTGGGCAATTGTCTGGCATAAGAAGAGTCGGCAAAAGACCCACTGATCATGTCAGTATTTCCTTCAAATAGTAATCAGTACAGTGCTTTGTAGCCAAATTCTCCTCTCTTCCTGGCTTTGAAGGCCTTCATAGCCTGACCCTGCTCCAATCATCCATAGTCATTTTCCTCCACTTCTGTGCTTTAGCCAGGTAGTTCTCCTCACTGTTCTCCACTCAACCATATCCGTTCCTGCTAGGGCTGCAGTATATGATTGTTCATAGGGTTTACTGCAAAAAGAAACTTGATTGAGGGAGCTGAAATCCATATTAGTTGCTGCTCACCAAGGAGTGAGGCTCGGTATGGAGCTCTGAAGAAAGTGTGCCTTTTTCTAATTTCCTCAAAGATGCTGCACCCTGACACCTCCTCCATATTTTTGCTTATGTTCTGACCAGCTTGTCTCTCCAATATTTAATAGGAATGCATTTTTAAATCAAAGATGAAACATCTGTCCTGACAAATATAGGTATATTTATAGAGACCTAGAGAAGAAAACTTGAAATCAGGAATGTCCTGGAAAAATCTAGAATATACAATATCCACATTTATCATTCATTTTCTACTAGCCCTTTAAGGCCCAGCACATATCCTACTTCTGTGAAGCCTTCCCTAACTACAATCTATATTGACTCTGTCCTTCTTTCACCTTCTATAGTACTTCATTCTGTCCCATGAATTTTAATACCTGATTATCATATAATCCAGTGTTTTAAAATCCTGGAGGTATTTCAGCAGTTCCACATCTGATTTGAATTTTATTTAAAAAATATATTTTAAACTATATTAAAGCTGTGATAAAACACATCATGTACCATTCAGATGGGTTACATACCAAACATTAACACACTGGAAACCACCACTGATTGTGTTAATGTGGCTGACAAGTTAACAAGTTAATGGTGTGTGTGTGTGTGTGTGTGAGAAAGAGAGAGAGAGTGTGTGTGAAAAAGTGAGAGTAGTGTGTGTAGACATGGAAATACAGATTTTCCTGCTATGTCTGCCTAAGTGAAGAGTATCCTGAGTTATCAAGACAGAGTGTTAAACAGAAAAGCCCTCAACCCACAATGTCCACTATTTATTTGGATACATCACCATTTTCTCCACATTCTATAACCAAAATAAAACAGAAATAAACTGGAGACTAAGAATGCTATAGCTCTCAATTTCATATTTTTATGCTTTTTCTTTCTTATTGACTTTACAAATAAATAAATGTAAAAACTGTGAATTATTAGCAAAACACTTATTTTGGTATGGTTTTTATATTGGGGGCCGTATGAGATTTTGTTTGGGGGAAAAGGGTTCACCACTGCAAATTTTGAAAAATGCTCTAATAAATCTTTTTCTTCTTCATCATCATTACATCAACATCAACATTATTATCTATGAGCATGCTCTGGACATCTAATTGCATGCTAAGTGCCGGTAAGTATTTAGGCAACTTAATCACATCTCCGAGGTGAGGTCACATAAATCTTATAAATCTAAAGTTGATCCTCATCTGTAAGCAAACTGCTACACTCAAAAACAGAATTTAGAGATTCTAGCCATTTTAGATTTTCTTTGCCAACTCTCTTCCCTCTGGGTAAGAAAAAATGATCACCCAAAGCTTTACAGAGCAAGAAGAAATACCGCTTAACTTTCATTCCCTCCCCAAGAGAAAATCTGTCTCCCAAAGGACCAATTCAGCCTCTTGGCCAGAGGTTCCAGGCATTTCTGTGAAAGCCTGGTCTCTCTGAAGGAAATGCTGTAGAGTTTTATGGACAGGGACATTTCTACTGAAGAGCATCAAGTCCCCCTCAGTACAAGGGAACCAGATTGAAAGATAATGGCAAACTAGCCCTATTGTTGTTAGACAAAGGGGAACTGAGAGTTCAAAGATGCCTAGGGAGGTGCCTTCAGAAATAATCTTTAGTTGGGACTCTAGTCTCCACAGGAGGTCACAAAGGTAGGACAGCAGATGTAGAGTGGCTTTGGGGAAACTGGAACGAGTATAACAATTCTCTTTTTCTCCTCTAGGAAGCTTGAAAAACAAATTCAACAAATAATTTAGCAATTTTCTCTAAACTGCCCCCAAATTGGGCTCAGCACTCATTTCTAGTACAGAGGCAATCACAATGAGTATTGGGAGAAGAATATCAACAATAGTAATTCTATAGCTATTAATATATTTAGTGATTTGTCCTAAGGCCGTAGTTAGTGTTGGAGCCTGTATTCAAACCTAGGAACATTTGGCTCCAAGTTTGGAGCTCTTTATTTTTTTACCATACTATAATCCATAAAGGGAAAAAAAATCAGAAAATAGACCTCTAGACTTAAACATGGAACCCAAAAAGAGCTTGAAAAAAGACACATACCTCATGGCTTGCCTAAATTTTATAAACCTGGAAGGGGCAGATATGTGCAAGAGGAGTGAGCTCTCCATGCATAAAAGGTTTGTCAGTGCTGGACACAGAGTAGGTGGCCAGAAATAACTATAATGCCTATTATACTCCAGCCAGAGAAATACACCTTAGCACAGGCATTAGGTAAATGCTCTGAGGTGTCAGCGAGCAAATCAGAGTGCAGGGCAGGTCTGGCCTTTCCTATGTCTCCACTGCGTGAGCCTCTTCTCACACAGTGCTCTGTCTACCACCTTCCACTTCACCCTCCCTATGCTCCAGTCACACTGGTTTAGTACTTGCGTGGTCCTCCAAACAACAGGGATGACCCCTGTAGTTGGCACATAGTAGGCACTAAATAAATATCCATTGAAGGAAGGAAGGAAAGAGAAACATGGAGAGACAGAAGGATAGAAAGAAGTGGAGACTTGAGAAAAATATTCACTAAAGTGGGCCTTAAGAGAAGAAAAATATGTCCATCTGCAGAGACGGAAGGCAGAGGATGAGAAAAGAAGGGTGTTTCAAACAGAAAGAAAAGCAGGAGGAGTGACTATGCATGGCATGTTGAGGCAACATCAAAAGTATAACCGTGATCTAAACATCAGTATGAGGACAATAACAGGAGATGGGGTCTAACTGGGTAGGCAGGGCCAGATAATGATGGGTATAGGGAGTTTTCACAAATGTTGGAGTGGCACAACCATATTTATGTCTTGGAATAGGCCTTTTGCTTGCAGAGAGAATGGTCAGGAAAAAGAGTGGGAAGCAGGGAGTGACTGAAACCAGAACAGTCATGTCTGTTGTAAGAGTTCACACAAGAGATGATAAAAGGCCTGAATTAGAGAGACAGCACAGTATAGTGCATTTTAACCCAAATTTTGCCATTTGCTGGATCTGTGATCTTGGATAAGTCAGTTAATCTCTCTGGGCTGAGAATATTTGCCCTATATATTTCACAGGGTAGTCTTGAGCAGCTAATAAAATAATATTGAGAAAGTACTTTGTAAACTTAAAGCACTAGAAGTTTTATGTCATTACTGAAGTGGTGGAAGAGGGAAAAAGAAACGAGGGGGACAATTGAGAAATAAGGCCATTCTTCTAGACATACAATCTACAAAAAAGAGAGTCTTCTCTGACGTCTCCCTTTTTCTCATCTTGTCATATATCAGTTGTAAAAATTAGGAAATGCCTTGTAACAAGGTTGTTATTTTTCCATCAAAGCAATTTTTATTAGAGTTAATGTTAGTAATTCTTAGATAAATGGGGAAAAGACAGTTGTTGCAGGCCATTAGGAGAATATCTGTCTACTCATTTGAAAGTCATCTATTGATCACCTACTATATGCTTGACAATACCCCGGACGTTGTAAGTACAAGGTTGAAGAGGGAAACATAGACATATAAGTATAGGAATTTCATGACTATGTGGTAGGTGCTACCAAAGGGGTCCAAAGTATGTTTTCAGCACAGGGGAAGGAAGAATAAATTCTTTCTGAAGAGGTCTGGGATGGTTTCATAGAGTAAGTGACATTTTATCTGGGTATTAAAGATTGAGTAGGAGTTCACTAGGTAGAGGAGAAGGTGTAGACGATGGAGAAGAACATTCCAGATAGAGGGGACAGCATATACCAAAGCAAAGAGATGGGAAAGAACATAAAGTAGTTTGGGAATGGAGAGAGAAGTTCAGTCTGAATGAAGTATAATGTATACTATGAGTTTGAGAAGGAGGAGTGGCAAGAAAAAACACACACACAGACATGAGGCTGGAAAGGTAGTTGGGGCCAGATAATGAAGGTCCTTAAATAAGCCAGGCCAAGGAGTGTGTATTGTAATCCTGGAAGAAACAGAAAAACCAACAAAGGTTTTAAATCAGGAGATAACATAATTGGACTTGTTGTTAGTAAAATAACTCTGGTGGCAGTGTAGAGATTAGAATGGAGGCAGGAGGTAGAAAAACTAGTTATGAGGCTATTGATAAGTGATGATGTGGTTTGGAACTGATAGAATATGAACGGAAAAGCTAGATTCTACAGATTTTTGTAAAACTTGTGGAACTTGGTAAGAAGGACGGAAATAACGACTTGGTGGCTGATTCTACAGTTTCTTGCTTGAAACTGAGTGGATGGTGATGACATTTAACAAAGATGAAAAAGACAGCAGGTTTGAGTGTCACAGGAAGGACCAGCAAATGAAAATTTTTGGATACACTGTGTTTGGGGCAATACAAAATAATAATAGCTGGCATTGGTTGACTGCTTATTCTAAGCTCTAGGCATTATTTTAAGTGTTTTGTATATATCAACTCCTTGACATACAGGTACAAGGGCTTAGTAGGTAATTGCCAATATAGGTTTGGAGCACAAAAGAGATGTCCAGGCTGGAAATATAAATTTGATAGTCATCAGTGTATAGGAAGCATATTAAAACTGTTGAGGCAAGAAGGCAAAGGATGAACTGCTGAGAAAACATCACCATTTTAGTACCAGGAAGTGAAGATTGTAAGCTCCATGACAGCAAAGATCATTCCTGACTTTTCACCACTGTGTCACCAGAGCCTGCCATACTATTTAGAATACAGTGGTTGCTCAATAAATAAATGTTTAATGAATAAAATAAAAATATCAGAGAAGTATAAGGAGAAACAATGAGGCATAGTGTTTTGGAAGTCAAAGAGGGAAAGGTGGTTTCAGAATCACTGGAAAATGCCAAACATTACAGTAGAGAAGTCAGATAGAATGGGGACTGCAAAGAAGCTACTGGGTCTGGTAATTAGGCAGCCATTGGTAACTTGAGAGAGGGCAATTTTAGTAGAGTGGACTTAGTCTAGACTGTAATAGGCTTAAGGGTAAATGACTGTTGAAGAAGAGTAGACAATGACCAGGAATTTGGTGGTAATGTGATTGAGGAGGCTAGTGTTATGGAGGAAAATGAAGCCATGTTTTTTTTTAAATTTGTTTCTATAATGGAAAAGACTTCAATATTGTTTGTAGAAGAAAAAAAGAAATCCTAGGAGAGGGATAGATTAAAGATGGTAAGAGAGTGGATAAAGGCTCTTAGCTAATTTTCCCATCGCTCTTTTCCCTTGGCCATGTTTATCTGGTCTTCTACTTACACTTAGCTAGATTTAAAACAAATTAAATCCCTATGATCTGCCTCACTGGGACATTTAGTCAGCATAAAAGGACTTGATAGTTTAATACAGCATGGTGCTTTCCTAATATGTTCTTTGTGTATGTGTATTTCCTGTCATGTATACAGGAGAGGACAAGTATATACTCCAAGCATGGTGGTGAAATTATGGAATTATCCATATAATTGAGGCAAGCACAAACCAATATGCATTGATAATTGAAGTCAATCTATTTGTTTCATTCTTATATTAATAAAGTAATTAGGGGAAAAGCATACTTTCCTCCGGTGACCTGGCTTGAGTATGAGCTTTTGGACTATAGGAGCATATTTACCGGAGACTCCATAATATGCCCAAAATCTAAAATATTGTTGGCATTCAGAGTCAATACAAATGACTTCACCCCTGAATAAGCATTAGAAAGTTACAATTCGTTTATTGTAAAAACCAGTCGCATACCTAATAGTTCTTTTTAATGCCATGGATTACTTTGGCAGTCCAGTGAAGCCTATGGACTCTTTTTCAGAATAAGACAGATGGTCCCTGACTTATGATGGTTCGACTTAGATTTTTTCACTTTACAGTGGTACAAAAGCGATGTGCATTCAGTAGAAACTGTACTTCCAACATTGAATTTTGGTCTTTTCCTTGGCTAGCGACATGCGGTACAATACTCTCTCATGATTCTGGGCAGTGGCAGCGAGCTGCAGCTCCCAGTCAGCCACACAAGAGGGTAAATAAATGATACACCACAACAATTCACTTTTAGTACATATTCAATAAGTTACATGAGATATTCAACACTTTATTACAAAATAGGCTTTGTGTTGGATGATTTTACCCAACTGTAGGTTGATTTAAGTGTTCTGAGCACGTTTAAGGTAGGCCAGGCTAAGCTATGATGTTTGGTAAGTTAGGTGTAGTAAATGCATTTTCCACTTAAGATATTTTCAACTTATGAGGGATTTATCACAATGTGGCCCCATTGTAAGTCGAGGAAGATCTGTATTTTTAAGTGTAGTCAATAAAATACATGGGATTACAATAGAAACCAATTATACTGAAATACAATCATCAAAATATATAATAAAACAAATTTATGATATGGCAATATATCTGCTTCTTTAGTAACACATTAAATAATAATATCTATTTTCCCCTCCTTGCCTGTCTTACAATATGTTTGTGTTTGACCTGTCAATGTAACTATATAATCATCTATGTGTTATCCATTTATGGAGTCATTTGATGATGTACTCATACATATATATCAGTATTCCCAGTCATCCCAAGATATATATTCTATGTACAAACATACAAATATATGTTACATATTGTAATTATCAATAGCTAGCTGATACAGGATATTTGCTAGCAGGCAAAGCAGAAGACTACTTTAAAAATTTATATTAAGAGAAGGAAAAGACAAGCTACAGACTGAGAGGAAACGTTTGCAAACGGCATATATGGCAAAAGACTTGTATCCACAATATACAAAGAACTCTTACAACTCAATTATAAGAAGATAACCCAATTTTAAAATCAGCAAAAGATTTAAATAGAAATTTCTCCAAAGAAGATACACAAATGGCTAATAAGCACCTGGAAAGATGCTTAACATGATTAGATACTAAGGAAATACAAATTAAAACCACATTGAGATACAACTTCACATCCACCAGATGGCTATGATCAAAAAGACAGACAATAGTAAGTGTTGGAAAGGATGTAGAGAAACAGGGAGTTTTACACATTGCTGGTAGGAATGTGAAGTGGTATAGCCACCTTGGAAAACAATTTTGCAGTTTCTCAAAAGGTTAAATATAAATTTTTCATACAACCCAGCAATTTCATCCCTACATATCTACTTGAGAGAAATAAAATATATGTCCACACAAAGATTTGTATGTTAATGTTCATAGCAGCATTATTTATAATAGCCAAAAAGTGGAAAGAGCCCAAATGTCCATCAACTGGTGAATGCATAAACAAAACGGGGTGTATATCCATAATGGAATATCAATGTTAAATATTTATAGCAATACTAAAAAAGGCGTAAAATACTGATACATGCTGCAACATGAATGAACCTCAAAAACGTTATGCTAAGTGAAAGATGCCAAACACAAAAGATTACATGTTATACGATTCTATATATATGAAATGTCTTCATTTTATATAAGAGATAGAAAAGTAGATTCATATTTGCCTGGGGTCAAGGATGGGCTTGGGGATTAACTGTAAACAGATGTGAAAGATGTTATTGGGATGATGAAAATGTCCTAAAACTGGATATGGTGATAGTTGCACAACTTGGTAAATTTACCAAAAATCATTGAATTGTATGCATAAAATGAGTGAATATATGGTATGTAAATTATATCTCAATAAAGCTGTTTTAAAAAAGAAAAAAAAGAATTCCTAGAGACACAGCCCCAAACAAGGCAAATATTCCTCTTGACGCCTAGAGTAGGAAGGGATTTTCTCCATCTCTGAAAAACCTCAACCCTCTATTTATACTTTGATGACTGTGAATACAACTGAAAATCACAGTGGAAAGGACAAACCTGGGTGAGTTACAACTTTAAGGAAAGAAGTTTGTACTTGAATCAGACCTTGACTTGAATGTGGCTAGAGGCATTTTATGTATGCTCTTTGCTGAAGGGACAATAGCCATATGTTTTGTCCCCCTTTTATTTTTAATTTTTTTTAGATTTTTTAATTTTTTCCTTTTTCTCCCCAAAGCCCCCTGGTACATAGTTGTATATTCTTTGTTGTGGGTCCTTCTAGTTGTGGCATGTGGGACGCTGCCTCAGCGTGGTTTGATGAGCAGTGCCATGTCCGCGCCCAGGACTGGAACCAACGAAACAGCGGAACGCGTGAACTTAACCACTTGGCCATGGGGCCAGCCCCTGTTTTGTCCCCTTTGCCCCTTCCCCACCCAAATAACTCTCCCACTAGGATTTGACTTTTAAATATGTTTGGTTGTATTAGAGCCTTTCCTGAAAGCAGATTTGGGGCAAAGTGGGAAGAAAACATAATGACCCTGACTACTTCGGGACATATTTTAACTCCTAGATGTGTTGGTGTATGGTGAGATAGGGATCTTTCTAGTCTTTTCTCTAACATGATGCAGGTACATGCAGATAATAATTTATCACTAAGTATTCTATCTTTTAAGGAATATCATGACCACCCTCGTATGGGAAAGTAAACTCCTAGAGAGTTAGAGACTATGTTTAAATAAATCTTTGTGTGCTGTGCCTTAGGCACTTAATAACCAAACATGGCTATGGATCTTTTGAAATCCAAGGCTCTATCTCGTTCAGATAAATTGAGCAAATATTTCATCTGGATGAATATCACTACTCTTTTAAAAGAAATTTAATGGAAACTCATTCTTTAGTCCTGGGTTTTAACATTTAGCTCTCCATTCCTTTAAATAGCACTGCTTTATAAACTCTGACAAAGAAAGAACTCAAAAGAACCTAAATGACCCTATCTTAAATCCTCGCCACTATTCCATTGTTGGCAACTTAACTCTCACAGTGAACAGACTTTCTCATCGTGAAGCACAACATAGTTCCTGTCAATCAATTTATGTTATTTTTCATTAATATTAGTCAAACTAGGTATGGAGAATTCAAATGTCTAAAACTATCTGAAAGAGGAAAAACATTACAAACCCAGAGGATAAACTGGAATTGAAAGTAGAAGATGAGAACCAGCCAATATAGGTGAGAATCCTGTACAAAGAGTACAAAGAAAAAAAAAAACTTCCCCTCAGACAAGTCACCTTCTGAGAACTTACCCCGTGACTCTCCTCTTTTCTTTGCCGTTTTTCCAAAAATTAAAAAATAGCTTTAAAACATCAAAGATACTATGCAGAAGTAAACAACAGGTGAAGAAAGGAGCTCTGGACTTAAATGAGGCAAAAAAAATAAAGTATTGTCAGCATATCTCAAGGTTTATTTTAGTCTTACCAGGGTCAATCACACTGACATAGCAGGAGACATTGTAAAACAATGAGACAAGAGTCTAAAATCCACACACCAAAGCAGTGCTTGATTTTGGAGACACACTTCATTGCTTCTAAGAATTGAAGGCATCATCCTCTAGTGACTTTTAAGGATATCAAGTGATAGGATGCAATGTTTGGGAAGTCTCCAGTTATTCAGAATGATTTGTTAATGCTATTCCCAAAAGTATACTGAATACGCTCAGCCAGACTGTGAAAATAAAGGTTGTGCTGGAGGGTATTCTGTCCAAGCATGACATTTTCACAAGTGGCAAGATTCCCGGAAAAATTGTTCACTAATCAAAACCTGGCATTTTCAATAAATGTAGTATTGAGCCTCAAGGTAACACATAACTAAACTTGTATACTGGAGGAAACAGATGGGGAAGTGTACAGAAGCCTAGATCAATACTTTTGCTTACAAAATCTAGAATTTACCTACATAAGAGCTGATTTCTGAGTTAAGGGGTCACAAGATGTTAAGTCAAGTTTTCTGGCATCATCCTCTTTTTGCAAGAGAAATTATTTCACTTCATTCTGATATTTTCTTAAAGACATATGCCAAGACAAAGAAATCCATTTTTTTCCCATAAAAGTATTAGGTAATTTTAGTTGGTTGGATTAAGGATGGCTCTATAAATAGTATTTACACTATATAAAAAATATTTAAAGTATTGAAAATAGAGCCAATCAGTTAAAATTGTCAAAATCTACAAGGTAAATATTTGGAATATATATTCATCTGTCACCTATATAGTGCATGACTTTAGCTATTATTAAGAGTTTTTTTTTTAAAGAGTAGTGAAATAGTACTCAACAGTTGAAGAACTTCATATTCGAACTCAGCAGTTAACTTTATTTCTGCCAGCATAAGTAGCTAGTGAGACTGGAGAACTGCAGCATCTCTCATTATTCGGGTCACTCCACATTTTGTAAATTATCCTAGTAATTCCACTGGAGGTCTCTCTACTTTCTGGGATCCATTAAACTTTTCTTGACCAGATGTCTACAGAAATTCCTTTGCCTGCAGTCTCTAGCTGATTTGATGGACGATATCTAAACAGTCTATGAAACGTTAACTTTTAGGATTTTTTTTCTATTCTAACCACTTTAACTTTTAATTTTCTGATGACACAGAAAACTAGTAAAAGCAAACAGGCAGAAATCGAACATCATCTATCGGTATCAGTTCAGTTCAGGTATTAAAAGAATCCAGATGTCACCTGGTACTGTCAAAGGACTCACAAGCGAATACTGAAGTTTAACTCCCATAATATTCACGGCATTTTCAAGTTCCACCCCTCACGCTCTCCTCCCACTCTCAAACTTGTGTGCCAATTCACGTTCGTGTAGACATGGGAAAATTACATTTCTTCTGCCTTGGAGATCAATGTAGAGACAGGCATCACATGTCAGTCATCTCAAGTTGTCCGGGAAGAGGCTCAGAAATGTGTGTCTCTTGTGTCTTCTACTTTTATTTTCCCAACCCGTTATGAAGTTTGAAACAGAAAGATGCCTGAGTCTCAAACTTATTAACCTGACATTGTGCTATTCCACTCTAAGAACCCCATTAACTCCCACCAGAAATCAGAGTGATGTGAACTCTGTCTCGCAGTGCAACCATCTGTAACCCCCTAACACAAACACAAGAGGTGGGATGGGGTGGGGGTCAAAGGAGGAGGAGGGAAAGGGCTCCGGAGAAGAGACTTACCGCTCCTGCCAGTTCCTCTGTCAGGCACAACGTAACAAGCAGCAGCCACAACCTGAAACGGGAGGGAGGGTGAGTAACATGGGCTCTCTAGGCTCCAGGGTCCTGCGTTTGTCCATAGACCCCGGACCTTTTTTGCTGCCTGCCCCCACTTTCTCTGCAGTGACAGAAGTTCAAGTATAGTCCCGGTCTGGCAAAGTAGCCTAAAGTAGGAAAGAGGAGGGGAGCTCGGGGCAGCAACAGCTCACCCAGGGTGCATGCTTGCGGCTCCTCCGGAGCTGGGTCCCGGGAGACTGCTAAGCGGCTCGGCGGCCCCGGCTCATAAGGGCTCCGCTGATGCTTGGCGGCTGCTTCCTTATTCAGGAGGACGGGGTAGGGGGGCGAAGTGGCTCACTTCGGAAGAAACTAAACTCGGCTCCTAGATAAGAAGTGCCCCAAAGGGAAACACGCTCAGCGGTGCCCGCTACAACTTGCCGCACTCAAAAGATAGTTCCATGCACCAGGAGAGGAAGGAATGGAGGGGAAGGGGGCGGGGTTCTCTGCTGTCAATCATCCCCCCTACCTTGGGCAGCCGGTCGTCTTTCTCACTTGCAGGGGCCTCTACATATAACATTCCCACGCATCTCCATAGCTTCAGGCAAAAGCCCATTGAGACCTATACGCTGAGATGTAAGCAACTATGCATCATACACTTCCATAAACCACTAACTGTTACACATATATCGATTAAGGCATACGACTTCTACATAGACAAATGAGCCCCAAGTGTCCTTGCACACTTGCCCAAAATGCATACAACACTGATTCTAATTGATTGTATACTAAGCTCTTGGGGTGGTGGTGGCTTCTGGAGTTGCAAATCTACCCTAAGACAAGTAGAACCTAAGGATGAGTGGGCCCCCATGAAATAAGTCCAAAGCCTTGAGAGACTCTAAAGTGGTAAATTCTAGGGTCTAAGATAACAGAGCTGTTCTGAAGAATTCTTCAGCAAATCGCTGAAAGACCCTCCAAGGAGTCCACATAAAGTGTTTTCTGGGCCTGTTCGTACTTTAAATAACCTATATGTCAGAATTACCAAAGTAGTGTTCAAGTCTATCTGGGAGACATCAATTCGACTGCCATTAACTCCATATAAATATTTCCAATTAGGTTTTTGTGTTAGTTTCAAGGAAAATTGCACTACCATTATTTAATTTCCTGTCCTAAATCCCTCTGAAACAACTGCAATGAGAGTCAATATCTTTTTTGTTCGTTCAATATGAGGTAGATATTAATTATAGCATCCAATGTAGTAAATAAAAAGATATGATTGTATTACAATAACATTCAACCATATAATAATTAATATCTACTGAAAGCTCCAAAATCTTATATGTATGTAATATGCATAAAGTCTTCGCATGCCTATACATATATTCATTTTCTTAATTCTTTGGTTACAAGCATACATTTATATATTTATATATTTACAATATTTTCGCATATTCTGTTCTACGCAGAATCTCTGCCCTGCGAGCAGGTGGAAGGCAAAGAACACCAGCAGCCCAAGGAGCAGCGACCAAAATTTGTTTCTAATCATTAACAATAAAAAGGCCCGTTCCTCTGAGATCCATCCGCTAAAAAAATAGTCCCAGCTCAGGTCTATTTGTAATTGGCTTTAGTGCTCATACCAATGAGAGTAGGACTGGGCAGGGGAGAGTAGTATCGACGGAAGGTGCAAGTGGACGAATAGAAAGGCTTCCTAGTTGGGCTCATGGTGCTCAGTCGACTGGTCTGGAAGGTTCCCTCCCCCAAATAACTGACCGTCACTCCCTCGCAGGTTGCTGATACAGTCTAAAGCTGTGGCGGAGTGATCCTCAAATTCCCCGGTGCTGGTGGGGAGGGGGCGGTGCGGGAGAAGAGAGGGAGGAAAGTAGATCTGTGGGACTTGCGTGAGGAAAAAGTTTGCAAGTCTGGACAGAAGGGAAAAGTGCTTCCGAGAGACTGGCTTTGGGGAGGGGAGGGGGGAGGGAAGAATAGCTGCTGCTTCTTTTTTTTTTTCCCCTCCACTCTTAAAAAGCTTGTTTCTCCTCACCCAAACCGACCGGCACAATTGGGACACCCTCGCTGTCCCTCTCCGGCTCTAGCTCTCTCCCCATAAACCCTCGAGATTATGTCAATTGGTCAGAGCCAGCCAGGGATTTCGTGCGGGTGCTGAAGAAGCTGCAGGAGCCGGAGAAGAATGAAACTGCGTGGAGTCAGCCTGGCTGCCGGCTTGTTCTTACTGGCCCTGAGTCTTTGGGGGCAGCCTGCAGAGGCTGTGGTAAGTCCTTCCTTCTACCTCCCCCCGCCACCCCATCACCTCATTCTCAAGCGGAAATCACTTTTTGTCCCTTTTACCTTACTTTCTCCTCGACCTTGGCTAGGGAGTTCAAATTTGCCTTCACTTGTTTAGGAAGAAACATTATTTACAACGCTGGTAACTCAAGCCTTCGGAAGACCAAAGGAGAGATTCAAGTGTTTAAAAATAGGGCTGCTGGCTTTTCTGCAGCTAGCTGCTCGGGGGCAAGTGCAGAGCCTGAGGTGGGGAATGCATGTTCAGAGATCACTGGGCTCTGGGGGGTATTTCAAACTTTTCCTCCCCACCCTCCGCCCTCGGGTGTTTCCCTGCCTGCCGGCTAACCTTTTCGCTAGTTGTACCCAACCCACGCACTCATTAAACTTTCTCTATAGTTTAATATTTTGGCTTTTCTAAAATCCAGCTTCTATCAAAGCGTTAATCGTGCCCATGAAGGTCTTCCCTTTTGCCCTTTCCTTAAACAACGAACCTCCCCTCACCTCTGGTCAATAAAGCCTCTGTAGAGACTGTGTCCCCCTTTTGACATCCTGATTGCAAATGCTCAGGTAACACACTAGCAAGAATGAGGTGAAGACAGCTGTCCTCAGGCTTCAGCTCTTCTGCATCTTTTTATATATATAT
This sequence comes from Equus asinus, assembly GCF_041296235.1. Lineage (NCBI taxonomy): Eukaryota > Metazoa > Chordata > Mammalia > Perissodactyla > Equidae > Equus > Equus asinus. Next base: position 101,881,324 of record NC_091820.1, read on the forward strand.
ATAAAGTTCTGGGTTTTTGTTTTTGTTTATTTTTTTTAAGCTTACTAAGGCACCTGAACAAATAGAGAATTTGCCCATCACCTATTTAAATGAACCAAATTCTCTTTTTTCAAAGGAGAATGAGCGTTCTGGCTTAAAGGAGAGTGGAGGAGGATGCACATGTGAAATGACAGAGCAGAACCTTCCACTCAGTGTTAAGAATGTAGAATTAAACCCTCCAGATATCTCCTAGAAGAGTATCTGGATAGTCCCACCCACTGTCCTTTGGGGGATGAGAGACAGATGTATAGGAACGAATGGCTTTGTCAGAGAAAATGTTCTCCAGCCTGAAGCTCAACGTCCTTAATTTCACTTAACTTCTAAAGAATTAAGTACGTGATAAATTATGTAAAAGTTATATTTGAGTGATCTTAATGAGTGTTTTTAAAAACACTTTAATGTGAGATCATGGCTTAGGCCTTCACATGGTTGAATGACTATCAATTCTTTATATGCAGCTGCTATATTATAACTTATCTGGGTCCACTTTTAAGTTAGCTGTCTAGCTTCTCATACACTCAGAATGCCTCAGATTACATTGCCCTCCTAGCCTCCAGAAAGTGTGTACTCAAGGTATGAAAACTAACTTTCATATTATTCTAAGCACAACATAATTATGATAGCAAATCTGCTGAAAAAACCATGCACATCAAATATTTTTAATTACACTTATACTTCTTCCTCCATCAAAGTAGATAGATAATTTAAAATTGCTTTTTAATGCAACCCATCTTAATAGGGTAAGGTTTAGCCACTCAATAGTGCTACAGACCCTTGGTAAAACCACAATTGTGTTGCTGAAAAGAATTGCTTTTAAAAACATCTTCTTGGTGCTTACTACTTATGGCGTTTGGCCCAGGGGCAAAGATTTTGTGGCTGTTTAAGTATTTCTGATTTTTTTCTTTTGAAAATGCTTTTAATAAATGTGCACCAGTTACCAATCATACAGGTATGTATAGCAATATTATACATCAATTTATATTAAATCAGGTTTTCTTAAAATGAGATTTCTTTTTATGATTGACAAAACGGGAGCAAGCTTGTTTTCTTGGACTCTAACAATTGAGTGTTCGTGAAGAAATTACAGAAGACACTATGCAGTTTTTCCCTTTTTCCTTCTTTGTAATTTTTAAAGAACATTTCATATCCCATTTTCCTATAATAAGATATTATGCCTCTAATAAAACTAGGGGTTTGTTTTTTCTGCTTCACACGTCAATATCCTAGTTAGATGAATGTTTTAATCATCTCAAAGATATGAATGGTATCTGCTCTCCATACTAGTGCTGGGGATATTGGTGACCTTCTCCAGAATAAACTACATGGTAGTGGGGCTGGTTGTTGACCAAAGTAGTCTAATATTGGGACTTTTATATCAGGAAGAGCATTAATACTTAAATTGCTTTAATTTTTCTTAGTTAAGTCGTGCCAAATTGGAATATCACAAATGTGTGGAAGATTTTTTTAGGTAGAGTGTTTATTAGTAAAATAAAGTAACCCCTATGCCAAAGGTTAGCAGTAAGAGAAAAAGGCAGCGTTAGGTCTGAAAGGTCATTTCTAGAGATGGAAATAATGTATTTTTATGTAAAGCTAATTATACCTGTACTGACATTGTCAGTAGGAAATGCACTCAGATTATGGATATGGTGTATAAAATTATACTACTACTATACAAATGTTAGTAAGTTTTTTTGTGCAGTAGAATGGATAGGTTTCTCTAATTTAAATGTACTATTTCCTCATGATCAGTGGCAACAACTCATTAAGGGTAGTAGTGTGGTTTGTGGCCGTGGAACGGTTTTTCCTCTATGAAGTATACAGCTCCATAGGAAGAATTTGTCGGCATTGCTATCATAACTTACATTTTTGAGTGTTTACTATGTGCCAGGCACTGTGCTAATATAGTAATACAAATCATCATATTTAATCTTCCTGACAGACCTATAAGGTATATATCATTGTTATCTCCTCTTTACAGATCAAGAAGCTACAGATCATAGAAGTTAAGTAACTTGCCAAAAGTCTCATAGGTAGTAAGTTGTGGAGCTGGAAATTTGAATCCAGGCAGTTTGACTCCAAATTCTTTGCCCTTAATGACAGTCCTATACTGCCTCCTTTGTATGTAGTCTGTGGAGATTTACTTGCTGTTCAGAGTATTTGGATCTCTGCTACTTTTGTTGTTGTTGTTGTGTGGGGAGACACAGGAGGTGAAATGGAAATGATAATGGGGATTACGTCTCTTCCTGCTGATGTCAGGAGAAGCAGCATGGTATAATGGAAACAGCTTTGGGCTTAGAATAAAAAGAACAGATTTTGATCTCTCCCTATATGTCTAAAGATAGATAATTTGAAAGCAATCTAGAAGCAATTGCTTGTTGCAGGTTGTATGATTTTATATAGTCACATATATAAAAAGTTAGATTTATAAAACAGCTATAATTTGTGGTAGATGAGTATTCTGAAGAAAGATTTGCCTTATTGTTTTGATTAGTCTGTTTCTATAATAATTTTAAATATACTGAACTTTTCAGGAGCGTATATATTATGATAAAACAGGATATGTGTATATGGTGGCACACTTTGCTTACAATGCCCAATTCGCTTTTATTGTTTTTACTAATTTACCTACCCATCATATCTAATTATATTCACTCAACTAGCTATAAAACTTTAGCCTTGCACATATATATATGTGTGTGTGTGTGTGTGTGTGTGTGTGTGTATCTGTCCTGTGACTGTGTAACAGTGTGTACATTTTTTTCCTTTGTTTTTATTTGGCTTCTGATGTCTGTATATGCAACCCATAAAAATTTTTACCTTGAATAAAGCTTGATAGCTTGGTCAAGGTTGTGTCTGCCGGGTTTATCTACCGTAAAGTCACTGTTTTTTCCCTTTGTAATTACAAAGTGAGCAGATCTTGTGAGACTATGTAGGGTGATACGTGAGACAATGTAAATATCCTGTTTTTCATCCTACTTTTGCCCACTAATTTTAGCATCTATTGAGGATTTTGGCCTGAATAATTATCGTTGTGACATTTGCCAAATGTTGATTTTCAGTTTTCAACACTTTCTGCATATTTTAATTTAATTCTAATGTAACAAAGACCTTTACCTTCTCTGATATTTATTTATTTAGTTGATTATTTATAGCAGTATGGACTTAGGGATATTTGTTTTATTCTATGAGTTATAATGAATTATTCTATTTTTACTATTTTTTGCTGACATTGCTCCAGATTTGGCCAATAGTTGTCCCATCCAGTTGCCTCCTGTGTCCTTTCAACATGTGCCCATCATTTTTTGAGCATTCCTTTATGTTCTGGCACCACAAGATGTTCTGGGCTCATTTTTGACCTGCCCTGCCCCAACCCTGGAATCAGCCATTTCTCCAACAGCTCTGATTCTTTTTACTGGATAATGGTGTTTAGAGATCAAGATCTGGGTGCTTAGCATGCTCATTGCTACTGAGTCATTGCTTCTAGGCCTTCTCAGCAGACGAAACTAGGAAACACATGTATATATACACAGACATATACTCACTTCCATATCTATTTCTTACAGTCTCTTTTTGTATACATATGTATTAAAAACCATGAATTTGTACCAATACCTCTAGTTTCAGTCCAAGACCAGAGAATAAACATAATCTTTGAAGTTGTGGCATCTCACTGCTTTCTGGTATCTTTCCTCAGACATGTTTTTTGGGCTTTGTAGAGGTCTTATACACAGTCTTTAAGAACTTGACTTATGGAGTCAGACTTGGAATCTGACTGAGAGGTGTGTGACCTTCAGCCAAGTACTAACCCATGAGCCTTGATTTTCTCATCTGCAATAGGGGCCAGTGGTTCCTATGTCACAGATTGTTTTGAGGATGAAAGAAGTTATGTAAAGCATTTAGAATAGTACTTGGGACATATTAAATGCTCAACAAATTTTAGATTTCATTATTGTCATTACAAACTGTTTATAGTCTTGCCATTTCTTATTGCATTAACTCTCAAATTCTCTGCCTGATTCAAGGCTTCTCATGATCTTTCCCTTCATCCAACCTTATTTTTCATTACATTTTACAGTATACTCCTCTGTTCTAGCCTAGGTGAGCTTTCCTGTAATCCCTTGAGCACTATATACATATTTGGGCTCTCTGTCTTGATTAGAATCCTATGGATCCAAGTCTTTGCTCAATTTCAGTGTAATGTTTACATTCATTCAAAAGATATTTATTCAGCAACTCATAACTTAAGAATTGCATTTATGTTGTTCTGTTTCCACCCTCATGGATATGTACTGACCACAAAATCATATTGTGCTAGATACTATGGATAAAATTGAGTAAGATAGACAGGGTCCCTGCCTTCATGGAGTTTACATGCTGGTGAGAACAGATAAATAGTCCTTCTGTGAAACTTTCCCTATTATATCAATTAGTGATTTTACCATTCTTTGAACGTTTGTAATACTTAGTTTCTTCCTGTCTAGCATCTAAATGTATTTGATCTTACAAGCATTTTGTTTCATGGGATTTTTATCTGTTCTCCCTATTAGATTTTATACTCTTGGAAGGGAAGAACTGTATATTTGTTCATTCGTTCAACCAATTTATGTGCAGATTTTGTCCGATAACAAAAGTAATACATACTCAATGTTGGAAGTTTGAAAAATATAGAAAATTATAAAGAAGAAAGTAAAAATCTGCCCACAATTCTAGCAACACCAGAGAAATAACCCTTATTATTGTTTTGATGATTTTCCTTCCTACGTATCTAATCTTTTCTTTAAAAAGTAAGTTGTTAGAAGAAAAGTTGGGATCATTCTATATACAGTTTTATATCTTAATGTTTTTCACTTATCAAGCATTTTTCCATATTATTAAAATTCTTAATTTTAAAAATAGTATTTTTAAGTGACTGCATACAATTTATATTTATACACCCTACAATTAATTTACCTGTTCTGTTTTGTAGAATATATTTTGAAATTTCAAGGTTTTTTAGCCATTGTAAAAAATACTATCGTGAAAAATTTTTATTCCATACTTTGTATTATTTTATCAGTACTGCCTCCTTCATGGTGAATTAGTGGGCTGAAGGCCATCGGTATTTTTAAAGTCTTTGGTACATGCAGTAGACGCTAACATTTGAAAGGTTACATCAACAGATAAATTATGATAGCTAACTTTTTTAGTGGTTGCTATGTTATTCTCTGTTAGGTAGATAATACTAGTCCAATTTTTGTGTACAAGAAATCTGAGGCCTACAGGGTCGTTGAATAATTTGCCTAAGGTGACACAATTAATAAGATACTGCGCCAAGATTTGAACCAAAGCAGTCTGGCTCTAGAACTTGCTCGTGAGATTTTCCTTAGTGCTTATTTCGTACATGATAGATAATACAGAAAAATAAAGTCATGTTCAAAAGTTGAATAATTCCCACTGCCCTTTCCATAACACCTTCCTGTGATTGGTCCCTTGACTTGATTCTAAAGATAGACTTACCATGGGCCCATTTTTAATAACTCTTTACTATAATTGCCTAGGCTATTCATCCTCAAGGGCCTAATCTTTAATTTTGTGAACCATGCATCACCTTACATTTCTCCCCTGGATAAAAGATGGAACCTACTCTCCATGAATACCTACCACACTGAGCTCTTCCTGGCTATTGCAAGGATACAACATTCTCCAAACCCACTGACATCTCCCTCCCCTAGGAGAGTTTCGGAATGCATCTGAAATGGGAGCCCTTCTGCTCTCCCTCAGCACCTCCTTCACCTGCCCCTACCCAGCAGATGCCTATGAAGCTTACTCTTAAATGGCTGTGCCTTTGCCTAGTGCTGTCCTTTACTTTCATCTCTCCCTTAGTGATACTCCAGAACCTTCCCCCATTAATTGCTAATCTGTTTTTCCGAATTTGAGATGATACTATTGCAGTCTCCATCTCCACTTTTTAGAAGCAAACTTGTAAGTACATCTAGAATGAGAGGTCCCCCATATGTTTTGTACCCCTCCCCGTTTACCTTCTCGTTGTGTTTCCTCACTAGCTAAGTGACTTTATTACCTTCAGGCCAGCCTTGTAGCTTGTGCAATTCAAATGTATTCCTCTGCAAAACCACAAACTGTTATGCATTATGGCTTTTCCAGGTGGCATTTGAATAGCTAAACTTTAAGCTTCTGAATGATAGGGATCTGCTCTTGCCAAATTACTTTCCAGAATGGTTTTACCAATTATACTACTATCAGTAGTGTATAAGAGTGCCTATGAGACCGTCTTAATTTTTTTCTGTCTAGTACATTGACTATGGAATTGATGCTCACTTGATTGCCGGTTGGTTGGCTGATTTGGTCCTATCCCCTAATGATTTTCTTTTTAAAATGTATTCATTCCATCATCTCATCTCCTTCTGACAATAGCAACCATGGAATAGAAGTAATTTTTGAAAATATATTCCCTGTAATTAACATTATAAATGAACTACCCAGCCACTTAACTAAATCTTAATTACAAAGATTTTTTTTAATAGCAATAGTTCTTGAGGGTTTTTTGGAGAAGCATCTTTAGTGTGATCTCTGATACATAGGCACCTTTCATTTTAACAAACCAGATTCTCATTTTATGCATCAATGCTTGAGTTTATTTACCTTCATAATCTGTTCAGCTCCAACTGCCCTTTGTTCCTTCAGCAGCTTCTGCTGGCCTTTAACCAAAAGTGTAGTCTGTGATGGTACCTGTTACCTTGTTGAAATGGGAAGCTTAAATCCCTTGCTATTTACTAACCAAAGACAACCAAAGGCAAATGTTATAAAAGAATAAGCTTTTGTTAAATATAATTTTTAACTTTAAAAATTTTACTGAACTTGATGTAAACATTGGATTTATTTATTAACTTGTAGAGAGAGTTAAGCACCATTTATGAGCAAGTGCTAGTCGGGTTAATGGAATGGTTTCATTACAGTAAATACTAGAATAGGACTGTAATAAATTCTGTTGCTGGCATTTGTAGCATCTTATAATTCAGTCAAATTACGTTTTTCCTATATGTTATGAGAACTAGCTAATTTGCTTCCAAAATTTCTTATGTATGACATTAATGGAACACTGGAGGAGATGTTAGAACTTTGGCGGAGAAAATGGTATGAAGAGTGGGAAACTAGTGAAAAATTGTTTAGTATATTCTGTATTTTGAGTTCTGCAGGACTTTGCTAAAAGCAGAGAGATCCTTCTCTGTCCGTAATTCCATAACCTAATTGATGTAGTAAAACATTTCTGTATGTAAAAGATAAGCATAATAGTGCTTATTTATATCAGATAGATTGTTTTCTGTTGCAAATGGTAGAAAACACTAATTCAACTGTCTTAACAATAAAGAAATTTTTTAGATCACATAACAAGAAGCTTGGAGGTAGAGTATCTCCGAGGTTAATTCATTCAGCCAAATAATGATCCAGGTTCTTTCCACTTTCTGGTCTGCCATACTATGCCTATCAGCTTATTCTCTCAGATTAGTGCCCTTCATACTTGCAAGATGACTGCTGCAGTTCCAGGGATCATGTGCAGACACCACAGTGTCCAGTAGAAGAGAAGTATGTACTCTTCATTTGTGTCCCTTTTTATCAATGATGAAAACTTTCTCAGGAGTCCCACACCTCTACTCTGAAAATGCCCGTTACAACTCATTGGTTAGAATTGTGTTAAATGTAGATGTTTACACCAGTACATTGGCAAGTGGAATAGGACCATAAAGGTAGAGTTAGACCAATGACTTATTAAACCCGCCTCCCACCCTCCCCAAAGCACATTGCTGCCTGGAAAAGTTTGGTGGAAAAATCTGAATAAAATCAAGGTTCTACTTTTAGGAAGGCAGAAATAGTTCCTGCTTCACATCCTCATGAGTTTGTCATCAGGATCAGTTGAATAAAAGATTTGTAAGAAATTGAAGTATTTGTTAAATGTAATATGTAATATTAGGGAAACTAATGTTTTGTAGAGTTGTGCAAATGAAAGGTATCGACCATATATATGACATTTTAGAGCTGGAGGGACATTAGGGATCCTTTAGGTCAGTATTTCTCCAAGTGTGGTCTGTGGACCCATGGGATTCCTGAGATCTCATCAGGAGGAACATGAGGACTATTTTAAGAATAATATGAAGATGGTTTGCCTTTTTCACCATGTTGACATTTGCACTCATGGTGGGTGAAACTGCCACTGCGGTGTAGCAAATTGTCCTAGTAGTTGTTTTCTTCATACTCTCGGGAGATAAAAAGCCAATTTTACTTAAGAGTGTCCTCAATGTAGCATTAATTTTGTTAAATCTTGATGCTTGAGTGCCCATCTTTTTAACGTTCTGTATGACAAAATGGGAAATATACGTAAAACACTTCTGCATACTGAAGTAAGATCATTGTTTATAGGCAAAGCACTTGTGTGTGTAGTTGTTTGAGTTGTAGACTGAACTAGCTGATTTTTGCATGGAACACATTTTTACTTGAAAGGACAACTGAGACAAACTATGGTTATTCAGATTTGGGTATTTGGCAGGCGTTTTTGCAAAAATGAGCAAAGTGAGTATATCCCTTCAAGGAAAACTACTGGCAGTATTTGTTGCCAATGAGAAAATTTGAGATTTTCAAGTAAGAATTAGAATTTTGGAAAACTTGAATCTGCCTCTGTGAGCTTGACAATTTCCAAAATCTTAGCCTTTTCTAATGAGATTGGTAATTATATTAATGTGTATGACTTTTTGATGTTTTATAATAAAATACGTTAACATCTGCAAGTTCTGCAAATCTCAGTGAACTAATATGTTCCAAATGACTAATGCATGATGTTACAAAATCACGCATGGGTAAAAGATCCATTCAAAGGCAAGATAGAGGGGCCGGCCCGGTGGTGCAGTGGTTAAGTTCGCACGTTCCGCTTTGGCGGCCCGGGGTTCGCCCGTTCAGATCCTGGGTGCGGACATGGCATCGCTTGACAAGCCATGCTGTGGTAGGCGTCCGACATACAAAGTGGAGGAAGATGGGCACAGATGTTAGCCCAGGGCCAGTCTTCCTCAGCAAAAAGAGGAGGTTTGGCAGCAGATGTTAGCTCAGTGCTAATCTTCCTAAAAAAAAAAAAAAAGGCAAGATAGATCAGTGAGTTTTAGTGTAATTGAGTACAAAAAGTTAATTGGTAAGTTTTCAGATTCTGTGTTGCAACTAACCTTAAAGGCGCTACCATTTGTAGAGTTTGGTGTGGTATCAAAGAATATCCACAATTATCTTAAAAGGCTATTAAAATACTCAATTTTCCAAGTATATAACTGCATGAAGCCAGATTTTCTTCATATATTTCAACCAAGACAACGTATTGTAACAGAATGAATGCAGAAGCAGATAGGAAGATCCAGCTGTCTTCTGTCAAGGCGGACATTAAAGAGATTTGCAAAAAAAATGTAAAAAAATCTCTCTTCTTGCTATTTCTTTTGTTTGGAAATATAGTTAGTTTTCATAAAAATCCATAATGTATGTTTACATGTAATGAGTTCATTGTTGTCACTTTTATATGAATAAATAAATAATTATTTTAAATGTTACTCAGTTTTATTTTCTATGGTACATACTGCTAGGTATAACCCACATAAACAAAAGCTCTTGGAGTCCTCAATGATTTTTAAGAGAGTAGGGCCTTGGGACCACAAATTTGAAAACCACTACTGTATAGAGATCAAATTCATCATTTTACAGGAAAAGTGAAGTGGTTGATGAAAGATGCAGCTAGTTAGTTGCAGAGGCAGAGATGGAATCTTATTCCAGTCCTCTCTCCAATATACCACATTGATTCAGGTATTGATCAGCTGGTAATATGATTTTTTTAATTTTGTTCATCCTAGTAGCTGCAGTAAAATACCAAATAGAAAGCGAAGATACTAGATTGTATTTGTATCTTACCATCTTCAGTCCAATTGCCAAGTCAGAAACATTTTTCTCTATACAAACCACAGCAGAAGAGACACTGATTAAGAAAGACAGTGAGCCAAAGTTATGGTTATTTTTAGATACTAAATTGAAAAAACTATGAAACCAGTGTCCTTGTCTTACATATCTTTGTGTTTACTACAGTGTATACACTGGTTCCTTGTATATAGTTGGTTCTCAGTAACTAGCGTTGAATGAATTATGAATTTAGGGGAAGGGTAGATTTATTTGGATTCTATCGAGGCAAGACATAGAATCAATCGGTGAAGTTACAGAAACTCTCAATATCAATAATGTTCGAACAAGTAAGCTATTTAGTTTAAGTTTTCATGCCTCTGTGTAGTCCCTCCCTACCTTCCTACTCCCATCTCCCATCCCCGAGTAACCACTGGTCTACTTTCTGTACATTAGTTTCGTGTTGTAGAGTTTTATATAAATAGAGTTGTGTGGTATGTACACTTTCTTTGTTCTGGCTTCTTTCTCTCAGCATTTGAGATTCACCTGTGTTGTGTGTATCTGTAGTTCATTATTTTCTTATGAGTAGTATTCCATCATATGGATATACTATACTTTGTTTTTCTCTTCACCTGGTGGTGGACATTTGGGCCGTTTCCAGTTTGTGGCTATTATAGGTAAAGTTGCTATGAACATTTTTATCTTTGCATTTTAAGAGTTATTTCATTGAAGTATAATTTACACAAAGTGATAAGCACTGATCTTAGGTGAGCAGCTCAATTATTTTTTTACAATTGTATACACTTTGATAACCACCAACCAGGTCATCATATAGAACATTTCCATTACCCCAAGCTCCCTCATGCCCCTTCCCTTTCAGTGCCTTTTGTGTCTTCTCTAAGAAATCTTAAACCCCAGGGTTGCAAATATGTAGTCACATGTTTTCTTCTAGAATCTTTATAGTTTCAGACTTTGTAGGCTCATTTTTTTTCTATATAGGTAACAAGTTGTTGCAGTACCTTAAAGTTTGTTCTTCTTCAAGATTGTCTTGACTACTGTCTTGCCTATTTATGCCATATAAATTTTAGATTCATTTTGTCAATTTCTACTAAAAAAACTTTTGATATTTTGATAGGGATAGCAAAATTCTATGGACCAATTTAGGAGCAATTTAAATCTTAAAAGTATTGATTTTTCCAATCCATTAACACAGTACATCTCTCTATTAATTTAGATATTATTTAATTACCTTCATCTGGAAGTCATGCACAGCATTTGTTCAATTTCTTCCTATGCACATGATTGCTTCTACAGTAAATGATACCATTTTAAAAATTTTATTTTCAGTTGTTTATTGCTAAGATACAGACGTATAATTCATTTTTATATTGACCTTTTAATTCTAAGATATTACTAATGTTTTATTTTTTCTTTTTTAGGGTATGATTTGCATGTTGTAAAATTCACCCATTTCAAGCACAGTTTTGTGAGTTTTGACAGATGCATACAATAGTCTAAGTGTAGTCTATAATCAAGATATAGAACAGCATTGCTAAATTTATTCATTAGTTCTAGTAGTTACTTTGTATTTTCCATGTATGTAATCATATCATCTGCAAATAGAGTTATACTTCTTCCTTTCCAATTTTTTTGCCTTTTTGTGCTGGCTGCCTTATTGCACTGGCTAGGACCTCCAATACAAGTTTAATAGAAATGGTAAGAAAAGACATCCATTTTTTTCACTCTGTCTTTTCGGGAAGATATTCAATATTTCGCTCTTATGTTAGCTTTGAGTTTTGCATAGTTACAGATTGAGGAGGTTCTTTTCCATTCCTATTTGCTGAGATTTTTAAAATTGTTAAATTTCATCAAGAAGTAATATGCACATATTTAAACAATCATATCTCAGCTGAGCTGTTAAGTGTCTGAGTAGCCAATTAAAACAAGCCAAAATGAAAGTAACAGTTAAGCCTTTTAATTGCTTACTGTCATTGTATAACCAAGAGGCTAAGCCAGGGAAAGTGCCAACTTCCACTTCCTCCTATTACATTTTTCTCCGTGAGGTGGCTTCAGGTGGTTCAGTACAGACTTGGGGGTCAGGTCATCTCACTGATGAAGGAACCTCAAACAGAAAGCTCCTGCAGTTATATGGACATAGGAGCCTAGGGGAGGAAGAGGAGAAAGACTAGGAGTGGAAAAGTACTGAGTACTAACTAAGTCAGAGTGGAGAAAAGTGTCTTCAAAGTTTTACCCTACTTCCTCTGCTATGAATGTTGTGAACAACACTTTGTGTGGACATATGCTTTTGTTTTCTTGGGTAAATACCAAAAAATGGACTCACTGGGTTGTATCCTAAGTCTGTTTTGAACTTTACAAGAAACTGCTAAATTGTTTTCCAAAGTGGTTGTACCATTGTACATTCCACCAATGTATGAAAGTTCTAGTTGGTCCTCATCCTCACCTGCATTTGCTATTGTTACTCTTTTTTTTTACTATTCTAAAATTAAGCGATTTTGATGTCCAAGTATTGCTATCTCCTTGTAGTGTTTTTCAGTTACCTTTTTATTTATATTCAGTAAAATTTACTGTCTTTGGTGAACCATTCTGTGAGTTTTGATAAAAACGTACAATCTTGTAACCACTGCCATAATCAAGATTCGGGGCAGTTCCATCACCTCAAAATATTTCCTCCTGCACCCATTTGTAATCAACCCCTCCATGTACCTGCAGTTCCTGGCAATCACTCATCTATTTTTTGTTCCTATTTTACATTTTTCATAATGTTGTATAGGTTGAATCCAATATATAACCTTTGGAATCTAGCTTTTTTCTCATAACATAACACATTTGAGATTCATCCAAGCTGTGCGCATCAGTAGGCCGTTTCTTTTTTATTTGTTTTCTCATAATTGAGTAGCAGGAGCTCTTTTTATATTCTAGATACAACATCTTTGCCTGATACATACTTTTTTGTGAGTATGTTCTTCCATTTGGTGGCTTGCCTTTTGATTTTCTTAGCTGATATCTTTAGAGAATAAAAGTTTAATTTTTACACAGTCCAGTTTATCATCTTTTTATGGATATGGCTTTCTCTATCCTTTATAAGAAATCTTTGACTACAGCAAGGTCACCAAGATTTTCTTCTAAAATTTTTTTACGCTTTTAACTTTGGACCCATTTAGTTATTTTGTGTGTGGTGTTTGGTAAGAGTACTGGTTCAGTTTTTTCCCCATGTATTTAACTAGTTCCAGCACCATTTATTGAAGATACGATCCCTTCCCCACTGAATTATCTTGGTAACTTTGATGAAAATCATTTAACCATGTATGTGTGGGTCTATTTTTGGACTCTAAATCTGTTCAATTAATCTATATGTCTGTCCTTAAGCTAATACCACACTATCTTCAATACTGTGGTTTTATAATAAGGCTTGAAGTCAGGTATTGCAAATTCTCCAAATTCATTCTTCTTTTTCAAATTTTTGGATCTTTTCCTCCTTTTATACTTCCTCCTCCTCTCCTCCTCCTCCTTCTCCTCCTCCTTCTTGCATTTCTATATAAATTTTACAATCAGCTTTTCATTCATACAAATAGAACTCCTGGAATTCTGAATGGGATTGTGTTTAATTTCAGATCACTTTGGGGAAGGTTGATGTCTTAATGGTATTCTGGTCAATGAACATGGTATATCTTTCTGTTTATTAAAGACTTCTTTAATTTCTCTCAGCAATTTTTTGTACTTTTCAGTGTGTAGGTCTTATACATATTTTGTTAAATTTATCGCTAAGTATTCATGTGTTTGAATAGTATTATTAATGCTATTGTATTTTATTTTATATTTTCAATTATTTGTTGTTAGTATATAGAAATACAATTGATTTTTTTCTATTTACCTGTGTGTGTACTGTGATCTTGCTAAATTAATCTGTTATATCTGGTAGCTCTTTTAGGGGTTATTTAAAATTATCTGCATATGTGATTATGTCTTCTGTGAATTAGGACATATTTACTTCTTCTTTTCTAGTCTGCGCATTACTTTTCTTCCCTTATCTTATTGTTAGGACCTTCAGGAAAATGTTTAATGTAAGTATTGAGACAACAGTCTTTGATAACTTTTCCCAATGTCTGAAAACATTTATTTGATATATTTTATAGAATTTTATGGTTGTTTATGGCAAGAAGGCAATTCCATGAGCAATTTTTCCAGCATAGGCTGCTTTCATTTTTTTGATGACACTGCTGTGAACATTTTTGAACAAAATTATTTGCATTTCAGATTATTTCCTTTGAACAGACTTCTAAAACTAGAAATTGTCATCTATATGCATATATCTATATCTATCTACCTACCTATCCCTCTATCTATCTAAACCTACAGTATGAGTTACCTCAAGAGCAGTGATCATATGTTCTACTTCTTTTGTATTTCACATCATCAAGTAGAAAGTCTTTCATTTAATTGATGGAAAGTAAAGTTTTTATGATTAATTAATTTTCTCATACCCAGGATATCCCTTTAGTCATAGGATAGAGATATTTTTGATCTTACCTGTGACGTTTAAGGGAAGAGAAGACTAGGATCATTACCATAGTTTTAATTTCTTATTACTTTATTTTACTGCATTTAACTGTCTTATTTCTCTTTGATAATGTTGTAGGAACCAAATAATTAAACTATATGTAGGTCTTAGATTTGGTCACTGACAAAAATATTTTAGGAAAAAATATAGTTTAGTTTGTTTTGATGTGAGGAAGACTCTTTTCTGAACTTTCCTTCATTTTGACTTAACTTTGTAAAAGAAATGCTTGAATAACGACCCTGTAGGAAATGGCCTTATCCATTTTGAGTTAATTTGAGTTAATTCAGTTTCAGGAAGCCTTCTGAAATGTGAAATATTTATTTAAGCTTTAGTATCCCTTCTGAGTAGTTTTCCTAGCTGGCTATAAATGAGCCAATTTGCCCTAGCTTTAAGGTCATGTTAATTTTCATTGTTTTGTTTCAAAATGAAGGAGTCAATTCCTTTTATGTTGTGATTTTTAAAATAAGCTATAAATTTTCTTACGATGTGGCTGTGTTGAAAGTTTCCACTGTCTAGCAAAATCCATCTCCCTGGGTTGCAGATTTCCCCATCCCCCCTTCTCCTCACTCCCTAAAGATACTAGGTACATTTTGAAAGAAGAAAAATAATAGCTTTTTCCTTCTAGTTTTTATGGTCAGTTGAGTTTCTGAGTTTTTAATTTTTAAAAATGTTTTTTACTTCAGAGTGAGTATACTCAGTTTATAGTAAATTGGTTAATAGTGAACATATTCATTCTTAGTCCCTACCTCTCTCAGTTCTATTTTCTTGCTTATCTTTTACAACCCATTTAGGCATTTCATTTTTCTCCACATTTGCAGTAAAGACTTCTTTTTGTTATAGTACGAGCTTATTAGACCTTATCACAGCCTTCATGTCTTCATTTGTATATACTGTATAATGGAAAAAGCCATAGACTAATGTTGCAAAATAACAAAGGAGATTAAAATGAGAAAGGTCACCTTTCTTAGAGGCTGAAAAAGAGGTTCATCTTCAGAGGCTTGGATTTGTTTTCCTGACTAATTTGCCTGACACGTTTCAGTTTGCAGATTGACCCTTATATTAAAAACATGGGCTTATAAACTTATTTGTATCCTAGTAGATTTTCACATACATTTTCTCATTTTTTCCACTCCATGATACCCAGATAGGGAAATGTCTTTTTTCTTTAGATTGTTGAATTGTTATAATTTGAAATTGACAACATGCTAAAAAACAAAGGTGGATTCAAAGTCAGATCTTCCTGATTTCCATGAGGCATTATAAACATTATATTGCCCAGACTTTCTTTTAAAATCAGATCCTGACTTAATTGGAAGAAGCTGAAAATATTCAGAGACAAGAAGGATTAAACTATTTCAGATTATAATCTTTTTCTTAGTTTTGCTTGTATGTCTACTTTTTCATCTGTATTCTTATCTCATGGTACTTAAAAATTCTGTCAAGATTTTTATTGGATTCAAACATTAATGGAATTGTAAATTATTATAGAAGACAAGAGAATAGACATAGATTCTCATTAAATCACAATTAATAAAAATGTGTACTCATAGGAACATTAAATTGGTTTATTTGGGGTAGAACACTCTAAGGCCTAAAGTTTCATCTCCTTTCCCTACTATTGTTTCTAAAAATGCAACCTCAGCCTAAATATGATTTTTTTTTTCAGAGAAAGATCTGCCCTGAACTAGTATCTGTTGCCAATCCTCCTCTTTTTTTTTCTCCCTCAAAGCCCCAGTACATAGTTGTATATTCTAGTTGTAAGTCCTTCTGGTTCTTCTATGTGAGCCGCCACCACAGCACGGCTACTGACAGATGGGTGGTGTGGTTCCGCAACTGGGAACCAAACCCAGCCCACCGAAGCTGTGAGAGTGCCAAACTTTAACTACTAGGCCATCAGGGCTGTCTCTGAATTTTTTTGTATTAACATAGGATGTCTCTATGATAAATGTTTATTCAAAAGTAAATAAATGGGGAAAAAAGACATAGAAGATGATAGTGAAATTATGGGTGCTTTTTTTCTTTTTCCTTATCTGTATTTTCTCAGTTATCTACAGTAATTATTACTTTTGCAATAAAAAATGTTTTAAAAATATTGAATATTAGTTTATAGCTGTATATTTCAACATTTTTTGGATTTAGACAATTTGACAACATGTTTTACACTTAACTATTTTTATTCCATCATTGTTATTAAAGGAAAAGAAGGCTAGGTAAATTCATGAAAAACTAAAATAGAATCTTACTATTTTAATACACCTTTCAGGTCAACGTTAGAGTTTTCCTTTACCTGCTTTTATTAAAGTAGAACTTCAGTGGGTTTTTTTAAAAGTAAAATATTCGAGAGGCTGACAGAATAACCTAATGCCAGTAATAATTCTGTAATTAAACACAGTGAAGAGGAGTCATGTTTAATCTGTGTGTACTCTTTCATATAAAGTCTAATATGTGTTCTCCTTATCTTTTCCCCCCACTGAGTGATAAACACCTTTCCACTTTTCACTTTACCGACACTAAAAAGAGTGATTTTGAATGCTGGATGTAACTTTTCCACTTATATTTGGAGCAAAATGTGTAATGTTATGTGTGAAACCTGTGATTTGTATTTTAAGGTCTTGTGAATGTATCCAAAAGTCTTTAGATAAATTAATGCAAAAGTTGCTATAAAATACAAATTCCTTCCTGGTAAAAAAAGGGAAGAATTAACCTTTATGTTTTAATTGAGTGTTTTCTGGCTGAATTAGGAATATTCAGGATTTGTAAAACGTGTACTCACTCTCTAATAAACACTTCAAAAAGGTATCTTAGTTTTTAATTACTAAGTTCTGAAATTTATTCCAAAGCCTTAATAAAATCATTTTAAACTAGTTTATGCTGTTTTCCAATATTGATTGAAGATATTGGATCATATTACCTGTTACTGCCCTGATCTGCACCCCATTTTATACTTTCCCTGAGGAAGAAAATCGTGTCAACCTCAGTGTGTGTATGAGAGTTGACTCCATAGCCAACCTGGAAGAAAGGGTGTTGTGGAAGGGAGATGTACTTTTAGGGTTTGTATTGCTGAGATGATGGAGATTTTCTGATTCTGTCCAGAAGATGTTATAGGTGAATGCAGCTAGGAGAGAGGGGAGTGGCATTCCATTAGGCATGTTATACCCATCCTCTTTTGGGATTCTGCACATTTCTGTGTTGTGTAGTATGGGAGGTACATTTAGCTTCTCCGCATTGTTGCTTTAATGTAGTACTTTATTACAGCATATTATAGGAAAGAGAAGGACTTGGAAGTTAGGTTAGACTTTAGAACTGGGATAGAGAGAATGCTGAGAGAGTTTATGTTGGACACCAAAGGGTCAGCAATTAGAATGATGGACTGCTTTAGCAGTTTGATGTTTTGTGATAGATAGGACAGATTCCTCTCTTTTATGGCAGTATGAAACATCTGCAATAGTTAGTTCTAAAGTCAGTATGGTACTGTAGTGTAATAGTAGAGCATGGGCACTGACGTTAGGCTTGGTTTAAGTCATGAGTCTTCCACCTACTAATTAGGCTAATATTAGCTTAAAGTGTCTTAATGCCTAGCACATAGTAAGTATTCAATAAATAACTGATTTTCCACAGGATCTGTAGTCTCTTCCAATATAATTTAGTGAAATCTAGTTGCTTTTCCTTAGGCATAGTAATTTATTTTCCTTCTTGATCAACTTTCGTCATCTCTGGTCTTTACCGTAAAGTGGAAAGATGACATAGAAACACTTTTTTATTTTATTTTTAGATGTACTGGCTAGATATTATGTCAGTTAAATATGCATATACCAATGTTTGATATATTAAAAAGCAGATGTAGTTCCTTAGTAGTGTTTTCTGACTAGAGATGACATTGTCAAAAAGAGAGAAAGGAAATGGGAATAGTCATAAACAGAAAATTAAAACTAATGTATAAACAAGAAAGCAGGTTTATCTGCAGCCAGAGGGAAAAATTATTAAAACCACTTTGCCCATTTGATTTCCTAGGAAGCTTCTTAAGGTTTTTAATTATTAAATTATTTATTAGGTCGAAATTAAACATTTAGATAATTGCAGTATAGATATGTATGTCCATATGCATATGTTGCATATATGTGTTTGTTATTCCTAAGCTAATTTTGAGGGTTCCTTCTCAACTAAAAGAAATTTAAATAAATAGTTTGAATATTTTGGGAAATACGGCATGCCATTTAGTAAATTTAAAAGAACAAATGAATAACTTAGCTATTCCAACAATGTTTTGCCTCCGCATTCTTTGGCGCAAACAGGGACCTCAATGAAGCGTCCCTCATGGGAGTTGCCTGTGGAAATCTTACTGAAGAGGTCCAAGTCCCAATTCCGACTCCCCTCCCTTCTATTTTTTAAAAATCAACTTTATTGAAGTATGGTTTACATACAGTAAGCTGCATTAATTTTAAGTGTACAGCTTAATGAATTTTGACAAATGTATATACCCATGACAATTAAGATATTGAATAGTTTCATCATCCCAAAAAGTTTACTTGTGTTCTTTCCCAGTGAAAGCCTGCCATGTCCCTGTACCCTGGAGCCACTGATCTGCTATCTTTTGCTATGAACATTTGTGTGCAAATCATTTTGTACGCATAATTTTTATTTCTCTTGGGTAAATGGAAAGGAATGAAGTGTATAATGTATTTAACTTTACAAGAAATTGCCGAAATATTTATCAAAGTGATTGTACTATTTTATATTTCTACCAGCATCATATAGGATCTTTTTAAATTATAGCCATCCTAATGGATATGAAGTGGTATCTCGTTTTATTTGCATTTTCCTGATGCTGACGTATATTCATGCAGTTATTGGCCATTCAAATATCTTCTTTTGTGAAGTGTCTTCTCTAATCTTCACCTATTTTTAAAAAATTTATCTTGTTAAATTGAAATTTCTTTTTATATTCTGAATATAAATTGTCATATGTACATGCACGTACACAGTATTTTTCCCATTCTGTGGGTTACATATTTTTTTCTTAAATGTATATTTCAGTTAGTGGGATTTTTTAATTTTGATGAAATCCAGTTTATCAATTTTTTCTTTTATCTTTATTGCTCTTTATATCATGTATAAGAAGCCTTTAACTATATTAAAGTTTTCAGATTTGCCCGTGTTTTCTTCTATATGTTTGATACATTTAGCTTTTGAACCATTTAAAGTTGTTTTTATGTGCACTGTGAGGTAAGGCTCCTGGTTCAATTCCTTAAAAAAATTATTTAGGTGAAATTCACATAATATGAAATTAACCATTTAACATCAACAGTTCAGTAACATTTAGGACATTCACCACATTCACCATATTGTGCAACCACCACCTCTATCTACTTCCAAAAATTTTTATTATTCCCAAATAAAACCTTGTACCCAATAAGCAGTTTCTCCCCATTTCTTCCATCTCCCAAGCCCCTGGAAACCACCAATCTGCATTCTGTCTCTGTAGATATACCTATTCTGGTTATTTCATATAAATGAAATCATATATTATATAACTTTTGTGTCTGGCTTCTTTCACTTAGCATAAGGCTTTTGAGGTTCATCTCCATTGTATCATGTATCAGTACTTCACTCCTTTTTATGGTTGAATAATATTGCATTGTATAGATAATACCACATTTTGTTTACCCATTCATCTATTGATGGACATTTGGGATGTTTACCTTTTGGCAGTTGTGAATAATGCTGCTATGAGCATGTGTGTACATGTATTTGTTTGAGTAACTGTTTTCAATACTTTGGGATCTATACCTAAGAGTAGAATTACTGGGGCATATGGTAATTCTCCCTTTAAGTTTTTGAGGAACCACCAAACTGTTTTCCACGAGGCTGAACCATTTTACATTCCCACTAGCAATACACAAGCATTCTAATTTATCCACATCCTTCCAACACTTATTTTTTGTTTCATTATTATTATATTATTATGTCCATCATAGTTTGTTAATGAAGTAATTCAATGCAATCAAATGGTTTTGGCTTGCATTTTCTTGGTGACTAATGATGTTGAGCATCTTTCCATGTGCTTGTTCACCATTTGTATATCTTCTTTGGAAAAACACCTATTCAAGGCCTTTATTTTTTTATTTTTATTTGTTTTGGTGAGGAAGATTGGCCCTGAGCTAACATCTGTGCCAGTTTTCCTCTACTTTGTATGTGGCATTTATGAGTGATGTGTAGGTCCACACCCAAGATCCAAACTCACAAACCCCAGGCCACGGAAGCAGAGCTTGGGAACTTAACCACTACACCATCTTGCTGGCTCACTTTAACTTTTTGATTGGGCTGTTTATCTTTTTGTTGTTGAGTTGTAAAGGTTCTGTATATATTCTGGATACTAGACAGTTACAAGATTTGCAAATATTTTCTCCCATTCTGTAGATTGTCTTTTTACTTTCTTGATAATATCCTTTTCTGCACAAAAGTTTTTAATTTTCACAAAGTCCAATTTATCCATTTTTTCTCTTCCTGCTCATACTTTTGGTGTCATATATGACTCCATTGCCAAATCCATGGTCATGAAGATTTACTCCCATGTTTTCTTAAAAGAGTTTTGTGGTTTTAGATTTTATATTTAGATCATTGATCTATTTTGAATTAGTTTTTCCAAATGACATGAAATAGAGATTCTAACTTTATTCTTTTGCATTTGGATATCCAGTTTACCTAGCACTATTTGTTGAAGAGACTGTTCTTTCCCTATTGAATAGTCCAGCATTGTCAAAAATTAATTCACCATAGATATATGGGTTTATTTCTGGAATCTCAATTTTCTATTCCACTATTTGTTTATCCTTATGCCAGTACCACAGTTTTGATAACTGTATCTTTGTAGCGAGTTTTAAAATCAGGAAGTGTGAGTTCTCTAACTTTCTTTTTCGTTTTTCAGGTTATTTTGGCTATGTGGGGCCCCTTGCAATTCCATATGAATTTGAGGATTGGCTTTTCCATTTCTGCACAAAAGGCTGTTGGAATTTTGGTAGAGATTGCATCGAGTCTATAGATTGCTTTGGGTGGTATAGCCATCTTAATATTGTTGAGTCTTCCAATCCAGGAATGCAAGATGTCTTTCAATTTATTTAGTTCTTCTTTAATTTCCTTCATCAATGTTTTCCATTTTTCTATGTATATGTCTTTCACTTACTTGGTTAAATTTATTCCTAGGTATTTTATTCTTTTGGATGGTATTATAAATGCAGCTGTTTTCTTAATTTCCTTTTAAGATTATTCATTGTGATTGTGTAGAAACAAAATAGATATTTGTATATTTATCTTATACCCTGACTTTGCTAAACTCATTTATTAGCTTTAGTATTTTATTTGTGGATTCTTTAAAACTTTCTATGTAGAGAGGATCCTGTCATCTGAAATAGACATAATTTTACTTCTTTCTTTCCAATTTGTATGCCTTTTATTTCTTTTCCTTACCTAATTACTCTGGCTAAGACTTCTGGTACTGTGTTGAATAGAAGTGGTGAAAGCAAGCATCCTTGTCTTGTTCTTGCTCTTGGAGGAAAAGTGTTTAATCTTTCACCATTGAGTATTAACTTAGCTGTGGATTTTTCATAAACACTTTTTATCATGTTGAGAAAGTTCCCTTCTATTCCTAGTTTCGGAGTGCATTTATCATGAAAGGGTGTTGGATTTTGTCAAATGCTTTTTCTGTATCAATTGAGATGATCATGTGGATTTTTCCCCTTGTTCTATTCATGTGGCATATTACATTAATTGATTTTCTTATGTTGAACCACCCTTGCATTCCTGGGATGAATTTTATTTGGTCACATTGTATAATCCTTTTCGTATGCTATTGAATTTGGTTTGCTAGCATTTTGTTGAGTTTTTTTGCATCTATTTTTGTAGGGGAGATTGATCTGAAATCTTCTTTTCTTTAGTGTCTTTATCTGGCTTTGGTATGAGGATAATACTGACTTCAAAGAATGAGTTAGGTTGTGTTACTTCCTCCTCTATCTTTTGGAAGAGTTTGAGAGGAATTGGTGTGAATTTTCTTTGAGTATTTAGTACAATTCACCAATGAAGCTATCCACTTGTGGACTTGACTTTGTTGTGAGGTTTTTGATTACTGATTCAATGTCTTTACTTGTTATAAGCCTGTGCAGATTGTCTATTTCTTCTTGAGTTAGTTTTGGTAATTTATATGTTTCCAAGAATTTGTCCATTTCATCTAGGTTGCCTAATTTTTTGGTGTACAAGTATTTATAATATTCCTTTATATTTCTTTTTATTTCTGTAACATTGCTAGTACTGTCTGAATTTTCATTATTGATTTTAGTTCTTTACATCTTCTCTTTTTTTCAGTCTAGTCTACATAAAGGTTGTTTGATGATTTTGTTGATCTTTTCAAAGAACCTATTTTTGGTTTCATTAATTTTCTCTATTGTTTTTCTATCTTTGTATCATTTATCTCCACTCTAATCTTTATAATTTACTACTTTCTTCTGCTAGCTTTGCGTTTAGTTTACTCTAATTTTTCTAGTTTTTCTAAGGTACAAAGTTACGTTATTCATTTAGAATCTTTTCCCCTTTTTAATGTAGCCATTTGCTGCTATAAATTTCCCTGTGACCACTCCCTTTACTCCATCCCATAAGTTTTTGTATGTTGTGTTTTCATTGTCATTCTTCTCTAAGTGTTTTCTAGTTTCCTTTGTGATATCTTCTTCGACTGATTGGTTGTTTAAGAGTGTATTGTTTAATTTTCTCGTATTTCATGATTTTTCCAGTTTTTCTCCTTTTGTTGATTTCTAGTTTTATTCCATTGTGGTTGGTGAAGATACTTTGTATGATTTTAATCTTTTTATATTTATTAAGACTGGTTTTGTAACCTAACATATGTTCTATCTTGGAGAATGTCCCATGTGCGCTTGAGAAGAATGTGTATTCTGCTCTTGAGTGGAGTGTTCTATATATGTCTTTCAGGTCTAGGTTTATGGTGTTGCTCAAGACCTCTGTTTCCTTATGAATCTTCTGTTTAGATGTTCTATCCATTATTGAAAGTTGGTTACTGAAATCTTCAACAATTATTGTACAACTATTTAATTCTATCTTCAATTCTGTCAATATTTGCTTCATATATTTGGAGTTTTGGTGTTTGGTGTGTATGTTTATAATTATTATAAATTATTGATGAATTTACCCTTTTAAAAATGCATAATGTCCGAGCCAGCCTTTATGGCATAGTGGTTAAAGTTCAGTCCTCTCACTGCTTCAGCAGCCTGGGTTTCCTTCCCAGTCACGGAACGACACCACCCATCTGTCAGTTGTTATGCCATAGTGACAGCTCACATAGAAGAACTAGAAGGTCTTAAACTAGGATATACAACCACGTACCAGGGTTTTGGAGGCTGAAAAAAAACAGAAAGATTGGCAACAGATTTTAGCTCAGGGTGAAGTTTTCCCTGCAAAAAGAAAAGAAAGAAACCTGAGTAAGTTAAAAAATATACATATATGTAACGCCCTTTGTCTCATGTAACAGGTTTTTACATAAAGTCTAGTTTATGTAATGTTATTACAGATGGCCACCCCAGTTCTCTTTTGGCTGTTATTTGCATAGAATATATTTTTCCTTTCTTTAGCTTTCAACCCATTTGTATCTTTGGATTTAAAATGAGTCTCTTGTAGAGAGCTTATAAGTGAGTCTATGTTTTCTTACCCATTCTGCCAATTTCTGCCTTTTGATTGGAGAATTTAATACATTTAGATTTAAAGTAATTACTTACAAAGGTATTTCTGCCATCTTGACATTCGTTTTCTGTATGTCTTATACCGTTTCTCCCCTCATTTTCTCCATTAATCTATTCTTTTGTGTTAAATTGATTTTTTGTATTGTACCATTTTCATTCTCTTTTCATTACCTTTTGTGTATTTCTTTTACATATTTTCTTAGTGGTTTCCATGGGAATTAAAAGTAATATACTTAATTTATAATAATCTGATTTATGTTGATACCATATTGTTCTCACAAGTTACATCTTTATATATTGTGTGCCCTTTAACATATATTTATAATTATCTTTTTATACATTTGTCTTTTAAATTATATAGGAAATAAAAAGATGAGTTACAGATCAAAAATATAGTATACTGGCTTTTATATTTACTTACGTAGTGACCTTTACCAAAGATCTTTATTTCTTCATAAGGCTCTGAGTTACTGTTCAGTGTCTTTTCATTCCAGTCTGAAGAAATCTTTTTAGCATTTCTTGTAAGGCAGGTCTACTGGCCATGAACACCCTCAGGTTTTGTTTTTCTAAGAACATCTTAAGTTTATCCCCATTTTTGAACGATGGTTTTTGCCAGATATAGAATTGTTGGTTTTCAGGGTTTTGTTTACTTTCAGTACTTTAAATATGTCATCTCACTATCATCTGGCCTCATGGTTTCTGATGAGAAATTAGTTAATTTATTGAAAATCCCTTCCTTGTGATCAGTTGCTTCTCTCTTTCAGCTTTGCAGATTCTCTTTGTCTTTTGACAGTTTGATTACGTGTCTTGAATTTCTTTGAGGTTATCCTACTTGGAGTTCATTGAACTTCTTGAACGTGTAGATTTGTGTACAATCAAACTTGGGAAGTTTTCA
The DNA here is from genome assembly GCF_041296235.1 of Equus asinus. Taxonomy (NCBI): domain Eukaryota; kingdom Metazoa; phylum Chordata; class Mammalia; order Perissodactyla; family Equidae; genus Equus; species Equus asinus. The sequence continues at coordinate 101,906,486 of NC_091820.1, forward strand.
GCTACTATTTCTTCAAATATTCTTTCTGAGCTTTTCTCTCTATCTTCTTCTGGTACTTCTAAAATGTGTATATTTGTCTGCTTGATGATGTCCCACAGCTCCCTTAGGCTCTGCTCATTTATCTCCATTCTTCTTCTTTCTGCCACACAGAGTGGATAACTTTCATTGCCCTATCTTTAAGTTCATTGGTTCTTTCTTCTGCCAGCTAATAGCTGATGTTGAACTCCTCTAGTGAAGTTTTCATTTCACATATTGTGCCTTTTAGCTCTAGAATTTCTATTTGGTTCTTTTTATACTTTCTGTGTCTGTTGATATTTTCCTTTCATTCACACATTGTTTTTATGATTTCCTTTAGTTCTTGGTCCATGGTTTTCTGTAGCTCTTTGAACATATTTAAGACAACTGTTTTGAAGTCTTTGTCTAATAAAGTCAATGTCTAGATTTCCTCAGTGATGATTTCTGTCAATTATTTTTTTCATGGATGGGCTATACTTTCCTGTTTCTTTGTGCACTTTGCAACTTTTGGTTGAAAACAGAATTTGAATATTTTAATGTAGTAACTCTGGAAATCAGATACTTGCCCATTGCTAGAGTTTGCTGTTGTTGATTGTTGAGGTCTGCAGTTATCCATTTGTTTAATGATCTTCATAACCTATTTTTGTAGAGGCTGTATCCCTTGTTATGTGTGGTACTGAAATCTGTATTCCTTTACCTTTTGTTCAGATAATGTTTTGAAAGATATTTCTTTGAATGCCAGGAACCAATAAAAGAGAGAAAGAAAGAAAACAAAAGAAGAAAGAGGAGGAAGAGGAAAAATCTCTCTCTCTTTTCGTGCATTGGCAACATTCCTTTGACACTTAGCCAGGCCATTTGCAACTCTGCCTTAGCTTTCACTTCCTGCTTACACTGTGCCCAGAGATCAGCTAGAGTGAAAGCTAAAGGTTTTCTCAGGTCTTTCTTGAGCATGGGTGCTCCCCTGGGCACATGCCTGGCTTTTTATTTATTTAAGATTTTATTTTTTTTCCTTTTTCTCCCCAAAGCCCCCCAGTAGATAGTTGTATATTCTTAGTTGTGGGTCCTTCTAATTGTCATGCCTGGCTTTTTAAACTCCTCAATACACATGGGCACTTTTCGTGACCTATTTTCCCAAAGGAACTCTCTCTCTTGCTTTTTCCCACAGGCTTTTGGTACTCTATCCATACGCCTCACCTGTAATCTTCTACTTGAGGCAACTGCAGGTTGTTCATTCACCTTAGATTTTTTTCCTGCAATGGCTAGTGACTTCTTTCCTGAGTCTGTTTCAAGTTTGGTGAAACAAAGAAAAGTGCCTTGCATCAGTCCTTTGGATAGCTCCTAGACAGATTGGAACAAACAATTTTTTTTTTGTGAACAAAATCTGCTCTGCTCCCTCTGGAACCAGGGACAAGGGTCCCATAGTGTGAGTGTGGCTGCCTCTTGAAGACTGCCACTGAGCTGGGGAGGCACTTGGGTTAAGGCAAGCAAAAGTACCAGAGAGATTTCGACCATTTTTAAGTTGTGTTTCTCTTGGTTCAATATTTCCTTGGTTCTTGTAAACCTTGGATTGTTTTCCAGAGTTCTGACAAATTTGGTTCTGAAAGTTCCTACTTGATTTTTTGTGTTTTTATAGAGGGACAGGTGCTTAGAACTTCCTACTCCACTATATTAACTGATGTCCAATTTTTTTTAATGTGAATATCCAATTATCCCTTCACTTTTTTTGGAAAGACAATCCTTTCCATATTGTGTTACATTTTCACTTTTGTTGCAAGTCAATGGACCATATATGTGTGAAACTGTTTCTGGACCTTCTACTCTGTTTTGTTGATCTACTTGTCTATCCTTATCCCAATAACACACTGTCTTGATTACTGTAGCTTTAGAGGAAGGTTGGAAATCAAGCAGGGCAAGTTTGTTTTAACTATTTTAACTCTATTATGTTTCCATGTAAATTTTGTAAACAGCTTGTCAATTTCAAAAAGTCTGCTGGGATCGTGATGGGGATTGCATTTAATTTGTAGATCAATTGACATTAATGATATTGAGTCTTCCTTTACATGTCTATGGTATATTTATTTTATTTTTATTTTTTTTAGGCTGATGAATCTTTATTGACCCATTCTCCACCTTCAACAATTATCAAATATGGCCAAACTTATTTTTTCTGAATCTTCTCACTCCCCACAACTGTATTGTTCTGATGAAATTCCTAGACATCATATAATTTTATCCATGAATACTTTAGTGTATACCACTAAAATCCAAGATAATTTTTTTTAGGATTGCCACAACATTGAACACTTAAAAACTTATCAGTAATTCCCTAATATTAACAAATTACACAAAATTCAAATTTTTGTGATTATCTCATGATTTAACTTTTTTTATTTTACTTGATCAAAAGCCAGGTCCATACAATGCATCGAGCTGATGTTTGAGTACTGTTTGCTCCACAGCCTCACCAAAATTTATCAGTCTTTTTGATTATAGCAATTCAGGTGAATGTGTAGTAGAATCTCTCTTTTTTCTTTTTTTTTATTGCAGTAACATTGGATTATAACATTATATAAATTTCAGGTATACATCATTACAGTTCTTTTTCTATGTAGATTACATCATGTTTACCACTAAAAGACTAATTACCATCCATCACCATGGACATGTGCCTAATCACCCCTTTCCTCCTCTTCCCCCTCCCTCCCCCATCCCCTCTGGTAACCACCAATCCAATCTCTGTCTCTATGTGTTCGTTTGTTGATGTTCTTATCTTCTATTTATGAGTGAGATCATACGGTATTTGACTTCCTCTCTCTGACTGATTTCACTTGGCAAAATACACTCAAAGTCCATCCATGTTGTCACAAATGGCCAGATTTTCATCATTTTTTATGTCTGAGTAGTGTTCCATTGTGTATATATACCACATCATCTTTATCTGTTCATCCCTTAATGGGCAGCTAGATAGCTTAAAAGTCTTGGCTATTTTGACTAATGCTGCAGTGAACATAAGGGTGCATATATCTTTATGCACTTGTGTTTTAATGTTCCTTGGATAAATACCCAGCAGTGGAATAGCTAGATTGTATGGTAGTTCTATTCTTAAATTTTTGAGGAATCTCCATACTGTTTTCCAAACTGGCTGCACCAGTTTGCATGCTTACCAGCATTTTATGAGTTCCCTTCTCTCCACATCCTCTCCAATACTTGTTATTTCCTGTCTTGTTAATTATAGCCATTCTGATGGATGTGAGGTGATATCTCATTGTAGTTTTGATTTGCATTTCCCTGATAATTAGTGATATTGAACATCCCTTTATGTGCCAGTTGGCCATCTATATATCTTCTTTGGAGAAATGTCTGTTCAGATCTTTTGCCCATTTTTTGATTGGGTTATTAGTTTTTTTGTTGTTGAGATGTATGAGTTCTTTATGTATTTTGGATATTGACTCATCAGGTATAGAGTTTGAAAATATTTTCTCCCAAATTGTTAGGTTGTCTTTTTGTTTTGTTGATGTTTCCTTTGCTGTGCAGAAACTTTTTAGTTTGATGTAGTCCAATTTGTTTAGTTTTTCTATTGTTTCCCTTGCCCGGTCAGACATGGTATTTGAAAATATGCTGCTAAGACCGATGTCAAAGAGTGTACTGCCTATGTTTTCTTCTAGATGTTTCATGGTTTCAGGTCTTACATTCAAGTCTTTAATCCATTTTGAGTTGATTTTTGTGTATGGTGTTAGGTAATGTTCTACTTTCCTTCTTTTGCATGTGGCTGTCCAGTTTTCCCAACACCATTTTTGAAGAGATTTTCCTTTCTGCATTGTATGTTCTTGGCTCCCTTGTCGAAAATTAGCTGTCCATTGATGTGTAGGTTTATTTCTGGGCTCTCGATTCTGTTCCATTGATCTGTGTGTCTGTTTTTCTGCCAGTAACATTCTGTTTTGATTACTTCAGCTTCATAGTATATTTTGAAATCAGGGAATGTGATACCTCCAGCTTTGTTCTTTTTTCTCAGTATTCCTTTGGCTATTTGGAGTCTTTTGTTGTTCCATATAAATTTTAGGACTCTTTCTTCTATTTCTGTGAAAAATTTCATTGGAAATTTGTTAAGAATTTCACTGAACCTGTAGATTGTTTGAGGCAGTATGGACATTTTAAGTATGTTAATTCTTCCAATCCAAGAGCATGGAATATCTTTCCAAATCTTTGTGTCTTCTTCAATTTCTTTCAACAAAGTTTTATAGTTTTCAGTGTATAGGTCTTTCACAACTTTGGTTAAGTTCATTTCCAGGTGACTTTATTCTTTTTGTTGTAATTGTAAATGGGAGGTATTCTTTATTTCTTTCTGCTACTTCATTGTTAGTGTATAGAAATGTAACTGATTTTTATATTGATTCTGGTTCTGCCACTTTATTTTATTGATTTATTATTTCTTGTAGTTTTTTTGTGGATTATTTAGGGTTTTACATATGTAAAATCATGTCATCTGCAAATAGTGACAGTTTCACATCTTCCTTTCCAATTTGGATCCCTTTTATTTCTTTTTCTTGCCTGATTGCTCTGGCTAGGACTTCCAATACTTTGTTAAATAAGATTGGTGAAAGTGGGCATCCTTCTCTGGTTCCTGTTCTTAGAGGGATAGCTTTCTTTCTTTCTCCATTGAGAATGACATTAGCTGTGGATTTGTCTTATATGACCTCTATTATGTTGAGGTAATTTCCTTCTATACCCATTTTATTCAGAGTTCTTATAAATGGATGCTGTATCTTGTCAAATGCTTTCTCTGCATATATTGACATGAATATGTGATTTTTATTCTTTATTTTGTTAATGTAGTGTATCACCTTGATTGATTTGCAGATGTTGAACCATCCCTGCATCCCTGGAATAAATCCCACTTGATCATGGTGTCTAATCTTTTTAATGTATTTTTGTTTTAAATTTGTTAGTATTTTGTTGAGGGTTATTGCATCTATATTCGTCAGTAATATTGGCCTGTAATTTTCTTTTTCTGTATTGTCCTTGTCTGGTTTTGGTATCAGGATAGTGTTGACTTCGTAGAATGGATTAGGAAGCTTCCCCTCCTCTTCAAATTTTTGAAAGAGTTTGAGAAGGATGTGTACTAAATCTTATTTGAATGTTTGGTAGAATTCACCAGGGAAGCTGTCTGGTCCTGGAGTCTTATTTTTTGGGAGGTTTTTTGTTACTGTTTCAATCTCCTCACTAGTGATTGATCAATTCAAATTCTATATTTCTTCTTGATTCAGTTTTATGAGGTTGTATGATTCTAAGAATTTATCCAGTTCTTCTTGATTATCCAGTTTGTTGGCGTTTAGCTTTTCATAGTATTCTGTTATAATCTTTTGTATTTCTGAGGTGTCGGTTGTAATTTCTCCTCTTTCATTTCTGATGTTATTTATTTGAGCCTTCTGTTTTTTTTCCTGGTGAATCTAGCTAAAGATTTGTCAACTTTTTTTTTTATCTATTCAAAGAACCACCTCTTAGTTTCATTGATTTTTTCTATTTTTTTAGTCTCTATTTCATTTATTTCTGCTCTAATTTTTATTATTTCCTTCCTTCTAGTGATTTGGGGGTTCGTTTGTTCTTCTTTTTCCAGTTCCTTTAGGCACACTGTTAGATTGTTTATTTGAGATTTTTCTTGTTTGTTGAGGTAGACCTGTATTGCTATAAACTTCCCTCTTAGAACCACTTTTGCTGTATCCCATAGATTTTGGTGGGTCATATTTTCATTTTGATTTGTCTCCAGGTATTTTTTCGTTTCTCCTTGGATTTCTTCATTGACCCAGTCATTGTTCAGTAGTATTTTGTTTAGACTCCAAATGTTTGTGGCTTTTCTGATTTTCTTCCTATAGTTGATTTCCAGTTTCATACTGCTGTGGTCAGAAAAGATGCTTGGTATTATTTCAGTCTTCTTAAATTTATTGAGACTTGTTTTTTGGCCTAATATCTGATCAGTCTTGGAGAATGTTCCATGTGCATTTGAAAATAATATGTATTCTGCAGTTTTTTCATGGAATTTTCTGTGTATTTCTACTAAGTCCATCTGGTCTATTGTGTCATTTAAGGCCAATGTTTTCTATTTGATCTTCTGTTTGGATAATATATCCATTGGTGTAAGTGAAGCGTTAAAGGCCCCTACTATTATTGCATTAGTGTCTGTTTCTCCATTTCTGTGTGTTAATGATTGCTTTATATATTTAGATGCTACTATGTTGTGTGCATAGATGTTTACAAGTGTTATATCCTCTTCTTTGATTGCTCCCTTTATCATTATGTAGTGCCTTTCTTTGTCTCTTGTTACAGTTTTTGTCTTAAAGTCTAATCTTTCTAGGTATTGCTAATACGGCTTTCTTTTCACTGCCATTTGCATGGACTATCTTTTTCCATCCCTTCACTTTCAGTTTGTGAGTGTCTTTAGGTCTGAAGTGTATCTCTTGTATGCAGCACATATGGGGTTTATTTATTTATTTTTTTGCCGAGGAAGATTGGCCCTGAGCTAACATCTGTTGCCAATATTCCTCTTTTTGCTTGAGCGAGATTATCGCTGAGCTAACATCTGTTCCACTCTTCCTCTATTTTGTATGTGGGATGCCGCCACAGCACCGCTTGATGAGTGGTGTCTAGGTATGCACCCAACATCCAAACCTGTGAACCCTGGGTGGCCGAAGTGAAGTGCATGAACTTAACCACGAAGCCAATATGCCAGCCCCTGGGTTTGTTTTTTTATCCAATCGACCACCCTTTGCCTTTTGATTAGAGTATTAATCCATTGACATTTAAAGTAGCTATTGATAAGAATGTGCTTATTGACATTTTGTTACTTACTTTCTGGGTGTTTAGTAGTTTTTCTCTGTTCCTTTCATCTTCTTTGGCTCTCTTATGGCTTTTTTTAGTATTATGTTTCAGTTCTTTTCTCTTAATTTTTTTGTGTATTTATTATACGTTTCTGATTTGTGATTACCATGAGGTTCATATATAATAACCTATGTATTTAGTAATCTATATTAAATTGATAGTCTCTTTAATTTGACCTCTTGCTAAAAGGTTTACTCTTTTACTCCCCTCATCTGACACTTTATGTTTTTGATATTATGTCTAACCTCTTTTTGTGTCTATGTATATCTGTTACCCTCTTATCATGGAAATAGATAATTTTATTAATTTCATCATTGACCATCATATTAGCTTCATAGGTGTTTGATCTGCTATCTCTACTGTATATTTGCCTTTACCAGTGATTTTATTGCTTTTTTTGGTAATTTTTTATTCCTATTTGGGGTCTTCTCTTTTCCACTTAAATAAGTCCCTTTAGCATTTCTTGTAAGGCTGGTTTCTTGGTGATAAACTCATTTAGTTTTTGCTTGTCTGGGAAAGTCTCTCTCCTTCCTTTCTAAATGATTACCTTGCCAGATAGAATATTCTTGGCTGTAGGTTTTTTCCTTTCAGCACTTTAAATATATTGTGCCACTCCCTTCTAGCCAATAAAGTTTCTGCTGAGAAGTCAACTGATAGCCTTATGGTGTTTCCTTTGTATGTAACTTGTTGCCTTTCTCTTGCAGCTTTTAGGATTCCTTCTTTATCTTTAATTCTTGACATTGTAATTATAATGGGTCTTGGTGTTGGCCTCTTTGGGTTTATCTTGGTTGGTGCTCTCTTTGTTTCCTGTACAGGGATGTCTGTTTCCTTCCTTAGGTTAGGAAAGTTTTCAGCTATTATTTCTTTAAATAGATTCTCTGCCCCTTTGTCTCTCTCTTCTCTTTCTGGGACACCTATAATATGAATGTTAGTGTGCTTGATGTTGTCCCAGAGGTCTCTTAGACTGTTCTCATTCTTTTTAATTCCTTTTTATTTTATCTTTTCAGCTTGTGTGATTTCCTCTAGTCTTTTGTCCAGCTTGCTGATCTGGTCTTCTGTATCATCTACTCTGCTTTTGGGTCCCTGTAGTGGGATTCATTTCCATTATGGTATTCTTCATTTCAGATTGGTTATTTTTTATATTTTTGAATACTTTATTGAAGTTTTCACTGAGTTCATCCATTCTCCCAAGATCAGTGAGCATCCTTATGACTCTTAGTTTGTACTCTTTGTCAGGTAGATTGTTTATCTCTGTTTCATTTTGTTCTTTATCTTGGGTTTGTCCTGTTTCCTTACTTGGAATGTATTCTTTTGTCTCCTCATTTTACCTTTTGCTCTGTGCTTATATCTATGTATTAGGTAGGTCAGCTACATTGCCTGATCTTTGAGAGGTGACCTTATGTAACAGATGCCTTATGAGGCCCAACAGTGTGCTCCCTCTCGTTGCCAGTTCCAAATGTTCCAGGAGTGTCCCTTTTGTGAGTTATATGTGTCCTTCTGTTGTCGCAGGGTTGCTCTTGCTTCAGCTAAATGTGGAGGCTAGGCTGTTCCCCTGGGTGGCTGGTTGTAAGGCTTAGATGCGTGTGGCTGCTATGGACCCTTCTTTTACTTTGTCAGGTATTGGGAGCTCCAGCACAGTTAGCTGCAAGGTCTAATAGCACATTCCTGTTACAGTTTTTCTGTTAAGTGAGGGGGCCCCTAGTGTGGCTGGTTGCTAGGCTCAGGGGCTTAAAATTGCTGAAGGTCTCTGGCCTGAAAGCCTGTTGTCAGCTCTCTTAGGATTGCAGCTGAGTAGGGTCAGCACCAGGCATAGGAACACCAAAATATTTCAGGCTTTGGAAGGTGGGGCTGGTCCTCTATGTGGCTGTTTGAGAAACACAAGTCTCTTGCAGCTGACAACCCTGACTGCCCACATGGCCACACACCATGTCAACACAGTCCAGACCCCATGAGCATGCCCCAACCCACTGAAGCAGACCCGGTCACCCCACTGCAGAGGCCTCACACACTCCACCAATGCAGACCCCCTTTTGCACACACCCTGCCCTCCAGAGGAAGACCCACTTGCCCAGCTGCAGAGGTTCCAGGAACCCCACCTATGTGGGCCGTCAAGTTTCCCAAGGGCTTTCTCTTGGGTGGGGCCAGTCTGTAGGGTGGGCTGTCTGCCGCCTGGCTGAGCTGGAATAAGTCAGTGTTCTAGTGGGTAGGGAAGACCCCTAGGTTAACTGGCCATGGGAAGAACTCTGGTGGCGTCTGCCAGCATGTGTTATCTCTCCTGTACTAGGTCACTATAATGGCTTCTGCTAATGTTTTAGTCCTTGGGGAGGTCTCACCTTTCACCAAAATGCACCCAGAGCCTATCAAGTGAGTCACTTTTCACCAAAGGACAGTGCACCTTTCTTTCTGTTGATTTTGGGTTGCTTTCCGAAAAGCAATTTGTGAATTGTGAATTGTGAAAAAAGTGAATTTTTGCTTGAGCCCTTTAAGAGCAGGCTTTTTTTCCTCGTACGTCTGATAACTTTTCTGGAGGTATTCCCCGTTGTAGTTAATAGCCAGCAAATCCAGATATTATGACCCTTGTCTTGGTGGTGCTGAGTCCAAAAGCTGCTTATTGTGGTAATGTTCCCCCACTCAGATCCCCTACTCCTCCAGGGAAGGCTTCATACCTTAGGATTGCTCCTGGCCAGCTGTGTAGCACTGCAGCTCAAAGTTGGCTTTTTTCTCTCCAGAAAGGAGTTTCTGCCTCTTCCACCACAGTCAGCACTGTCGCTTGTCGTGGGGGTTCTTTGTATCCAGTTTTCAGTTCTCTCAGGTATAATTTTTCCAAGAGTAGTTGTAATTTTTTTGTGTCTATGGGAGGAGGTGAGTTCAGAGTCTGCCTATGCTGCCATCTTGACACCATATTCTACAGTGTATTTATTGTTATGTCTTCTTTAATTTCTCTTAGCAACGTTTTGTACATTTCAGTTTATCAGTTTTATTATTTCTAGAAGTAGGTTTTTTTAGATTCTTCAAGGTTTTCTATAAGCAAAATTATGATGTCTTTTAAAAGAGATAGATTTACATTTCCTTTTCCATTCTATATGCCTGTTAATTGTTTTCCTTGCCTTGCTGTCCTGGCTAGGACCTCCAGTACAATATTCGGTAGAAGCAGTGAGAGCAAAGTGATGTGATCAGTCATCCTTGCCTGGTTTTCATTATTAGTGGGAATACATTCACTCTGTTACCATTAAATGTGATGTTACTTCTGTGGTTCTCAATGGATGGGGAAAGTTTGCCCACAGAGGAGAGTTGGCAATATCTGGAGACAGTCTTAGTTGTCATTATTGGGGGCTGTTATTGGCATCTAATGAGTACATGCCAGAGATGCTGCTAAACATCCTACAATGCACAGGACCACTCACCCACCTAGTCTGTGCAAGAAGGAAACATCCAGGCCAAAATATCAATAGTGCTGCTGCTGAGAGACTCTGTGTTAGCTCTGGGTTTTAAGTGATGCCCATTATCAGATTAAAGAAGTTACGTCTTATTCCTAGTTTAGTGAAAGTTTTAAGCAGAAATGGCTACTGAATTTTTGTGGGATATTTTTCCTGCATCTACAGAGATGATTATATAGTATTTTCTCCTTTATTCTATCAATATAATGAATTACTGTCTTTGTTCAGGCTGCTATAACAAAATACTATAGACTTGGTGAGAAATTTATTTCTCACAGTCTGGAGGCTGGAAATTCCAAGATCAAAGTGCTAGCAGAGTTGATGTCTGGGGAAGGCCCCCTTCCTGGTTCATAAACAGCTGGAACAAAATCTGGATCTAGGAACTCACTTGATTTATTTGAGATTTGTGAGACTAACAGAGCTTCACATTGGGAGATGTAGAAAATAATTTTTACCCCTCTGTTATCTCATTATAATTGAGGTGTAAAATATTAGAGCCATGGTTTAGAAACATGGTAACGCTATTAACATTAGTTAACTATTTCATTTTACTTGGGATTGAACATTTAATTTTTTGTGTGTTATAAGTTTCCTAGGGCTGCTCTAACAAAGTATCATAAGCTGGGTGACTTAAAATAACCAATTTATTGTCTCACACAATTCTCTAGGTTAGAAGTCTGAAACTAAGGTGTCACCAGGGCCTTTCTCTTTCTGAAGGCTCTAGGAGAGGATCTTTCCTTTTCTCTTCCTAGCTTTTTGGTGGTTCCTTATATTCCTTGGTTTAGAGAAGCATCATTCTGATCTGTGCTTCTGTCATTACATGGTATTCTCCCTCTGTGTGTGTCTCTGTATCCAAATTTCCCTTTTCTTATAAAGACACCAGTCGTTGGGTTAAGGCCGACCCTAATCCAGTATGGCTTTATTTTAACTTGATTACATCTGCAAGACACTACTTCCAAATCAGGTCACATTCTGAGGTTCTGGGTAGACATGAATTTTGAGAGGACACTATTCACCATGTACACCATGCATAAGAAAATTTCTTATTTGTGCTTTCAAAGGACACCTTGAAAAATATTTTCATTTTACTATATTTTGGTCAATATCCCAAATCTAAATAGTCTTATGTGCAAATGTTCACATATACTGTCTAAGATTAAAATAGAATTTCCCAAAGTTTTCAAAACAAGAAAAATGTAGAAGGACATGATATCAATGTTATTTTCTTCTGATTTAAATTTATCACACTAAAGCAAACGATGATTACATTAGAAAGTGGTTGGAGAAGGAGGTTTGTGAGATATTCTCAAAATTTGCGTTTCAATACATCTGCCACTCTGAGTAGTGCATAATCTCCTCTCCCTCAAAGAGTTCATAGTTCTGTTGAGAGACAAATTGCAATATAGTATGATGAGTGCAGTAGTAGAATTATACATACGGCACAGAAAGAAAGAATTATCTATATTGAGTTCTAAAACTCTGTGTGTGTGTGTGTGTGTGTGTGTGTGTTTGTGAGAGAGAGAGAGAGTTAACTGATTAATTTTGAGAGGAAAAATAAGTAAATCAAACAAAATTTTTTATTCCATTTACACTAATTCAAAAGTAATGACTCTCATAGTGTTGTAATATAGTTCCACTATATGTCCAAAATGTTGATTTGTTTATTCCAAAATGTTGATTCTCTGACCAAGTATTTTCTTTTGGATCTGGAAGATCTGCTAAGGGTAAAGGTTTCACATAGCTAATTAGGAAGCTTCAGTGGGGAAAACTTACCATAATACTGTGAAATAAACATCAATCTGATTAACTGCTGATTTTCTGGCTGAAATAAATTGATTCCTTTGGTTCTTACCCTGCCCCAAGGTGTTTTTTAGACAGGAGAAATTAGCTGTAATAATTTCCTCTGAAAGATGAACTGTGCTAATTAGGATTGTTTTTCTTTTTCTTTCTTTCCCCCTCCCCCTTACATTTATTTTTGATTAGGTAGTACATTCAGGTGGTTCAAATTTTGATATTTATAAAAGAATATACAGTTAAAAGTCTCCCACACTTTGTACCCAGCCATATAGTTCTTCCAAGAGGCAGTTTGTGTTAACATTTCTTGTTTTTACTTCTAGAGCTATTTCATACATTTATAAAGCATAGGCACTCATAAACATACACACACTTTCTTGTTTTTCATTATTTTTACACATTTTTCTCTACTTTAGATCATTTCATATTGCTACATAAAAAGCTATGGCTACATAGTATTATTTGATTGTATGGATATGCCATAATTTATAATTTATATTTAGCTTGTTTTCTGACTTTTGCTATAGCATTTCTTCAGTGAATAACCTTGTAATAGGTCATTTCAAATGTGTACTATCTGTAGAATAAATTTCTAGAAATAGAACTGCTAGGTTGGATGGAATGTGCCTTTGTCATTTTGATGGATATTACCAAATTGTCCTCCATAGAGGTTGTACCAGTTTACACTTACACCAGCAATAGATGAAAGTGCTTGTTTCCACAACCCTCACCAACTCATTGTACTATGAAGTGTTATATCTTTGCTAATATGATAGGTGAAAAATGATATCTCATTGTGGTTTTAATTTGTATTTATGTCCTGAGTAGGGTTGAGCATCTTTTCATATATTTAAGACTGTGATATTTGTAAAAAATAAGTTCCTTTTTATGATGGCTGGGGTGCTACTTGAATGATGGGCACAATGTCTTTTCTCCTTAACTTATACCTATGGGCATATTCTTTTACACAAGAGAAGAAGGGTAATTCCAAAGAGCACATTTAGTTCAAATAAACTGTAAGCACTCTAAGCCAGGAACATATTATATGTTTGAAAAATTCACTAGCTTTTTATAATTCACTCATTATACAGCTAGCATAGCATGGTTGACAGGCAACTGAACCAACATCCCCTAGTAATTTTAAATGATTTAAACTACTTAGAAGAAATTTAACTCAATATTTTGTTGCTTCTTAATATACATTGCACCTTATAAAATATTTTTTCATATCTCAAGAAAAATAGATTTATTCTTTACTTAGAAACTTACCAATGTGTTAGAATTTACCAGAATTATTTAAAATTATTATATGTTTTCATTTGAAATATGTGTTTGCAATTTTCTTTATCAATAATAAGCCACATTACAGGAAGGTTAGAAGTTCAGTGTATATTTAAATGTGTTGGCTGATTCATAAATGGTTCTGGACTCTTTTGCATTATACAATAAATTATTCTCAGAGCTTTGTCCATGGCACTGTAGATCACTTCTATTATAGCACTTATCAGCCTCTGTCATGTATCATCATTAGTTATTTATGTGTCTGCCTTTCTCACTAGATTGTGAACTTTTAGAAGATATAATTTGTATTCCCCTTTTGCACTAGCTTAGAGCTATGCATATACCCCATACTCATAAAATGTTTGTTGCATTGAATTGAGTCACATTTTTTACATTGGAGTTCCAAGGTTGCATTTTTAAAAAGATTTTCCACATATTGTTTGATTTTATTTTTATGTGAACTCTTATTCTAATGCTGCCTATTTGCTTTCTGCTAATATTGTTGACTTTCTATTGAAAAGAATTACTCAAAATGCTCCTCTAATAATAGCTTTGAAGAGGTAGATTTTTTATTGCAATATTTCCTTGATGTTCATTTTTTTTTCCATCAAAGTCCTACTTTAATTCTAGCTACAGGCAGTTCTAAATATTTCCTAGGCAATGGTGGGTAGATGGGGCACTTTGGTAAGGTATATTAATTGTTTCATTTCACTAAGATTCCAAATTTACATACGCAATTTGAAATGTGCCATTAAAATTGTGATCACTGCTAATATTAAGTGATTTAGAAGATTCTATAGCAGAGTGAACAGCTTTCCAACTGGCTTTTATTTTAATTGAAATTTTTATGAAAATAATTGTAGATTCACAGTGGTTTTAAGAAATAATACAGAGAATTGTACACTTTGCCTGTTTCCCTCCAATAGCAGCATCTTGTAGAACTATTGCATGATATCATGACTAGGATATTAATATTAACACAATCTACCTTTCTCTTCAGATTTCACCAGATTTACTTGTGTTCATTTGTGTGTGTGTTTTAGTTCTTTGCAATTTTATCACATATTTAGATTCATATATCCACCAGCACAGTTAAAATACTGAACAGTTCCAACATCACAAGGTTAAGTGTATTGCCCTTTTATAACTACACATACCTCCCACCCCCACCCTCACTATTCTAACCCATGGCAACCAATAATCTGTTCTCCATTTCTAAAATTTTGACCTTTCAAATGTTATATAAATAGAATAATATAGTATGTCACTTTTTGTGATTAGTTTTTTGATCAACATAATTCTCTAGAGATACGTCCAAGTTCTTCTGATTATCAATAGTTTATTCCTTTTTATTGCTGAGTAATATTCCATGTTATGGATGTACCAGTTTGTTAAATCATTCACATATTGAAGGAAATCTGGTCTGATTCCAGTTTTGAGCTATTACAAATAGAGCTGTTATGACTATTACTGTAGAGGTTTTTGTGTAAACATAAATTTTCATTTCTTTGGGATAAATGGTCAGGGGTATAATTACATTTACTTTTATAGGAAACTGACATACTGTTTTACAGAGTAGCATTTTCATTCCAAAGGAATAGAGTGATCCAGTTTCTCCTCACCCTCATCAGCATATGCTGTTGTAACTATTTTTTTATTTTAGCTATTCCTGTACATGTGTAGTGATATCTCAGTGAAGTTTCAATTTGTAGTCCCTTAATGCCTAATGATGTTGAATACCTTTTGATGTGCTTGTTTGCAATCTTTTTATTCTCTTCAGTTGGCTCTTCATGTCTTTTGCCCATTTTCTAATTGGACTGTTTGTCCTTTTTAGTATTGAGTTTTGTGAGTTCTTTATATATTCTAGATTCTAGTCCTTCGTTGGATATGTGGTTTTCAAACATTTCCTCCCAATCTGTAGCTTGTCTTTTCATCGTCTAAAATAGGGTCTTTTGTAGAGCAAAAGATTTAAAATTTGATGAAGTCTGATTCATCAATATTTCCTTTTTTTTTTTTTTTTTAAAGATTTTTTTTTATTTTTTCCTTTTTCTCCCCAAAGCCCCCCGGTACATAGTTGTGTATTCTTCGTTGTGGGTTCTTCTAGTTGTGGCATGTGGGACGCTGCCTCAGCGTGGTCTGATGAGCAGTGCCATGTCCGCACCCAGGATTCGAACTAACGAAACACTGGGCCGCCTGCAGCGGAGCGCGCGAACTTAACCACTCGGCCACGGGGCCAGCCCCCATCAATATTTCCTTTTATGGCTTATACTTTTGGTGTCAAGTCTAAGAACTCTTCACCTAGCCTGAGATATTAAACATTTTCTAAAAGTTTTAGAGTTTTATTTTCTTATATTTAAGTACATGATCCATTTTTAACTAATTGCTCCAGCATCATTTGTTGAAAAGTCTATCCTTTCTCCATCGAAGTGCTTTTTCACTTAGGTAAAAAATCACTTGGGGGCCAGCCCTGATGGCCTTGTGCTTAAAGTTCAGCGTGCTCCACTTCATCAGCTCAGGTTTGGTTCCTGGGTGCAGAACCACACCGCTCATCTGTCGGTTGCCATGCTGTGGCAGCAACTCACATAGAAGAACTAGAAGGACCTACAACTGGAATATGCAACTATGTACTGGGCCTTTGGAGAGGAAAAAAAAGAGGAAGATTGGCAACAGTTGTTAGCTCAGGGTGCATCTTTCCCAACAAAAAAAAAAAAAAGAGTATGTCATTAAAAATAAATCACTTGGGTTTATTGTGTGGATCTATTTCTGGGTTCTCTATTCTGTTCCATTGATCCATGTATCTATTCCTCCACCAATAACATAGTGTACTGATTGCTATAGCTATATAGTAAGCCATGATATTGACTAGACTGATTCCTCCCACTTTATTTTTTTTCTGAAGGTAGTTTTAGGTATTTTAGGGCCTATGCTTTTCCATACAAATTTTATAATTAGTCTATCTGTATCTACAAACTCTTGCTGGAATTTTGATAGTCATTGAATTAAACTTACAGATCAATTTGGGAGAACTGACATCTTTACTATGTTGAGTCTTCCAATCCATGAGCATGGTATGTCAATCCATTATTTAGATTTTTCTGCTCAGAATAGTCCATATTGTATTTCTTTATTTTGATGTCACATAAGAATGCATAGATTAATCTGGATTTCAACTTCTTTAGGCTTGCTGAGAATGATTCAGCTCATTTATTAATATTTATTCACTCATTCACAATGCAGGTTATATTTATCTTGCTCCATTGCAATTGACAGATAGTATTTTATGTTTATGATAGCAATATTGATTTTAAAGGTTATCACCTTGTAAATCTGTGAGAAATTGTCTATACTAAAGAAAGAACATTACTTTTTCAGACTAAGGAACCTTTGTAATGATATTTACTGTAAAGATTTTTACCACTAGGCTACTAAATAAGTATGATGGGCTGAAGGAGGGATTGCTGCCTGAAGGAATAAGGACTTATTGGAAGGAGGATGTAATCTTTGAGAAATTTCTTATTTGGCAAGTTTTAAGGTCAATTCAGGAGGTAGGAATAAGTGATAATTATTTAAGAGAGAAGATAAACTTGGGCTGTACTGAAGAGATCCTATCATAGAGTAGCAAGAACATTTTAGGTAAGATTGTAACTCCTTCTTGAAATAGGAAATATCTGGGGAGTTTGCTTGAGTTATTTATTCATTCAACAGGCATTTATGGAGCCCTTACTATTTTCTCCTCATTATCTGGCACCTATTATTATATAGCTGTTCAAAAGACAGGATCCCCAAATTGGAAAAGAAGTGAAACTGTCACTCTTTGCAGACGACATGATTTTATATATACAAAACCCTAAATAATGCACTAAAAAACTTTTAGAAATAATAAATGAATACAGTCAAGTCACAGGATACAAAGTCAACATACAAAAATCAGGTGCGTTTCTATACAATAACAATGAAGTAGCAGAAACAGAAATTAAGAATACAATCCCATTTACAACTGCAACAGAAAGAATAAAATACCTAGGATTAAACTTAACCAAAGAAGTGAAAGATCTGTACACCAAAAACTACAAAACATTGTAGAAAGAAATTGAAGAAGACACAAAGAAATGGAAAGGTATTCCATGACCTTGGATTGAAGAATTAACATAGTTAAAATATCCATACTTCCTAAAGGAATCTATAGATTCAATGTAATCCCTATGAAAGTTCCAACAACATTTTTCATAGGAAAAAGAGCAAAGAATCCTAAAATTTATATGGAACTACAAAAGACCCCGAATAGCCAAAGCAATCCTGAGGAAAAAGAACAAACCTGGCGGTATCACACTCCCTGATTTCAAAATATACTACAAAGCTATAGTAACAAAAACAGCATGAGACTGGCACAAAAACAGACACACAGATCAATGGAACAGAATCAAGAGCCCAGAAATAAACCCACACATCTATGGACAGCTAGTTTTTGACAAAGGATCCAAGATCATACAATGCAGAAAGGAAAATCTCTTCAATAAATGGTGTTGGGAAAACTGGACAGCCCACATGTAAAAGAGTGAAAGTAGACCATTATCTCACACCATGCACAAGAATCAACTCAAAATGGATTAAAGACTTGAATGTAAGACCTGAAACCATGAAACATCTAGAAGAAAACATAGGCAGTATGCTGTTTGACATCGGTCTTAGCAGCATTTTTTCAAATACTGTGTCTGACTGGGCAAGGGAAACAATAGAAAAACTAAACAAATTGGACTACATCAAACTAAAAAGTGTCTGCACAGCACAGGAAACCATCAACAAAACGAAAAGACAACCTAACAATTGGGAGAAGATATTTGCAAACCATTTATCAGATAAGGGGTTAATATCCAAAATATACAAAGAACTCATACATCTCAACAACAAAAAAACAAACAGCCCAATTAAAAAATGGGCAAAAGATCTGAACAGAGATTTATCCAAAGAAAATGTATGGATTGCCAACAGGCACATGAAAAGATGTTCAACATCATTAACTATGAGGGAATTGCAAATCAAAACTACAATGAGATATCATCTCACTCTGTTCAGAATGGCTGTAATTAACAAGACAGGAAACAAGTGTTGGAGAGGATGTGGCGAGACGGGAACCCTCGTACACTGCTGGTAGGAATGCAAACTGGTGCAGCCACTATGGAAAACAGTATGGAGTTTCTTCAGGAAATTAAGAATGGATCTACTATATGATCTAGCTATTCCATTGCTGGGTATTTATTCAAAGAACTTGAAAACACAAATGCATAAAGATACATGCACCCCTATATTCATTGCAGCATTATTCACAATAGCCAAGACTTGGAAGCAACTTAGGTGCCCATTAAGGGACGAATGGATAAAGAAGATGTGGTATATATACGCAATGGAATACTACTCAACCATAAGAAATGATGAAAATCTGGCCATTTGTGACAACACGGATGGACCTTGAGGGTATTATGCTAAGTGAAATATGTCAGAGGGAGAAAGTCAAATACCGTATGATCTCACTCATAAGTAGAAGATAAAAACGACGACAAACAAACACATGGCAGCAGAGATTGGATTGATGGTTACCAGAGGCGAAGGAGGGAGGGGGGAAGACAAAAGGGGTGATTAGGCACATGTGAGTGGTGATGGACTGTAATTAGTCTTTGGGTGGTGAACATGATGTAATCTACACAGAATCCAAAATGTGTTACGATGTACACCTGAAAGTTATATAATGCTGTAATTCAATGTTACTGCAATAAAAACAAAAAAAAATACACGATCCCTGAGTTCATGGAATGTATATTGTAATATGATATATATTATACCAATAACAGCATCTGTAGATTTTTCAGCCTGTTAAATGGCGTGATAAACTTATTATTTGAACAGGCGTATGCAAAAGGAATACCGACCTTGTGCATCAATTTTTAAGTTAGGGGGATTTTTTCAGGTTTTAATATTTTTCAAGGTTTTGCAATCTACACATCTGAAGTTATTGATCTGATTGCCAGATGAATTAATTATGAATTAAAGATAGGTGTTTTCTGAGCCATTGATACACAACATTTAAATATTTTTGATGAATTGCTAATAACTGTCAAAAGGAAAGGCATATATAACCTTTGCTATGAGAAATCTGACGTAAGTGGCCGATGACATAAAAAATATGAGTCACATTGTATTTTCCTCTTAATTCATAAGAGATCAGGGATTCTGTAGAAGCTTGTGTAAAGTTCATATTAAGATAGATACCCTGGAAACCAGTAAAACAAGTATGCTTGCTGACATGTTACAGTTGAAACCCACTTTAAAATATGGTTTAGATTGAATAGCATGTTAACAGGAAGATTGGGAATGATTATATGTTTCAAACCATTGATTCCTTTGTGTATTTCATTTGTTAGAACACAGCCATATATTTTTCACTTTTAAAAATTCCTTTTGAATATTTTGCATTGTTGAACCTCCTCTTCTTAGTGGATTTCTGTTTTATGTAATTATTTTTGAGATATCGGTGATTTTCACTGTTCACTTTTCTATTTCTTTGCTATTCTCACTAAGCAAATTTATGGAAAATTTCCCTTAAGTCTCCAGGGGAAATTAAAGAAAAGTATAATTTTATAGGGAATAACATTTCCAAATTTGTCTGTGAAAATCTAAGTTTTCATGAAATAGAATTGCATAAAACATGGTGTCTCATAGAGCTGCCTTTTATAAAAAGCCAAATCTATGAAAATATTTGCAATTTCCTTAAATTAATCAATGCAATGTGATTTGTTTGAATCTTGACTGGAGAAGCAGTCTGTTTATTTTGGGAAAAAGTAGGGATGATTCGAGTTCTGAGAAATAGATACCCACTCTACCCCAAGATATGAATGAGGTGGTTATTGTTGAATGGAACTGTAGAGCATTCCATAAGTGAGGCAGCAAAGAGAACTTGTTCATGAGCTTCAAGATTCCATATTACCTGTACATATTTCTTTTGTTCTACTTTTTCTCTTCCTCATACTTTTTGTTTCCTCAGTATTGGCTTGCACATAGCCAAAATGGCCTTTGTAGCCATTCTGTATCATAACCTCTTGGCTTCGTTCCCATTGCTACCTAGGTTTATCTCTTGCTATTTCCTAGTTCAAATTCATGGGAGGAAATCTGATCAGTGGGGTTGGTACAGTTTATGTTTTCATGCCAGCCACTTCATAGTTCGCTGGCCAGTCTATAGATTGATTGTTTTTGAGTTACCTTGCTGCTTTCTTGTTTATAACTACCTATAGTCATGCATGAGAATTCTGGGTCATGTGATATAAAACATGATTGCTTGTGGCTGTCCTTGTGTAGGGACTATGGGCAGGACCATTTCACTTAAAAAGGACTTTAGATTAGTTGTCACTATGATCAGTAATAATAAAAGGTAATTTATGAAAAGATGCTATTCACATAGGCTTATTTAGGCGTAAAAACTAGTTTTCCAGAAGAATATCTCATTGTGTTATAGTTAGCTGGGGTGTAATGTTGATTCAGAGTTATCTTAGTTCTTGGTTTTAGAAAGTTGCTGGTACACTAAGGTTTGCATTGCACATATTAATTTTGGGAAAATGGATACATTTCAGGTCTTCATATAATAATATTTATGTATATTGTATAATTATAATAAAGTATAAATCGCTTGGACACTGTATACCTTTTGTTCATTATCCAGTTTGAACCTCATTGACTTTACAGAGATAACTAATTGGCCTGGTTTATCTGTTTGAGCCTGTGTCAACATTTGTGTAGACTGAGCCAAGAATACAAATGAAAGTCTACATACTGTATGTGTGAAAATGTCAAAATTTGTAAACCAAGTTAACAAACTGTTAAATAAAATAATGTTCTATTCTCACATTTTGGCAAATACATTCTTTTATATAAATGAACTGGAATGTTAGGTTCAAGTTTAGAATTCTCAGACTCCTCAGAGCTCAACACTGGAACATGACTGCACTGGGAAAGCTGGCTCCTAGACTTGGGATGGCCTCCTTCTTGTTGGATACCTGGCTGTACCAGGAGGGGCCTCACTCTAATGTATGTTTCACTGCACCCCATGTATACAAGCTCTGTTCATGGTCCCTATCACTGGCCTCCTCTGACCACTCCTTGGGCCTAAAAGTGGGCACATAGATAGCAAGATCCACCCTCCAGAACAGTAGTTTAGAATGAGTTCCAAGAGAGAATTAAGCCATAATACCCCAAGGCATCCATTTGATAGAAAAATTAAAATGCTACCAGCCTTGTACCATATTTGGGAGAAGGGAGAAAATGGTTACATGAATAATTTTCTTTAGGGCTGGAGAAAGGCTAGTAGAGTAGGTAGAGAGTAGACCTGAAGAAGAGGCCCATGTGGGCTCATAAAAGTGGCTTGGGGCTGTTTTGGCAGGGAATTTTGGTATCTTGGGTACTCAAATTTTGATCTAGAGGGGGGATGCATAGGCTTCTGATGGTCCTTTTCCTTTGGCTCCACAGACTTTTCCCTCCTGGAACTGGGAGCACCTGAGGAATGGCTAGAGTGAGATCTGTTAAATTATGGGGCCCCTCTTGCCCTCATCAAAATGTGGTACTTCATCCATTAATTATTTTTCATATTTTAACTATTAAATGCTATGTTAAATTTTTTTGGCTTGAAAATGTGTTTAGATGTAATGTGGCTTGATTCCAATGAACATGGCATAGTAGGGAACCCCAAAATTCCATCTTTCCACAAAAGAAGCAAATAAACTAGCAAATACTCTCAGAATCAACTTAATTGGCATTCTGGAAACTAATCAAAATTTACAGCATCCAGGCGAATGCTTAATCAAAGAAAAAACAGTTGAATCTCAGTAAGAGAATTTTGCGGCATTTTAACTTACCTTCTCCCCATCCCCTGCTCTCCAGTTTGGCAGAAGATTTGAAGAGTCCACATTCCTAGTACACGTTCCTAGAACTGGAGAGAGTATAAGTGACCTTATTCTTAAATAATTGTGGTTGTTCATTTTGACCAGTTTAATGGATCCCTGAAGGACCAGCTCAAAAGGCTTGCCCTTATTTTGCCTAACTCAGAACTCTCCCAAGGCCAAGGCAGCTCTTTGGGGGGCATTTATGGAAAACATTTAAAGGCAAATGTATTAGCCACTGCCTCACAGGGCAGGGAATAACAGTTGGGCAAACAGTGGACCAACAGAAAATAATATTTGGGTGTACAAGTATCTCTTTGAGATTTTTCTTTTAATTCTTCTGAGTACCCAGAAGTGAAATTGCTGGATTACATGATAATTCTATTTTAAATTTTTTGAGGAATTGCCATGTTGTTTTCCGTAGGAGCTGCACCATTTTGCATTCACACAAACACTGCCCAAGGACTCCAGTGTTTCCACATTCTCACCAACACTTATTATTTTTTATTATTTTCATAGTAGTCATCCTAATTGTGTGAGGTGGTATCTCATGGCAGTTTTGATTTGCCTTTGCCTAATGATTAGTGATGTTGAGCATCTTTTCATGTATTTCTTGGCTATTTCTGTATCTTCTTTGGAGAAAGTTCTATTCAAATCCTTTGTCCATTTTTAATCGATTGTTTTCTTGTTGTTGAGTTGTAGAAGTTCTTTACATATTCTGGATATTAACCCCTTATAAGATATGATTTGCACATATTTTCTCCCATCCAGTAGGTTGCGTTTTCACCCTCTGATTGCATCCTTTGATGCATGGAAGTTTTTTACTTGTGATGTAGTCTAATTTATCTGTTTTTACTTGTGTTGCCTGTGCTTTTGGTGTTGTATCCAAGAAATCATTGCTAAATCCAGTGTAATTCATGAAGCTTTTCTCTTATGTTTTCTTCTAAGAGTTTTATAGTTTTATCTCTTATTGTAAGGTCTTTGGTTCTTTTTGAGGATGTTGTCATTTTTTAAAAAATGTAATATAACATTCATCGTTAAAGGTGAAAAGGAAGGATGGAAATTGTAGAATGGGAGAGATTTAACTTACTATATAGCTAATTGGACACGTAAAATGGACAAGTGAAATATTTAACACAACTAGAGGGATTCCCATTTGTTAGTGAAATATGCTTTTATAGAGATTGAAAGTTATTCCAAATATGTCTAGCCATTTTTATTGCATTATAACCTATAATTGCATTTTAGGTATTGTTCTATCTTATTGTGTTATGTAGAAGCTAACCCATTTCCTGTAAGCAAATGCATTGGTGAGCTTTTCTCAACTGTGGGAAATCATTGAGTCTTTTACAGGATTTTTGGTCCTTTGTAGATAAAATAGTATGTATAAATCCTTTCCCAAATAGTACCTGGTTCTGCTATGCTTCTCTTTCTTCCAAGCAGATAGCCGAATTCTTAACTGTCTCTCTTGTTACTGTCTGCTGGGAAATTTTATTTGCTTAATATTATGTTAAGTACAGTTGACTATCATTTTCATCTTTATAAAGTAAGCATTGCATAACCAGTTTTAAAATGTACATTTAGTTTAATACCATTTTAAACTATAGACCTCTAGTAGCTATTGGGACTTAGCAAAGGGATGAAGAATTTTAAAAGATGTCTATAAGCAAGTGTAGGAGGGAGTTCACTGAGTCTGGAATTGCACATTCATTCTAGGGATCTTATGACATCTTATAGCAAGAAATGTTATCGCAATACTTATGCTGTTGTTTAACTCCAATTCTGTTTTTTTTTTTTAAGGAACATATGTGTGTACAATGTAGTTTCTCTATTATGCAGGGATTATAGGGACCTAATCCTTGGATCTGTGTAGTCATCAAATAAAGTACCATATTTCACTAGAGGGAGCTCCCCAGTTGCATGGAGGATTAACCAGCATTTATAGGGTTTATCTTGTATCTCCAACGTAAAAGAACTGATGTAAAGAATGGTATCATTTAAATGTTCTTTCACATTTTAGTCAATTTTAACTTTTAATTGTTTTGTAAATTAGTATTTTGCCAGGAATGGGCTAAAGCTGAAGCACCTTAGAATACAATGTTAAATTATGACTATGCTTTGTTTATTTTGTGGTTTATTTAAATATTGCCTGATGCTCAGAAAATAATAAAAATCTCCAAAAGAAAACAGATTGCAACTATTTAAGTCTACAGTACTTCTTTCGTGTTTCTATAAATTAAATTTCAAGCACAAGGCTATATTTAAGGCTGTTTTTGACCTAAACAATTAGAGCACTGAGCTTTTTCTATAGTTCTGCAGAATTTCTCTGCAAGTCCAAGCAGATCTAGCATTATGGAGACTGTAAAAGATGTGGCTTCAAGGTGTAACAAGACCCATTATTGAATGTTTTGAAATGGTTATTCTAGAAAAAAAATTTCACTCCAACACATGGATTTTCTTATAGGTCAGCATTTTATATAAAGGATCCTTATGGCAAATGGGTGATAGGAAGGGCAAAGGAGGAGAAAATATCCATAAATAAAAGTGTAATCAGCTGCAGTTAGTACAAGGGTTAGGAAGTAAGAGGACATCTGGTTCTTCTATCTTTTCATTTTGGGATGCTTAAATCTTTTATAGACAAAATATTTTACATTTTAATGCATTTATGCTGTTTTCCTAATTTGTATTTCAGCATTCTATAAGCATTTACTTCCAGAAAGACCTTGATCTGTTCTTATGAATTAAAGCGCTGATGTTTTTACAGATGTGTTATTAGTGCATTTATAGGTTAGATAATGTAGAGAGAGGTTTATGGGGAAATGATTGGTTTTATAAATAAACATTCATCCAATGAGTCACTCATATGTTCTCAAAATGTCTTTTATGTATTAACATATATGAGCGGCAGATTCTATACTGCAGAAATACTGCCAATTTTGTAACAGTTAACATAAAATTAAGCTTTTTCATCCTCCCATTCTCTCCATTCCCATGATTGAGTTTCGTGTCTTTGGGGATGAGTACTTACTTAGATAGATATACGCTTGATGTGTTCAGGCTCTGGATTAGAGCAATATGCTTAAAAACTCAGTTATGAATATTGAAAAAGAAAAATGAAGGTGAGATGAATCACTCTACCTGAGATGAAGGCCTACTGTATAGCTACAGTTAGGCAACATAGCTGTGCAATGGTAGAGGGATAGACACATAGATCAGCAAAACAGAAGAGAATCGAAAAGTAGACCTACATAAATATGCCCAGCTAGTTTGTAACAAAGGAGCAAAAGCAATTTGATGGAGAAAGGATTGTTTTTTCAACAAATGATGCTGGAGCAATTGGACATCCATAGACAAAAAGATGAACTTTGACCCAAACCTCACACTTTTAAAAGAAATAACTCAAAATAGATCATGGACTCAAACGTAAAAATAAAACTTTAAAACTTTTCGAAAAAAATACGAAAATCCTGGGGCTGGCCCCGTGGCCGAGTGGTTAAGTTCGCGCGCTCCGCTGCAGGCGGCCCAGTGTATCGTTAGTTCGAATCCTGGGCGCGGACATGGCACTGCTCATCAGACCACGCTGAGGCAGCGTCCCACATGCCACAACTAGAAGAACCCACAACGAAGAATACACAACTATGTACCGGGGGGCTTTGGGGAGAAAAAGGAAAAAATAAAATCTTTAAAAAAAAAATTAAAAAAAAAAATACGAAAATCCTCAGTACCTAGGGCTAAGTGAAGAGTTCTTACACTTGATACCAAAGGCCCATTTCACAAGAGGAAATACTAATAAATTGGACTCCATCCAAATTAAAAACTTTTTTTCTGTGAAAGTCTTTGTTTGAAGGATGAAAATATATGCTATAGACTGGGCAAAAGTATTTGCAACACACCTATCCAACAAAGGATTAGGATCTAAAATATGTAAAGAACTCTCAATACTCATCATTACAAAACAAAGAATCCCATTAGAAAATGTGTAAAAGACATAAAGATACATTTCACATAAAAGGATATACAGATGATAATTATGTTCAACATCATGAGCCATTAGGGAAATGCAAATTAAAACCACAATGAGATATCATTACATACTTTAAGAATGGTTAAAACAAAAAATAGTGATAATGCCAAATGCTGACAAGGATATAGAGAAACTGAATCATGCATACATTATTTCTCTTTTGTAGTGATATCTCATCGTGGATTTAATTTTCATTTACCTAATGGTTCATGACGCTGAACGTCTTTACATATGCTTATCTGTGTAACTTCTTTTGTGAAGTGTCTGTTCAAGTCCTTTTCCCAATTTTTAAATTGGGCTGTTTATTTGTTTACTGTTTAGTTTTCAGATTTCTTTGTAAACTTGGGATACAGGTCCTTTGTTTACTATGTGATTTTCGATATTTCTCCTGGTCTGTAGCTTTTCTTTTCATTCACTTAATAGTGCTTTT
Source organism: Equus asinus (assembly GCF_041296235.1). NCBI lineage: Eukaryota > Metazoa > Chordata > Mammalia > Perissodactyla > Equidae > Equus > Equus asinus. The sequence goes on from NC_091820.1 coordinate 101,933,261, forward strand.
CACAGTTCCAAACATTTTAATTTTGATGAAGTCCAATTAATTATTTTTCTCTTCTAAGGAATGTGCTTTCTTTGTCATGTCTCTAAGATTACTTTTTTGCATTAGACAAATTTTATTGTCTAAGAATTTTTTTGCCTAAGGAAGATTTTCTATGTTTTCTCATAAAAACTTTATAATTTTAAAGCTTACATTTAGGTGTATCTTCCATTTGTGTTAATTTTTATATACGATGTGGAATTTCATTTAAGGTATATTTTTTGTATATGGATTTCTGATTCTTTGAATACCATTTGTTTAAAAGACTACCCCTTCTCCATTGAATTGCTTTTGTAGCTTTGTTAAAAATCACTTGAGCATATTTGCATGGTTTTATTTCCTGACTATTCTTTTACATTGATCTATATGTATATCCCTTCATCAATACCACACTATGTTGATTACTGTAGCTTTGTCATTAAGTCTTAAAATCTTTTAGTGGATTTCTTCCTACTTTATTGTATTTAAAAAATGTTTTAGCTGTTCTACTTACTTTGTCTTTTCATATAAATTTTAGTGCTAGCCTTTATATATCTACAAATTTCCAGCTCGGATTTTTATTGGAATTACACCAAATGTATATATGATTTTGGGTAGAATTGACATCTTTACTATGTTGCATCTTCAAATCCACAAACACAGTGTGTATCTCCATTTAGTTATATTGTCTTTAATTTCTCTTATGAACATTTTGTTGTGAAAATGCTAAAAAAATATATAAAACTGTTCATACTTTGTTAGATTTATACCAAAGTATTTTATTTGTTGGAGTTGTTGTTAATGATATTTCTTTTTTGTTTCAGTTTCTAATTGCACATTGCTAGTATATAGGAATACAATTGGTTTTTCCATTTATTTATTTACATTAGTCAACTAATTAAATTGACTTTTTGCATGTTATTCCTTTATGCTACAACCTTGGTAAACTCACTTACTAGTTCTAGGAGATGATTTATAGATTCCCTGGGATTTTTTACATAGTAAATCATGTAATCTGTGAATTGAGATATTTTTATTTCTTCTTTTCCAATATGTATGGTTTATATCTTTTTTTTTTTTTTGAGGAAGATTAGCCATGAGCTAACATCCTCTGGCAATCCTTCTCTTTTTCTGCTGAGGAAAATTGGCCCTGAGCTCACCTCCATGCCCATCTTCCTCTACTTTATATATGGGACGCCTGCCACAGCATGGCTTGATAAGTAGTGCCTAGGTCCCTGCCTGGGATCAGAACCGGCAAACCCCTGGCTGCTGAAGTGGAGTGCGCAAACTTAACCACTACACCACCAGGCCGACCCCAAGTTTATATTTCTTTTTTTTTTCTAACTAGTCTGGCTAGGACTTCCAGTTTAATGTTGAATAAGAGAGATTCTTCTTTCCAAAAATCTTTAGTGCTTTGCCACTGCATGTGATGTTAGCTATGTATTTTTTATAGGTAATTTTTATTAAGTTGAGGAATTTGTTTTATATTTCTAGCTCATTAGGTTTTTATGATGAGTGAGTAATGCAAATTTTTTTAAATGCTTTTACTGCATAAAGTTTTTATTCTTCAGGCTGTTAATATGTAGGATTCTATTGATTGATTTTCAGATATTGAACTAGCCATGCATTCCCAATACATACCCCGTTTGGTCGTGGTAGATTATTTTTTATGTATATTGCTGGCATCAATCTGCTAATATTTTATTGAGAATTCTTGCATTTATGTTCTCAAGGGATATTGGATTGTAGTTTTCTTTTTTGTACTGTCTTAATATGGTTTTGGTGATAGCATAATGCTGGCCTCATAAAATGAATTGGGGAGTGTTCCATCTTTTATTTTCCAGAAAAGATTATATAGAATTGGTGTTATTGTTTATTCAGATGTTTGTAAAATCTACGAATGAAAGTATGTGGGCTTAGAGGTTTTTTTCAGAAGGTTTTAAACAATGAATTCAATTTCTTAAATAGTTACAGAACAAGTAAAGTTATCTGTTTCATTTAGTATGAATTTTGTAATTTGTAGATTTTTAGGAATTAGTTCATTTCATCTAAGTTTTCAAATTTATGAGTTTAGAGTTGCTCATAGTATTTCCTTATTGTCATTTTAAGATCTCTTTGATTAGTAGTGCTGTCTCCTCTTTCATTTCTGATACTGATAATTTGAGTGTAATCTTTTTTTTCTTTCATCACCCTGCTTGGAGGTTTATCAATTATGTTGATGTTTTTTCAAAGAACTAGCTTTTGTTTTCATTGATTTTCTGATCGTTTTACTGTTTTCAGTTTCTTGATTTCTGCTTTAGTCTTTCTCTCTGCTTCCTTTGGTTTTATTTTGCATTTTTCGATCTAATTTCTTAAGATATAAACTCAGATTATTGATTTGAGACATTTCCTAATATATGCATTTAATGCTGTAATCTTCCCTCTAAGAACTGTTTTAGCTATATGCTACCCACTTTTGACATTTTCTGTTTTCATTTATTCAAAATACTTTTTATTTTTCTCAAGAATTCTACTTTGACCCATAGAGTATGTAGAAGTGTTGTGTTTTAATCCAAAAATTTAGGGATTTTCCCAATATCTTTCTGTTTCAGATTTCTATTTAACTATGTTATTACCAGATAATCTACTTTGTATGATTGTTATTCTTTTAAATTTATAATGTCTTTCATGGCCCAGAATATGTTTTATCTTTGTGAATGTACCATGTATACTTGAGAAGAATGTGCATCCTGCAGTTGTGTTGGATGGCATATTCTATAAGTATCAAGATGGTTAATAGTGTCCTTTATGTCATCACGTAGAAATTCTTACTGACTTGTTCATATTTGTTCTCTCAGTTAATGAAAGGACTGATGAAGTCTCAAAATAAAATTGTGGATCTGCTTGTTTTTCCTTTCAATTCTATCAAGTTTGGCTTCATGTGCTTTGAAGCTCCATTGTTAGTTGCATATACACTCAAATATTGTTATGTTCTCTTGGATAACTGATCCCTTTATTATTATGTAGTATTCCTCTTTATCTCTGACAACATCTCATTCTGGAGACTGATGTAAAACATTAACATCACTACTACGACTTTATTTTTTTGATACTGTCATTTTTTTAATAAAAAGCTTTATTGAGCTGTAATCCACTCATTTAAATTAAACAAATCATTGTTTTTTTAGTGTATTCACAGATTGTTGTACAATCATATCCACAGTCTAATTTTGGAATGTTTTCATTGCCCTATAAAGAAACCCCATATCTATTAGCAGTAACTCTTTATTCTCCCCTAACCTCCCAGATCTGGGCAATCACTAGTCTACTTCTGTCATAGGCAAAATAGATTTGCCTATTCTGAACATTTCATATAAATGGAGTCATACAATATGTGATCTTTGTGACTGGATCTTTTTCACTTAGCAGAATGTTTACAAGGTTCAGCCAGGTTGTAACACAAATCAGTGCTTCATTACTTCATTTCTTTTCATCACTGAATCATACTCCATTTTATGGATATACCACATTTTGTTTATCAGCTCATCAGTTGATGGACATTTTGGTTGTTTCCTCATTTTGGCTAATATAAATAATGCTGATATGAACATTTGTGTAAAAGTTTTTGTGTAGATGTATGTTTTCATTTATCTTTGGCATTTATCTTCTATAGAAGGAGAATTTCTGAGTGATATGGTAACTATATTTAATTTTTTGGAGGTCTAACATTCTGTTTTCTGAAGTGACTGCATCATCTTACATTCCCACCAGAGAACCTGATGGAGCTGCTGGAGAAGGCTTGTAGAGTGTGAGCTCCTCTATGTTTGTAGCTCCCAGAAGTTTCACACTCATGCTAGTCCGCACTTGGCCTTTAGCAGTTAGTTAAAATTTCTAATTTAATCCTCCTACCTGTTTATATGACTTTTAGTGCTGTCTTTCCCAGGTGAGCAAATGCTCTAAACCTGTTTCTGACTAGAGGTTTGTGCTTGTTGTTCGCCCTGTGACCTCTGTTACCTGTGATAGATTTGAGAAAAGTTGTTCATCTGCAACTTGCTTAGCTCTTTTCTTGTTGTAGTTCTCTACATCTCCAAGATAAAAACGCCATTTAATGTTGAGTTTTAGCTGTTGTTTTTATATTGTGGATAACAGTCTTTTATTATATATATGCTTTGCAGAAGTTTTCTTCCATCCTGTTGCTTGCCTATTCATTTTCTTAGTGGTGTTTTTTGATGAGCAGAAGTTTTTAATTTTGATGAAATTTACTTTATTATTTTTTCTTTCATTGTTTGTACTTTCTGTATCGTGTCTAACAAATCTTTTCCTATACCAAGATCAGAAAGATATTTCCAATTTTTTCTAGAAGCTTTAAAATTTTATCTTTTATAACTAAGGGCATTAATGATCTTGAAGTAATATTTTGAATGATGTGAATTTAAAAAGAAACCATTTGGATACTTTGTTGTTTCATCAAAATTTATCGGAGTTTTGTTTTTTCTTTCCCCCCAGTGGTCTTTTCTGGAAGCATCAATCTTTTGACTTTATTCGCGTATGTCTAATTTTGGATTCTCCATTTTGTTCCACTGATCTATCCATTCAGTAATGCCACACGATCTTGGTTGCTGTAGCATTATAGTCAGTGAGTCTTAAAATCAAGTAGAGTAAGTTTTATAGCTTTCTTCCTCTTTTCAATATTATCTTGGATAGTTTTTCTCCTTTGACTTTCCATATAAATTTTAGAATCAGTTTGTCCATTTCTACAAGAAAATCTCGTAGGATTTTGATGGGGGTTGAATTGAATCTATAGGTCAATTTTGGGAAAATTGATAACAATATTTAGACTCGAATACATGAACCTAGCGTGTGTTTGCATTTATTTAGGAACCTTTTAATTTTTCTTAGCAATATTTTATTATTTTTATTGTATAAGTCTTGACCACCTTTCATTATTTTTATCTCTTAAGTAATTTATGGCTTTGGATGTCATTGTAAATGGTATTATTTAATGTTTTTCATTTTGTAATAAGTATTTTTTTAGTATTAGTTTGATTTTTGACAATTACATTTTATGCTGTGATATTACAAAATTTGCTTATTTAGATTTTATAGTTGTTTTACAGATGACTTGGAATTTTCTATATTTAACAACTATATCATCTTCAAATAAAAAACATTTTATTTTTCCCTTTCCAATCATTTTGCCTGTTAATTTATTTTTTATTAAATTGGCTAGGCACAATGGCACAAAGTTGAATAGAAGTAATAAGAGGGGATATTTATGTCTGTTTCCAGTCATAGGGAGGAAAGTCTTCAATATTTCATTGGTAAGTATAATGTTAGATATGTGTTTTTTACATGCAAATCATCAAGTTGAGGAAATTTACTTCTATTTTTAGCTTGAAGACAATTTTTTTTATGAATAGTGTTGAATTTTGTCCAAAAGCCATATAATTTTAGTCCTTTAATCTGTTAATAAATAGAGTATTTATTAATTTTTGATTGTTAAGCCAGTCTTGCATTTTGGTAATTAAACCCTATTTGAGCAAAATGTAATATCTTTTTTTCTTTTCTTTATTAATGTTATGATAGATTACAACCTTGTGAGATTTCAGTTGTACATTTTTGTTAGTCATGTTGTGGGTACACCACTTCCCCCTCTGTGCCCTCCCCCCACCCCCCCTTTTCCCTGGTAACCACCGATCAGATCTCCTTATCAATATACTAACTTCCACCTATGAGTGGAGTCATATAGAGTTCGTCTTTCTCTGACTGGCTTATTTCACTTAACATAATACCCTCGAGGTCCATCCACGTTGCTGTGAATGGGCCAATTTTGTCTTTTTTTATGGCTGAGTAGTATTCCGTTGTGTATATATACCACATCTTCTTTATCCAATCATCAGTTTCTGGGCATGTAGGTTGGTTCCATGTCTTGGCTATTGTAAATAATGCTGCGATGAACATAGGGGTGCAATGGACTCTTGAGATTTCTGATTTCAGGTTCTTAGGATAGATACCCAGTAGTGGGATGGCTGGGTCATAGGGTATTTCTATTTTTAACTTTTTGAGAAATCTCCATACTGTTTTCCATAGTGGCTGTACCAGTTTGCATTCCCACCAACAGTGTATGAGGGTTCCTTTTTCTCCACATCCTCTCCAACATTTTGTAATATCTTTTTTATATAGCACTGTATTTGATTTGGTAATATTTTAGTAAATATTTTTACATCTGTGTTCTTGAGGGATATTTGTCTGTAATTATATTTCCTTGTCTACTTTCTGTATCAAGGTAATACAGGCCTCCTAAATAAGTGTTTTCTCTTCTTGCATTTTCTGAAAGTGTTTATAGCATTGGTATTCTTTTTTTTCCTTAAATGTTTGATCAGATTCACTGATGAATCCATCTGGGCCTAGACTTTTCTCTGTGTTATAATACAAGTTTATGTTGTGCTTAGTTAATTAACATTATATCATGAGCATTTTCCTATTTTATTAAATATTTTTCAAAGACAAGATTTTTCACTGTTGTATAATATTCATTTGAAAAAATATACCCTGATGTGTCTAACTAGTCCTCTATATTTGGATATTTTGGTTGTTAAATATATTCCCCTTATTGATTCCTTATACCAAACAACAAAACAATTAAATTATGATGACCTTTTTTTCTAAAACATATATATGTGTATGAATATTTATATATAATACATATATTTTATTATATGTTATATAAAACTATATAATACAGTATATCATATATTATGTACATACATGATAAATACACATGTGTATGTATAGAAATATATGTATATACACACACATGCATGCACACATACACACACTGAGAAGGACAAATTGACAGACTCTGGTATTAGATACATCAATAAATTAACACAGTCTGACTTTGGATGTTGGGAGTTTGGGAAGTTTTTCCTCTCTTTTCATGGTTTTTGGTATTTCTATTCACTTTTTCCAGACTGAGAATGTCTCTTTATAATTAGAAAGGAAAGAAAAAAACCTGAGCTGTTTTTATTCTTGGGAATTAAAACAAAGAAAAGGATTTCTTAAGTTATCACAGGCACGTTGAGAAATGACTAAAATACCATATGGTAATTAAAATTCTAGCAATGTTCACATGTGAGATGTTTCCCCCTAACAGCAGAACAGTAAATGATGTCTGAGTAGGTGCAGTATTTCAGGCTTTCACGGGAATTGCCGAATGATTAAGGGGGCACTTATGCTCTTTGGGAATAGGTCCAGGTTTTATTTTTTTCCTTCTTCTTCAAAGTCTTAAAGAAATGAAAGTCTTCACAGCAAAATACACTTTTTTATTCCCTTTGGTTTAGAGCATGGAAGGCTACCCAGTGTCAGGAGACGCTGGAAGAATTTGGCTTGACTTTTTAAAGTTGTTTGAGAGAGGAAAGGGAGATCAGAAGAATTACTTTGAAGAATTACCCAGCCAAATCTGGTTAATGTAGCCAATGATGGGATAAAGTAAAAGTTTTAGAACATGTAATCCACTGTGATTCCTCCAGTTTTTCAGGAGAATTAAGGAGTAACCTCAGAGTCTCAAGAAATACTGGAAGAAAATGCATGGATACTTCATCAGGTGCCTACAAAGTTATTAATTGGGTGACAGTTTAGGAGTGTTACCTAAACTCTTTAACTTCTTATTTGGCCTTGTAGAAGTTATGTGACAGCTTATAAGTTTTAGAAGGAGCATTCAGAGAACAAAAACTAGAGGGCTTTTTAAACAGTGCATGCATATAGTCAGAGATCTAGTATTAACCTTCCATTCCAATAAAATTGTGAAAAGGAAGATATAATCATCAGAAATCTAAGTTTACTTATACTGTTTCACATCAACCATGAGGAATGTGTATAGTAGTAGGAATGGGACCAGAGGACCAAAGAAGAATGAGAAATTGTTGGGATGTGGGGACAAAAACCTGAAACAAAATAATTAGGGAAAAATCCAAAAGAGTATTGGGCATAGAGTGAGGAAGTTCTTTTAATTCCCAAAGTTGAATGATTTCAGGATGCTCCTATCAGTATCTGTACCTAAAATATGTTATTCTTAGATCAGCCTAGGATTAAATGATGCTAGGGACAGATAATGAGGCCATAAGGAGATGAAGAAAGAGTGAAAGAGAGGAGTAAAATCTTATTTGCTCTATTTCTCCAGCTCAGTGTTTCATAATGTGTAGTCAGAAGACTTCCCACAGTTGTGTCACTTGGGATGCTTGCTAAATAGAATACAGAGTCCCAAATCACACTTTGACCATAATGAATTTCTGACTGTTTGATCCTGGGATCAGCATTTTTAACAGGCTCCAGAGATGACTTGCAGCATAGGAACCTTGAACATTTATTATCCACTGCTATCTAGTGGATAAGACTGACTTGTTCCCATTATTTCCTAATCCGTAACTCTCCTCCTTTTCCACCCCATCACTTCTCCGCTTTTAAACACATATGTGGATCGTTTCTTTCTTCTAAAATAGATGTCACTTATTTAAAAATTGTTCTGCCTTATCACTCCTTTTTTCAGTACTGAACTAAAGGTACATTGCTTATAGCTGTTTGCTATTTTGCTGAGGTACCAAATTGAATAATGCACCTTTAGACCAGAAAGCAGTACAGGGCAAGTCACGTAGTTTGTGAGTGATCCTGGGCACTGCCTACTGGAAAGCTGTATCTCCTTGTGGCCTTTTTCCCTCTGCTCATTGTTAGGTGCGCTCTAATTGTTGTGATGTTATAAACAGTATTTATTTATTTTTAGTCAGAATGATCCTTACCAGAGAGCTATATGCTAATGATTGTGATAGAAATGAAGTAGTGTAAGAAAGTTACCTTTAGCCATGACATGGCTGTGTAAATGACCTTTAAGTTACATATTACCACAATTTGTTTGTGACCTTACCTATCTTAGTGCTTTTTGTAACGTGGAGATTTGGTAATTTGAAAATTTATGGGAAGCATTCTACCTATCTTCTCTTTTTTCCCATTAAGCAATCATCAAAGTCTTTTTGGTTTATTTGTGTTTGCTTATTTCCTTTTGATTATTTGAGAGGTAGGAAACCAAGGGAGAAGAAACTGGGGCTTCCTCAGTGGAGCAAATTGAAGTATCACCTTTGTTTTTTTTGCCTCTAGATGTGTGGTGAACATGGAAAAGACCTAGAGAGTATAAACTAGAACCAGATTATAGGGCAGCTTTTGGCAGTAGGCAGTTTGTTAGTCCAGATGTCTGTGTGATCAGCATGGTTGACAGTGTGGTGGGTATCATTCTTAGGTGAGTCGAGTACAGGAGCCCAGGTAGCTGGTAGTAGGTAATATGCAGAGATGCAAGTCAACATTAAAGTTCTGGTGGTGGAATTGGAGCAAAGTTGAGTTTTATACTGACCACTCATGTAACCACCGCCTAGATTTTACCGTTAAATTTTGCTATGGTTTTTTTAATCTATGGGTGAATGTATCCGTTCCATTATCTATCCATTAATCCATATTAATTATTTGATTAATTTAAAGTAAATTGTAGAAAGACATTCCATGATTGTGCATCAGAAGAATTAATATTATTAAGATGGCAATACTCTCCAAATTGATCTAAAGACTCAGTGAAGTTTCCATAAAATCACTGCTGACTTCTTTGCAGAAATTGAGAAGCTGAACTAAAATTCATATGGAAATACAAGAGACCCAGAATAGCCAAAACAATCTTGAAAAAGAAGAGCAAAGCTGGAGACTCACACTTCTCAATTTCAAAACTTACGACTAAGTTACAGTAATCAAGACTGTGATGCTAACATAAGGAGATATGTGACATATAGACCAATGGAATAGTATTGAGAGTCTAGAAATAAACCCTAATTTTTACAGTCAATTGATTTTTCACAGAAGTGCCAAGACAATTAGATAGAGGAAAGAATAGGCTTTTCAACAAATGATGTTGGGTCTGCGTACAAAAGAATAAAGTTGGAACCCCACCTCCACCATGTAGAAAATTTAATTCAAAAATGGATCTTTTATATGAAGTATACAGAAGAGGCAAATCTATAGAGGCAGAAGGTAGATTAGTGGTTGCCTAGAGCTGGGAAGGGATTGGATGAAAATAGGGAGTGACTAATGGGTACAAAGTTTCTTTTTGGGATGATTATAATCTTCTAAAATTAATTGTGATGATGATTACAAAACTGTGAAAATACTAAAAACCATTGAACTGTGCAGAAATCATGGCTCAATAAGCTATTAGAGAAAACCAAATAAATTGCAGACATCAGTACATTTCCCCCTAAATACTTTAGCATTTATTATTAATATATTTCCAATATTTGTTTACAGATTTTTCTTTTCATGTAAAAATTATATAAAATGAAATGCATAAATCTGAATTGTGCATTCACTGAGTTTTGACAAATGCATACACCTGTGTAATCCATTCCCCTATCATGTTATAGAACATTAACATTACCCCCATAAAGTTCCATTCTGTCACCTTCCCAGTCAATTTTCCCTTAAACCCTGCTAGAGGCATCCTTTGTTCTTCTGATTTTTTTCCACCATGGAATCATTTTCCCTGTTTTAGTATTTTATATAAATGGCATAATATAATAGGTACTGTTTTGTGTAAGACTTTCACTCGGTATGCTATTTCTGAGATTAATCCATGGTGCATTCCTTTAATGGCTGAATTGTATTCTATTGTGTGAATTTGTCAAAGATTGTTTATTATCGTAATGGTACACACCTAACCTCTTTCTAGTTTCTGAATGTTATAAATAAAGCTGCAATGAACATTTTATTAGAAGCCTTTTTGTGAACCTGTGTTTTCATTTCTCTTGGATAAATATCTAGAAGTGGAATTGTTGAGTCATAGGGAAGGTGTATGCTTAGCTCCATAGAAAACTGCCACAGTTTTCCCAAAATGATTGTGCCATTTTCATTTACCAGAAACTATGTATGAGAGTTCTAGTTGCTCCCCAACCTCTTCAACAGTTGGTATTTTCAGCCTTTTAAAAATCTTTAGCCATTCTGCTGGTTGTATAGTGGTATCTCATTGTGCTTTTCATTTGGATTTCACTGATAACTAATGAAGTTGATCACGTTTTCATGTTGTTATTGGCGATTTGTATATCTTCCTTTGTGAAGTATCTGTCCAAATCATGTGCCTATATTTCCATTTGGTTGTTTGTATTTTTATTGTTAAGTTGTAGGAGTTCCTTTTATATCCCAAATACTAGTTCTTTGTCAGATATATGTATTGTGAATATCTTCTTCCATTCTCTGGCTTGGTTATTCATATTAATAATGATGTCTTTTGATGAGTAGGCATTTTGAATTTTGAGGAAACCTTATTCATCAGGTTTTCTATGGTTGTTCTTTCTTTGTCCTGTCCTAAAAACCTTTGCCTAACCTCAAATAATAATAGTATTCTCCTATATGTTTCTCTAAACAATTTTTGTGGGTTTTAGCATTTATGCTTTTGTCTATGATCTATTTCAAACAATTTTTGTGTTTGATATTATGTAGGTAGGTATTGAGGCTCACTTTTTCCCATAGGGATATCCAATTATCCCAACACCAATTTTTTTTTCTTTTTTGTGATGAGGAGGATTGGCCCTAAGATAACATCCATTGCCAATCTTCCTCTTTTTGCTTGAGGAAGATTGTCCCTGAGTTAACATCGGTGCCACTCCTCCTCTATTTTGTATGTGGGACGCTGCCACAGCATGGCTTGATGAGTGGTGTGTAGGTCCACACCTGGGATCTGAACTTGTGAACTCTGGGCTGCCAAAGCAGAGCACGTGAACCCAACTACTACACCACCACCCGACCCCTTAGCATCATTTTTTGAGTATATTTTTTCCCTATCGGATTGCTTTGGCTTTATTGAAAATCAAATATACCATATTCTAATTGATTTATTTGCTAATCTTTATGATGATACCACACTGTCTTAATTACTGTACCTTTATAGTAAGTCTTGAAATCAAATTTGTGACCACCATCTGCAAGATTAAGCAAAAGATCTGGTAAGGAAAAGCAAACTTTTAACTAAGTTATAATATATGCCTTCATCTTCCTAATAAGGGTAATGATTCACTTTGAGTATTTTAACTTGGTTAAATTAACCATCGTAATTTTCAGAGAGTCATTACCACTTAATTGGGAAACTGCTCTAATAATATATACAATTTGGAGCATAATCCTTAGGAATATTTGAACCTAGCATTAGGTAATCTTTCCTTAAACTCTTAGAAGCACTCAGGCATCCAAGACGGCTGGGCTAGTTTTGTACAGTTCAGCTCCAGGGGGTGTCATTCACACTGGCATAGTTAGTAGAAAACTAAATACATAAAAGCAAGAAAGAGATGAGAAGAACAAAGAGGAGGAAAGAGATAAGAGAAATATATGTGGTGTAGATGGTAGGTCATCACATGTCTGGTATCCTTTAGATAGACAAGGAGAGTCAGTTTCAAACCTTTATTTTAAATGTATGAAGAAAGTAAAGCAGATGAAAGTGAAGCTTCTCTGGCTAAAGGATATGTGTGTAAAGGATATATATGGAATGAGTTCATTCCACTCACAGCTCCGCTTCTCCCGCCCATAGTTCCTAAAGTCGAAATCTAGTATATAAGGCTATTATGCTGCATATTGCAGTTTGGGGTTTTAGAAGTTATGGTAGTAAAAACGTATTGTGCTGTGTGCCAAAGTGGAAACTATGTGTTTATAATTCTTTGAGGTTTTTATGCCATTAAAGCAGTTAACAATTGTCTTAATGAATTAATTGTCTCTGATTATTGCATCTTCAATTTATTTTGACCATTGGGAATCTTAAATATAAGAGAGCTTTATTTTAAAACATTATATATATTTGAGGTTGCTAACATCTATCTAGTTAAGCTTAATGTAATGAATAAAGTACAATTTGCACATACACTTACAAATATTTTCTTTATTTCTCAATTTTTTCCAATTTCTTTTCATGTTCTGATAACTAAAAGATGCTCAAAAAGTTGACATCAGCATTATCACCTCAATCAGAAACTATGACTTTCTCCTAACAGGTTAGAAATTCAAAACTGTCATTTGTTCTTGTTATGTGAGAGAAAGTAGAGAAATTTGCTGATTTTTATTACTGTTGTTACCCATTTTTCTATTCATGGGTGTTTTGGCAGGTAGCTGTACCTGTGGAGGTATACTGCAAATGTTACATTCAGCGATAGCAATGGCATGTTGGTTTTAGGTGCAAGAGTAATAGTTTGGCAGCTTAAACTGAATACCAATAAAAATGCAGACTTCACACTCTTTAATAGTCTTTATCTCAATGCTATTTTATAAATATAGAGCCGATATTGAAGTAAATATAAACATGATTTAAAGGAACTAGCCATCTCAGTAAGTGAGTGTTCAAGAAACTAGACTGAATTAAGTGGATCAATAGCACTTTAGTGAAAAAGTAGTTGGCTCACGCGTACTTAGGCTTATCTACTTGCTCTAAACCAGGAAACTCTCTTTAAAATGGTGACTCACATTTTTTATGGTTTTATTATGGATTTTACCTGTCAGTCTTTTATAATTTTTTTGATAGGATTGTCATGATTTTTTTTCTAAGAATGTTAGAGCCTTCAGTAGGCAATTCAGTTTTAATAACTTGGCTACTTTAAAGAGGTATCATAAACTGCAGAGAAGCAGTAATAGACAGCGAGCACCTTCAGATTGCACTGCAGGTCTAACACCTGTGAAAGGACAAGGGGAAGGAAGGACTGAATAGGAAGCCTCTCAGACTACAGTTTTAACAAAGTTTTGGCCAGGCCAATGGAGAGTCCTTGAGCTAAAGACACCTGTTAGTGGAGTCCCTTGTCCCACAGGAATGGATCTGTACCAGCATTCCTGCCATGCTTAGTCATTGTCTGGGAGCAGCCTGGGTGAAGAATGGCCTTGTTCTGAGCATGATGGTGGATCTAGAGGGGTGGCAGCTTGGGCTGTAAATCAACCATGACTCCCCCAGCATATTTGAGTGGCACATTTCCATGGCCCCCACATTTCTATGTGCTGCACACATCCACTTCCCCATGCATATTTGGGGAGCAGTTTGTCCATGCATGGTGCCTGTGATCCTGTCTTCCTGAGGGGAAACTTAGAAGAGAGAGGTTAGTTGGATGAACCATGGTCTCCCATTTTTGTGGTTAGTCTTAGGGCTTCCATCTTGGCAGGAATAATTGATGCTAATAAGAAGGAGGAGGTTGGGCTACTTTTACACAGTGGAGTCAGGGAATAATATATGTGGAACCCAGGGAATCTACTTGATGTTTCCTGGTACTCCCTTTTACCCCCATTTAAACTGTGAATGGAAACTTGGAACAACTGTGACATGACAGCTCTGTCATTACCAAAGGATCACTCCTGTCAGTAATAAATATTTGGGTCACAACTCTGGGTTGTGACACCAAGACCCATTGAGGGAATAGCTAATGATGAGAGAAATTTAGAATGGCTAGTAGAGGAGGGAGAAGATGAGGACCACTGTTTCAGATACTGGGCTTCCCTGGTGAACAAAACAAACTCACTGTCCTCATGAAGGTTACCTTCTAGTGTGGAGACGGAAGAGAGATATATATATACACACACACACATACTCCACACTATATATAAATATATACATATATTTAGTGTGTGTGTGTGTATACACACTCATGCACATTCACTCACATGACCACATAGCGATGAGTACTATGAAGAAAAATAGGAAATAGAGAATGATATTTTTGCTTTTTTAGGTAAAATGATCAGGGCAGAACTCTCTGAAGAGATAATATTTGAGTTGAAACCTGAATGAAGTGAATGAGTGAGCGAGCCAGGCATGTGAATATCTGGAACTGGGGCATTCTAGCCACAGGCAACAGGAAGAGCAAAAGCCCTAAAGCATGAACACTCTTTGACATGTTTGAGGCAGGGCAAGGAAGTTAGACAATAGGATAGTGTAAGAAATAAGATCAGAAAGGTAAAAGGGAAGTCAGATATTGTGGGACCACCTTGCAGTTCATGAAAAGGACTTTAGGGAATCCATATGACTGAATTCTAATTTCATCCAACCACATTTCACTTTTTTATCTATAAGTATATTGTGTCAAACGCCTTGCTGAAATTAAAGTCACTATGCTATTCCATTTCTCTTATCCAAAAGACTATTCTCCTTTCACCTGACATTTATGTTATATTAACTGTTTTGTAGTTCCTATAATCCTTCTTTTAACAATACTGAAAATTTTCCAATTTGAGTCATCAAAGCATCTTTACTACTTTCCATACATGTAAAAATTTTCCTAGGAGTGGTTATAAGGAAGCTTGCATTAGCTTAGTGCATAATTCATTTGAACCTGAAACTTTGAATATGTTCAACAGTTATGACATTGCTTTCCCTTAGATAGGGTCTCAACTCCTGTTTTATCTATTTTGAAGACCACCTTTCTTGTTGGAGATGAAGGAAGTCAAATGTTCCCAAATAACAGACCCAGCACCTCTGTTTGCTACTTTTGTTTTTCTAAGCATTTTTTTCCCCATGAGCTTTGATTCCTTTTAGGTTTTTACCTTTCCTGTGATTGTTCTTACAAGATTATGTTACACATTTGTGCCTGTCTTTATTTCTTTTTCCCCTTTTTCCATCTTTTCTTATGTTTTAAAAATCTAATTTAGTTAGAGTGTTCCCTGTGCTGTACCTCTGATTTATTCACACATCTCTATTTTCTTTCTCACTGAATTCTTGTGATAGAATTTTATTTTTTAGAATTGCCCATAATCACTATCCTATTAGAGTCTTTGGTCATGAACTCACAGTTATAATTTTGAACTTTCAAAAATCCGCTTTTTAGCTTACACGGTATGCAGTTGACTGTGCTCAGCTTTCTCTTCCCTTCCTATTAACAACCCCAATCTGACATTATAACTTTTCACCCTTAGGTTCCTTTTACTGCGAAATGTCAATCAATTCAACTATACTCCTCAGGCTTAAAGTACAGAATGCTTTTGTTGAAAATAATCTGATTTCAACCATCTTCTCAAGACTATGAGCCTTCTCAATTTTTTAAACACATTGGTTCTCAGCCCTGGGTGCACATTAGATTTAATAGGTCTGGATTGGGGACAAGGCAGTCGGATTTAGGACTACTATTGTAGTGGAAAAGGAAACTGTACAGAACTTTTCCTATTACCCAAGTGATGAGACTTTTTGTGTTTATTCATTATCATGTTCTTAATATTTCCTCTTATCATGAGATAGGTTTTTCCACTCACTATTCATTAGTCTTTTTTCCTTGGTTCTCTACCTTGTCTATGAATACTTTATTCTCTAGAAGGATAACACTTTGCACTTACAGTCCAAATATAGCTTGCAAGTAACCATCACAATTGTTATTACTTTTGTTTTCTAGATCAGCTTTATTCAATAAAAATATAATGCATGTCACATATATAATTTAAAACTTTTTAGAAGTGACATTAAAAAAGCATAATAAGCAGATGAAATGAACTTTAGTAGCGTGTTATTTAACCCACTATATCCAAAATATTATCATTTCAACATGTAATCAATATACAATTTATTACTGAGATATTTATACTCTTTGAAAGCTGCTGTGTATTTTACATTTATAGCACATCTCAATCTGGCCTAGCCATATTTCAAGTGTTCAATAGGCACATGTGGCTAGTGGCTACTGTATTGGAAAGAGCAAGTCCAAATGAATAATTGTCCATACTTTTGTCCTTTAACGTCTGCTGTAGAAAATGCCTGTTGATTGTTCTTTTGTCATAATTTCGTCCCTAATTAGAATTAATCCTTTATCTTATCTCTTATAGCACTTTGTTTATACTTCCATCATAGAATTTTTATTTTCTGTCGTTTTTATTACATTACAATAATTGATTTGCCTGTTTGTTTTTCCAACTAAATTGCCAGGTCTCTGAATGTGAGTTCTGTGTACCATCTTTCCCCATTGCCAGCAGTTCTCATTTCTTTTTGAGGTAGTAAAGCATACAGTAAATGTTTATGGGATTGAATTGCATACAATTCATCTCTTGATGTGCCTACATATTGCAGAGGGTTAGTAACTAGGGATGTGGTCAGTATTCCCTCACAAATAAAGAGACATTCCATTTTCAAACTAGTTACAAGTCGAGGTAGCATACATTCTCTTCCCATCTTGTCTATTCACATATGTGTAGCTCTTGTTCTCCCAGATATATGATTTGAATTTCTTTTTATGGTTTTCTGGTATGTAGTATTTATTTCATTCTTTTTGTTTCAAATTCAGTGTTACCTTGAATTATGTTTGTAGATGACTAGCCAGGTATACTTTGATTTCTAAAATTGTTTTGCAAGTCTATGTATGGTTCTTAAAGGTTTTTTCCCAACACTCCAGTATTTGCTTACTAGAAATGGCATGGTGATAGAAATCTGGTATAATCCTGTCTTAAAAAACTTGATTTGAATAGCAAATTGCCAGGATGTTGCTATTTTTATTAAAATAAAAGCTCATTGATTGACTCTATGTATGTAATGTATATTGTGGACTTTTTCTGCCTGTAAAGAATTTTCCATCTTCGACTCCCAGATCTGCCTGTCAAATCATCTCTTTCTCACCTATACTTCTTCCTAACTCTCTAAGACAGGGCTAAGTAAAGGACAGGTTTTTGTCATGGAAGAGCACAAGTGACAATAGATCTTTGAGTAGTATATAAATTAAAGCTGCTTTGGCAATAATTGCTCTATTTGAGTGACAAATATTGAAAAAGTACTACTAACTTTAATATTAGAGGAAGTTGTAAGTTTTCTAAATATTGACTTGACAGTTACCAGCCAATTACGTTAAGCTGGAGCTCTTGTGATTTGGGAGGGGCTGTGGTGGTGGTGGTGTACTATTTCTCACCTTTAATATGTGATTTTATCTAATCGGTGTCCCATACTCAGGAACATTATTAAGAAGGCATTGTTTTTTTTTTTTCCTGTTGACTGTAAGTGAAACAGCCAGAACTGAAGCCTTCCTGCTTTTTGTGATTGTACTAAACTGGGGTTTTTCTGATTTCTGCCCATGTTGGAAAATACCGTGGAGGCTTTCATGCAGAACACTTGCCTTACTGAAAGTGGTAGCCGGGTTTCCTGCTTTGCTGCCTGTGAAATAAAGATCATATTAGCCTCTTCTACCATGAATAGCAGCTGCTGAGATGATCATCCAGTAATTCTGTTAGAAATGCACAGGAAATGTTGATCTACTCAGTGTAAGGGCAAAAAACAATTTTTTCTTCTTACCTTCCTGCCAGCAGGCAACAGGGAGGCCTAGGGCATGTTAGTACATTTTTATACTGGCATAGAGCCCTGGAGTTGGACTCACTGAGTCTTAAATGCACTTAGAACACCGGTTTTGACTGCTTCATAGGAGACATTCCAGACATATTTATGCTCAGCACAACTCTGAAGTCTTTATTCTTATTATCATGGTACTGTAGTCTTTTTGTTTGTTTCTTTTATCTGTGATGTTAGTACTTTTCCAAGGCCAAGTTGAAACAAATAACTGCAGATAAGTTCAACTTGTGCTAATCTCTTTACATTTATGGAACCGCTTTCCTGCAATCCTAAGAAAGATGTTGAAACTCAGGATATGTCTGTACAGGCCTGGTGGAATAGAAAGCTGCAGGGCTGTCAATAGCCCGTCCATAAAAATCTTCTTGCCACAAAATCAAGGTTTATCTTACTTCTCAATTTTCTTTTCTCAAGTGAAGCCATAGCTGTGGTTAACTCATTTATCTGAAAGTAAATCATTTTAAATGATGTTGGAAGTTTTCATAATATCGAAATAAATTTTAATTTAAAATCCAATAATTTTATTGTGTTACTCATGTTTATTGTCCCATCATTCTAGACCACAATTTTAGGTTTGAAGTTTTAGATACTTTCTTCCAGAGTTAGTAGTGAAAGGAACATGGCATTTGGAGGCAAAAGACAAAAATCTGAGTTCAATTATTAGCTTACTATGTGGTCCTAAATTAAGTCATTTAAGCTCTCTAAACCTCAATTTCCACATCTGAAAATATAAATAAGTATACCTGCGTACATCAAAGCATTATTACTGAGAGGACCAAATAAGATATATGTCGACCATTTGTGAATTGTAAAGAGCTATGCAAATGTTGGTTATAATTTTTATTGTTTTGCAACCCTTTCACCCCAAAATCTTTGATACATCCATCCCATGTATAATCCCTTAGTGGCAGGTTAGATAAGATAGTATCACTTGAGAATATACGTTTCTTTTTATTGCTGAAAATGTATGTATCACCAGATTTTCTTACCATAGTTTCATATTCAAAATGAATAAAAATAATTACAGCAGAAATAATTTATCTATAAGCAATGCCCATGTCCCCCTACCCCAAAGTAAAATAACGGCTTTCAATTTGAGTAAGGAAATTAAATATTTCTTCTGCTACTTATATTATCACTTTTAAGAAACAATATTAAGTGATCATTGGGTTGATCTCATTTTAAGATGATTTTAATCCATTACTTGCTTGAGTTGCCATTGTTGAATTTTCTTTGTAAGGGACTTAAAACGAGTTAAATCTTTTTCTGCAGAAGTGTCTTAAACCTTACTACTATGGGCTGCCTTGTGAATTCATCATCACTGAAGGTGTTAACTAGGTGAGGCTGGTTGGCTAGAAATGTTTTAGGTGAACATTATAGATCCTACAGAGCAGAGGACTGGAAAGCTTCTAATTCTGCTATGCTATCATCCTTACTTGTGTTTATTTTCTAATTTTGATCATGAATATGCTTATATATACTTATTTCCTTCAAATATTGCTTGTTGTTAGGGAAAAATCTACTAGAGTCACATGTGAAAAAATAGGTTTTATGTGTGTTACCAGTTTTCTAAGCATTTTTTCTTTTTTGAATGCTCATAATACTTTATGTTCATCTTATGTCATTTATCTAATTTTGTCTAATAGATACTAATTTGCTTATTTCTCTAATTCCACTCTTTAGGTTATAAAATCTTCTGGGGAGATAAGATAGTTAATAATCTCCATATATCCCATATTAATTTGTACAGAGCCAGGCTCAATAAAAACTTCTCAAATTTAATTTATGGTTACCGGTACCTATAATTGGGGCAAAAGTTGCTCTTGATTAAGGTAACTTACACTTAGTTTCTTTTCTATCTGCCAATCAGATTCTACTTTTAGCAAATTCCATTCTGATTTAGGGTAATTTTCTAATATAAAAATCCCATCTACACAAGTGCCATTAAAAGCATCTAATAACCTAATTATTTAAAAAAGGTTTCCATTTCACATATTTTCAAATGGTATCCCAAAGTACTTGGAAATAAAAATTTACTTGAAATAGGCCTAACTTCTCTACCCCTAAATGTAAAATCTCTAGGGCTAATCTGAATAACTTGTCTGTGTATTTTTAAGGTTAAAGTACTTCTGGTAATGAAGCATTTGGTAATTTGTCCAGACTAGATGCCAGAGTAGCTCTATTATCTGATAACTGATGTCTTTACATCTTTGGGCTCACTTTGATCAATGTTAGTTTAGGAGCATCCTTAAAGTCTGACATACTTTTGCCTGGTAACCTTTCTTAGGCCTCTCACCTCATTTTCCCAACCTTCTTCCATCCCCATTGGAAAAAAAAAAATAGGATCTTGAAATCTAAACGAATGTATCTTTATTCTTTAGTCATCTTGAAAATTGTAATGTTTTTAATTAAGGAAAATCATTATCTATGTTAGTATTGGTGAATTACATGTTGTAGTCATATTTGAATGAGTCTCCCCATGTTTTTAGTTCTGGCTTTATAGAAAGTGGCAGCTGCTGCTTTGGTAAAAAGGCTTTCAAACTGATTAATGTGTTCATCTGTAATTTGATTTTTTAAGAAAAACTTTTATGATAGCAAGAAGAAAATGTTTCCTCCTCATAGAAAATCTGGCAAAATAACTTGGCTTTTCCTCAGAATTTGAAAGTAAAATATTGGAAAAGTCAAGAAGCTGATAGCTCTGGCTCTGTAATTGACTGGCCCTCCGTTTCTCATGTTTAAAATGAGAGGGGTAGAGAGCCAGCCCTGATGACCTAGTGGTTAAAGTTCAGTGTGCTCCCCTTAGATGGCCCGTGTTCAGTTCCTGGGCACAGAACCATACCACTCATCTGTCAGTAACCATGGTGTGGTGGCGGCTCCCACAGAACTAGAAGGACTTACAACTAGAATATACAACTGTGTACTGGGGCTTTGGGAAGGGTAAAAAATGGAGAAAGACTGGCAATGGATGTTAGCTCAGGGTGAATCTTTCCCAGAAAAAAAAAGAAAAAAGAAAACGAGGGGGGATAGATTAGGTAATTTCTAAGACTTCTTTCAACTCTGCTAACATTCTTTTATTGATAGCATTTATTAGGAAGAAATAGCAAGATCTGTTTGTGGATTGTGATAGGATATCAAATAAAGGGATATAGCAAAAAATATGTAAAATTTTTAGCCTTAGAGTGTTAAAGAACAGTGAATCCATGCCCCCCAAAATGGATGTTTTGTGCTAAGAGTAGCCAGGTCAAAGATGACTTCTGTTTTGAAATGTTAGATTTAAATTAATATCTTCTAAGAGTTTATGAGATTTATGGCATAGTATTATATTGTATGCCCATGGTTTAAAAAGTACAAGTAATAGTAAAAATCGTCAGTTTCCTTCCTCATCATTTTTGACTTCCTAGATCAGTTCATTAAGGACAAAAACTTGGAAATAATTTTTGCTTTATCAACATTATCTAATTACTTTCTATTATGACAAATGAAGTGCTCTTTCTGCTATCACCTTTATCTCTCTTCTTCCATCTCCAAATTTGTCACATTGTTTTTAATTAAATCAATAAGCAATGCTTACATTATTTTGAATATATGAATATTATGAATATGTTGCTTATTGTAGAGCCAGGTAAAACTCTGTAATTATATTTTTTTGCATGTGTTGCTCTTTTCCCCAGAGTCTCTAATTACATTTCCTCTACTCTTACAATGCATTTCTTATACTTGTTTTTTTTCAAAAGCTCCATCATATCTAGTTCCCTCACTTTTCTCCTGGGAGACTGCACTGGGGACACCATTGTAAGTGGTCTCTCATTTTATTTTCTGATTTTGTTGATGGTATATGAAAATATAATTTACTTTAATATGTTGGATTTATACCCAGTAACTTTGCTGAACTTTATTAATTCTAATTTCTCTGTAGATTCTTTTGAACTTTCTATCTATGTGATCATACCATCTGTGAATGACATTTTCGTTTCTTCTTTTTCAACCCTTTTCTTTCCTTTCAACAATGGCTAGAAAGCCTAGGTTAAATCGAACTTTGTCATATTTTATATAGGATTTTTGCATCTATATTCATTGATAAAATTGACCTATGATTTTCCTTTCATGCTCAGTCCTATTTAGGTTTGATGTCAAGGTTATGTTAGCTTTGTTCCTCCTCTTCTGTTCTCTTCCAGAGTTTGGTTAGATTTAAATTATTTATTCTAGCTTGAATTGCATTATGGTCAGGGATCATGTTCTGTATGAATTCTATCCTTTGAGACTTGCTTAGACTAACCTTAAAGCCGAGTGTATGGTCAGTTTTTATGAATATCCAGGGTTGTACCTGATAGAAATGTGTGTTCTTCATTTGATGAGTACATGGTTTTATGTATGTTCATTAGAATAAGTTTGTAATCATGTTCAAATCTTTCTATGTCTTTACAGATTATTTTGTTTATGTCTTCTATCAGTAATCAGAGATCTGTTTAAAATTTGCAGCTATGATTGTGGATTTGTCTATTTCTCCTTGTAGATCCGATACTTTTAACTGTCTATATTTTAGGATGTTATTAATGCATACAAATTTAGGTGTTTTTTTAAGTGTATTTCTTGTGAACCAAACCTTTTGTCATTCTGAAGTAACCCTCTTTTATTTTTTGTAATTCCTTTTGCCTTAAAACCTTTGTCTGAAATTAACATAGCTATACCAATTTTCTTTGCTTATTATTTGTATAACTTTTTTCATCTTATATTTGAACCTTTCCATGTAACCTTATGTTTTTGATGTCTCTGATAAATAACATACTTGTTACAATTTGCCCTTTTTTGCAGTCTGAGGATACTTGTCTCTTAAGTAGTTTTATCAATGTAGTTACCTACATAAGTTTTTAGTAACAATATTTTAAAAAAATTGAAAGAAGATATAATGAATACCAGTGTATTTTCCCTCTGGATTCAATAATTAACATTTTGCTATATTTGCTTTATATTTTTATGTCTCTTGCTCTCCAGTGTCTGTGTGTGTGTGTGTGTACACTTCTTTTTTGCTAAGCCATTTAAAAGTAATTTGCAGACATCATGACACATTATATGTCTAAATACCTCAGCACGCATCATGCCTCACCAAAGGAAAAGGACATTATACTACATAAACATATCATTATCACACTTTAAAAGCAATTTAATGATTTTGAAGTACAATATAATTTTCAAGTCATATTCAGATATCCCTAATGGTCCTAAAAAGTCTTTCATAGCTGTTCATGTACTGCATTTGTTTACTTTCTTACATTTTTAAAAATCTGAAATGTGTTAGAATTAAATTTTCTGTGCACCTCTCATGTCTCTGTACATCTTGAGAGGAGAGGAACAGACTCTTTGTTCTGGACTATCTATTCAGTATATCCGTATAGTGAACAACTAGGAAAATAGAGAGAGTATCTCCCTTTGGAGCAAAAGACAGGTTTGTTTACTGTCTGCTATAATAACAATAACATCTCAGAGCAAAGGTCAAGCTTACTGCCCGTTATAAAATATGTGGTTTCCCTGAACACTCAACTTCTCTCCTGTAGCAACAATGTGTATGTGAAGGCATTGCCTTGTCCTCTTCATGTCACCCTGTGGGAATTGGGGCTCATGGAAGTCTGGGCTATTGCCGTGAGTAATACATTGTCCATTGTTTCTGATGAAGTCTTGTATTTTCTGCCAGCATCCATGCTAGGCTAACTTGTTAACTTCCCAGTAGGGAAAAGTCTCAGACCCTTCACAGTTCTTGACAGAGTGGTCTTCCCACATTTTATTTCATGACACTGATTTTTAACAGCTTCCTTGAGATATAATTTATATAAAATATTCACTCACTAAGTACACAATTCTGTTGTTTTTAGGATATTTGCAGAGTTGTGCAATCATCACCAAGATCAAGTTTTGAATATTTTTATCAATCCCCAAAGAAACTCATATCCCTTAACTGTCACTCCCCATGGCCCCCCAGGTCCATAGCCCTAGGCAGCCACCAATCCACTTGTTGTCTCTGTAGGTTTGTTTATTCTCGACGTTTCATATAAATAGAATCATGCAACATGTGGTATTTTGTATCTGGCTTTTTTCACTCAGCATAATGTTTTCAAGGTTCATCCATGTCGTGGTGTGAATCAGCACTTCATTCCTCTTTATTGCTGAATAATATTCTTTTGTATGCACATACTACATTTTGCTTATCAGCCCATCGGTTGATGGACATTTGGCTTGTTTTATGCTTTTTAAGCTATCCTGGATAATGGTACTATGAACATTCATATATATGTTTTTGTGTGGATATGTTTTTATTTGCTTAGGTATGTACATAGGTGTGGAATTGCCGGGTCATGTGTTTGTTTGAGAAACTATCAGACTGTTTTCAAAAACAGTTGCACAATTTTGCATCCCCACTAGAAAGATAGGAGGGCTCCAATTTCCTTGGAACCAATTTCTTTAGAATCCTTGCTAACACTTGTTATTGTCTATCTTTTGGATTGTAGCTATCCTACTGTGTGTGAAATGGTATCTCATTGTAGTTTTGTTCTGCATTTTCCTGCTTGTTAGTGATGTTGAGCATCATTTTATGTGCTTAATGAACATTTGTATATCTTTTTTTTGATAAATGTCTGTGCAGATCCTTTGCCAATTTTTTAATTGGGTTATTTGCCAGTAAGTTAGTAAGTTATAAGAATTCTTTATATATTTGGGATTACAAGTCCTTTCTCATATACATGATCTGCGAATATGTTTTCTGATTCTATGGGTTATCTTTTCACTTTCTCAGTAGTGTCCTTTGAAGCACAAAATTTTAGAAAAAGAAATTTTTATGAAATTTTAAAATATCTATTTTTTTGTCAGTCGTGCTTTTGGTGTCACATCTAAGAAGGCTTTGACTAACCCAAGGTCAGGAAAATTTACTAGTATGTTTTCTTTTAAGAGTTTTATAACTTTAGCTCTTGCATTTAATCTATGATCCATTTTGAGTTAATTTTTATGCATGGTGTGAGGAAGGGGCCCAAGTTCATCTATTTGCATGTGGATATCCAGTTGTCCCAGCACTGTCTGTTGAAAAAATTATTCTTTCCCTTCAGTGAACATTCTTGACACCATTATCAAAACTAAGTTCACCGTAGATGCATGAGTTTATTTCAGGACTCTCAATTCTATTTTGATCTATATGCCTATCCTGATGCCAGTACCACATTGGTTTGATTACTGTAGATTTGCGGTAAGTTTTGAAATTGGGAAGTGTAAGTCCTCCAACTTTGTTCTTTTTTCAAGATTGTTTTGACTTTTGAGGTGACTTGAAATTCCAAATAAATTCCATATGAATTTTAGGTTTAGCTTGTTCATTTTTGCAAGAAAGCCAGTTGAATTTTAATAAGGATTGCATTGAATCTGCAGAAAAATTTGGGAGTATTACCATCTTAGCAATATTAAGTCTTGTGATCCATGAACATGGGATATTTTCCATTTATTTAGGTCTTCTCTAAATTCTTTTGACAATGTGTTATAGTTTTCAGAGTGTAAGTTTTGTATTTCTTTAGCTTATTCTTAAGTACTTTATTCTTCTTCGTGCTGTTATAAGTGGATGTTTACTTAATTTCATGGTAGGGTATACAAATACAATTTTTTTTGTACATTGATTTTGTATCTTGTAAAGTTGTGAACTTATTTATTAGCTCTAATAGGATTTTCTGTATACAAGACTATGTCATATGTGAATAGGGATAGCTTTACTTCCTCCTTTTTAATATGGATGGCTCATTTTCTTGTCTAATTGCCCTGGTTCGAACCTCTAGGATGATGTTGGAAAGAAATGACAGATTAGACAGAGTTGGAAAGATGTGACAGAGTTGTTTTGTTCCTGGTCTTGTAGGGAAAGGATTCATTCTTTCACCATTAATTATGATGTTAGCCAAGAGTTTTTTGTAGATCCCTTTTATTAGGCTGAGGAAGTGCCCTGCTATTCCTGCCTATGTTGGTGGTAATGTCCCCTCTTTCATTCCTGATTTAATAATTTGAGTATTTTAATCAAAAAGTCTTTAAAAACTCAATAACAAGTCTCTCTCTTTCTTGGTGGTTTGTCAATTTTGTTAATCTTTTCTAAGAACCAGCTGATTTCCTTTATTTTTTTATTCTCTGTTTCATTAATTTCAGGTCAAAATTTGTTTCTTTCCTTCCGTGTACTTTAGGTTACTTTGTTCTCTTTTCTAATGTCTAAAAGTGGAAGGTTAATTTATTGATTTGGCGTCTTTTTTTAATATAGGCACTTACTACTATAAATTTCTCTCTAAACACTGCTTTAAATGCATCCCATATGTTTTGGCATTTTGTGGTTTTATTTTCATTTATCTCAAAGAATTTCTAATATATGTTTTGATTTCTCCTTTGATCCAAAGGTTAATTAAGAATAAGTTGTTTATTTTCTACATACTGGTGAATACCCCAAATTTCTTCCTGTTATTGATTTCTAATTTTATTTCATTGTCATAGGAAAATGTACTTTGTATGATTTCAATCCTTTTAAATTTATTAAGGTTTATTTTATGGCCTAGCATATGATCCATCCTGGAGAATGTTCTATGCATTCTTGAGAAGAATGTGTATTATGCTGTTGTTGAGTAGAGTGTTGAACAGATGTCTGTTAGATCTAGTTGGTTTATACTGTTATTCATGTCCTCTATTTCCTTTTTTGATCTTCTGCCTTACTGTTCAACCCATTGTCGAAAGTAGGGTATTGAAGTTTCCAACGATTGTTGTTGAATTGTCTATTTCTCACTTCAGTCAGTTTTTGTTTCATGCATATTGAGGCTCTGTTGTTAGGTGCATCTATGTTTCTACTTTTTATGTCTTCCTGGTGAGTACACTCTTTTATCATTATAAACTATCCTTCTTTATCTCTAGTGATATTTTTTGTTTTGTAATACATTTTGTTTCTTATTAGTATGCCGACTTCAGTTTTCTTTTGGTTGTTGTCTTAGTCACTTTGTGCTCCTATCAGAAAATACCACAAACTGGGTGGCTTATAACCACAGAAATGTATTTCTCACAGTTTTCAAGGCTGGAATTCCAATATCAGGCTGCCAGCATGGTGAGGTTCTGGTGAGAGCCCTTTTCCAGATTGCAGACTGTTGACTTCTTATATTTTCATATGGCAGAAAGAGGGCTAGATAGCTCTTTGGCCTCTTATAAGGGCGCTAATCCTACTCATGAGGGCCATATTCTCATGATCTAATTACCCCCTCAAATCCCCCCCTCCAAAAACCATAACATTGGGATTAGGATTTCAACATGTGAATTTGGGGAGGAAACAAACATTTAGTCCTTTGCTGTTCCTGTTTGCATGATGGTTTTATTTCCATCCTTTTACTTTGAACCTTTTTGTATATTTTGTCTAACGTGTTCTCTTATAGACATTGTTGGATCTTGATTTTTTATATGGTCTGAAAATCTCTGAATTTTGATTGGCTTGCTTGATCCATGCACATTCAGTGTTATTATTGATACAATTAGAGTTTTGTCTGCCATTTTACTTTTTAGTTTCTATATTTCCTATGTGCATTTTTTGTTGTTCTTCTGTTCTTCCTTTATAGTCTTCTTTTTCATTAAGTGAATATTTTCTAGTTAATTATTATAATTCCTTTAATGATTTTCTTCACTGTAATTTTTAGCTGTTTTCTTAGTGGTTGCTCTAGGGCTTACTGTGGACATGATACCGTATCAGAATCTACTTAAGATTTATAGCAACTTAATTCCAGTGAGATGTAGAAATAGTCCTTCTATGAAACTCTACTACCTTTTCCTCCTTTTTGTGTTATTATTGTTATACATATTACATCTGTATATATTACAAACTCAAAAATGCATTGTTATAATTACAATGTTATATAACTTTATGGCTTTTAAAGAAGCTGAGAAAAGCAAGCAAAACAAGTATATATATATAGTTGTTATATTGAACTTATTTAACATTTCTGGTTCTTTTCATTTGTTCTTGTGAATTCAAGTTATTATGTATTGTAATTTTCTTATTTTCATACAGCTTTGCTGTCACCCACCTCTTATGTTATTGTTAAATATATTACAGTTCTATATGTTACAGGCCCAACAGCATTATTATACCCATATGTTTCATATAATCACTTTTAAGTTGGTTAAGAGGAGAAAGATACAGAAATATGCATTTATAATGCCTTTTACAATTGCATAGTTATGTTTATCAGCACTCTCTTTTTGTGTGTGGATTCAAATCAGTTTCTGGCTTCTCTTGTTTTCAGCCTGAACAATTTCCTGTAGTATTTTTTTGTAAAGCAGGTCTGATAGCAATGAAATTTCTTTGCTTTTGTGTATCTGGGAATGTTGTTGTTTCACCTTCATATTTCAAAGATAGTTTTGCTGGATATAAGATTCTTGGTTGACAGTTTTTATCTTTGAGCACTTTTAATATGCCATCCCACTACCTTCTGGCCTCCATTGTTTCTGAGAAGATTTTGTTAACTTTTCTGGGATTCCCTGGTAGAGGATGAGTCATTTTTGTCTCGCTGCTTTCAAGATTTTCTCTTTGTCATTGTTTTTCAAGATTTTTACTATGATGCATCTATATGTAGTTTCTTTGTGTTTAACCTACTTGGATTCATTGAGCTTCTTTTATGTGTAGAATAATGTTTTTCATCATATGTAGTCAGTTTTTAGCCATTATTTCTTCTATTATTTTTTCTGCTCCTTTCTCTCTTCTCCTTCTGGTATTCTCATTACACATATGTTGGTGCATTTAATGATGCCTTATATTACTCTGAGGCTCTGTTCTTTTTTATTCCTTCTTTTTTCTTTCTGTTTTTCAGACTGCTTAATCACTATCAATCTGCCTTCAAGTTCGTTGATTATTTCTTCTGCCAGTTTAAATATACTGTTGAACCCCTGTAGTGAATTTTTCAGTTTTTTACTTTTCAACTCCAGAATTTCATTTGGTTCTTTTAAATTTCAATTTCTTTATTGACATTCTCTTTTAAATGAAATATTATCATCATATCTTCCTTTATTTCTTTAAACATGGTTTCCTTTAATTCTCTGAACATATCTATATAATGGCTACCTTGAAGTCTTTGTGCACTGATTTCAAGATCTAGGCCCTGTGAAAGGCAGTTTCTATATCTTGCCTTTTTTTTCCTTTGTAAAGGACACATTTCCATTTCTTTATATGTCTCATAATTTCTGTTTAATCCTGGATGTTTTATATAATACATTGTAGCCAGTCTGAATACTGATCCTCCTTTCCAGGGCTGCTTGTTGTTTGCTTGTTTAATGAATTTGCTGGACTATTTTAGTGAAGTCTATTTCCCCCACATTGTGCAGCCTATGATGTCACTCTCTAGAGTCTGTAGCCTTGGGCATCTTCACAATCACCTTGGTATGACAGTGGATTTATTGGGGTTCTCTCTGATTGTCTCTTTTTCTGCTCTCTCTGTTAAGATGACTGCCTCTGTAGGTATCTCACCCAGTTGTAAGCCTTCACAAATGGCTTGCTGATGGCTCTATTGTTTTTGACAATGTCCTTGGGCATAAATTTCTCCTTATTCTGACCCAATTAAGTTTGGGCCTCTTTCAGGGGTAATCTTTGAGGCCAGTCTTTGAGATTTGTTCCAATATCAGGATGGCTTTTCTTACCTGTCTTTTTCTACAATTCTCTGTGGTAAACTTGTGACTGATCTGTGGTTTGGCTTGTTGTTCTCATGAAACTACCTGCCTCCTCTTAATTACTTGCCACCAAAATTTCCGTTGTTTTTCAGAGTGCCATTAGGCTTGAACTTCCCCACACTTTTTCCCAAGTAAAGTCTGGTCCCTTAGGGAGAGCTTCAGAGCTCTCTTTTTTTATGCCCCCCCCCCAGCAAACAGGCAAAACCTCTGTGACAGTGCTCCAGAACTGGGGGCAGGAGCAGTGGCCTGCTTCTCTTGGAGTGACACTCTGCTTTATGAGCAAGGTACTAGGAAGGACAGTAACATCTGGTCTTCTCAGATTGCTTCTGCTAGCATCAACCTGTGCTCTGTGAGTGAGCTTGGGTTAGGGCAGTCAAGTCCAATACTCTCAGTCTGCCATGCCTGGGATAGAGCTTTTGTCTTATGAGTTGGGGACGTGTGGAAGCCAAGAGGATTAGAACTCTTAGCTGTTCTTGCTTGGAATAGAGCTTCTGCAACTTGGAACTGGCCAAGGGGGAGAATGAGAAATTCTGAAGGCCTGTCCCTTCCAATGAGATAGTGTAGTGCTCAACTGGGAGCTGGAAGGAGAAGGAGCTCTGGGTTCATGTCTGCTCCCAGAACTTTTGTCAAGTTGTGCAGGGAATGGGGAGAGGAAGGGAATGGGACATGGTTAAAATGCCATAGATTCTTGCTGTTCATACTGAGATTTAGTAAATTTT
Organism: Equus asinus; assembly: GCF_041296235.1. Taxonomy (NCBI): domain Eukaryota; kingdom Metazoa; phylum Chordata; class Mammalia; order Perissodactyla; family Equidae; genus Equus; species Equus asinus. The sequence continues at coordinate 101,964,026 of NC_091820.1, forward strand.
GTTGAATAAACATTTCTTCATTTGCTGTAGGTTCTTAGGACAGTATCCAGAGACTTACATTTTGTTTTTTCTAAATTTTATCAGTTGTTGTTTTGCTCAAGAGACAGTCCACAGAGGTCCTCAAGCTGTCCTTCACAAAGTCATCTCTCCCATGACATGGCACTGACTTTTTGAAGAGTCCATGCTAGTTGTTTTTCATAATGTGCCACTTTCAAATTTGTCTGATTATTTTCTCATGCTGGGTCATTTTACACTTAATTACACTTAATGTAATTATACTCAAATACTGATATATTTCTTTTATTTGTCCTGTCTTTTCTAAGATATCACTTTCTGTCTCTCTCTTTTGTCTTCTTTTGGATTTAATGAATATTGTCCCCCTACACTAATTTGGAATTAATACCTCTCTTATCTTCATTTAACGTTTACCCTAGAAATTAGGATTCCTAGGTTGTATGCTTATCTTATAAAATTCTAAAGTAATTAATACCCATACCTATTTTCTGCACCATTACAAGGACCTTAGAATACTTTAACTTCACTCATCCTCTCCTGATTTACATTGTATTATCACTGTGTTTTTCTTTTAGTTCTGTATTTTTGAACCCTATTTTTTTTTCAAAGATTTTATTTTTCCTTTTTCTCCCAAAGCCCCCTGGTACATAGTTGTGTATTTTTTAGTTGTGGGTCCTTCTAGTTGTGGCATGTGGGATGCAGCCTCAGCATGGCTCGATGAGCGGCGCCATGTCCGCACCCAGGATTTGAACCCATGAAACCCTGGGCCGCCGAAGCGGAGCGCGTGAACTTAACCACTCAGCCATGGGGCCGGCCCCTGAACCCTATTTTTATAAGTGTGTTTTATAGTTAGTATTTATTTAAGCTTAGTATTATTTTTTTCTTCATCTTTTTGGTATTTTAGACCTTCCATTTCAGTTTCATTTCCTTTCACATAAAGAAGATATTCAAAACCTTTGAATTTCCTTTTGTAAGGTCCTGCTGGGGGCATACTTTTTCAGTTTTTGTCTAAAAATGTTTGTATTTTCACCTTTTTCTTGAAAGGTATTTTCTCTGAGTAAAAAATAGAGGTTGACAGGTTTCTCTCGGCATATTAAAGATGTCATTCCACAGTCTCCTGGCTTCCATTCTACTTCTGAGTACTAATCTATAAGTTAACCGTCACTCTCTTGAAGGCAGTCTGTTTTGTCTTTCTTGATGCTTTTGAGGTCTTGTCTTCAGTTTTATGTTCTTAGGTTACACTATATTGCGTCTAGTTTGGGGTTTTATTTATCTTCCATTGGATCTGTTGGACTTCTTGAATCACAGATATTTTAAATTATTTCTTTAAAACTCTCTGCCTTTATCTCTTACTATTGCCTCTGCCCCATTTCCTCTCTCACCTCTTCTTCTGTGATCCTAGTTACGTGTATGCTATACTTCCTCACTCTTTCTTCCGTGTCTCTTAACTATTATTTCACATTTTCATATGTTTTATCCCTATGCTATATTATAGATAATTTCTTTTCATTTTGCCAAGTATTTTAACTTTACTAATTCTCTCTTCATCTGTATCTAGTTGGCTGTGAAGCCAATCCGTTGAGTTTTAAATTTCATAGTTTTTCTTCTAGAGTTTATATTTTATTTCAATTCAACTACGTGACTTTTTTTTGCAATTTCCTGCTCCCTTTATTATTGTCATGTTTTTAAAAATAACTTTAATAATTGTAAAAATAGTTATTATAAATTTTGTATCTAGTAATTCCAATGTCTGAAATATTTGCTATGTCTTTTCTGCTGTCAGGTGATTCCCCTGGTTTTTGTGTATGGTATTTTGCTTCCTTGTGTACTTAGTGATATACAAGTGGGCTATCTTATTTTAATTTCAAAAAGAATTTTTTGGAATTCTCTGAAGTTTACTATGAAGGTATGTTCTGTTACATAGGATGTGTATGTATTTCTGCCCAGCCTCTGGGAGGTCAAAGTAGTTTGAGTCTACTCTAAACAAATTTGTTTGAGGTTAGGGGCTCACCCAGCTTAATGCTAATTTGGATTGCAATTCTGTATGAAGGCCAGCTTGTGGTTATAGTTTCTCACGGATTTTTTTCCCCATGTGCTTCTCTGCTAAGTGCTAAGATACCTTTTTCTTAAAATTTTCTGGGGGTGGGATTGTGGGATACTTTTGTATATGGTACACCCTTACACTGAAGAAGTTGTGAAACAAGAATCTCAAATTCCCCAAGTTTGGGAAATGCCCTCTGGGCAAAAGTAGTTTTATTGGTCAGTTGACTGGGGTTTTTGCCCCACCTAGATTTTGTCCTGATAAATCCTATTGTTCTTCCTTTTGATGCTTTTAAGATATTTTACATTTTTTCAAGCATTTTTAGTTTTTTTAAACAGGGATATCAGTCTGGATACCTAACTAACCACATTATTGGGATATTTATTATTTCTCTATACCATTATTTTGTAGTATATATCTTGGAACACCAGAATCAGAATTACCTAGAGGTGTTTATTAAAATTTCAAATTCTGGTAGCCAGCCTCAAGCTTACTGAAACAGAATCTCTAGGATGGGGCCCTAGTCTCCGAATTTTTGTGACCTTCTTTAAGTGATCCTATTGCATACAGAGGTTTGCTTTTATTTGTAATTTGAAGTCTCATATCTGGTATTTTTTAATTGTAGGAGCCTGAGATCTAAATTTATTGTTTTCTGTACTTGTCCTAGCACCATATGTTGAACAATCAGTTATTTTCACATCTATTTGGTATGCCAACTTTTATCACGTAGTGAATATATGTGTGTGTATGCACACAAATCTGTTTCTAGCCTTTCTATTTTGGTCCATTGAGTTGCCTATTCTTTGAGCAATACCATACTGTTTTAATTATCGTAGGTTTATGATGTGTTTTACTACATAATAATAAAAAATATTCCTTACTTTTCATTTTGTTATTTTCTCCCACACTAAAAAATTTAAAATATTACTGGAGTTGCATCATTTTCTTGCTTTAACAGTCTTCAGTGACTTTGTAGAATTAAATAGTTTTTCCACAGTTTTTGAAAGTAATTTTTTGCTTTATCCCCTACTGTAGTTTTATCATATGGACTTAAGAAGTCCTTTAGACTGAGGTACTTAATGTTTGTTTCACCTGGCTCTTTGCTCACAAAAATTTTATGTTTTAATCTTAATGCTTAGTGTGGTCACTTTTATTCTAGATATCTTTCTGCCCATCTTTCAAAATTGAAGTCAAGTTTTGTTTTTTTGTTTTTTTTACTACAGAGCTGGTATGTATACTTCAAGGCTCAAGGGAATTCTCTTTCATGACTTTGATAGCAATTCTTGACTATACTACCCGTTTTTACATGGTAAATCTTACTGAATCACAGACTGTAAAAGCTGGAAGTCACCTAAAGAGATCATATTGTCTGTCTCTGTCATTTTACCAAAGAAAAAAACAAACCCTGGAGTATGAGAG